>NC_091762.1:93596496-94221496 GCF_029378745.1 Bos indicus | reverse complement strand
AATGAACCTTTTGGCCAACCCAATACAAAGCAATAAGTAATCCAAATAGTTTGGTTTTGGCATTAAAAACAGACACACAGATCAATGGAACAGAATAGAAAGCCCAGAAGCAAACCCAAGTATATATGGTCAATTAATTTACAACAAAGGAGACAAGAATAAACTAAACGTAGAAAGGTGGTTGCCAGAGGATGGGGCATGAGGGAAGGGGAAGTTATTGCTTAAAGGTTGGAAAGACTGTTTTAGAAGAAAATGAGGGTGGTGACACAACAGTGTGAGTGTACTTCATGCCACTCAACTGCACACTTTTTAAAATGATGAAAATGGTCAATCTTACACGACACATATTTCAAGGTATGTCCAATCAGTACTTGGCCCACTGCTGCACTAACTCAATGCTGTACTGTAGCGTGAATTAATATTTTACCACTGTCCTTTAGCCTCAATACTGCCACTGTCACCCATTTCCCACTTACTGCTGAGCTCCAGCCTCTTCCTTGCCCTTGGGGTGACAGGATGGGAAGCAGTGTGACGAGATTTGGACGTGGAATGCCTTGATTCAATCCTTTTGACTGCATGTTCTGTTGTGGTCCAAGAAGGGCTTTCTGCACTCTTAGTTTTGGCTTGCATGGGCTTCTGGTATCTATGATTGTCTTCTTGAAGCTTATTCAACTGAGCAAATACTTCTGGAGGTAGTGGTTTGAATTTTTTCTCATTCCAAGATAGTTTCACAAAGAATGTCTTCTTATTTTTCAGATCTATAGGCATGACTTCATCTGGGGCTAAAGCTACTACCTGAATTTAGGAAGCAGAGATGACAGAATGAAAGGAGAAGCAAAAGAGTCAAGGAATGTTCTATGAGTGCTATGATTAAAAAGCATGTAAGCCTGCATTATTACCTGGAACATTACTTTTCTAAACAAAAAAGGCATGAACATGATATAGCATATTTCCACAGACTCCTCCTTGCTGATATGAATACCTCATGTTGTTTTTTCAATCCATTTTATTCACCAAGGCCAGATTTCCCCACAAAAATTTATCTAAGCATAGTCCACAATGCTTCAATAACCTAGTGGTTACCTACTATACCAAGATTGGATTACTTAAATGGATTTGCAGTGAGTTCTAAATCTGGCCCCACTTTATCTCTTGAGTCCTCAATACTCTTCAAAATGGCTTCCCACCACTAGTCGACTGTGGCTTGTCACAGTCCTGCTCATTCCCGCCTAAACGCCTTCTCTGCCTTTCCAAATCCACCCATCTTGCTGCTTCAACTTCTACATCCGCCTTTCACTTCTTCACTCATTTAACTCAAAGGTTATTTTGTGGCACACAATATGCTGAGCCCATAGATTGGAAAAATCTGATTATAGTCCTGCCAAACCATGGTTTCCTTGCCCTACCAACCACCTAATCACCACATGATCGCATCATGACCTAAACCCATTTGGGAGGCCTGAAGTAGCTTGAGAAATAACCCACACCCTAGTCTCCAGTGTCCCAGCTCAGGCTACACCTCATCAGAACCTGATTTATCATAAAATCCCATAACATGTATTTGCCTGTAGCAATTAGCACTCTTTGTACTGATTTACTGAAGGTGAAGTCCTCATTTAAGCAAGCATATTCAGCCTCACAATGCTTTATGCCTGCCACAATCATAGCTAAATGTAATTTCCAAATGGAGATACTTTTGCCAATTTCTGCTCTTCCCTCAGGTCACAACCTAAATGTCACTTCCTCCAGAAGGGTCCTAACACATGGTAAGTGCTTTCAGTAAATATTTGTTGAAAGGAAGTAGGCAGGCAAGCAGAGACAATGACAAACAGGAAAAATTCATTTCTTTGAGGTAAACTAGAGCGAGTAATATATTTGAAGCCATGCAGTTTAGGAGTCAAGTCATAAATAAGCTTCACAACAGAACTGAGAATCAAAGTACCACCTACCCGCACACAGCCAATGATGGTCTCAACACTAATGTTGCTGTTACAGGTCGGGTTGTCATACCAGAATATCTCTTGTGTGCCAGGCTTCCGGCCCAGTAAGTGCTGTTTACAGACAGGGACTTCACAGAATCGGATAAACCACTGTACTCGAGCACGTTTTTTGGAATAAAGTTCAGAATCTAGGAAGGACAGATGGAAAAGGTAAGGTTAAGAAAACACAATTAACATTTCATTAAGCACTTCTTTGTGCCAGACACTGTGCTAAGTACTTGATAATACTTGATTAATACATTATCCTTAATCCTCACAATAATTGTACAAGGCAGACACTAAGGCTGTCTCCCATTTACAGGTAAAGTAATCCCATTACAGGGACCTTAAGTAATGTGTCAAAGGTCACAGGACCAACCAGCTTGCTGACTCCACCCAGCACCCATGTTCTTCTCATTTTGCCCCATTCCCAATGGTGTCATCAGTCACCAAATAAATTATAAAAGGCATTTGAGAGGAGCAATTCTAATCACAGGCACTGAATAAATTTTGCAAATCTGTGGAAAACTCCCAGTAAGACTCAGAGCATAAGCTACTGAGATGACTTCTGGCAAATATATGCTTGCAGTCTTGAGCTTTATCATTGTAATGTACTGTTAACACCACTCCATACCAGTCTTAGCTCCACGTGCAAGCACACACCCTCACTAGTGCCACGATCACCACTGCCTCTTCTCTTCCTTATCTTGCTTCAGAGAAAGACTGCAGCCATTCGATGCAGCACAATACACAAATTCTAAAATCTATACAGAAAGGTTCGAACCCCATGTATAAAAGCCCACCCTGCTGACGTGCTCCCCCTAGTGGACGTTAGGTTGATGACGTTTTCCTCCATACTTGGTGAAGAATCTTCATCTCTCTGCAATGTAAAACATCTTCATCCACTCTATGAGTTCTTTTAGGCACACAAACTGCCACAGGCTAGGACTAACTACTACATACTCTTCTCCTAGCTTTTGGAAGAAGCAGTTTTATATCATTTAAATTGTTATCCTTCATCTTCCTTTTGGAATTCTGCCCCATTTCCACTTTTCAGTGCTCTTCTCTACTCTGCAGAGGGTTAATAGCAGAGAAAATTAGCAGCCGCTTGAGTGTGGCCTTGCAGGTCCCATTTAACACTCCTTTCCCTTTGGCTTCTCCAGCTTTAAGGGCAGTAGTGGCTTTCTGCCCTTACTGATCTCTGGAAAGCACCAATGTTTGCTCTCCTACCTTCTCAACACTTGTAGACAAGTCCCTCTGCGTAAATAAAACACCTCGTGTTTTCGTTTTTCTGACGGAACATCAGTTAACTAATACACAATCCAACTTAAGAACTCCCCGGTAAAAGTAACTTTGCATTTGCAAAATTACTAACTTCCTGATGCCAAAATAAAGGACATTTCTATTAGAGTGCAAATCACCTATTTTTTCCCTTCCGCCCTCTTCCTAAATCATCCTTTCCACTTCAACAATCCTGCCTTCACAGCCATTCTCACTGGCTCCTAAAAATAATGGACAAGCTAAATTATTGAGACCCCAATCCCACTCTTTCCCAGTACTGCTCCAGTGAGTAAAGACGTTCCCTAGGTAGAAGAGGGTACAGCTGGTGGTTAAGTGACCCCATATGCACACCCGATACACTGCTCTGAGCAGAGGAATCAGTAACCACCCTTCTCCCCCATCATGGAGCACTTCCCAGTCATTCACAACAAGGAATGCTTTTCATTCCAGCCCCAAACTCACCGTCTTCAAACAACTCAACCAATTTAGCAACGTATGGATTTTCATCAT
This sequence comes from Bos indicus, assembly GCF_029378745.1. Classification (NCBI taxonomy): domain Eukaryota; kingdom Metazoa; phylum Chordata; class Mammalia; order Artiodactyla; family Bovidae; genus Bos; species Bos indicus. The sequence continues at coordinate 94,217,726 of NC_091762.1, read as the reverse complement.
CATCCCCCTCAATCAACACAAACTGTCCAACTTGGATGTGAATCTCAGTTGAATAACCTTCTCTTTTCATACTCATCTCTCTAGGAAATAACAGAGAAACAAGTTAGGAAATCTTGTAGGGTGGGCCAAGCTCTTCAGACCCCTTGGCACAGAAGAATATGCTCTTTAACTGGAAAATCTCCTGAATAGTTTTTCTCTGCTGACCAATTATACTAGAAACCAACATACCAGTCATATACAAGTGTAGATGAAATGAGTTAAGTGAATTGTTTTACATTGGATGATTAATCCAGAGGCCTCCGTATGAAACCTAACTTCTCTCAATTATTCACAAAGAACAACAAAGGCTTCCTAAGACATGAAAGCTGCCCAAGAGCAACATCAAATTGTTCAGAGAAGTCTTGGGTGAAGATATAGTAACATCTAATCCTACCCTGCTATCATGCAGAATTACACAGAACCTATCTGAAATAGGTAAGACATTATCATACATATCAAATTTTATTAACCTGATATAACGTCTTCCTGTATCACTAGCTGCTCTATTTATGCTACTATCTTCTTCCATTAAACAAACCCCTGCTGCCTTATTATCAATTCATATTTACTGTCCCTCTGGGTCAGGAAGATCCCCTGGAGAAAGGAATGGCTACCCACTCCAGTATTCTTGTCTGGAGAATCGCATGAACAGAAGAGCCTGGTGGGCTACAGTCCATGGAGTTGCAGAGTCAGACATAACTGAGTAGTCATAAGCGCACACACACACACTCCTCAACCTGTAATAACTAGGACACTTTGGATACAAGTTATTAACAGCTTAGCTTGGAGAAGCTATTAGTTTCAGTACTAAAGAATTCTATCACTCACTTGTAGGTTTGGTAGTGTAGTTTTTGATCCAACAATGGCCTGCCAACCCAGGAATAAGTTTGTCTGGTCCTCAGTCTTGCAGAATAGTACGCCATGGCTCCTGTGTAAAAGTCACTAACTCTGAGTTAACATGACAAGCTCTGATGAATTCTAGGGCACAGTTCCTGCCTTGAATGGGTTCAGCCTTTTTTTATGCCCCTACCACACTCCCACACATTTTAGGCTTAAAAGAAAACTTTTTGAGGAAAAATTCAGGCTCTGTGAAGATCAAACATAGGCAATTCAGTAAGATCTGGTACTATGCCTTATCTCTTCCTATCCAGGGAAACAGAAAGGTCAATATAAGAAACTACAGGTATTTAGAAGTACTTGGCAACAAGGCACAACGAGATAAGAAACATCTACCAACATGAAACTAAAAGCCAGTGATACAGTAGTTTTAAGTATCTTTATAACATTTATAATCTAGGCAGGGATAAAATAAAAATGCACGGAAGGACAACTAACAGTACAAAGAGCCGAGAGAAAGAGCCAGAAAGGCTAAGGTAAAGGACCAGGTCTTTTGACTTCTGGGAGGAAGGGTTTCTTAGAGGGGTTTTCTAAACTGAATATTGGATAATGGATAGCTAATTGATAAGATGGATGAAATGAGGGTTTCCAAGGGATGGAGGGAAAAACATGCAAGAGGCATTTGGGGGAATGGCAATGGGTTTTATCAAATGTATCATTCCACTTACATTAAAAACAAAACAAAATCCCAGTGTCACTAACCTGTACTGCTCTGGCAGCTGGAAGGAGTATTTTTCTTTGCAACTGATAGGTCCTAGATATAAGTACTGTGAATAGCTGAAAAGAAATGATTGTATTAAAGTACATGAAAAAAAAAAAAGACATTTTACTGACAATACTGAAACATGAATGAAAAATCCAAACATATTTAACAATCTTTACAATTTGGAAGCGGCAATCTACTAGTCCTAAAAATAATGCCAATTCATCATCTTGTTTGCTATTAAGAAAATAATAACTTTCCTTTAAATTCAATGCTTTTCTTATAGAGCTAAAGTTTGCCAAAACTAGGTTTAAAAAAATTTTTTTTAATCCAGTCTGACAGAATACTCTGACTTACTCAGAGAGGGACCAATAATTTCAGTCCATGTCGAAAACAACAGAATTAGAACAGTATACAGACATCCTGATTAAATGAGCTGATTTCCTAAAGTCCAGTAGCATTATGTCCTACATTCTACTTGGGAACACTTTGACCCATAAGATTTTCTGCTTTTAAAAAATGTATCTTTTAATACACTGTGAGGAAACTAATTAGCAAAAAGAAGCTATCCAGTCAATAAATGCACAGCTTACAAATGAGGCCTCAATGGTTACTATTAAGAACATGTAGAGTGTAATTCACAACACAGTACTACTAAAATCAATCCAATTTTAACAAAATACATTGTAGAAATGAACAAACAGCAGACTGAGGAGTTAACACAGGTTGGAGACTTGGGTTCAAGTAAAAAATGCATTTGCATTCATTATATCCAATAATCTTTCGATAAAATATTAATAAAAGTGTTTGGATCTCGATAAATGTCCAAGGGAATATATTAACTCTAACTTCCTTTCAATATATGTTCCTTTTAATGGAAGATGTAACACGGAACTATTAGAAGTTCCTTGGAACTTTTCACCTTTCCACAATGAAATCAGGCAAAATAGGCTACTGAGGTACAGACAAAAGATGCAAGTAAATAAGTTCAATCATTTTTGGAAAAAACAGAATATCACTGAGAGTGGTATTATAGCAAATTGGAATCTCCCAACACATTTTCTTCCCTGGTGGCTCAGATGGTAAAGAATTCACCTGCAATGCCGGAGACCTGGGTTCAATCCTTGGGTTGGGGAGATCCCCTGGAGAAGGGAACGGCACCCACTCCAGTATTCTGGCCTGAAGAATTCCATGGACTGTGGAGTCACAAAGAGTCCCTGGGATCCATGGGGTCGCAAAGAGGCAGACATGACTGAGTGACTTTCACTTTCACGCAACACATTTTCTACAATTCTTGAATAACCTAACTGAAGAATAGATGCCCTGACCTGTCACATTATCTATGATATTTGGTTACACTGGCACAGGGATCTCATTTTTTCAAACCAAAAACTGGCATACAGAAGGACTATCTCCATACTCCTCAGGTATTCACGTGTATCTAAGGGCATCAGATCCATGCTTTCAATGATTTTAAATACAGACAATATTTTAGCTTACTAAAGCAGGCATCCTAGTTCAAAAACTAAACCAAGATAAAATTTAACACTCCTTTTCTAGATCAGGAGCTCTATACACTGAGACCAGTATATCTGTATGCAAGGGTGGATGATTTACCAAAGGCTGAGAAGGCAGGAGTATCAGAAGGCTCTCTGGGCCTGGATTACATAACCTGCCTTGTCTTGGTCTATCCCTACGCTTCAGGACTGCTTTTCTGAATCTCAAGCAGACGAAGGTTGTTAGTCCCCTCAGACTTATACAGTTGTTGTTCTCTCTTCTTGCCTATCTTTGCAGGGATGGTTCAGGTCTCAGTGCCAGTAAAACTTCCTCAGATAGGCCTTCACTGATGCCCAATGGAAAGTTACTCCCCACCCCTTTATACTGTCCTTCAGGGTCATGTTCTACTGCACCACTCTATTATCAAAGCGATAACCATTATATTACTTTCTTATTTTTTGCACTTTCTACATCAGAATGTTAAATTCCAAAAGAGCAGGGATCTTGGCACCTTGTTTGTCTGTTCATAACTGCATCCCCAGGGCCTAGGTTAAGACTTCACACATAATAGGTGAACGAATGAATGAACGAATGAACAGGTTTTTAAAAATCATTTGGACAATACCAAGTGTGATAAGGATGTAGAGTGGCCAGAACTCTCATACACAGATGGAGAGTGCATAAATTAGAAAGTGGAAAACAGACAGTATCTACTAAAACGGAACATGTGCATATCTTATGATCCAGTAGTTCCAACAAAATATATTCAACAGAAAAACAAACAAACCATCAAAGGACACGCACCAGAATGGTTGTAGCAGCACTATAAAGCAGTGAAATTAAACCAGTCACGACTGCACACATGAGGAAAATTTTACAAAATAACAATGAGCTAAGGGAATCAGACACCAGAAGAATACATACTATATTGATTCCATTTACACAAAGCTCAAAAGCAGGTAAAACTAACCTATGATGCTAGAAGTCGGAGTAAAAGGAAACCTCAATGACTGAAAGGAAGCACAGGGAGGGAATGGGGTGCTTCTAGGATGCAGGTTACACAGGTATGTTTTCTTCAAAACAACTCACTGCGCTGTATGCTTATGATGTGAATTTTCTATATGTAGGTTATTTTTCCATGAAAAGTTCAAAAAATTAATCAGGAGTCCTTCTGAAGAGGCAGCACTTTCCTACCCTTGACCCAGTATTGCATCTCATCATCAGAAAGAGGTTTCCCAACAGGAGTGATGAACAGAGTGGAAAGACAGGCCAGATTTGGCTCAGCAAAGACTTTGGCTTCTAGGAAACACACATTACAGGCTCTCAATGTTGAAGATACCAGAAATCTTGAACATACACACTATCCAGTCGAGGAGCCACACCCAAGAAAAACAGATACGAGTTGCAGAAAAAAAAAAAAAAAAAATGTCCGTGCTCAGTCACATCCGACTCTTTGCAACCCTATGAACTATAGCCCACCGGGCTCCTGTGTTCATGGGATTTTCTCCGCAAGAATACTGGAATAGGTTGCCATTTCCTCCTCCAGGGATCTTCCCGACCCAGGGATAGAACCCATGTCTCTGGGTTCTTTACCACTAAGCCACAGGGAAGCCCTAAAAATAACGATAGCATATATTTATTGATCCACCAAGACAAAAGGTAGAACCAAAACTCTAGCACTTCAAGATAGTAAGTTGTCCCAATGTTACACAGAACGGCACAGCCCTAATTCAAACCTTGAGCAGCTGGATTCTGATGACTGTGCTCTTAAGCGCTTCACCTTAGAACACCTTGTGTGAAAGTGGGTAATGTTAATACATGTCTAAGGGGAGGAGGCAATAGCAAACCACTCCAGTATTTTTGCTTGGAGAATCCCAGGACAGAGCAGCCAGGCGGGGCCACAATCTATAGGGTCACCAAGAGTCACACGCGACTGAAAATACAGGCACACAAGAGTTTGCTTCTGGTATGCTTATTACAATAAGCAAGGCTTCCTACCTGCTGACTGAGCAGTCAAATGGGTCTCAATTTCCTTACCCACAAAATGCAAATAATAATAGAAGCTTTCTTTTATTCAACCAATATTTATTTATTAATCATCCATTCTGTGCTGGGGGCATTATTCTACGATCACTGAGGATGAAGTGAGAAAATGCAAAATGGTCGATTTATTTCCCCACTCTTTTTAAAAAAAATTTATTTATTTTTGGCCACAGCACGCAGGATCTTCGTTCACCAACCAGGGATCGAATCCGCGCTCCCTGCAGTAGAAGCACCAAGTCTCACCCACTGGACTGCCAGGAAAGTCCTTCCCCACTCCCTAACCCCTTGCATTTATTTATAAGCGACAGTGGGGTTTTTTTGGTTTTGTTTTTTAATACTTTGATGAATGTTATGAAACAATTCACACAAAATTCTGCGTTCAATTTCAAGGAATTCAGAAACCTTCTAAAGTTGCATATTGCCCTGTTACATTAAAAACTGTTGCAAAGGGACTTGATAAACATGACCTCGCACAAAAACCTCCAGTGGCATTCACATGTACCCAAAACAGTAGGGAAGAGGGTACCACTTTTACAGACAACCAAAATAGAAAACTACCATATCTAATCATTGCAATTTGGCAGATAGCCCAAGATAAGAAGCTTGCATCTCATTTCTCTAAGTCCAGTGCTTTTTCCAATTTGCCAGAAGAGAAGGCCCTTCTATTTCGGGGTTAGACTAGAGAAAGTAAAAGAAGTGCCACTGCAGTTAAGAGCAGCTCGTTTAGGGGAAAAGATATGAGTAGGAGGTCAGGCCCTTTAGTCACGAAAAGGGACTTAAGTCTAGCCCCTTTTTCCCTCTGGGAGCAATAGCGACATCCATATCGAGTAATAACTCTGCTGCTCCGCTTCCCTGTGGTGCTTGTTACACTACCCTGAAAGGAAGAAGGATGCGATTGCTTCCCACGGGCCATGTGGATATAAGGTTCATATGACTCAGGTCAATATTGATAGTCTCAAGGAGCTGAGGACAGGAGTGTTCACGCTTCTCCGCTGTTGGCTTCCGGTTTCCCACTGCAAGATCGCAATCCCCGGCAGAGGCAGAAAGCTGTTAGAAATCGCCATGTGGAAAGTAAGACGCTCCTAATGCACTTAGAACAGTACCTGGCATTTACCAGGCGTTTAGTACATATGTGCTGAATGGATTTATGGCTCAATGAGTCCGCAGAGAACAAATTCCACAGTCCCGCGGCTCAGGTCCCTCTCCAGCCCGGGACGCCACACTCACCGGGCGCCAAAGCTTGTTGGAGATGGGCGCAAGCCTCCTTCCAGCGTCCCCGCTTCAGGAGCTCGTGGAACTGCAGCAAATCTACCTGCCCCAGGGGGACTCTTCTTACAGCTGCCAGGCGCGCACAAACGCCGAAACGGAAGCCTCACTAGGAATGGAAAGAAGGTGGAGAAAAGGAAATTTCGCGCCAAACGCCGTAGCCCCGCCCCCAGGGTGTCTCCATAGTCCGTCAGCAGCCAGACCTTCCGCCCCGCCCATCTAAGGAGGGGACGCACGACGTACACCCGCCAACGTGCCGCGGCCATCATTGATTAGGTCTGCGAAGCCGTTCGCCGAAGAAAGTTCCTAACTCGAAAACATTTCCGGGTTCAATATGGACGCTCGAACCGTTTAGTGAGACTTCCTCCAACCTTATCTTTTCTCTCTGGTTTTTTTTAACCTGGATGTGACGTCTTAAAGGACCCGACGGAAATAGAACGTCAGGCGTTCTAAAATGGCGAACCGTACGGTAAAAGATGCGCACAGCATCCACGGCACCAACCCTCAGTATCTGGTGGAGAAAATCATTCGGACGCGAATTTATGAGTCCAAATACTGGAAAGAGGAGTGCTTTGGACTTACAGGTGAGCAAGAGCGTGCTGAACACCCCCCTTCCCTGCCCCAACCCCTGTCGTCCCATGGCCCAGTTTTCCGGAGTAGTACAATAGGACGGGCCCACTGGGGGTGAGATTTAGGGAGAATTTTTCAGTCATTCAGAAGAATCTGAGCGCCTACTCTGTGCCTAGTGTTGTGTTGGGCTTTGGGAACACAGATAGACCTGATAGGAGTTTATTCGGAAGGGTGTCACAGGTCGTTTCTTCGAGGCATTCCATATTTAATGAGAACTTACTAGGTTCCAGTGTTAACCCTGAAGGTCTTAAAGGAGCGTCAGTATTCCCGAAACCAAATTTATAATCTTATTACCCCCAAATCTGGATCATTTGAAATATTTTCACGTCCCAGTCCTAATATAAATATATGTTTTTAAAAGAAATCTTCCAGGTCGTCTTTGATACTTGTTTAATTCTGGCTGTTTTTGGTACCTGTGTTTCCCCCGTGAACCATGAGTTCATCTACTGTAAAACGAGCGCAGTAATACCCACATCAAAGGTCTACGGATTAAATGATTTAACCCAAGAAACGTAAGGATTACAGGAAATAGTGTGTAAGAAGTGTTTGGTATATAGTTACAGCTTGTTATTCATTCGCTAAGTAGTGTCAGACTTGTGACCCCCTGGGCCGTAGCCTGCCCGGCTGCTCTCTCCTCCACTGTCTGCGAGTTTGCTCAAATTCATGTCCATTGAGTCGGTGATGCTATGTATATTTAGCTACAGCTATATATTAATAAAAGTACTCAGTAATCAGGGGTGGTAGTGGTGCTAGTTGTTACCACTGTTAATTACTCGTGCTGTTACTGCGCTGCCATCACCCTAGCTATGTGTCCACGGAGGCGTCATATTGTTTTTCTGAGTCGCCATTAAATTTTGGAGTCATGTAAGATTTACTTTGGGGGCCTTTTCTCATTCCAGAGGTGAAATGACTTGCCCTAGTTTACAAAACTGGTGTCTGATTTTGATGACAACATCGAAAAGTTATTATCCCCATTGTCTAGATAAACTTTAGAGTTACCTAGTTATTGAGGAGTGGTTTGTTACAGTTTTCGTCCTTCTAACTCTTATTTAATCTGGCAGTTTTTCCTGTAACATGATGGTGACAAGCACAGACTCTGAAGTTAGACTTCTTGAACTAAAATCCAGGCCCTGCCACTTTCTGGCTGTGAATCTTGAGCACATCACTTAACCTTTCTTAGCCTTCATTTTCCTTAGCTGAAAACAAGGGCAGTGCTAGAACTTAACCTCATGACTTGTGAAGATTAAATGAGGTAATATGAAATGCTTAGCAGAGTACTTGGCATATAATTCAGTGTATATTGGCTGCTGTTATTATTTAATACACACTTGTTCTCCTAATATTAAGCTGTTAATTCAGGAGCACCAAATTTTGAACTAACTTTAACTCTCTGCACTTCAAACCTGTAAAAGCTTAGTCCTAATATGTTGCAATGCCACTCTGTTTTGTTTTTTAGCTGAACTTGTAGTCGATAAAGCCATGGAGTTAAGATTTGTGGGTGGTGTCTACGGTGGCAACATAAAGCCAACTCCTTTTTTGTGTTTAACCTTGAAGATGCTTCAGATTCAACCCGAGAAGGATATCATTGTAGAGTTTATAAAAAATGAAGATTTCAAGTGAGTGAAATATTTACTGGCTAATATAAATATTTTAATTTCGTGGTTCAGAATTTGGCTTTGGTTAAAAGAAGTGAAAACACTGTATCTCATTTCCAAAGTCCCACTCCAGTATTTTGTTCTTGAGCCCCTTGAGTTTTTGTTTTGTCTGTTTTGATTGTATTAACCTTCTTCTTTACTTTCTGAGCCTTGGTGACTTTTCTTCCAAAAAAGTATTTCACAAAACTCACTGACATATATTAAGCAGATGTTAGTGCCAAATATGTTGGTAGCACTGAATACTTAAGGATGAAGAAAGCAACATAAAGTGTGGTAAAGAAGAAGGAAACATTTGTGTTAATTGTAGGTTCATGTCCAGACCCTATTACCTATGAACTGTGACCTTGGAGAAGTTACTTTCTTTTCTAAATTTTACTTTCTTTACCTGTAAAATGGAAACAATATTACCAACTCAGGATAGATGTGAGGATTAAGGAAGAAAGAGCTGTAAATCTCTATCGGTGCCTGTTGCATGGTATCTGGCCCCAAAAGATAAGCTGCTCAAGGAGCTCACAGACGAGAACAGGAGACAGATGTAATAATAGATTGTTATTGCCAATCTCTATTCTAAGAAATTTACATGGGATAATTTATTTAACCTCCACAACTACCCTGTAAAATTATTATCCCCATTATGTAGGGGATGAAACTTAGGCACAGAGAGATTGATTTCCCCAAGGTCAAATGCTGATAAGTGGCAAAGCTGGTTTCAGAGTCCATTTCTTTCACCACTGTATTCTGTTTGTCATATAAGGAAATGAATTTCAAATGCCTACTGTTTATTGAAATGAAGATTTGAGTAGGTAGTTGGGGTATAGGAGAAAGGGAAAATAAAGGAATCTTATAAACATTAATGGCTAGAAAATAACTAACTTTTATTAGGTACTTACTCTGTGCTATATACCTCGCTTAGCATCTTATTCATTTTTTACTTAATATACCAAGCCATCAAATTAGGGACTATCATTTTACAAGGATTGAGAAAGCAAAAGTAAATTGCCTAGTGTTACAGAGTTAGTAAATAATAGAATCAAAATTTGAACCCAGATGACTGACTTTTTTCCATAATCAGCATTCTGCTTTCCAGCAAGTAGCAATCTGTGTAAATTATATTGTTAATAAATAAATCTCTACTTTCTGTTGTTAAATTCAGTATCTCATTTGATTCTTAAAATAATCCCATGAGGTAAATAGGTTGTATCTTAGTTCTACAGATGATATAATAGACTATGAAAGTTGAGCATTATAACCCAAGTCACTGCAGCCAGTAAGTGGTAGAATGAGAACTTGAACCCAGGTTTCCATATTTTAGCTATTTTTTCTGCTGCCCTATGCTACCTCTAAAAATGTAGCTTTCTCATCTGCCAAAGAGAAAAAAGAACTTGTTTATCCACTGCTATCATGAGAAAAGCTACTGGTAAAACTCAGGAACTTTGTGGAATGGCCTGTTGTTTCACTGTGGTCTATTTGTCAGGTACGTCCGCATGCTGGGAGCACTTTACATGAGGTTGACAGGCACTGCGATTGATTGCTACAAGTACTTGGAGCCTCTATACAATGACTATCGAAAAATCAAGAGTCAGAACCGAAATGGAGGTGAGTATGGTGCTAAGTATCTAGGCCTTCATCCCTGAGCCAGTTTTTATTTCACCAGTATCTCTGGCATCACGTAATCCAGATTGTTAGCGTCTTCAGTCAGGTCCTCCATCTCTCCTGGGGAGTAATAATACTGCATTAGACTACTAGCTTCCTGTCAACCTCACCCAGTCTGCCCCTGTCTGCCTATCTTTCCAGCTGCATCTTATGTTAATCCCTGCTTTGCGTCATGTGCTACATCCCGTAAGATCTAGCTCCTGAATGACCTTTGTTTTCCATTTGTTGGACCTTCACAGTTCTTTCTACTGGCCTTTGTTATATGATACTTCACCCTGTAATACATGGACTGAGTGTGCTCATACTTACGTAGGAATCTTCCTGAAACATAAGTATATCCAGGAGGGGCAGCTCCATACCTTTTACAAAGAGACACATTTTATGGTAAAATGGGATTCAGATAATGCAATCAGAACTTTTTCTCACTTAGTGTCATAACAAAAGATTAGTAACATTGGCCTTTACCCTCTAAATATTACATTAAGGAGTACAAGGTTAAGAATTTGGTATTATTCTTCAAACTTTTGTTAGCTTACTTATTCATTTGAATAAATACATACTAAGTGACAATGTTGCGCCGGGTACTGTACTACATACTGGAAATAATGTGATGAACAAGATGGACATGGTCCTGGCCATCATGAGATTACTTGTTTATGACTATATTATGCTAGACTAAGATAGGGTTTTTAAACCTAGTGATCATTTGGGCCAGATATTTCTTTGTTATGGGGAGCTGTCCAGTGCATTGTAGAATGTTTAACAGCATCCCTGGCTTCAACTCACTAAAGGCCGTTAGCACCCCATAGTTGGAGAGGCAACACCCCTGGTTGAGAACCACTAAACTAAGGTAATGTTTACCATAGAAATTCTAAAAAGCTGTTGCTCCACTTACCATGTAAGATACATGATTCTTAAAAATAGCAAATCACTATCACTTGGAACTAATATAATATCTTAAGTCAGGTTGCCACATGTGCTCGGTTGCTAAGTCATGTCCAACTATGTGTGACCCCGTGGACTGTAGCCAACCAGGCTCCTCCATCCATGGAATTTTCCAGGCAAGAATACTGGAGCGGGTTGCCATTTCCTTCTCCAGCCTAGAGAGAAAACTCACGTCTCCTTCATCAGCAGCCAGATTTTTTATCACTGAGCCACCCAGGAAGCCCCAAATCAGTTACACGTTCATTTAATAAAGTTTGCTGACCCACATAGGGGAAAAGATAGATATTTTATTTTTAGGAACTTAGTAGGTTCACAGGAGATGCTATACTTGAGTTGTAAATTTTATTCAAAAACATTACCCTTTTGTAATTCAGGACTTATTGTGCTTCTTTTTATGCTTGTCTTTCCTGCTAATTGGGACAGCTTCATTCATCCCATTATTCCCAGTTCCTAGAAGAAGCATGGCACGTAAATGGCCTCAATAAAGGGGAGTTGACTGGTTGAAGATTGGTGGTGGTGACAAGGCAGTGAAAGCCTGTAGGTTGAGCCCAGGTTTGACAGTAATCTATTCAGTGTTAATTGCCACACTGTAGTAGCTTTATTAGTGCATGTGTAGGCAAAGGGAAGGGGCTTCCCTGGTAGCTTAGATGGTAAAGAATCCACCTGCAATGTGAGAGACTTGGGTCCTATCCCTGAGTCAGGAAGATCCCCTGGAAAAGGAAATGACAACCCAGTCCAGTGTTCCTGCCTGAAGAATCCCATGGACAGAGGAACCTGGTGGACCACAGTCCATGGGGTCAAAAGAGTCAGACACGACTGAGTGACTAACACACACACACAGAGGGAAACTGCAGAGAGTTCACACTTTCTATACCAAATACCCTGTTAGATGTCTTACATAAAGAGTCTTAAACTTTTTTAACTTTTTGGCTATTTAAACTTACTTCCAAGTTACTTGAGCTTATGGTTTTTCTTTCAGAGTTTGAGCTGATGCATGTAGATGAATTTATTGATGAACTACTGCATAGCGAGAGAGTCTGTGATATCATTCTGCCCCGGCTGCAGGTAAGAGATAAAGGTCATACATACACAGTACACAATAACATGTGTGTAAAGATCTCTTTATACACATGCATTATAAAACACCGTGGATCTCAAAATCTTTTTTTAACTGAAGTGTAGTTGATGTACAATATTATATGTTATAGGTATACAGTATTGTGATTCACAATTTTTAAAGGTAGTATTCCATTTATAGTTATTATAAAACAGTGGCTCTGTACAATATATCATTGTAGCTTATTTTATTTCGAATACTTTGTTCCTCTTAATTCCCTCCCTCTTTCCCTCCCCTCACTGGTAATCATTAGTTTGTTCTCTATATCTGTGAGTCTACTTCTTTGTTATATTTAGTAGTTTGTTCCTTTTTTGAGACTCATATGAGTGATATCATACAGTATTTGTCTTTGTTTGATTTATTTCACTTAGAATAATATCCTCCAGTCCCTTGGACTGCAAGGAGATCCAGCCAGTCCGTTCTAAAGGAGATCAGCCCTGGGTGTTCTTTGGAAGGAATGATGCTAAAGATGAAACTCCAGTACTTTGGCCACCTCATGCGAAGAGTTGACTCATTAGAAAAGACCCTGATGCTGGGAGGGATTGGGGGCAGGAGGAGAAGGGGACGGCAGAGGATGAGATGGCTGGATGGCATCACCGACTCGATGGACGTGAGTCTCAGTGAACTCCGGGAGTTGGTGATGGACAGGGAGGCCTGGTGTGCTGCGATTCATGGGGTCGCAAAGAGTCGGACACAACTGACAACTGAACTGACTGACTGACTGAATATCCTCCAATACTGTATAGCACAGGGAACTCTGCTCCATACCCTGTAATAACCTAAATAGGAAAAGAATTAGAAAAAGAATATTTTAATCTTTCCTCACTTAACATAGTTATTTTGGAATATATCCATGTTTTTGCATATACTAACAGTTTTTTATTTCATTTGTTGCTCGATAGGAATAATATCCTGTTGCATGGGTATATATACCACAATTTGTTTATCCAGTCATCTATTTATGTAGAATTGTGGAGTGCAAGGTCAGTGTATAAAAGTCAGTTGTGTTTCTGTACATGAGCTAGGAACAATTAAATTTGAGATTTTGTATAAAAGATACTATTTATAACAGCATCAAAAATTATAAAGTAATTATGGATAATTTTGTTTAAAATGTGTAAGACTTTAAACAATATAAAACATTGCATTACTGACAGAAGTTAAAGAAGACATAATTAATGGAGATATATCATGTTCATGGTATATCTGACGATGACTTAACAATTGTTGTCAGTTCTCCCAAATTAATCTATAGATTCAATTCAGTTCCAATCCAAATCCAAATAAAACTTGATAGAACTTGGCAAACTGATTCTAAGATGTATATGAATATGGAGAGGACCTGGAATATCCAAAGCAGCTTTGAAAAAGAACAAAGTAGGACAAACGCTACCTAATTATAAGACAGTGTTGTGGTGGCATAAAGCTAGACAAGCAGATCAGCGGGACAAAGTGAAAGAACCAGAAGTAAGTGTATAGTACATGTTTATGGTCAGTTGGTTTTCTGCAGAGATGTTAGGGCAATAACAATTGAAAAAGGATAATCTTTTCCACAAATGGTGCTAAAATGATTAAATACCCATGTGAGACAAATGAATGTCCCCCTAACTCACATTATATGTAAAAATAAACTTGAAGGGGATAATAGACTCATAAAAGCTAAGAGCTGAAAACTTATGGAAAACATAGGTGAAAATCTTAGTGACCTTGTGTTTGACAAATTCCTGTAATAAAACGTGAACTATTTATTAAAAATTAATAAATTGACTATAAAAATTAAGAACTTGCCTTTCAAAAGATACCATTACAAAACTAAAAAGGCAAGCCACAGGCTGGAAGAGTACATTTGTACAACATATATCCATAAAAGTTCTTTAATCTGTACTTTATAAACGACTCTTGAACTTACTAAAAAGAAGGCAACCGAGTGGGAAAATGAACAAAAAATTCTAACAGATCTTTTACCAAAGAAAATACATAGTTGACCAGTAGCACATAAAAAGGTGTTCTATATCATTAATCATTCAGTTCAGTTCAGTTGTTCAGTCATGTCCGACTCTTGGCAACCCCATGAATCGCAGCACGCCAGGCCTCCCTGTCCATCACCAACTCCCAGAGTTTACCCAAACTCATGTCCATCAAGTCGGTGATGCCATCCAGCCATCTCATCCTCTGTCGTCCCCTTCTCCTCCTGCCCCCAATCTCTCCCAGCATCAGGGTCTTTTCCAGTGAGTCAACTCTTCGCATGAGGTGGCCAAAGTACTGGAGTTTCAGCTTCAGCATCATTCCTTCCAATGAACACCCAGGGCTGATCTCCTTCAGAATGGACTGGTTGGATCTCCTTGCAGTCCAGGGGACTCTCAAGAGTCTTCTCCAACACCACAGTTCAAAAGCATCAATTCTTCAGCGCTCAGCTTTCTTCACAGTCCAACTCTCACATCCATACATGACCACTGGAAAAACCATAGACTTGACATAGCCTTGACTAGACATTAATCATTAGGGAAATGCAAATTAAAAGCATAGAAATATGCACTACATACCTATAAAATGTGTAAAATAAGACTGATCGTATCAAGTGTTAGTGAGGATGTGGAGGAACTAGTAGTCTCCAGAGCCTATTGGTGACAATATAAACTGGAACAACCAAACTTGGAAAAGTTTGGCAGTTTCTAAACCATTCAATCCAGCTATTCCACTTCCAGGAATTTACTCAGGAAATGAAAGCATATGTCCACACAAAGACTTAAGCACAGATAATCTTAACAGTTTTGTTTGTAATGGCCAGAAACTGGAAGCAACCAAATGTCCATCAAGTGAATGATGTGGCCATACAATGATACTGCTGCTACTGCTAATACTCCGACTCTGTGCGACCCCATAGACAGCAGCCCACCAGGCTCCCCCATCCCTGGGATTCTCCAGGCAAGAACACTGGAGTGAGTTGCCATTTCCTTCTCCAACGCATGAAAGTGAAACGTGACAGTGAACTCGCTCAGTCGTATCTGACTCTACTCAGCAGCAAAAATGAACTGTTGATAAATAGCAGTAGCATGGATGAATCATAAAATAATTGTGCTGAGTGAAAAAAGACACAAAATTGTATGTACTGTATAATTCCTTTCTAATGTAAACTATAGTGACAATAAAGAACAGTGGTTGCCTAGCTATAGAGTAAGGGATTGGGGAGGAGAGGGAATGAGAAATCCGAAAGGAGCACAGGTAAACTGTTGGGTGGGGCGGCTCTATCCGTTATACTGATGTATTGACTTACATTTGTATACAACACAATACTCATCAAATTGTATACTATAAAAATTACAGTTTATTGTATATCACTTATTCCTCAGTGAAATTGTAAAATGTATTGCAAAAGTCATTGGAATACCTATAGACTAAGAGTCTTTGACTCTCAGATTCTGATATTCTGTGTAAAATTGGTAGCATTGATGAAAGGGTCCCACAGACAGTGTTTAAGATGGGGCATGGGAACAGATTCTTCAGAGTTTTAAGCAACCACAGAAACCCAAATTGGGAAGACCCAGAACTTAAGATCTCCTTTTTGATGCTGCTGTAGCTCAGTAATTCTGAATCAGTTTGCTGTATCCCACCTTGCCTTGCTAGATAAAAGCCAAGAAGGAATAATTTAAAGATCAAAAGTCAACATAGCATTTTTGCTGTTCAGTTGCTAAGTAGTGTCTGAATCTTTACAACCCCAAGAACTGCAGCACGCCAGGCTTCCCTGTCTTTCAGTATATCCCAGAGTTTGCTCAAACTCATGTCCCTTGAGTCGGTGATGCTATCCAACCATCTTATCCTGTGTTGCCCCCTTCTCCTCCTGTCCTCAGTCTTTTCCAGCATCGGTCTTTTTCAGTGAGTGGGGTGTTTGTATCAGGTGGCCAAAGTATTAGAGCTTCAACTTCAGAGTCAGTCCTTCCACTGAATATTCAGGGTCAATTTCCTTTAGGATTAACTGGTTTGATCTCCTTGCAGTTCAAGGAACTCTTAAGAGTCTTCTCCAACACCCCTATTCAAAAGCCTCACTTCTTCGGAGATCAGCCTTCTTTATGGTCCAACTCTCACATCTGTACATGACTACAGGAAAAACCATAGCTTTGACTACATGGACCTCTGTCAGCAAAGTGATGTCTTTACTTTTTAATCCACTGTCTGGGTTTGTCATTGCTTTTCGTCCAAGGAGCAAGGATCTTTTAATTTCATGGCTGCAGTCAACTATCTGCAGTGATTTTGGAGCCCAGGAAAATAAAATTTGCCACTGTTAACATTTTTTCTCTGTTAGCCATGAAGTGATGGGACCAGATGCCATGATCTTTGTTTTTTGAATGTTGAGTTTTAAGCCAGATTTTTCACTCCTCTTTTCACCCTCATCAAGAGACTCTTTAGTTCCTCTTCGCTTTCTGCCTTTATTTAGAGTGGTATCACCTGCATATCTGAGGTTTTTGATATTTCTCCTGGCAATCTTGATTCCAGCTTGTGATTCGTCCAGCCTAGCATTTTGGATGACGTGCTCTGCATAGAAACTAAATAAGCAGGCTGATGATATACAGCCTTGATGTACTCCTTTCCCAATTTTGAACCAGTCCATTGTTCCATGTCCAGTTCTAACTGTTGTTTCTTGACCTGTATACAGGTTTCTCAGGAGGCAGGTCAGGTGGTCTGGTATTCTCATTAAGAACTTGCAACAGTTTGTTGTGATCCACATACTCAAAGGCTTTCACATAGTCAGTGAAGAAGTAGTAGTTGTTTTTCTGGAATTCCCTTGCTTTTTCTATGATCCAGTGTATGTTGGCAATTTGATCTCTGGTTCCTCTGCCTTTTCTAAATCCAGTTTGTGCATCTGAAAGTTCTTGGTTCACATACTGTTGGACCTAATTTGAAGAATTTTGAGCATTACCATGCTAGCATGTGAGATGAGTGCAGTTGTGCAGTAATTTAAACATTCTTTGGCATTGCCCTTCTTTGGGACCGAAATGAAAACTTCTTCAGTCCTGTGGCCATTGCTGAGTTTTCCACATTTGCTGGCGTAATGAGTGCAGCACTAATAGCATTATCTTTTAGGATTTGAAATGACTGAGCTGGAATTCCATCACCTCCCCTAGCTTTGTAGTAATGGTTTCTAAGGCCCACTTAACTTCACACTCCAGAATGTCTGGCTCTAGATGAGTGACCACACCATTTTGGTTATCCAGGTCATTAGACCTTTTTTCTTTAGTTCTTCAGCAGTGTGTTCTTGCCCCCTCTTCTTGATCTCTTCTGCTTGTGTTAGGTCATTGCCATTTCTGTCCTTCATCATGCCCATCTTTCCGTGAAATGTTCCCTTGGTATCTCCAGTTTCCTTGAAGAGATCTCTAGTCTTTCTTCTGTTTTCCTCTGTTTCTTTGCCTTGTTCACTTAAGAAAGCTTGCTTTTCTTACCTCACTGTTCTGGAATTCTGCATTCAAATGGATGTATCTTTCTCTTTCTCCTTTGCCTTTTGCTTTTCTTTTCTCAGCTGTTTGTAAAGCCTCCACAGACAACCATTTTGCCTTCTTGCATTTCTTTTTCTTTGGGATGGTTTTGGTCATCACCTCCTATACAGTATTATGAACCTCTGTCCATAGTTCTTCAGGCACTCTTGTCTACCAAATCGAATCCCTTGAATCTGTTTGTCACTTCCACTGTATAAACGTAAGAGATTTGATTTAGGTCATACCTGAATGGTCTAGTGGTTTTTCCTACTTTCTTCAATCTGAGCCTGAATTTTGCAATAAGGAGCTCATGATCTGAGCCAGTCAGTTCCAGGTCTTGTTCTTGTCAGTCTGATTTCAGTATTGGCCATCTGGTGATGTCCACGTGTAGGGTCATGTCTTGTATTTTTGGAAGAAGGTGCTTGCTATGACCAGTGTTTTCTTGGCAAAACTCTTGTTAGCCTTTGCCCTGTTTCATTTTGTACTCCAAGGACAAATTGCCTGTTCAGACAAGGTAAATACATAAGAGACAAAGCAGAGATTAGTAGTTACCAGGGGATTCAGGGAAGGGAAATGAGGATTACTTAATAAGTATGGCATGTTTTTCTGGTGTGATGAGGAAGTTTTTAAACTAGTGAGAGGTGGTGATGGAAGAATTTTACACTTTAAAATTGCTGATTGTGTACATTGTGAATTTCACCTCAATAAAAAACAGATCAAAGGGACCTGAAAAACATCAATGTGGAGTACAGAATGGATTGTAAATATGATAAATGGGTAAGGTAAACTTTCTTGAGGCAGCAAAGCAGATGGATGAAGATAGTTGGTAGTGCTCACAGATAAGTACAATGAACCACTCTTCCTCCAGAGTGACTCAGTTACAGAAAATCATAGAAAGTAATTCTGAACATTCTCTTTTTCCATATTGATTATTATAGACTAGTGAAAAGGATGACATTTCAAATCTGAAAACCTGATTTCAGGGTCCAGTTCTCACATTTTATCCTTAGCTATGATTATTAAGTTTAGAAATACTGTAAAAAATGATATACTCTGAACTACAGTCAGGTTGTGACTAAGGTTTCTAAATCCAGTCATCTCTGAGCAAGAGTGTTGATGCAAATGGGGTAGTCTGCTGGAGTCCAGAAGCAAAGACCGCAAAGCAGACCTCACTGAGGAGAGGAAAGTTAAAATATGACTGATACATGTTACCATATCACTGAGAGGTGTGTTCTGGTGTGGGCCTCTATGTGCTGGATGAAGTGACCCTTAAGACTACCTTTAGCTTTGATTTGTTTCTTTCAAGCAATCCATAGGGCATAGCTTCTCATGTGCCCTGGCATTGGCAGGGAGCTGCTCTGGAATGAATTCTAATTTTATCAAACACAAATACTGGAAGTTAATACATTGACGTTGATCACTTCCAAGTCTGGTGAGCATCAGGGATTCTGGATGCCCTGTCTGATGCAGTCCTAGATCCCAGACTGTGGTGATCTTTTCCAAGGAACCCTTTTTCAAGGGATTCACGTCACTGAATGGCATCTTTATCTCATTTCTCCTAACCTTTATAGAATTTTGTTAGGGATGAATGAGAGCAAAATAAGAGTACAAATGGTACTATTTATTTTAGGGCTATCCAGTGATCTGTATGTCCTTGGTGTGCACACACACACAAACAAAAACAAAACCATAAGGGTCTTATGACCCAGCCAGTCCTTTTGTCTGTTTTGAACTCGCCTTTGCCTTTCAGGTCCTTAGTCACTTAGGATTGCTAAGTCACATCTTAGAAGAAAATGAAACTAGGAGGTGGTTTGTTTATATCCTGAGCCTTGTTCAGAATGCATGACAGCTCCCCAAATCCTGGGTCTAATAGAGAATTGGTGCTACTCAAGAGCAGGAGGACCCAAACCCCCACAGTGGACTGAGTCTTAGTGAATCTCTTAGTGGATTCTGGTCTGAGCTGCTCCTGGCAAAGTCCCAGCCAACATTGTCTTGAACTATTGACCCTTGTGTGTGAAGCCCATAATTTCTATTCAAGGCTACAGCTATACTGATTGATACTCTAGTGACCTTGGAGTATAAGGTCACAGGGAATAGAGGCAATAGAAAAGTGATATTCTCTTCATCTTTGTATTTATCTCTTTACAGGGAAACTTAAAAATATATATAGATCTTAGGTATGCTAAAGTCTCTAAGAATATCTGTGTCTGGGATGTCTTTGAAATGAAATTGCCTCGGCTGTTGTGCCATAGGTTTTCTGTCACTTCCAGAAGCCCAGTATTGGAGCTTCAGGACATAGAGGAGATAGAAGGGCCCTCTCTAACTTTCATTGTTTTCTCTGTAGAAACGCTACGTGCTAGAGGAAGCTGAACAGCTGGAGCCTCGGGTTAGTGCTCTAGAAGAAGACATGGATGACGTGGAGTCCAGTGAAGAGGAGGAAGAAGAAGATGAGAAGGTCAGGCACCTGGGAGCTTAAGGGTTGAAGGAGGGAGAATTACAGGGAATGGGAATTTTTTTTTGTTTTCAAACTGTATTTAGTTTTAACCAAAAAAGAAAAACCCCAAAATACAGTATTTCATCATTGAGAGTATGGGTCCTAGAGTTAAATGGACATGATCCGTATCTCAGCTCTCCTGTTTACTAGTGGCCTTATGTTATGTAAATTATATAATCTCCATATATATTTTCTCTTCTATAAAGCAAGGATTATGATACCTTTCTTTTAGGACTTTTATGAGTATTAAATGAAATTACATACATAGAGCCCTTAGCTTTGGGACATTATAATTGCATAATAAGTGGTAGCTATTAAACACTTGGGACAAAAATAATAGTGTTCATAATTGAATGCATACTAAGAAGTAAACCTAGTTTAGGGAAATAAAAACCACCTACTGCATAGTCATGTTCTTCCACTATTTGTTAAAATGCTGAAAACTTGAAAACAAGCAAGTTGTCAGGGAGCAGTCAGGTAAACTATTTTTAACAATTCAACAGTATTAGGCCACCATTAGAAGTATTATGAAAAATAACAAATGAACTTCCTTGGAGGTCCAGTGGGTAAGACTCCCGCTGTGGAGTGGGGTGGTGTGGAGAACTAAGTTCTAACTTAGTTCCCCCTGGTAGGAGAACTAAGATCCTGCATGCCACTTGGTGCAGCCAGAAAAAAATGTATGTGATAACGTGGAAACGATTACAGTAAGCTTTTTTTTTTTTTTTTTAAGATCTAAAACATTTGTGATTAAAATTACATGTGTAGAAAAAACTAGGGGGAAATATAAGAAATTCTGGCCTGTGGATACTAAGGTAGTACAGATGAAAGTGTAGCTCTGAGCTTAGTAGGCTCCATATAAGATAAGTGTTAAGGGAAGCACAGTCATTCATTAATGGAAAGCCAGGCACGGCTGAGGGGCTTTTCTGTGGTGAGTGAACCAAAAACATGCATTCTTTTTTTTTTTTTAATGGAAAATTTAATCACATACCAAAATGGAGAGAATAAACCTCCATTTACCCATCACCTAGCTTCAACAGTGATCAGCTCAGCTATTTTGTTTCCTCCACATCTACTCAGTTGTCCTCCACCAGTTATCTCAAAGCAGATCACGGCCATCATATATCTCATATTTCATTCGTCTATTTTATTTTCTGTTAACTAGTTCTTGAGTCTTTAATTGGATTTGGGGTTTTTGGAGTGAAGCAACACTACTTCATAGGTATAGTGTACTTCCTCCAGGATGGAATAGTCTGCTCTCTTTTTGTAATATTAGGATCCACTTGATGATCTCTGCATAGATCCATTAAGGGTTGTAAAATAATGATATTTTTTAAAAAACCTCCCAAATCAACATTTAGGTTTTTTTTTTATAAAGTTTATATAAGAAAAGTAAGATAAGTTATTTCCCTTTGTCATGTTTTAAAATCATGAGTTGATTTTATAGTATTCTCCTAAGAAGATTTGCCCTTGGTAACATTTGAATTTATCAATTTAAATATATTTGGTGTCTGGACCATTATTGTCCTTGTTGGTGCTGGATTGCCCTCTGTCTGGCCAGTGGGGGCCCCTCAACTTCACTGTTTGAAACAATCATAGTAGTTTCAGCCCCTTGCTGTCTGATACAATGACATGTTCTCGTTATGTCTTGTTAAGATTGTAGCCTGGACCTAAAAGTTGCCATTTTTCCAAGAAGCTCTTAGTTCCATTAATTTAGATATGTTATTCAGAGACCACAGTCTGGGCTCATTGCTACATGGTGTTTCTAGGACTTTACAGTTGATAAAGCTAAAGGAAAAAGAAATTGTAAGCTTAAAATACAATATATTTAACCTCATCAGTCTTATATCTCTATTTCTTCTTTCACATTGGAAATCCAACTTCTTAGGAGATAAGCATACTTAGCTCTCATTACTCTTACATAGTTCCAGAATAATGGTACCAGCACAAGAACAGTAACGGGATTATTAGATTTTGATTTTTTTATTTGGTAATGTGTTTTCTTGTCCTTAGTGTTATCCCATATATATTCAGAGTACTGTGTTTTAAAGTCAGTTAGAGGTGGAATTTGGGATGGGATGGGGAGGAGGGTATAAGCCATGTTCCTAGTTGGCTCTCTGTAAGCCTGTGCTCATCACTGACCCAGACCCTCTCTTTTCCAGTTGGAAAGAGTGCCATCACCTGATCATCGCCGGAGAAGCTACCGAGACTTGGACAAACCCCGTCGCTCTCCCACACTACGCTATCGGAGGAGTAGGAGTCGGTCTCCCAGAAGGTAAGGCCTTAGGCATTGGCATATTCCAGGGATACTTTAAGCACTGGAGTGTAGAAGTTTGGACTTCATGGAAGGAAAATGCTAGCCTATGGATAATGTGTGCTCACCAATGTATTAATTGCTACAAAAACACCACCCACAAAACCTCAGTGGCAAACATTTATTTAATTCACAGGTCTGTGGCCAGTGATTTAATCTGGGCTTAGGCAGTTTTTTGAGTATAAGCTATGGTCACTCACTTGTTTTGCAATATTCTCTGTTGGCTAGTGTAGCTGGCCTTAGCTATGATGACTGGAGCAGTTCATCTGTGTGTGTGTCACATTCTAGGCTAGGTTAGGCCTGTTCCCATGGCAGTGGCAGAACACAAGACTGAACAAGCCCAACCATGAAGTAATCTTTCTAGCATCTGCATCACATGTACAAACACCCCTTTGGCCAAAGCAAGTCACATGGCCAATCTTAAAGTTAAATGACAAAGACATGGATAACAGAGTTGGGTTAAGAATTGGGGCAATTTTTGCAATTTTCAGTGTCCAGGGCACCTACTAAGGTTCTTTTTTCTCTTTTTTCTTTCCATATAGGCGGAGTCGGTCTCCCAAAAGGAGGAGGTAGGCCTTTAGTGACTTGTGATGAAGGATAGAGATTTGGGGAGGGGGGATGTTGTTGTGTTTATATTGTCAGGACAGATACGGGAGTCTGACCAGTCATTTCCACAGCCCCTCCCCTCGCAGAGAACGGCATCGGAGCAAGAGTCCAAGACGTCATCGCAGCAGGTCCCGAGATAGACGGCACAGATCCCGCTCCAAGTCCCCAGGTATAGCATTGGGGCCTTTTGCTTGCTGTTGGTTGTCTTAATAAAGAAATGCAATAGGAGCAATTAGCCTCCTACAATACAGGAGTATCTTACTCTATTACTGTCTAGAAAAGGAAGTGGACATAGAATTTGAAAATTAGAGTTCACATTTTAACTGTCATTTATCAGCTTTGTTGATAGGATGGTGAGCTTCAGTTTTTGTCTGAAATTATAGGAGTAAGACATGACAAAGTAGTGGTAAATACCCAGTGTGGTGGTAGTGAAATTTAGCCATAAAGCCCTGAAGGCTAAGTGGGTTCAGTTCTTCACTACCAACAAGGTGTCCCTATCACAAGCCAAAAATGAACTAAGGGAAATAGCAGAGAGTGTGAGGGTAGAAACTGGTACACTGAATAGCCTTTTTTCTTCTCCAGGTCATCACCGTAGTCACAGGCACAGGAGCCACTCAAAATCTCCTGAAAGGTATGGATTAACTTCTATTTTGACTTAAGAATATAAGTCTTTATTCACAAATTAAAGTCCCAATTACAAGTCAGTTGGACCTTGTGTTAATGGAGATATAATCTCCATCAATACAATTTAGGAATTCTCCTTAATTACAGGAAGAAGTGGTCTCTTGACCTGAAAATTATTAGAATTATATATACGTATGTAGTTATTTTTCCTGTAGGATTGCGACTTTGGATAAAGGCATGAGCCTTAATCTCAGGAGCCCTGGGACTCTGTCCCAGCTTTTAAGATTTTTTAAAACATATTTACTTCTGGCCACACTGGGCTTCTTTGCTCCTGGGCCCTGTCTAGTTGTGGCGAGCGAAGGCCACTCTCCAGCCACGGTGTGTAGGCCTCTCACTGCAGTGACCCCTCCTATTGCAGAGCACAGGCACTAGGGCTCATGGGCTTAGAAGCTGCGGTACACAGGCATAGCTGCCCCACAGCATGTGGGATCCTCCTGGACCAAGGATTGAACCCGTGTCCCCTGCAGTGGCAGGCAGATACCTAACCACAGGACCACTAGGGAAGTCCCAGTCCCAATTTTTAATACTTAGCAGTTGAGTGACACTGGATAAGTCATTTTCATTTGGTAAGCTTCCATTAGATACCTCTAGAAACTGTACACTGTTGGAAGCACTCGATCTCTCAGAGGTCAATTCTTCAATGGTAAATTTTGGAGAGTAATGCCTAACTCAGTGTTGCTCTTAAACATAAAAACACCAAGTACATTTAATGAATATTGACTGTCTTTGTCCCCATCAGTGTTAGCACGTATCAGTCTTTCTCAAAAATCCTTACTCAGCTCCTAAAACAGCTGGTAAATTTAATGATTTGTATGTGTCACCATTTCAGGTCTAAGAAAAGCCACAAGAAGAGCCGGAGAGGGAATGAGTAATGGACTCAGTTTGGTTTTAATACAAGTGGCCTTCTGTGGAGATGAAGGCATCTGTCTACGTAGAAGATCTACTCAGTCCCAGGCAGCTATGAGAGTATTTTAGATTTTTTTTTAAACCAAGTTTTCACTTTTTTTTTTTTTAACATGAAAGAGGTGCTGAGTTTTGTATCTCTTTATGAATTGTATGTAATCCACACATTTGAAAGATAATGCTTCCTGAACTGAGCTGCTTTTGGCCTCTTTGTACAATCAGCCTTGTTTGTACTGAAATTTATGAGGGTAGAATGGATTCAAATAGGGTGTATGAAACAAGGGGAGAATGTGGCCACATTGTTATTTTTGTTATTAAATTTGACACACCCATTTCCTGTTTTTCTGTGGTTTTAGTTTTGGTTTACACTGAGATTAGAACTGTTTCGAGAATTCTGAGATACGGGCTACTGCTTGCTGTTCCCTTAAAAAAACCAAGTCGGTAAAATATATTAGCTCCAGGTTTTACTTCCAGCAGCAGCAAATGGTAATAAACATGAAAACTGACCTGTTATCAGCAACTTTATAAGAATGAATTCAGTTGTAAGGCTTTTTCTGGATTATTTAATCCAGTTGCATTAAACGTTCAACAAAGAGTAAAACTTGACACCTATTACATAGCATTATTGTATAGTGTTTCTTTTTCCCTACAGCCTTGAATTCCAAATTAAGGTGCTCAGCACCTTTATGCTGTGAGCGTTGATACTGTCAAGACTAGGCAGTAGCAGTAGGGCAACCAGGGTGAAAACATTCAATGGAGAGAAAAATATCTAATGCCACTCAGGGTTTTAACCTGAGTTACTAAACAACAGCACCATTCACAAAACCAGAAAATACAGCAGGAAGAGACCAGGTTTTAGAGGGGCAGGTAGTGAGAATTGTGGTGGTAGGGAGAAAAGAATGCATTCAGCTTAACTTGAAGTTTACTTTGAGACAGCTACGGTATATCTAGATAAAGCCCAGACATTATAAATAAGAACTGGAGCTGAGCTAGTGATCTAACGCTGAATTGACAATGTTTAGGTAATTGTAGAAGGTGTAGAATTGAATGCAATGCCCAGGGAGCGTACATTTGTAAGGAAAACCAGTAGTAGAATCATAAGCAACACTCACTCTGTTGAAGAAGAAGGGCAAACACTGACTGAAAATTGAATCATTTCAGAAAGGTAGAGGAAATGGGAGAGAGGGGTTAAGGATGCTAAGGACAAAGCAAAATAAGGATTAAATAGTGCCCATGGGTATTGATAATCAAGAGAGTGTTGGATCTTTGCTAGAGGAGTTCTGTCTACCTGTACTCACCTTTCCTCCTTTAAAATGGAAAAAAAAAATTGATTTCCTGCAGCTCTGCCCCTGGCAACAATTGTGAAGACCAACTGCCACACAGGATCCAGTTTCTTGGGAAGTCATATCTAGTTACAGGCTGAATATCCTATTGCTTGTTGAACTTAAGGACTTTAGTATCAATATTAGTTTGGGGATTGTATTTGAGATTTCATGTTGTTCAATAATTGCTCTCCTGATAATATTTGAGCTAATAAAATCATAAGAGTTATTATGGTTCATCATACAACTATATATAGGACTGTCTTTAAAAATTAAATGTAAGCGCCTCTATTTGAATCTGTTACATAGAGTCCTAGCAGTTATTTCTTTTATCAAAGTGCTCTAAATCGAAAAAAAAAAGTGTATTCTGGCTGAATGACCTATGGACCAACCAAATTATCATCCAGTATATTAGTTTTAAAAGTATATTTTTAAAGTATAAAAATGTAGAAACCCACCCTAAACCCCAGTAATATTTAATACCAAAAATAAACCTTCCCAAGCGTAAACTACACACTGACAGCCTACTTGAGAGTGGGACATGTCAAACCTCTCTCTCTGGAGATCCCTTTGATAAACTACAGAATTGTAGAGCAGATGACTTTAGGACAAACCTTGCTGAGGGACCACTTCTGCCATCTGTGTGCTAGCCTACTGCATGAGTGAGGCCTTGGAACTAAAGGTTTACAACTTTCTTTGGCCTGTATTGAGACATATTTTACATCTTACCTCTATACTTTTACATATTCTGCACTAAAACAGATTTCAAGAAGATACTCCTTATGCAAAATACATTCTGATATTTCATTATCAGTTTTACCGTTGGGTATACAATCACTAAATGGTTTATACTCCCCACAATTTGAATTATACTGCTTTAAAAAGTTTGCCATTGGGCATGATGACCTTTTAATACTAAAGAATGAAGGGATATGTATTCTCAGGGGCAAAGGAAACAATGGATTTGGTGAGAGGCTTCCAATGTAACAAAGTTCATTCCTCTAGCCCCTTTCCATTATTTTTGGCAGATCTAAATTTAAATAAGCACTAATCAGAAAAAAATGCTCACATGCTGGTCATTCCTAGCCAAAAAAAGGAACAAGTTTCTACAGATTCAAAAAAGATAAAATGATGTTTTTTTTTAATGCAAGAATACAAGTTCAAAGAGATTAAAAGATAAGAGGTGGAAAGTAAGCATGGCAGAGCTTGAAGAAATGAAGATTTGAAAACTGAAAATGAAAGCCTTAGAAAATACAAAATAGATAAGGCACAGAGAAAACAGATCGGAGGAAATAAAAAATGGAAAAAGCTACAGAGATAATAAGAAAACATGGAAAGAAATCTTGCCCATGATTAACTGATATTTCTGATAAAGAGAATTGAGCAAATCAACTTAAAAAATTCAAATAGAAGAAAAATCACCTTGATTTAAAGAGAAAAAATATGGGCACCCAAGCAGAGAAATCAAGTCATGTATAGTGAGGGAAAGGATCAGGATGGCCCCAGGCACTGCCATTAAGGCAGTGAAGCAAAAGGCTCCAAAGGTCTAAGGAAAACAGTGTGTCGGGAACTTTATACCCAGCCAAGGTTGTCCTTAAAATATAAAGGGAATAGACATTCTTAAGTTTTCAAGTGCTTATAAGCATACAACCACTTGGGGGGAAAACTGCCTGATGTTACTGAAAAAGAAATGAATCAAATTAAGGACTTAGGGGAAAAAAGCAGCAGTAAAAGAAATGGTAGTAAATGCTTTAGAAATTTTACATAAAAATAATGGAAAATCGTTAAGACAAATGAAATATTTGAACACTGTACAGAAATAAGCAGGAAGTAGGAGAACTCAGTTTTTTATGACAGGAGTCATACGATCTCTAAAACATACATGAAACTGGGGAAAAAAAAAAAACTCCAGCCTCTTTAATGTTTTCTATACTCATCCTTATTTTAGGAGTCTTTAGATTCTCTTGTAGAAAAAAATTTTTTATAAGTTGAAAATTTTACATTTTTTTTCTTCAGTTAAATTGATGTAAAATTAATTTGCTGTATGTACTAAATACAGCATATGAACCCACTTTTGTAAAACTTTTCTTATGTATGTGTAACTATATGTTATGTGTGTATTAAAGAGATGGTTTGAAAGAATGAAACTCTGGATATTAATATTTCTGGCTTATGGAATTTTTAGTGATTTTTACACTGTTATTTAATGCTCTTTTTGTAATAAACATTATCCTTTACAAGGAAAAACTGTGTTTGGCGTTTAGGGCTTTTTTATAAGCTTATCAACACATTTTATATATTGTTTCTTGGAACTGCAAATTAGTAACCACTTTTTGACAATACAGCAATTTTGTAGTATGTAGCTTCCCAGGTGGCGCTAGTGGTAAAGAACCTGCCCGCCAGGAAATGTCAGTGTAAGAGACATGGATTAGATCCTTCCATCCAGAAGATCCCCTGGAGCAGGAAAAGGCAACCCACTCCAGTATTCTTGCCTGGAAAATCCTATGGACAGGGGAGCCTTAAGGGCTAACAGTCCATGTGGTGGCAAAGAGTTGGACACAATGAAGCAACTTAGCATAGCACAGCAGGAACCTTTGAATGTTTATCCTGAAAGTGAAAGTGATGTCTGACTCTTTGTGACCCCGTGGACTAGCCCACCAGGCTCCTCCGTCCATGAGATTCTCTGGGCAAGAATACTGGAGTGGGTTGCATTTCCTTCTCCAGGGGATATTCCCAACCCAGGGATCGAACCCAGGTCTCCCGCATTGCAGGCAGATGCTTTAACCTCTGAGCCACCAGAGGTTTATCCTTTTTATCTAATAATCCCATTTATAGTAAAGTAATTAGCTTCCAATTAAAATAATTTATATTAAAAAAATAAAAATTCTGACTTAAAGTGCAGTGATAATTGCCATTTAAGATTTGTTTCTGCCTAAAAGGTAAATTATCATTTCTATTATCACAAGATCTATAGTTTGTGAATAAATGCTGTTTCTCTCTGGGTTATTATGCTTTTAATGTTCAATTGAATATAATTTCCTAGCATCTGTTTTGATTTCTTATGATTATTTAATAGTGAAATTTAAATCACTCATTTAATACTGAAATGGGTTATATTATAAATCTTGAATATACAAGATAAATAAAAAACAATGCTAACAGAATAGTTAACAAAATAAAGAATTAAGTATTATAAAAAACTGACATAAAAATTGAGATATTTCATTTATAATAAAATGTTAATTTGAAAAAAAAAATTTCACCATAATACAGTTGATCTTTGAATAATGTGAGTTTGAACTGCATGAGTCCACTTGTATGCAGATTTTTTCCCAATAAACATTACAGTTCTACATGATCCAAAACTGGCTGAATCTGCAGATGTGGATATGGAGGGCCAACTATGGGATTTAAGCACCTGTGGATTTTGGTATCTGCCACAGATCCTGGAACCAATTCTCTGGATACTGAGAGCTGACTATAACCAAATACAAGAGTAGCCTATCCTATCATCATTTTACATATATATTTTATAAATTAGAAGAGCTGGAAACAGCAGAAATGTCTTATCTGCAGGGGACTGAATGAATATATAGTATGTTATTGTTAATATTTTTAAATAATCTTTAATGGCAAAGGAAAATGTTAATTACTCCATGTGATTGAACACTATACAAAAATTTCAAAGCAATGTGATCTTAAGCGTGTATATGTATTCTCTGCAGAAGACTGAATTTCAGACTTTTCAATTGATCTACAAGAGATTTGAATTCATAATAAATTTTATAGTTTATATGAAAAGTCTATAAATTGTAAAACTCAGCTACTACCACATAAATTACAAACAAATTTTCTATTTTTCAACTTGGAACAGTTCTACAATTGAATACTAGCAATTACTGAAGGAAGGACAAGTGAAATGCTGAAAATTACTACATAGGAACACTGTTATATAAGTAAAACTTAGGTGACTGGGGTTTATTGCCCCATAAATACCTTTTGCCAGATAGTATACTACCTACCTTAGAGAAGGAAGGCTGAACTGGGGCAGTCTCTTGTTGCAGATTAATTTTGGGGGCAAGAGGAGTGTTGCGCTGCACAGCTTTTGGCATTTTAGTTCCCCGACCAAGGATTGAACCCAGGCCCTTGGCAGTGCTCGTGCAGAGTCCTAACCACTGGACCACCAGGGAATTCTCAAATCATTTTCTTTTTAATGAATATTTAAAATATGTACAAAAGTAGAACAGAAAAACCAGCACTCTATTCTCTAAGACCTGAAAGGACATGAAATGCTTAGAACACTGACTTTAAAGAAAAATCTTGAATTCTCTTAAGTCATATTTTAACAGAAAAGTGTACATTGGGCCAGTTACCTATCTCATCATTAACAAAAGCAATAAGCTAAACTCCACCACTTAGTAGGATTCCATGAGATTGTGAATGAAGCTTTTTTTTTTTAAGTTTAACTGACCAACACTATGTTAGTTCCAGGTGCACAGCATAGTAATTCACAATGATCGCCAAGGCATGCTGAAGCTTTAATATGAAAAACTAACAGCTTAACATTTAATAAATTCCTTTCCAAGGCTATAAATACGGCAGGAAAGCCTTCCAACCACCTGCAATAGATTTCAAGCATCTCCCTTCCATACTGGAACTGTGGCAAAAGCCCACGTGCTCTCCTATTTAAGGAACACATATCTGTGAGGAAGCAGAAGAAAGATAATACACTGTTCTTAAAAGACATTGTATTTACTTATTCTGCAGATTTCCAAATAAATCTATAGCATCGTTTAGTCTGAAATCTCTGGCAAGTCTCTCTCAGTTGTTCATATAAGATGACCTCACTTCAACGTAAAGTACCAGGAACAGTTAAATACACCACCACCAATACAAGCTTGAAATCCAACTATAATCACTGATCACGAGGTATTATTGGTAAACACCATCCTTCCAAAGCGTACTTTGAGTCCAGTAATACAGGACTCAAAACAGTCTGGCATATGTTAGTTCCTCAGTAAATAAGAATTACCTTCCCTCCATTCTAATTGTCAGTATCCGTTTCAATGGTTTAAAAACTCTACTTCAAAGACCTGTTTCAAATTGATTCCCAACATGTAACTGTCCTAACTTTAGAATTCATTTTGTTTTGCACCTCCAGTTTTTTCAATGATAAAATGAGATAGTATCTGCTTCTATCAATCTCATATGGGTGTTGTGAAGATCCAATAAAATAAAGTGAAAAGATTCTTAGATCTTTTTCTAAAATTAAGTCTGTGATTCAGAATAGTCTATTCACTGGGAGAAAAACAAATCTCTGGGGCTTCCCTGGTAGTCCAGTGGCTAAGACTCTGTACTCCCAATGCAGAGGGTCTGGGTTCAATCCCTGGTCAGGGAACTAGATCCCACATGTAGTAACTAAGAGTTCACATGCCACAACTAAGACAGGGTGCAGCCTAATAAATAAATGCTTTAAAAAAAATCTCTGAATTGTAACATTATATTCCTATCATCTAAACAACTAGATGAATTAACCAAATTTGACTCTTGTCAAAAAGATTTATTAACTTAAAATAGAATTACTTCAAATACAGACAAAAGCAAATTTCTGTTCAAGTATGAATATTTTCAATATACAAGAATGTAAAAGAAATTCTAAATCTTCAATCTTGAGGTTTTATTTTATTATTTTTTTACCTTTTAAAAAGTTTTTGGCACTACAAGGTTCTGTAAAGAATAGAAGTGACAAATTTAAAACACATGAAAGTCTTTCCTAATTCTTAAGAACAATATATATAAAGTCTGAAGCAACCAAAGTATGAATACAGCTAATAGAAAATAAAGAATGTAATTTTTAAATTCTCTCTTTATACAATTCATCAAGGTTAAACAAAACAAAATTCCCTTAAAAATAGGGTAATAAAATAGATGAAATTTGTATCACCCAATTTGGTGATACTAGTAAAAACTATAGTTCATATTTATATACAAATAATACAGTCTTTAAAAACAGTCTTAGAATTTAAATAAGCTATCTAAATGTTAAAATTTTAAATCAGAACCTGATTTGTTTTATTTTCCATTAAATGTCACTTTTTCTGCTGAATGTAACTGACACTGAGGTACGGATACCCTTGAGACAGCAGGATTGGCTGGTTGCTGTGCATCTGTAGACCAGCTGAAAGAAAATGGACTTGCATTACTCCGACACGTTTCCTCTTGGTGGGTGGGGACAACGCTCTCTACACCGACGGGTGGCACATCTGTCTGTTGGACACAACACAGACAGGAAACTGAAAGGCTTGTGCCTATTTACCTGATAACCACTTAGAATTAACTTTTTCCCCCTAGACATTCCCTATTTGAATTGAGATACTGTGGAGGCAAATAAGACTAGATAATGTGCTATTCATTACTTAGACCAAAGCCATTACTGGTACATAAGTACCAACAATATAATCAATTCAAATGTCATTCAAATCTCAGTTTTACTAAACAATTACACTACTCAACTCAAAAATTCTACTAGATTCCATTGCTTACTAAACTAAATCCAAACTCCTTTATAATATGACCTCAGCTGACCTTCTCTAGCCTCATTACCTACACATTTTTCCATTTACCTCATCTACTATTATTTTTTCTTTTTTCCTATTCTTTTTACTGAGGCAAAACTCAGTGATTTTGCGTATATTTTTGCCTCAGCTAAGAACACTCTTCTCTAATCTCTACACAATCTCTAGGGAAAAAAATTCCATATATTTCAAGACTTAATTCAAATGTCAAAATCTTAGGCAGTTTGATCCCTGGTGTCCATATTCTGTTCTCTCTGCTAGGGCAAAGTTAATGGATTCCTCTAAGCTCCTATCCTTGTCTGTTTTACATGTCTAGCTTTCCTAATAAAATATGTATTAAGTGTAGGTGTTATTATTTAATTCTGCTTGAGCAGTAAGCATCTAGCACAATCTGACATACAGTATGCTCTCTCAATGAATATTTACTGAATTCCTGAAGTTTCACTCCCAGATCCTGGCCTTTTCAAAGGCTCCATTGTCCCAGAACAAAACCCACTCAGCCTTGTAACAAATATGTAAGCAACGGTACCTTGAGTATAGAAAGGTTTGTTGGGCTGGAATCTGGCATTTCCCTGATGCATGAAGTTCTGATGCAAACCATAAGGCCACGAAGCTGGGACAAGAGGGAAATGGGGTCGTGGTGCATGTTCCCAGGGAATTGGAGGATTCAGTCCTGGAAATCCTGGCTCTGCATTTCAAGAACAAAGGAGAGATATATGTTAAAACATCACCTTGTTCATTCAAACATCCCTTCATTCCACAAAGATTTATGGGTCATCACTGACCAAGAAATATGCTAAATGCAGAGGATATCCTCCTCCCAAATTTTAAAAAAAATTTTTATTGAAGTATTGTTGCTTTATAATCAGCTATATGCTACACATATACCCTTTTTTAAATTTCCTTCCCATTTAGATCACCAAAGAGCACTGAGTGGAGTCCCCTGTGCTATACAGTAGGTTCTCATTAGTTATCTAAATGTCTTATTTAGGAATAATTTGAGAACAATTACAGTGTTTTATTTCTTAAAAGTTTTTTTGGTTGACATATCTACACAATTAATACTATATATTAACAGTGTAAATCATATCAATTTGTGTGTATATATATATATCAATAATGTACATATGTCAATATATGTATTATGTACAGTGTATACATGTTAACCAAAAAAACTTTTAAGGAATAAACACTGTAACTGTTCCTAAATTATTCATAAAGGAAATACTTAAGAAGACATATACAATAATATGGGTAATTGCTGTAACAGATTGGTGATGGTGTCTAAAGAGGGGACTAATCCAACTGTTCAAAGACAGAGAAAGTTTTCCTAAAATGATTGACTAAATTGAATTTTAAAAGACAAGAAACAAGTTAGGCAAAATGGGAGAGGGAGGGAATTTCAGACAGAAGGAATAGTGTGTTCAAAAGCCAGGAAGCAGGAAAGTACAAGTTTGGGAAGCTGCAAAACAATTGGCAATACAGAGACAAATGCAAAGGAAAGCAGTGGTAAGAGGAAAGGCTGGACAGGTAGGTAGAATTTATATTTCAAAGAACCTTAGTATGTCATTAAGCAGCTTACATTTTATCATAAAGACACTGCCAATTATCCTAGAATCAATTATATATTGGCCTGGAAGATTCTGTTAGAAGCTGAGACATTGTGGTGAAATGGTTGAAAACAGGCCTTGGTGCCAAACAACTTTAAGTTCAAATACTAATTACAAAAATTACTAAAGTTTAATTATGAACCCCAGGTTGTTATGAGGATTAAATAAGATAACAAAAATAAAGTGGCCTGCACAAATTCTGGCATATAACCAGGAACTCAAAAAAAAAACCAAACATGAGTCCTATTCTACGGCAAACCACCCCTACCTATCTTAGAGTAAGTCTTTCAAAATGCAGTAACCCCTGAATCTTTTGGATCATTTCTGGAGGCTTTTCTCATTCAGGATCAAAATGTGGCAGGAAATAATCTGAAAGACACTGGCCCTTATTTACTAAACTTCCTAGCAGGAAGTTAGGAGGGACAGGATAGGGAAGAAGAAAACCAAAACCCATACTAGCCACACTCCTACAAGCTTGGTCTTCTTAGGAGGTAGCTAGTAAACATAGCAGCTGGTTCACTGCAAGTTCGTAAAGCCAAGTTACAACTGAGAGCTGAAGCTACAGAGCTCAGAGTTTACAAAAAATAAGACTGGGTATACATCACTGAAATCCTTACTAACTGAGAAACATTTTTACATAAAAGAGTATTTTTAGGATATAGTTCAATCTCTCTTGGTCGTTTTTCACAACCAAATATTTTTGTAATTCGAGATAGTCTGAACAATTACCATTAAAGACAATTTGAAAAATGGGGGGACACACTCATACAACCCCCTATTCTAACGCAAACACTATTATCATTTTAATGTATCCCCATCTGGTTTTTCCATTTTTAACATAATGTTAATTTTAGCAGTAATAGTAACTAGAAGTTGTACACCCATCCAACAAATAATAAATTTTTTTGCTGAGTAATAGTTTATTATATAATAGAAGTATACAAACAACATCTATCTGACAACAGTCACTATACTGGACACTAGGAAGACAATGATAGACAAGAAACAATTTACAATCTCTTAAAGTTCAGTCTAATGCATTATGCAGACAAGTAAACAGGCAATTTCAACACAGTAAGACAGGTCTTATAATATGGATATTAAGGAAACATGGAGGAGAGAAAAGAATACCTAATACAATTGGAGGAGACGATCTATAAGAATTAGAGACTTCCTAAAGAAAGTGATCCAAATTTTAAAATGAAGGATAAGTAAGTTAGCTAAGCTTTTGGAGAAATGCAGAAG
The DNA here is from genome assembly GCF_029378745.1 of Bos indicus. Taxonomy (NCBI): domain Eukaryota; kingdom Metazoa; phylum Chordata; class Mammalia; order Artiodactyla; family Bovidae; genus Bos; species Bos indicus. The sequence goes on along the minus strand of NC_091762.1, from coordinate 94,182,063 downwards.
GAGGCGAGAGTGAACAGGAGAGTTATTGCAGAGGACATTCCAGGCAGAGGGAACCAACCACTTAAGTAAATAATCAGGGGTAAGAGCATGGTGTGTCTGTAGGGTGTTAATTAATTAGTTCATTAAGGCTAAAACAGAGATCAACTAGTGGTAGAGAGAGGAAGAAGTTAAAACTCTTCAAACTGAATCAATATATCAAAAGGCAAAGCATGTGTCTGTCTTCATGGTTATATAACTCAGTGACTATCACAGTGTTTATCATGGCATGCATATAATAAACATTCGTTGAATGAGAAAAGCAGAGGCCACATTAGAATGGCCATGTATGACATATATCCTTTGATCCTTGAAATCTAAATGAGTTCCACATTCTGGAATTTCTGCTCAGCAAAATATACTATCTGTATTATTCCAAAAGAGGTCAGAGATTCCTCCATTACAGTGCTTTAAGAAAACATATATTGATTTAAAACTATCACTAAAATTATTCTGAAAATTTATAAAGGTAAATAATCAAGCTTTTATTCTACATTTCCTCTACAAACAATATATGAGGATAACCAAGTAGTTAATAAGGAAAAGAATCACAGACAGTTACAGAAGAATCACAAACAATAAATAGAAAACATAGATAACTTAAACCCGGGTAATGGGAGGGTTATACTTAACTCTCTCCTTTCGTGTTCAAGTTTTCCATGATAAAAGTTTTAAAAATAAATATAATGTAAAACTAGTTTAACAGCATTTATCAACTATTTTTAAATACATAAAAATGAAAAAAATGACTGGCTAGCAATAAACCAAAATACTTCTGAACAATTCTACCCAGGAATTAAGATTATAGATGGTTTATTTTTTCCTTTTCAAATGCTCTACAAAGAATATGCATTATTTAAATATCAGTAAAAAAAACTATTCTTTCTTAAGCTATAAAGGGTTACTAATCTTTTTCTTTTTAGAAAACTGCTTCTTAGTAAGTAAGGAGACAGTAAGAGTCCAAAGCAAAGATTACAGGTTTTAAAGAAAGAAATTAAGTTTAAATCCTGGACCTACTATGATTATGACAGCATGACAGTTATTTTTAACTCTTCACAATTTCCTCAACTGTAAAAATAAGTGCTAATAATACCTACACCAAATGAGACTGTAATGAAATTTTAAAATAATAACAAACATTTATATTTATTATCTCATTTAATATTCACAACATTCCTGAGAGTTAGGTTCTATTAATACACACTTATTTCACACATGAAACCGATGTACAAAGAGATTAAGCAAATGCCTGATGCCACATAATAAATGGCAGAGCCACAATTCAAATCCAGGTGGTCTGAATCCATAGCCCATACTCTTCACCTTACCTTATGCTCCCCACTCCACAAATAATGATTGCCATCTTTTTACTCACATTTATCTCCCCAGGTTCAACCAATAATACAATTCATCCAACCTTTCTACAGAAAGATACAAAAGAAGAGAAGAAAGGGTTACCCGAATTCCCCACTGTACCATTGTTCACCAGGGAATTTGGAGCCACAGTACGGGGCCAGTGTCCATCATGAGAGGAGCTAGGGATCGCCACGGGTCTGGCAGCAGGCTGTGCAAAGATGATGCTGGGATCGTTCAGGCCAATATTGCTGGGCGCACTGCCTGGTGCAGAATGGATCACTGGGCCGTGAATAGGCCAGGACGGGGCAGGGATCTGGAGGGGATGCATTGGCAACAATCCCATGTTGTGCATGGGAGAATACTGAGCTGGTGGTGACTGAGGAAAGTTATACATAGGCATCTGGACCTGATGGGGGTGCTGGGTTCCCTGCTGAGGTGGGCCAAGCTTGGGCTGGGATCCTGGCTGGGATGGAGGCTGGGTAATGGCAGTGGATTGGGAAGAGTTCTGTGGAAATGGCTGGGGCTGAGGAGAATAAGATGGCGAATCAGACTGCAGAGAAAAAAAAAGATATATTTTAAAATTAATTTATGAACATCTTAATTTTATAAAAGCAGAAATTATAAAAATATAAAACTATGGAGTTACTTCATCAGAATACTATAAACAGAACTCTATGATATACATACTAACAGATAATAACAGAACCTCATTTTATATGAAGGTAGAGTTTTTCCCAAGGTTCTCAACCCTCTCTCACATAGGTTTTATCTATAAATCTTTTTATTGCCCAAAGAAGACAAAGTCCAGACAACATACTTATCACATAGAACCCACAACTCCAACTGTAACTAGAAGTTTACATCTAAGTATCTCACACTGACTTTCATTTAGCTCCTCAACAAACATTTACAGGGTGTCAGTTATGTACTGGGCATTGTTCTAGGTATTAAAAATAAAATACTAACATGTATGCCCTCATGAAGCTTAAAGTCAATAAGGAAAAAGAGGAGGAACAGATAAAAATTACATAAGCAATCACAATAAAATATAATGATTACTATGATAAAGACTGTATAATGTATAATGAAATCCCAGAGCAGGAATACCTAAACCCACTTTGGGAGAAGAGGAGAAAACAAGATGAAAGCAAGTGGAAATTAAGGAAATCTTCCTGAAGGAAACGATTTTTAAGCTGATACTTATATAGAAACCAATATGATAAAAGAGAGTAGAGAAAAAGGAGAAGGGAAGATTCAGTTAGAGAACAACATAACTGAAGGTATACAGAAACAAAAGCACATGGCCTTTTAAAGTAATTGGAATCTGAAATGACAGTTACCTAGGCTAGGGAAGCAAATGGATGTGAACTATTTTTTATAGATAGAAACAATAGGACCTGGTGACTGACTGGATGCGGAGGTTGAGGGAAAAGTAGTAGTGGCAGGAAACTAGAGACAGTGAAATCATTCAATGAGATGGAGAAGACAGGAGCAAGAGGCAAACTTGGGAAGTTGGAAAGAAATATAAGCTACATTCTAGACATGTTGAAGCTGAAGTGCTTTGTGAGACCTTGAACTGCAAAGTCCATTAGTCAGACTCTTACCCAGTCTCAGGTGGGGTGAGTGCTAGAAGTAGAGGATGAGAGTTAGGGGCACCATAGCAAAGTGGTCAGAGCACAGGTTTTGGAAACAGAACCTAAGGATACAATTTCTGGTTCCAAGTGTTTATTGACCTCAGGCAACAAACTTAAATCTCAGTTTCTTCACCTGTAAAGTATAAATAATAGAATCTACATCATAGGTTTTTGTGAAGATTAACTACAACAATATATGTCAAAAACATAAACACCAAATTCAGAATAGTAGATACATTTTAGTAGCAAGGAAGGGATAGTAGGAAAGTTTTAAGAAGGGAACAGCATCCAAGAGGAATGCATAGGAGTTGTCAACTGTGGATACACTTAAATAAAACCAAAATAAGAAAACATTGAGAATTGTTAAAGCCTGGTAGTAGTGCATGGATGTTTATCATTTTCTATACCTTTTCAGTATTTTAAAAATATTTAATAAGAAGAAACAGGAAAGATGCATAGATAGCAAACAGCAATCAATAAATGTTGTTACTGTAATATAATTGTTATTATATAATTTTTATGAAAATGTCAGACCCATAGTGGTACATATTCAAGTGTTGGAGGTAGGGTTAGTGGGATCCTAAATGTTTTTTTAAGACAAGTTCTACTATTGCTCTTCAAATGCTCTAAGAATTTTTTTCCAAAACACAGATCACATCAGATTTAGCATGTTTAATAGTTAACAGCTTTGAAGTGATGTAGACCTGTGTTTGAATCTTTTAATTTCTCTTATTCTCAGCTTCCCAATTTGTAAAATTTGATCATACCAATACCTATTGCTTCACATGGCCATTCGAAGGATTAAATGTGATAACAGGTGTGAAGCACTAAAGCACAGTGTCAGATTTAGAATAAGCATTCAATTAGTATTTACCTAATTTAAAATGTACAAGGTGAATACATATTTAGACAAAGGTTAGAGCAACTCAGCAAAGATAACATGAAACCTGTGAATCAGAAATCTAATTAAATACTCTGTCTTTTACAGGATACATTTCACTAGGTATCCATATCAGCGATGAGAAGCCAAAAAATTTCAAGCAAATGAAGTATCATGCATGCACTGCCTTAACAGTACTAAATCCTTAATACATCTCAATTTTGGGGTCTATTTTTAATTAACAGTGTTCTTTCATTATAGAATATTCTTCCATATTCCTGCATTATGCAAAACCTAAAACCTTAAAGTTATTACTTTATTATAATCCAACCAACAACCTTATTTGGTAGTTACCTTATTTTATAAATAAGAAATAGGTTCACTGAAGTTAAGTATCTTGCCCATAGATTAAAACTCAGATCTATATTACTCCAAAAGTAATGCTCATTCTAGCTGATGTGCCTAGCAAGGACATCTCTATAAAGCATTGTGTAATCTGAAAGACTGAATTTGCCAATCTCAAAGATCAACCTTATCACCCACCAAAATTAGCTGTTTTCCTGCCAAGACCAACCCATCTGCAAGCAGAGTACTCACGCATTCTGAGGACTGCCTAGTCCTTATGGACTGATCACCTTGTTGCTGGGCTGAACCAGCCACCTGCTGGGCATTTACAAGATTGCGGACCAGCTGGGCTGCTAAGAGAAGACATCAAAAAGAAATAAAATAGATAAAATAACAGAAAAATGGTAATCAATAAACTCCCTTCTTCAGTACAACAGTCTCAAATCTATGATTTTACAAACTTGGACTTTTAAACTATGATTATGTTAGCAAAGAACTTTTTAACAACTCATTTTTTAATTTTTTTTTAAATTTTATTTTATTTTAAAACTTTACATAATTGTATTATTTTTGCCAAATATCAAAATGAATCCACCACAGGTATACATGTGTTCCCCATCCTGAACCCTCCTCCCTCCTCCCTCCCCATACCATCCCTCTGGGTCGTCTCAGTGCACTAGCCCCAAGCATCCAGTATCATGCCATTTCTCAATCCTTAGAGCATTAAAAAAATACAGTGATTCTGGAAACAAGAACAAATATCATACTGTTTTCTAAAGAAGATTATACATTTATTTAAGAAAATAACTCTGGCAACAAGAATCTGAGTAACTAGAAATCATCACATATATTTTGTTTTTTTCTTTCAATAAACTCTCATCTGGGTTTCTAATTCATAAAATTCCCTATGAAATATAATAAGAACAGATCTCCCTCTCTTATAAAAGACATGGGAAGAGATATAATTTCTCCTATATATTCCCAAAAAAACAATCTCTCATTAACTTTTGGGGGTGGGTAGTTAACTTTTGTTAACTTTTCATAGCAAGAGAATAAAGAATATGACTCAAATCCAAAAAATACGTGGAGGGAGCTGACTGAATACAACAGACTGCTAAGACCTTGATATTAAACATATCCAAATACTATTCAAAGTAAAAACCTAAATTTTCTCTTTAATAAATTAAAAGACCTAAAGTCATACAGCTATGTTTAGAATAGAGAAGAATCAGGGCCCTTAAAATGACATCAACATAAATGACACTATTTCTGCCAAAAACTATTTTTGGCTTTTTCTATTTACCTGCCACACTGCTATTCCTCTGACGGGCCAGCTTGACCTCTGGGCACTCCCTTCGCACATGTCCTGCATCTCCGCAGATAAAACATCTGAGGTCTCTGGGGTCTCTAAAGTCTCTAGTGTCGTGGAGGTCTCGGGGGTCAAGAAGGTCTCGGGAGTCTTTCTCCTCTTCATTCCCTTCTTTCTCTTCTTCACTGTCTTTCTTCTTTAGTCTAAACAGTAAACTGCTGATAGCAATAACGTGGGGCTAGGGACTTATAAACCGAGGGAACTATAGAATAAACTAAACTATACAAGAGCCTCACAATAAAGGGACTAACATGCCCATTGTTTCATGCACTTTTCTGAAGGCAAGGGTTCTCACATACCTACTCATATGGCAGACACCGGGTATTCTAGTAGTTTCATTATACAATATCAGTTTTTAATGTTTAATAGCAAATTTTAATTCTACAATCCTTAGTTGGCTATTTATTATCTCCATTTTATAGAGAAAGACATTTGAGGCTTAGAGAAAGTGTCTTCTCTAAATTTAATAAATAGCAGTGATGGAAACTACGAATTTGTTCTGTATGAAAAGTTCTAAGCTCTTTACATTAAGTAAGGCTTAATGACTAAAAAAGGAATTTCCTGGCCTAATAACATAGTATAAAGAACACAGGAAAGTACGACAGACATATTTTCAGGGAGCACAGAGGATGTATATTCCTTAAGGGAAAGAGTATATAGGCATATCTTACAATATATACCTCAAAGATTCATTTAATTATTTTTCACTTATTTGTTTTCGTAACAGTGAGGTTCTCAGCAAGAACCTCGTATCTTGGTCTTTTTTTCCCTTGGATCCTAGCACACTTTCCAGCATACAGTAGGTGTTAATACTTCTGCAGTTTAAAAAGCCTTAATGAATAGATGAACAAATAATAAACATCATGAGACACCAATGTACCAGGAATAAATCTCACTCTTTCACAAAACACCATTCAAATATACATTTACCTAAGGGTCAACTTCAAGCTCTAAACTTTCTCAATTTAAACATATCTAAACACAATTTGCCTCATATTATTTTCCTCATATTTATTTATATCAATTTGCCTCATATTTATTTTCCCTACAATGTTGTTATATAATCATTTGCCAACCTTCTCCTTTTGGGGCAGTCTTTCATATAGTGGCCTATTTTTCCACATACACGGCAACATCGATCATTGGGAGCCAGTTCTCCATCTGTTAATACTCTGGAATCAAAGAAGTACTCCTAGGAAGAAAATACAACTTTACTAGGGAAAAAAAAAAAATCACTGTAAACTTTTGAATCCAAATGGAAAACAGACCAGGACCCAAAAGTAATTTTTTAAAAAACAAAATAAATATCAACAAGTATTTCACTGTAACTAAAACCATGATATGAAAACAAGATTCAGAATTATCATCATCAATATCACAGCTGCTAACAGTACTAATCACTTCACATTCACACTTTTTTCTCATTCATCTGTAACATCTTTGTGTAATACCCCAATAAAGTAGATACTATTTTCCTGCTCATTTTATAGATGAGGAAACTGAGGCTCCAAGGCTCGGAAAGTTCAAGCCGTTTGCCCACAGCAAAAAATGCTAGTAAGTAAGAGATAAAGGATTTCAAGCTAAGTCTGTCTGACTACAAATCTCATGCTTTCTGCCCCACCAGGCTACTTCCACAAAGGAATCAGTATCTTTACAAAATAACTCTATGTAAATAAATCAATCCTCTGGTTTGTTTAAAGTATCACTGGATTTACATTCAACATTTCAAGAATATGTAACATTTACTATCCAAAGTAGAATACACCTAAAAAGAATACAGAGAACCAATAAGAATTTAAATCATTTTTCCAAGTCTTCGAAGAATCAGCTCATTTTCGCTTTATCTTACTACCTTTGTTATCTTTCTAAGCTTTAGTTTAGTTTTGCACCATCACAAAGACTAGTTTATCCTGACAATACCCATATCTTTGGATGGCAAGAGAACATGTTTACTTAGTACTCTGATTTCTTCAAATCTATCTAATGTCAGGGATAAAAGTTTAAGAGAGACACCCACTACATGGCTATTAGAAAAGAAAAAAGATAGCAACAAGTATTGTGAGGATGTGAAAAAACTGGAACCTTCATATATTGCAGGTAGGAATATAAAATAGTCCAATTCTTTTAAGAAACAGCTTGGTAGCTCCTCAGAAAGTTAAACATAAACTTATTAAAACGACCCAACAATTCTACCATTACGTATATGCCCAAAAGAAATGAAAACATACATCCACAGAAAATTTTGTACACAAATATTTATAGCAGCACTACTCATAGTAGCCAAAGAATAGAAACAATACAAATTTCCAACAAACTGAAGAATGAATAAATAAAATGTAATATAACCATACAATGGAATATCATTCAACCATAAAAAAAAGAATGAAATATTGATATATGCTACAGCTTGAATGAACCCTGAATACATTCTGTTAGATGAAAGAAACCAGTCACAAAAGGCTACACATACTCTGATTCCATTTTCATAAAACGTCCACAATAGGCAAATCAACAGAGTGAGAGGAAAAAGGAAGGAGGACTGACTGCTAATTGGGACAGGAGTTTCCTTGAGAGAGGACAAAATGTTCTAATTAGATGTGGTGATGGTTGTACAATCTTGCAAAAAATACTCAAAAACACTGAATTACTCACTTTATATAGGTGAACGCTAAAGTACATGAATTATTTCTCAATAAAACTGTATTTCTATAAAAGAACACAATATAATTCTTTACTACTGATGAAGTCAACATAATTTATTAAACTCTTCATTATCATTTTTTCTGATAAGACAAAAATGAAAGCCTTTCTTAATTTACCTGGTTGCTTATGGCAAAATCTAGGAAATCCCCCTGATTTCTCCTCGACTCATCACCTCTAATTAACCACCAGGTTGTATCCATTCTATTCCTGAGTATCTATCTCTTTAATCAATTTTTCTTCATCCCACCTTCCTAGTTAAGGTGGCCTAGACCTGGGGTCAGCAAACTTCTGGGAAGAGCCAGAGAGTTAAAATTTTAGGTGTTGAGGTAAAATTGAAGACATTGTATTATATAGGTACTTATAAAATAAGAGAGAAAATTCCCACAAAAATTTTATTGAAGAATTTCAAAATATATTAATAATAACAGAGTATAATGTTTTTATAATGTAAGTTTACTAATTTGAAAAAAGGAATATTTTCTGGAGGAGACATTTGCTTAATTGGAGTTCAAAGTTAGTGCTCCCTATCATTAAAATAGAAGGCAAATTGTTAATCCTAATCTGCAATTACATTTTATCTATTTCATCTTTGAAAATATTTTTCACAGATGACTGAATCTTTAAGGTACAGAAAATAATGAACGGATCTAGAGTACCTATGGAAGGACCAGTCTCTGATAAAGAAGGTGTATCTGGTGACTGGCCAGAAAGATGTGAAGCAGAATGACTGAGTTCACCCCTTCTCAGTTGTGTCTGACTCTTTGAGATCCCATGGACTATACAGTCCATGGAATTCTCCAGGCCAGAAAGCTGGAGTGGGTAGCCTTTCCCTTCTCCAGGGGATCTTCCCGACCCAGGAATCGAACTGGGGTCTCTTTGCAGGCAGATTCTTTACCAACTGAGCTATCAGGGAAGCTCCCTTCTTAGAGGAACACCAAAATAACAACTAACTGCTGAACAACCATTGAACAATAAAAACAAAAAGGCTGGAACCTATCAAAAAAGACACCCTATATCCAAAGATGAAGAAGCCACAACAAAACTATAGGAGAGGCACAACTGCAGTAAAATCAAATCCCATACCTGCTGTGTGGGCAACTCACAAACTAGAAAATAATTATACCACAGAAGTTCTACCACAGGACTGAAAGCCCTGAACTTCATGTCAGGCTTCCCAGCCTGAGGATCTGGTAATAGGAAGAGAAGCCCCCAGAGAATCTAACTTTGAAGGCCAGTGGGGTTTGATTGAAGAAATTCCACAGAACTGGGAAAAACAGAAATTCCACTCTGAGAAGGAGTACACAAGGACCTCTAGGTACCAGGACTCAGGGGAAAGAACAGTGATTTCATAAGAAACTGGGCTAGATCTACCTGCTATTATTGGAGGGTCTCTGGCAGAGGTGGGGGGGTGGGGCTGTGGCTCACTCTGGGAACAAAGACACTTGCAACAGCAGTTTTAATGAGCATGCATTGGTGTGAGTCCTCCTGGAGGCTACTATTTCCTCCCCACAACCTTAACCCCATTCAACAGCCTGAAGGCTCAAGTGCCAGGACACCTGAGGCCAAACCACCAAAAAGGCTGAAACACAGCCCCATCCATCAAGCAGACAGGTCACTTGAAGTCTTCCTGAGCATGGCCCTTACCACCAAATGGACAAGACACAGCACCACCTACCAGCAGACAGGAACTAGACCCTCCCACCAGGAAGCCTGCACAAGCCTCTTAGACAGCCTCATCCACCAGATGGCAGACAGCAGACACAAGAAGAACTACAATCCTGCAGCTTGCAGAACTGAAGCTGTAATTACAGAATGTTAGACAAAATGAGACAACAGAAGAATATGTCCCAGGTGAAGGAACAAGACAAAACCCTAGAAAAACAAAATGAAGTGGAGATAAGCAATCTAGGGTTAAAAAAAAAAAAAAAATTTCAGATTAATGGTAGTGAAGATGACCCAAGATCTCTTAAAAAAAAAATGGAGCCACAAATTAAGAAGATGAAAGAAACGTTTAACAAAGACACAGAAGAGCTGAAGAACAAACAGAGATGAACAATACAATAACCAAAATGAAAAACACACTAGAAGGAATCAACAGCAGAGTAACTGAGGCAGAAGAAAGGATAAGTGATCTGGAAATCAGAATGGTGGATATCACTGCCATGGAACAGAATAAAGAAGGAAAAGAAATGAAGACACTCTAAGAGACCTCTGGGACAACTTTAAAAGCCTCAAACATTCACATCATGTAGTCCCAGAAGGAAAAGAAAGAAAGAAGGGACTTAAGAAAATATTTGAAGAGGTAATAGTTGAAAACTTACCTAACAAAGGAAAGGAAACAGTCATCCAATTCCAGGAAGGTCAGAGAGTTCCAGGTAGAATAAACCCAAGGAAGAACACACCAAAACAAATAGGAATCAAATGGACAAAAATTAAAAACAAAGAAAAAATATTAAAATATTAAAAGCAACAAAGAAAAGCAACAAATACAAGGGAACTCCCATAAGGTTATCAGCTAATTTCTCAGCAGAAACTCTGCAGGCAAAAAGGGAGAGCTGGACTGTGAAGAAGGCTGAGCGCCGAAGAATGATGCTTTTGAACTGTGGTGTTGGAGAAGACTCTTGAGAATCCCTTGGACTGCAAGAAGATCCAACAAGTCCATTCTGAAGGAGATCAGCCCTGGGTGTTCTTTGGAAGGAATGATGCTAAAGATGAAACTCCAGTACTTTGGCCACCTCATGTGAAAAGTTGACTCACTGGAAAAGAGTCTGATGCTGGGAGGGATTGGGGGCAAGAGGAGAAGGGGATGACAGAGGATGAGATGGCTGGATGGCATCACTGACTCGATGGACGTGAGTCTGGGTGAACTCCGGGAGTTAGTGATGGACAGGGAGGCCTGGCGTGCTGCGATTCATGGGGTTGCAAAGAGTCAGACACAACTGAGCGACTGATCTGATCTGATCTGATCTGATGATATATTTAAAGTGATGAAAGCAAAGAACCTACAGCTAACAGTACTCCATCTGGCAAAGATCTCAATTCAGATTTGATAGACAAAGCAAAAGCTTTACAAACAAGAAAAAACTAAGAAAATTCAGCACCACCAGACCACTTTTGCAACAAATGCCAAAGGAACTTTAAGCAGAAAAGAAAGGGCAACTACTGGAAACAAAATTATGAATGGAAAAGCTTACCAGTAAATACAAAGTAAAGGTAAGAAATCATCTGCACACAAATATGATATCAAAACCAGTAATTATGAGAAGAGGAGAACACAAATGCAGGATATTGGAAAAAAGTTTGAATTAAAAGACCAGCAACTTAAAACAATCTTTTTTATATACAGAATGCTGTATCAAAACCTCATGGTCACCACAAACTAGTTGTGACCAACCTAGACAGCATATTAAAAAGCAGAGACATTCCTTTGCCAACAAAGGTCCGTCTAGTCAAGGCTATGGTTTTTTCAGTAGTCATGTACGGATGTGAGAGTTGGACTATAAAGAAAGCTGAACACCGAAGAGTTGCTGCTTTTGAACTGTGGTGTTGGAGAAGACTCTTGAGAGTTCCCTGGACTGCAAGGAGATCCAACCAGTCCATCCTAAAGGAAAAAGGTCCTGAATATTCATTGGAAGGACCGATGCTGAAGCTGATATGCCAATACTTTGGCCACCTGATGCGAAGAACTGACTCATTTGAAAAGACCCTGATGCTGGGAAAGATCGAAGGTGGGAGGAGAAGGGGACGACAGAGGATGAGATAGTTGAATGGCATCACTGATTCAATGGACATGAGTCTGAGTAAACTCCAGGAGTTGGTGATGGACAGGGAGGCCTGATGTCCTGCAGTCCATGGGGTCGAAAAGAGTCAAGACATGACTGAGCAACTGAACTGAACTGAATATCAAAACCTCAGGGTAACCACAAACTGAAAATCTACAACAGATACATACACAAAAATGAAAATGGAATCCAAATACAACACTAAAGTTAGTCATCAAATCACAAGACAAGAGAACAAAACAATTCAGTTTTGTTGTCCTGAACTGAGTTCAGGACACTGAACTGTTGAACTGAGTTCAGTCACTCAGTTGTGTCCGACTCTTTGCGACCCCAAGAACCGCAGCACTCCAGGCCTCCCTGTCCATCACCAACTCCCAGAGTTTACCCAAATTCATGCCCATTGAGTCAGTGATGACATCTAACCATCTCATCCTCTGTCATCCCCTTCTCCTCCTGCCTTCAATCCTTCCCAGCATCAGGGTCTTTTCAAATGAGTCAGTTTTTTGCATCAGGTGGGTGGCCAAAATACTGGAGTTGAAGCTTCAACATCAGTCCTTCCAATGAATGCCCAGGACTGATTTCCTTTAGGATGGACTGGTTGGATCTCCTGGCAGTCCAAGGGACTCTCAAGAGTCTTCTCCAACACCACAGTTCAAAAGCATCAATTTATCGGCGCTCAGCTTTCTTTACAGTCCAACTCTTACATCCATGCATGACTACTGGAACAAAACAGGAATGGAACAAAAAAGACCTACAAAGCAAATCCAAACCAATTAAGAAAATGGCAATAGGAACATATATACTGGTAATTACCTTAAACATTAAATGGGTTTAGTGCTCTAACCAAAAGAAATAGAGGTGAATGGATACAAAAACAAGATCCATATACATGATATCTACAAGAGACCTACTTCACATCTAGGGACACATACAGACTGAAAGTGAGGGGATGGAAAAAGGTACTCTGTGCAAATGTAAATTAAAAGATAGCTGGAATAGCAATATTTTTCTCAGACAAAAGAGACTTCAAAATAGACAAAAGAGACAAAGAAGGACACTACATAATGATCAAGGAATCATTCCAAGAAGAAGCTATAACAATTGTATATAAATACTTACCCAATACAGAGTACCCCAATATATAAGGCAAATATTAACAGTCATTAAAGGAGAAATCAACAGTAATGTAATTAATAGTGGGGGACTTAAAAATACTCCATTTATATCAATGGACAGATTATCTAGAAAGAAGATTAATACAGAAACACAGGTCTTAAATGACACATTAGACCAGACCACCTTCATTGACATTTATAGAGTATTCCATTCAAAAGCAGCAGAATATACACTTTTCTCAAGAGGCCATGGAACATTCTCCAGGATTAATGACAGGCTGGGCCACAAAGTAAGCTTCAGTAAATTTAAGAAAATTAAAAATCATATCAAGCATCTTTTCTAACCACATTGCTATTAGATTAGGAATCAACTATAAGAAAAAAAAACTAAAAAACACAAATACATGGAAGCTAAAAAAAATACTATTAAACAATCAATGGATCACCGAAGAAATCAAAAAGGACATAAATATTACCTAGAGTCAAATGAAAATGAAAGCACAATGATCCAAAACCTAGGGACATGATAAACGCAGTTTTGAGAAATTTATAGCAATACAATCTTACCTCAGGAAACAAGAAAAATCACAAACAAACAACCTAATTTAATGTCTAAAGCCAACAGAGAAAAAAGAATAAACAAAACTCAAAGTTAGTAGAAGGAAAGAAAGAGAGATCAGAGCAGAAATATAAACAAACAAAATCAATAAAATCAATGAAACAAAAAGCTGATTATCTGAAAAGATAAACAAAACTGATAAACCTTTAGCCAGACTCTTCAAGAAAAGACAGCGAGCTTAAATCAACAAAATTAGAAATTAAAAAGGAGAAGTTACAATAGACATCAGAGAAATACAAAGGATCATAAAAAACTACTACAAACAACTATATGCCAATAAAGTAGACAACCTGGAAGAAATGGATAAATTGTTAGAAAGGCACAGTCTCCTAAGACTGAACCAAAAAGAAATATAAACTTCCAATAAACAAAAGTCCAGGACCAGATGGCATCACAGATTAGTTCCATCACTTAGAGAAGAGTTGACACTTATTCTTCCGAAACTATTCCCAAAAAAATGCAGAGAAATGAATACTCCCAAACTCATTCTATAAGGCCATCACCATACTGAAACCAAAATCAGACAAAGATACTACCAAAAAAAAAATTTATAGGTCACTATCACTGATGAACATAGACACAAAAATCCTCAACAAAAAATACTAGCAATCTGAATCCAACAATATATTAAAAGGATCACACACCATGATCAATTGGGATTTATACCAGGGATGCAAGGATTTTTCAATATCTGCACATCAATTAGTATGATACACCACATCAACAAATAGAAGAATAAAAGCCATACAATCATCTCAACAAATGCAGAAAAAGCTTTAAACAAAATTCAACACCTATTTATGATAAAAACTCTCCAGAAAGTGGGCAGGGAGCGAACATACCTCAACATAATAAAGGCCATATACGACTAGCCTGTAGTTAACATCATACTCCATGGTGAAAAGCTGAAAGCATTACCTCTTAGATTTGGAACATGACAAGGATATCCGTATTCTCACCACTCTTATTCTACATAGTTTTGGAAGTCCTAGCCATAACAAATCAGAGAAGAAAAAGAAATAAAAGGAATATAAACTGGAAAAGAGGAAAACCTGTCACTGTTTTAGATGACATACTATACACAGAAAATTCTAAAGATGCCACCAGAAAACTGTAAGAGCTTATTAATGAATTTGGCAATGGCACCCCACTCCAGTACTCTTTTGCCTGGAAAATCCCATGGACGGAGGAGCCTAGTAGGCTTCAGTCCATGGGGTCGCTAAGAGTCGGACACGACTGAGAGACTTCACTTTCACTTTTCACTTTCGTGCATTGGAGAAGGAAATGGCAACCCACTCCAGTGTTCCTGCTTGGAGAATCCCAGGGACAGGGGAGCCTGGTGGGGTGCCATCTATGGGGTCACACAGAGTCGGACATGACTGAAGCGACTCAGCAGCAGCAGGATATAAAATACACATAAATCTTGCATTTCTATACACTAACAATGAAAGACCAGAAGGAGAAACTAAAGAAACAACCCCATTTATCATCACATCAAAAAGAAAAGATTACCTAGGATTAAACCTACCCAAGGAGAGAAAAGACCTGTACTCTGAAACTATAAAACACTGATGAAAGAAATCAAAGATTACACAAACAGATGGGAAGATATACCATGTTCTTGAATTGGAATAATCAATATTGTCAAAATGATTATCCTACCCAAGGCAATCTACAGATTTAATGTAATCCCTATCAAATTACCAATGGCATTTTCCACAGAACTAGAACAAAAAAAAAATCTTAAAACTTGTATGGAGACACAAAAGACCCAGAATAGCCAAAGCAATGCTGAGAAAGAAAAACAGAGCTGAGAAATCAGGCTTCCTGATGTCTGACTGTACTACAAAGATACAGTCATCAAAATAGTATGGTACTGGCACAAAAACAGAAATACAGATTAACGGACTAAGATGTAAACCCCAGAAATAAACCCATGCAACTATGGTCAATTAATCTATGACAAAGGAGGCAAAACTATACAATGGAGGAAAGACAGTCTCTTTAACAAACGGTGCTGCAAAAACTGCACAGCTACAAGTAAAAAAATGAAATTAGAACATTCTTTAACACCATACACAAAAACTGATTAAAGACCTAAATGTATGACCTGATACTATAAAACAAGAGGAAAACAGGCAGAACACACTTTTACATAAATCACAGCAACATCTTTTCTGAGCCGTCTCCTAGAGTAAGGGAAATTAAAAAATAAACAAATGTGACTTCAACTCAAAATCTTTTGCAAAACAAAGGAAACCATAAACAAAATGAAAAGAAATGATGCGATGGACAGGATTAGTCTCCAAAATTTACAAACAGCTCATGCAGCTCAATTAAAAAAAAAAAACCCAATCAAAAGAAGACATATAGATGGCCAAGAGGCACAAGAAAAGATAGTCAACACTGCTAATTATTAGAGAAATGCAAATCAAAAATTACAATGAGGTATCATTTCACATCAGTTAGAATGGCCATCATCAAAAAATCTACAAACAATAAATGCTGGAGAAGGTGTAGAGAAAAGGGAACCCTCCTACACTATTGGTGGGAATATGAATTGGTACAGACACTATGAAGAACAGTATGGAGGTTCCTTAAAAAACTAAAACTAGACAAATTGAGAGAGTAGCATTGAAACATATACACTGCCATGTGTAAGACAGATGGCTAGTGGGAAGTTGCTGTATAACACAGGGAGCACAACCTGGTCTCTTGTAATGACCTAGAGGCACAGATCTGGGGTGGGGGTGGGAGGGAAGTTCAAGAGAAAGGTATGTATGTATACTTACAGTTGATTCACCTTGATGTATGACAGAAACCAACACAACATAGTAAAGCAATTATTCTCCAATGTAAAACATAATTAAAAAAACAAAACCAAAAAGAAACTAAAAACAGAGATACCATATGATCCAGCAATCCCAATCCTGGGGTACATATCGAGAGAAAATCATAATTCAAGAAGATATATGCACCCAAATGTTCACTGCAGCACTATTTACAATAGCAGACATGGAAGCAACCTGAATGTCCACTGACAAGTGAATGGAAAAAGATGTGGTACACACATACAATGGAATATTAGCCATTAAAAAGAATGAAACAATGCCATCTGCAGCAACGTAGATGGACCTGGACGTTTTCATACTAAGTGAAGAAAGTCAGACAGAGAATGACAAATATCATGTGATATTGCTTATATGTGAATTCTAAAAAAAAAAAAATACAAATGAGCTTATTTACAAAACAGACTCAGACTTAGAGAATGAACTTATGGTTATGGAGGGGCAGGGGGAGGAAGATAGATTGGGAGTTTCAGATTAACATGTACACAATACTACATTCAAAATAAATAACCAACTGTATGTATCTGTACAAGGACCTACTGTATAGCACAGGGAATGCTCCTCAATAGTCTGTAATAACCTAAATAGGAATTTTAAAAAGAATAGCTACATGTATATGTATAACTCAATCACCTTGCTATATACCTGAAACTGATAAACATTTTTAATCAACTATGTTCCTATATGAACACAAATTTTTTTTTTAAAAAAGAAGAGATATCTGAAGATACAAGCAGATTTATAGATATGGTAGCAGAAAGTTGAAGAATATCTATTTAATACCATCTCTGCCTCAAAAGGAAAACATCCAAGTGTGAGAAAGGCAGAGAAGAAAGATAGGACAAAACAAATTGGGCACTGAATTTTTAGTAAAATAAATAAAACTTGGAATAGTCCCTATTGAATGGGAGACAGAGGTAACTAAAGAAATGTAGTAAGAACGTCAGAGAGTATTGAAAGTCCAGTTGAGGCTGGTGAACATTAATTTATAGTTTTGCTATAAACTGCTTAGCTTTAAGACTTTTTTCCATCGGTGCTTAGTCCAAGCATAAAGAGATGGTGGATGGCTGAGTTCATGTAAAGCTGAACACACAACAATGCGAAAGAAGGACAATGGTACAAAGGAATATGAAGTATATGCCACAGGGAGACCAAGGAACGTGAGTTAAATGGAGAGGAAAAATGAAAACAGGAGATAACTGACAGACTGGGAGAAAAGGGATTAATATGTCAGAGAACCTAATGAATAGAAGAATAGTTGAAAAGGGAATATTTCAGTGAGCAAGAAAGTACAGAAAATATACTTGGTCGTCATTTTCACTAGAATCTAAGGGGATGAAACACATCTATTCTATATGCTGTTATAATCCTGCTGCTGCTGCTAAGTCACTTCAGTCGTGTCCGACTCTGTGTGACCCCATAGACGGCAGCCCACCAGGCTCTGCTGTCCCTGGGATTCTCCAGGCAAGAACACTGGAGTGGGTTGCTATTTCCTTCTCCAATGCATGAAAGTGTAAAGTGAAAGTGAAGTCGCTCAGTCGTGTCCGACTCTTTAGCAAATCCATGGACTGCAGCCCACCAGGCTCCTCTGTCCATGGGATTCTCCAGGCAAGAGTACTGGAGTGGGGTGCCATTGCCTTCTCCGTTATAATCCTAGTACATATCAAAGAAATAGGTACAAATCAGGAATTCAGTATGTGTTGAAAGAATGAACTTTACTATGGAAAATATTAAGCATGAAAAACTATATTAACAATGTTATTTTTCTATAATATCAGTTAGAACACTGATACCAACTTAAATGTCCATTTAAGGAGAAGAGTTAAACTGGTATACCCAAGCTCTAAAATACCATATATTGACTTTTAAAGTAGAATAAAGCAAATTAAAAGATGACTGGGAAGAATCATAGGCCCCCTCTGATAGGCTCTTATGCCAAATCACATTCAAGAGGATTCTACGTTAGTATTTCACTAAAAAGTCTGACTGCATGAAACTGCTAGGTTTCTAGAAAACACATGCATGCACACATACTAATAGAATTTCCATGATTTTCAAGTAAAATGCTTTATCAGTGCATCACCATATTTATTCTGATTTGACTGTGCTTTTCATTTATTGTTATTTTAATATATTAGTAAAATTATCACTATATTTTCCTTTTGTTATATATTTTGCTTCTGCATGACTTTTGCGCCATTTCAAATTTTACTGTTATTTTATTTTGATTACAATTATTATCACCCCCACTGCCTATGAATCGGAGAAGGCAATGGCACCCCACTCCAAATCCCATGGATGGAGGAGCCTGGTGGGCTGCAGTCCATGGAGTCGCTGAGAGTTGGACACAACTGAGCGACTTTACTTTCACTTTTCACTTTCTTGCACTAGAGAAGGAAATGGCAACCCACTCCAGTGTTCTTGCCTGGAGAATCCCAGGGACGGGGGAGCCTGGTGGGCTGCCGTCTATGGGGTTGCACAGAGTCGGACACAACTGAAGTGACTTAGCAGCAGCAGCCTATGAATCAGGACTATCAAAACTGCTTCAAAGGAAAAAAGCTCTAGACTTTTTCTGCTTTTCTCACCCCAACAAGCAAGAGTGATGAAACTGAACAAGATCAAAGATATTTATTATGCAATAACAGAGACATTGTTTCTCTTTTAAGATTTCTTCCTTCTTTCTCTGTGAGACTGTGATATCCACCCATTAGAAAGCAACCTAAACCAGATAAGACCAAAAGGAATGGGGGATACTACACCCCCCAGTTCAGGGGGTGAAGTGGAACTCTTAGTTCCATACCATTAGTTCAGCTTACCAAGGGCTGTATCACAATTAAAGCAGAAGCCTCAGCAAATAATAAAGTTTTATCAATATTTTGGGCTTCCCTGGTGGCTCAGACAATAAAGAATCTGTTTACAGTGCAGAGGACCCAGGTTTGATCCCTGGGTTGGGAAGAGCTCCTAGAAGAAGAGAATGACTACGCACTATAGTATTCTTGCCTGGGAAATCCAATGGACAGAGGAGCCTGGTGGGCTACATACAGTCCATAGGTTGCAAGGAGTCTCAGACATGACTGAGCAACTAACCCTTTCACTTTCACATTGATACTTTGGTACTGACTTCTCTGTTTGTATTTTCACCAAGATTTCTAGAGATAGAAGAGAGGCAGTAGGGAGCACCTCAGATTCACAATTAAAGGATCCTGAGTCCTATCAACTCTCACTTGTTTAACAAATGCTTATTTGATGCATCCTATGTGCCAGAAATTATGACAAGCACTGGCAATATGATGGTAAACCTCACAGACATGGCCTCTGTCCTCATGGAGCTAAACAATCTAGTGGGAGAGACAGAATTTAACAAATAGATTAAAAAAACAGATAAAATATAGCCAACAGATATCTCACTATAGACTATGGTAAGTGCAATAAGAAAAGACAGAGGGAGTTATAACCATCTTTTCCCCTATTCCTAACACCAACTTGTAACAGGATTAGGTTTCTTATACTACAAAAAAAAAAGTTCTACAGGAAAACAGAAAAGACTCAGAATTCGAATTATGTAAACTTACAGCTTCTCTGCCAATGAGTGGGTAAAAAGGGGTACCAAAAAGTTTCCTTCCATTGATAAATGCTTTCATGATGAAATTGGTCACTATTGAAAAAAGAAGAAAAACAATGAAGATCCAGACCTTAAGGTGTAAGAGCTTTAAAAGCAGGGTATTTCTATATTTAAAACTTACTTTTTCTAGAAACTCCAGCACCAAGGTTATGATTCAAATCAAAAGGATCTAGAAAAGAAATATTTTATTCTTTAATTAAGAAGCTCACTGTAACATAAATATACTTAGTAACCATAACTAGAGTCTAATACTAAGTAACACAGACCAAAGTCAGAAATTATTATTATTTTTTTTAGAAATTATTTTTTTATAATTACAGATTAAAGGATGGAAACTGGAGGATAAAAAAAGGATAAAAAAAAAAAACACACAAGGAAATATCTTCCAAATTCTAATGTGTTTCAGTTTCCCTCTCAATTTCATTAGCCAAATAAAATTCTAGTTTTTCAAAGGAAATTTGCTGTATGACTCAGAGAACTCAAATTCAGATTCTATAACAACCTAGCGGGGTGGGAAGAGTGAGAGGTGGGAGGAAGGTTCAAGAGGGAGTGGACATATGTATACTTACGGCTAATTCATGTTGATGTATGGCAGAAACCAAAGCAATATTATAAAGCAATTATTGTTCAATTAAAAATATATTTTAAAAATTCTGCTTTTGTCTTGTTTTGCTTTGTTTTGTTCCTAATTAATATCAGATGAATGATTACCTTCAATGGCAATACATTTTGACGTCCACTGCTTCTCAAAAGTTGTCAACAGTTTTTTCTGCCGAATGCTAATTACATATTCTTTGAAATCAAATTCTTCAGTATAGAAGCGAAGCAGTCCCAACCAAAGCTCTCCTAATGTTTCTGTGTTCTTTCCAAGTGAAGGTAAACGTTTTTTCTAAGGTGAGAAGAAAAAAAGGAGAGTGACATATCTATCTATACTTATCCAAAATATAGATCCCAAATCCAAGTAAAATTATTAAATTATGCAAATCCTAACATGTATCAGTGAACATTCCACAACATAAAAACTATGAAGAAATTACCAGTTCTTCTGTTTTATCAAAGAAAAAAGCATTCCATCCATCAACCATTCTCTGTGGAATCTGTTTTCCATCAAAGATCTGCATTAAGAAAATCAATTTTATTATTAGATTTCAAGTCATCCAACTCAAAGCCTAAATACCTTCACATCATTTTAGAATTTACATATAATAGACATATTGAAATATTTATTCCAAAAGGAACATGTCAAGATGGTATAATTTGATGTCAAGTTATTAATGAAAATGAATAAAATGTATCTGAAAGACCAAAGCTGGGAAAGGGTATCTTGAGAGCACCAGACTGTCCAAATGATACATTTGATGTTATCTATTTGGTCTATCAAAACACATCCAGCCCAAGTTTAATTAAGTAAAACTAAAAAAATAAATGAAAATGGCATTTTCATCAAAGGATCACAGATGCAGAAATCCATAAGAGATAATACTCACTGACTGTAAATCTTAAGGAAATCAAAGAAGCTGTTGTGGGGAACAGCTCTAGTACCTTTAATCAATTATGTGTATCAGATGAGGCTGAAAAGGGCCTGGACACTGATTCTCTTTTAAATAGAATATTAGATAGCTTTTCTTGACATTTTGATAAATATTGTGAAATCTTCATGATTAATTATGAATAGTAATTCCCTGTCCTAAGGAAAGGGGGGAAGATAATGCTATTCTACTAGAAGAATTTCATAAGATGATTGTACAGGTACAACTGACCTCTATAAGGAATTTTGAGACTTATTTCTTATAGGAGCTTTAAGAAAGAGATGCAATAAAGTAAAAAGCTGGGATAAGTGCAGAGTCAGGAGACCTCATTTCTAGTCTTAGTCCTGCCAACTAATAATTCTGGACAAGACAATTATCCTTCGAAATCCTCAGTTTTCCCAATGGAAAAAAAAAAAAGAGAGATTAGATTAATTAGGTCAGTTGTTTTCAAATTTTATTTTTCTTTCAAACTGTTAGAACCCCTTCCTAAAATGGATTCTTCTTGGAAGTTCAACAGTAAAACAGAGGTACTCTGATAAAAGCCTGAGTGGAGAAAATTACAGCCTATCTTTTCCTTCCTCCACTCCTCACACACATTTTAAAGAGCTCTCAGAGCTTGTCAGGGCTTCCCTGGTGGCTCAAAGAATCCTCCTGCAATGCAAAAGACCTGGGTTAGAACCCTGGGTTGGGAAGATTCCCTGGAGGAGGGCATGGCAACCCACTCCAGTATTCTTGCCTGGAGAATGCCCATGGACAGAGGAGCCTGGTGAGCTATTGTTCATGGGGTCGCAAAGAGTTGGGCATGACTGAGCAGTCTGACTAAGCACAGAACTTATCAAAATAGACTTTAAAACCATTAGCTAAGGTGCTCCCCATGGCTCCTTCCATTTTAAATGAGACAGTTAATTATAAAATTAACTGCATGTCTGTCCCTCTAGTTTCACTCTTAGGTTTAAGTTCCTTGTGGGCAAGGACTATAACTGACATCTAGAGCCAAAACTCCTACCACATCAAAGCCTGCCATATAGAGAATACTTAATACATGTCTGTTGAATGAATATATTTACTCTGTAAGCATGTTTACATAAAGATCAGGTTTCCAGGGACCTAAACTAATACCTGGCCTTTTACTATTTACATATAATTTAAACAAACACAGTTACCAAGAATCATCTAGCATAAATTGCAACATTCCATAAATCAAAAAAGAGAAAGTCCAGCAATTACAGGTATTAATATCTAAAATAAGAGACATGGGATCCTACACTCAAGGAAGAAAAAAAAGGTTTTAAAGGGGCAAAAGTATAACATCTTGCCTTCGTAGATTAAGGTGCTATTATACAAGCTGCCTCTTTAGACTTTGATTATTTCAATAGATTCCTACTTTTGAGAAATAACCAACATCCAAACCCAATCATGTTGGCTAATAACACAGTAAACTGAACCTGAGGGCTCTGGAGAGCCTTTAATCACTGATTTGCCACCTGTTTTAATGACCTATCATGTTTCATAGAGCCTAACTTTTCACTGTTTCAGCCCTTAGAAGTACTAATATTGTCCTCTCTTTCTCTTAAACACACACACACACATACAAAACATATCTACGTTCTCTTTCTTGTCTTAAAAATTTATCATTGATTTGGCTACATCGGGTCTTAGTTGTGGCCTGTGGGATCTTTAGTTTTGGCATGCAGACACCTAGTTACAGCATAGGATCTAGTTCCCCTCCCAGGGATAGAACCTGGGCCCCCTGCATTGGGAGCGTGGAGTCTTTTCCACTGGATCACCAAAGAAGGCCCCACCTTCTTTGTTTCTTTTTCTTTCTCTCAATGCCAATCATTCTCTACTCAAGCACTCAAGTCTTCCCTCTAAAACCTCACCAAACAAGTCTTTCTTATTTTGTATTATGATATTTTAATATCTACTGGAATATTTAAACTGTAATTTTTTAGTTGTGGTAAAATATATATAAAGCTTATCATCTTCAAGCATTTTTAAGAGTACAGTTCAGTGGCATTAATCACATTCACATCACTGTGCTACCATCACCATTATCCATCCACAGAATTTTTCTCATCTTACACAAATGAAACTCTGAACCTATTAAACAATAGTTTCCCATGCCTCTCTCTCTCCAGCCCTGGCAACCATCATTCTACTTTCTGTCTCCATGTATCTGACTACGCTAGGTACCTCCTATAAATGGAATCATATAGTATTTGTCCTTTTGTGACTGGTTCATTTCACTTAGCATAATGTCCTCAAGGTTCATCCATTCAATTTCAATTTTTAAGCTGATAGAAGCTAAGAAAACATAGTTCATAATATCAATTGTGACTAACACTCCCTAATCTTCTCTTGGTATTAATTTTTATGTGAAAATTTACTTTTACTTACAATGATTGCTAGAATACAGCAAAATCATCTTGCTTAGAAAAGCTCCTTTGACCTAAAGAATTCTGTATTGTTGATCATGAATAACACTCAGCAAAGCCTTACTTATTATACCCAGTCACTTAAAGTCTAAGTTCAGTTACAAATGGAGTCAAAGATCATCAGCTTCATTAAACATATCCTTACCCTTAAAAGTTGATCGATGCCAATGATCAATACTTAAATGATGCCAGAGCAATGGACAATGGGGTCCCATATGACAAGCAAAAAAGGCCAGAAGCAAAAATCCATTTATCATCAGTTCATATGTATCACAAAGCCCCCCACAATCAGAGCTCATTATGATGGAAAACATTCCATGGACTGTCTCTCATTTCATCAATCACTGTCTGTTAAGCAGATAATGGAACAGTTCTTGAAGTTGGCTACAGCAATCCTACCTACAATTTTCCAATAATAATATTAATAAAGCTGCTAATGATAATAATAAAAGTAATAATAAAAGCAACCACCATTTATAAATTCCTACTTTAGCATCTACTGCATTCAAAACCATTTGATGTCTCTGTTCCTTATATCAACACTGAAATAATACTACTATTATTACATTTTTACAAAAGATAAAATTAAGACTAGTGGTAGTCAGGCAGCTTAATGAAGGCCACATGTTAAAATCAGGATTCAGATCAATTAACTCTGACTCCAAAACCATGGTCTGCCCATTATATCATCGTCTTTCCATTATATCACGCTGCCTCAATAACTCTTCATCCATGGGTAACATAATGAGAGAACAGAGACAAACCACAATGAAAACAAACTCTGCGTTCCATTTGGGTTAATCACAGTATTCTATCAAAGGCATAGCAAAGTATAGCAAATGGCTGCTATAATATTATTGGGGCAATTATGCATAAGATCTCCAAATTTAAAGCCTTAACAAGAATTAGACTAATATAGAGAATAACCTTGGCTTTGGCAGGCTTAACTAATTCATGCAAAATTTTAAATATTCTATAGTGAACAAACTTGGTAAAAAATAAACATCACTCAACACAGATTCAAGCAACTTAAACTTTTCTGTTAGAAAAGGATATTTAAATTTTTTCTCTCCCACTATTTGTTTAAAAGAGGGAAGGAAATGCTGTTAAAACCACATGGCATTCATTAGAACTTTAAAAAACTTACTAAGGCCATCTGGCACACAATATGGCTTATTATTTTACAATATACATCTTTGCTATGATGACCAAAGTTAACGTGAAATCAGAATATGTGATTTTCCAAATAATTCTGATGGTTACTGCCTACCTCAAAATAACCACCTTTCTAAGAAATTAGACTTTGATCCACCCCAAGGCTTGCTCATTCACTTTGTGCCAAGAAAAAGGAGGAACAGATGATGATTAAGAATTCTTTTGGTTCTATTTTAGAGAGTATAAATGGGCTATAACAAGCCTCTATGAGTCACCAAATCTGAGTAAATATAATATGTTTCTTTTGATGTATATTCTTATGCTTAATACAACTGACATGACCTTACAGAGATAAGAAAGAATTTCCTTGAATTTTTTCCTCAATCAAAATTCACAAAGTTGACCAAAACATATACAGAATAAATCAAACTTCAGGCTTCCCTTCTCAAGAATCTGCCTGCAATGCAGGAAGGAAGACCCGGGTTGGATCCCTGAGATGGGAGGATCCCCTGGAGAAGGAAATGGCAACTCACTCCAGTATTCTTGCCTGGAGAATTCCATGGACAGATCACGGAGTTGCAAAGAGTTGGACATGACTGAGTGACTAACACTTTTAACTTTCAACAAAATCAAGCTTCGTTGCCAAGCACAAGGAGGGAGAATACTCTGGAAAGAAGAAACTATGTATTTTCATCTGAGAGACTGTTTAAGTTTTTGAATGGTTACAAATTTCATAATCATTGGCAGCATTCTAAGGCTGTAAAATACAAAAACGCTGCAAAAGGTATTCAACAGTTCTATTCCTCTAATGTTCTTTCAGTAGTCTATATTCTCCCATAATAAACTCTCCCAAAGGTTCATTGTTTGATTATACCATTAATGGAAGAAGAAAACTTAGGCCATTCATGATAGAAAAATCCCTCATGATCTCATGAACTGAGCAAGGTCTACTATATTTAGATCTATTGCTGTCACAAGAAATGACTTTATAATTTTCTTAAACACTTACCTCTTGTAGAACTGGGATAACAGGTGGTTTTCTCTGCTGCAGAAAGTACAGCACCATAAGGATATAAGCATATGAAGATAAACTTCCCCTAGAAGCATCCCCAATGTCACATCGCTAAAAAAACATAATGATTGAAAATAAAACTTCAGAATCTTATTCCATGCACAAGTATTGGCTACCTTAAAACACCATTTTTAAACTCATCAAACTGTCAAATACCCAAAAGTTCAAAAATGAACTGTTACAGAGGGTATGCATAAATAGGCACTCTTACACATTACAGATAAAAGTATACATCAGTGTAAATTTTATGAAGAATAATTTGACAATATCAAAATTACAAAAGCACATCTCCTTTAATATATCAATTCTAAGAATTTATCCTGTAAATATGCCAAAAACACATGAAATGACTAAGATTTTTATTGTAGCACTATTTTAATAGCAAAATATGGGATCTTTCTTAAAAGCTCATCAGTAAAATACAGGTTTAAAAAACTGATGAGTATCCACACAATAGAATAGTATGTAACCATTAAAAAAAAAAAAAAGTAAACCCTTAGTATACTAATAGGAAATAATTTCCAATATCTACTGCTCAGTTAAAAAAGCAAAATACAAAACAATGTTCTCAGTATATTATATCCATAATAAAAAAAGAGGTAGGAAATGTATATATTTGCTTGTACTGGAATAATATATTTATAGAAGGATACAGAGGAATGTTTAACACTGTTTGCCTCTAACAAGAGGCAATGGTTGGTTAAGAGACAGATGGGGAAGGGAGATTTTCTGACATAAAGGGAGGGAGAAGAACGATTTCTTTAACATGAACCACGTGATTTCATTACCAAAACTCCACTAGAGCGAGGATCTGTCATGTTGGAGTTATTTGGTGAAATGAATATAGAAGACTAGCTGTACTGAATATGATCTGTAGTATGTCGCTGGATGCCCTTCTTTTCTAAGATGACTTACTATCCATAAAGACACGTATAGAAATATTTAAACAAGTATGTCTCCCTTTTGGAAGAATGGGCTTTATGAAATGAAAACATAACTGAGTCACTCCCCTACTAAAACCCTTCCACCAACACATTCACAAAATTACCTATTTACTGAGCAGCTACCCATAAAGCAGACACTACACTGAAATAAAGATACAGAGGCCTCAATCCTCATGGAGTTCATACATGGAGTAGAACAATCAAGAAAACATTATTGAGTATTTTAAGTGTGATAATAGAGGAAACATTAGGTTTTATTGGTATTGCTTTGTTTTCTTGGCCAGAAAAATTTACCACTAAATCGAAATGAGTTTGAGCCAGCTCTGGGAGCTGGTAATGAACAGGGAAGCCTGGCGTGCTGCAGTCCATGGGGTTGCAAAGAGTCGGACACGACTGAGTGACTGAACTGAACTAAAATCCAAATACCAGATCTCCTAATCCAGAGCTTTTTAACTTCGCATGCCAACTCTCACGCTTGGGGCTGAAAATCATCACTGAGAAATTATACTATGAGAAATTTACTAGAATGTTACCCTTGAGAATACAGCAAACCCAGGAAAAACGAAGAATCAACCTAGTCTAACAGGTATACTTTTAAACCCATTAATATTGACAGTCTCTTCTTAAAAGCTCAGGTAAACAAAACTGAGAAAACATTTTTCACAAGTCTGACATCAATATGTTTTACCTTAATATCATAAGTATTATAACAAAGTGGATCACAAATACCTTAGCAAATACTTTCATTGTATATCCCAAGTACTGTACTCTAGGATCAATAGCTGCATATGTAGCTAGCATTCTTGTGTTATGCTGAGCCTGAAAAACAAAATACATATTTGAAAGCACTTCAAATTTACTAAAATTAAACTTACAGATCAGATAAAAAGGTAAAATGAACATCCAAACAGATGTTAAACTTAAAATACCTGTATGGGAGTCAAGCAAAAACTAATTTTCAATCTGCAGGAAATGTTAAAATGATCAATAAAATTTTTTCCCTTATACTGCTCACATTCATAAGTTTTAAACATAGAGGTATAGTCAGTGATCTGCAAACTTTTAAAATGACAACTGTAAACATACCTGGGTCTTTACAAACAGTGAAACTTACCAACGTATTATATAAACTGATATCGCCTTCTAAACCACTTCGCCTGTGTTCAAATTTTACTATAGGCACTTTGGCAGTAGTTATAGGCAAAATGTTTCTTAAACCTGATTAAAAAAAACAAAACTTTACTAGGTTAAACAATTTTCATAAAACTGAAAAAAATTCTTTTTGTTTTAAAGTTCATACCTGGATGTCTCTTAAGAATTTTTGCCAAATTTTCAATTATTTCCTTACAATTTAATTTCTAAAAAACAAAAATAAATAATTAAATTAATAAATAAATAAGTCTGTCTGACTTAACTTGGCCTTGTACAAATTCTATTTTAATCTAGACATTTAATACTAGCATATAAAATCTCCAGCCAGAAGATCTACATAACCTCAGTGGTCAAAGAACATGGGTCCATAGACCTGCAGTATCACCAACAAATGGAAACTTGATAGAAATGCAGAATCTAAACCCCTACTGCCATCTACTAAATCATAATCTGCATAGTAACAATAGGCCCAGGTAATTCAAATCTGCATTAAAGTTTGAGAATCACAAAAACAGGGAAATAATGTTTTAAAATACACCGAAAAACAACCAGAGATGGGTTTGGTGAAGACAAAACAGTATAGTGATTAAGAACATAGGCTCTAAATTTAGACAAACTTGGATTCAAATCTTGAACCTAAGTACTGACTAGCTTGAACCAAAGTACTGACTTTGACCAGATCCTTAACCTCTCTTGAGTGTCATACTACTATTTTATAAAATCAAGATAAACATAAACTCATACTCTGTAAAGTATCTGGAAGATTACATGAGACACCTAGGTAAATCATTCAGCAGCATACTTCATACACAGTTGCACTTTAAGTCTGTCATTTATTATTATATGTTGATGAGGAGAAGAAAAATAATCCTACCATTACCAACACCTCCTTCTTCCAAAAAAACCTCCCACCTCTGCCAATTTAAATGTGTTGGTTATTTAAAAACTAGACAGCAAAGCTGATACGGTAACAATAATCATAATATAAGGAACAGGAAGATAATGGCATAAACTAACTGGACTAAGCTCAATGGCTATACCTACTACTAAAATCACTTTTTCATATCCCCAAAATGTTCCTTTTTAGCTACAAGAGAAGAGCAGCCACTGCAGCTTAACCTGAGGATTTCAAGGGAATCCTTAGAATTAATCCATAATAAAAGATGTTATTTTTATTATACAAAAATACGATTTATACTAAATTAAAAAGTTTCAATTATGGCTCATCTGAAAAAAAATTTAGTATTTTTCATTGTTTCAACTTTCCAGTGTGAATGGCACAGACACTATACAATATATAAACCCTTAGTGATTAGAGGTCTAATTATTAAATTTTACACAGAAGAAATCTAAACTCTAACCTCCTCCCTGGGTAAAAACTATTTCCTATTCCCTCAATTCCTGCCCTTCAGAATGGAAGAGGGAATTCTGTCCTTCAGAATGCCATCTTCCCAAGTAGATGGCATTGAGTAGAAGTTAGTTAAGGAGAACTAAAAAATTTACAACTCTTCAGTTTCTTTATAGAACAAAAAGATATTAACACCAGAAGCAATTTCTTGAGACAAGAAATAAGCATCTACCAGGCATCAGTGCCATCTTTTCTTTGGTTCTAACAATGAAATTTTTTTTAAAAAAGCTATTTCACAGATACACTATTCTGCTGAATTCTTTTATAATACAACAGAGGGTATACTGACACCACTAAAGATGCCAGAAGCTTGGCCTCACCCCAATCTTGCAAGCAGTCCCTGAATTGGAAACATAAATCCCAACAGCTATGCTGGTAAAGAAACAAGCAACTACAGGGATACCCTCCTTTTCTAGTTGTTGCTAGGAAGGCTTGGGACACTTCTTTCTTGTCCATTCACTCTCTTTCTTTATGGAGCTTGGACAATCTTATTCCCACTGTTGAGGCCTGGCACACAAAGAAGGAAAACATAAGTACCCACTCCCACTGCTGAGACTGCTCTGGGGGGAAGGTTTGCTCCTGGCATCTCATGGTGTAACTCAGAAAGCTTTCAATCTCAGAAAGTAGTGGTTAGGTTCTACAGTACTATTAGTACTATATTTCAACTACATTATGGGTTAAATAAATTACAGAGAAGCAGTGGGATACAACGGAAAGAGCGTGAACTCTGGAGACAGACAGACCTGGGTATGAATCCCGGCTCCAACATTTACTAGCTGTGTGAACTTGAGCAAGTCAGTTTATCTCTCAAAGCCTCAGTTTCCTCATCTGTAAAATGGGGGAAATTATCTACCTCGAAGGTGGTTGTAAGAGTGAAATGAGAAATGTATGTAAAAGTGTATACTGGGGACTCAAATGTTAGTTCCCCTTCCCACCCCAAAATGAGTTTCTAAAAGCTATCTTAGAATGCATCATTTATAACAATTCTTCTACAGAAAAAAATGTGCTTTGAGTGCCCCCAAATCATAATTAACTTGCAGAACACAATCCATTTATAAATTAAATGTCCACCTTTATCTTCTATCTTTAGTGATACAGAGACATCACCTAACAGAAGAGATATGAAAAGATGGTATAAGTGAGATCAATGTTCCCTACCCAAACTAAAGCAACAGTTTCTCACTGGCTCTAAAGAAAAAAATTCCAACTCTATGGCATATTTTTTTCAAAAATTCATTGAAAAGCACTTGTAACTATCGATGACATGGGTTTCACATCATAAAATCACTGAACAGTATATTTACTCAAATACTTGAATGTCTTTTAAAACAATAATGCTAATGTTTTTACATTTCAAACACTGCTACTGCTAATATATTTATCCAAAGAATGACTTCACACATTTTTATCAATTCTACATACAAAATTAAAAACAGATTCATCATTGGAAGAAAATATACTTCCACATCCCTTTCCAAACACTAAATAACTCTTACCTCTGCATTTTCGTGGCCTTCAAGTGTCATACAAATATCCAGATCACTATCACGAAATCCAAATCCATTCTTAGAAGAGCCAAATAAGCACAATCTTGCCTTTTCTAAGTAAAGAAAAACAAAAGTCAAAAGTTGTATAATTACCAGGAAAGACAAATCTTCTATTAACTACTAATGGCCTACCACAGGATGATCTTACCCAATTCCACAGCTTAAATTACCTACCACTGGCAAATGTACCGAAAAATTCCAAAACACTCACCTAAAGCCCAAATGTTCTAACCAAAATCCTACACCTGTATATCAAACTGTTTTTTCCATTTTTCCACAGACTTCATAAATTCAACAAGTGCATACTAAACTAGCAACTTCACCTCAAATCTACTATTATCCCTATAATCCCTGTTTCTCAGCAAAGAGGATCATCGTCTACTCAGCTGTCTACACCAGAAATAAACAAGTGGTTCTTAACACCTCTCGACTTCCACATTCATACTCTTACCAAGTCCTTTAGCTTCTTCCAACATAACTATCTCATAAACTCATCTACTTTTATTCATTTTCAACATCAATACCAATAGTTAAAATCAACATTTAGAGATTTATTTCTTGGAAATAAACTGGGTTTTTTTAGGGCACAATTCAAATAATTTTACAAATATCACCTCAGTATATAGAATTAATCCTCCTCTAAAAGTGAGGGATTAATCCATTTGATATAAATTATAATAGGGTTATTCCTTCATGCTTTGTTGTTGTTCAGTTGCCCAGCTGTGTACAATTCTTTGCAACCCCGTGGACTGCAGCACACCAGGTCTCCCTGTCCCTCATCATCTCCCAGAGTTTGCCCAAGTTCATGTTCATTGCATCAGTGATGCCATCCAGCCATCTCATCCTCTGACAACCTCTTCTCCTTCTGCCCTCAATCTTTCCCAGCACCACGGACTTTTCCAATGAGTCGGCTGTTTGCATCAGATGACCAAAATACCTGAACTTCAATTTCAGCACCAGTCCTTCCAGTAAATATTTAAGGTTGATGTCCCTTAAGAATGACTGGTTCAATCTCCTTGCTGTCCAAAGGACTTTCACGAGTCTTCTCCAGCACCATAGTTCAAAGGCATCAATTCTTTGGTGTTCTGCCTTCTTTACAGTCCAGCTCTCATAACTGTACCCAAACACTGGGACGACCGTAGCCTTTATTATATGGACCTTTGTTGTCAGAGTAATGTCTCTGCTTTTCAACACACTGTCTAGGTTTGTCATCACTTTCCTGCCAAAAAGCAATTGCCTTCTGATTTCATGGCTACAGTCAACCATCTGCAATGACTTTAGAGCCCATGAAGAGGAAATCTGTCACTACTTCCACCTTTTCCCCTTCTATTTGCCATGCCGTAGTGGGGCCAGATGCCACGATCTTAGTTTTTTTTAATATTTAGTTTTAAGCCGGCTCTTTCACTCTCTTCCTTTACCCTCATCAAGAGGCTCTTTAGTTCCTCTTCACTTTCTGCCATTAGAGTGGTATCATCTGCATATCTGAGGTTGTTGATGTTTCTCCCACCTATCTTGATTCCAGCTTGTAGCTCATCCAGCCTGGCATTTCTCATGATGTGCTCAGCATATAGGTTAAACAAACAGGGTGACAGCAAACAGTCCTTCATACTCCTTTCTCAATCTTGAACCAATCAGTTGTTCCATACAGGGTTCTAACTGTTGCTTCTTGACCTGCATACAGGTTTCTCAGGTGACAGGTAAGATGGTCTGGTATTCCTGTCTCTCAAAGAGCTTTCCACAGTTTGTCATGATCCACACAGTCAAAGGCTTTAGTGTAGTCAATGAAACAGAGATAGATGTTTTTCTGAAATTCCCTTGCTTTCTCTATAATCCAGCAAATGTTGGCAATTTGATCTCTAGTTCCTCTTCCTTTTCTAAACCCAGCCTAGACATCTGGAAGTTCTTGGTTCACATAATGCTGAAGCCTAGCATGCAAGATTTTAAGCATGAGCATACTAGCGTGGGAGATGAGTGCCAACTGTCTGATGGTTAGCACATTTTTGGTACTACTCTTCTTGGGAACTGGGATGAAGACCGACCTTTTCCAGTCCTGTGGCCACTGCTTGGCCTTCCAGATTTGCTGACATAATAAATGCAAAACCTTGATGGCATCATCCTTTAAAGATTTGACTAGTTCTGCCAGAATTTCATTGCATCCACTAGTTTTATTAATAGCAGTGCTTCTTAAGCCCCACCTGACTTTGCACTCCAGAATGTCTCATTCTGGGTGACTAACCACACCATCATAGAAATTCAATTCATTGCGATCTTTTTTACACAGCTCCTCAGTGTATTCTTTCCATGTCTTCTTGATCTCTTCAGCTACCAAAGGTCACTACCATTTTTATCTTTCACTGTGCCCATCTTTGGGCAGAATGTTCCCTTGACCTTTCCAATTTTCCTAAAGAGATCTTTAGTCTTTCCCCTTTTGTTGTTTTCTTCTATTATTAAGCACTGTTGATTGAAGAAGGCCTTCTTGTGTCTTCCAGCTATTTTTTGGAACTCTGCGTTTAATTGGATGTAACTTTCACTCTCTCCTTTGCTTTTCACTTCTCTTCATTCTTTGCAAAGCTTCCTCAGATAAAACCACTTTGGCTTCTTGCTTTTCTTTTTCTTTGGCATGGTTTTGTTCACTACCTCCTATACAATGTTACGGACCTCTGTCCATAATTCTTGAGGTACACTGCTAACTAAATCTAATCCCTTGAATCTATTTGTTACCTCTGTGAATTCACACGGGATTTAAGTCATATCTGGCTGGCCTACTGTTTTTCCTGGTTTTCTTTAGTTTAAGCCTGAACTTTGCTATGAGAAGCTGATGATATGAACCACAGTCAGCTCCAGGTCTTTTTTTTTTTTTTTTTTTGCTGACTGTATACAGATTCTCCATCTTCAGCTACAAAGAATGTAATCAATTTGATTTCAGTATTGACCATTTGGTGATGTCCATGTGTAAAGTCGTCTCTTGTGTTGTTGAAAAAGGGTATTTGCTATGACTAAATGCATTTTCTTGGCAGAATTCAGTTAACCTTTGCCCTGCTTCATTTTGTTCTCCAAGGCCAAACTTGCCTGTTACTCCAGATATATCTTGACTTTCTACTTTTGCATTTCAATCCCTGATGATGAATAGAACATATCTTTTTTAGGTGTTAGTTCTAGGAGGTCTTCTAGGTCTTCACAGAACTGATCAACTTCAGCTTCTTCAGCATCGGTGGTAGGGGCATAGACTTGATTACTGTGATGTTGAATGGCTTCCTTTAGAAAGAAATCAAGATTATTCTGTCATTTTTGAGGTTGCACCCAAGTACTATATTTTGGACTCTTTTGTTAATTATGGGGGCTACTCCATTTCTTCTATGAAATTCTTGCCCACAGGAGTAGATATAATGGTCATCTGAATTAAATTCACCCATTCCCATCCATTTTAGTTCACTGATTCCTAGGATGTTGACGTTTATTCTTACTATCTCCTTCATGCTCAGTGTCACTCAGTAACAGTTGCTACTTCAAACAAGTTGTGGCTTACCAGGATTGGATTATTCTCCCTATTAACTCTTATAGCCTGCACATTTAGATAACAAATTCTGTATTTTCAAAACTTAATCCTCCTATTCAGTTCTGAGGCCCTACTTGAAATCAATGACAGCTGAGAGACATATAAGAACCTACATTCATCAGCAGATAAAAATGTGCATGGGTTTAATATAATAGGAACTTAGATTTGGTCAATATACACTAGCAAAATATAATTAAAAACTAGAATCTTGTAGCACAAAAAAGATCACCTTGTAAAGATATAAGTTCATTCTGATTATATATCAACTCTTTATCCTCTTCTCAAATATATGACCATAGAACTCTTGATTCTTTACCCCATACCTAAACCCTGCTCTTGATACTTTTGTCATCTCAGTTAAACAGCACCATCCAAAAAGTGAATGAAAAACTTTGAAACTGTCCTTGACTCCTTTCTTTTTCTCACATCTAACACGTATCGCATCAACAAATCCTGCTGACTCTACATTCAAAATATATCTTCTATTTGTTTCTCATTGACTCTTTCAAATCACCATTATGTCTTTCATCTGAACTTATGCAACAGCTTTCTAAATGTTCTGTTTGCTTCTATCCTTATGGGCCTGTACTCTATTCTTTCAGATCAGGTCTTATCTGTTAAGACCCTCCAGAAGCTTCTCATGAGACATTCAAAATAAAATTTAAAGTCCTTCTTCTCAAAATCTATAAGACTCATTATCTAAACTCTAGGTTAACTTTCTGACCTCAATTTTCTAGACAATCTACTTCACACACTCCACTCAAGTCACACTGATTTTCAAACATGTCAAGCATAATTCAGTCATGATATATTTGCACTTAATACTCCTCCTTTCTAGAATGTTCTCTCCTTAAATATTCATAGTGACTTGCTCCTTCATATTATTCACGGCTTTGCTCAAATGTCACCTTACCAGAGATAACTACCATAATAACTCATCACTATCCTTTTAACCTCTGTATTTACCAGTATTTATTATTTCCTGATGTTGTTATTTACTTGTCAGTTGATTATCTGTCACCCCTCTTAATATAATAATATAAGCTTAATGAAAGCAAGCTTCACCTCTTTTATTAGCACTGTATCCCCAGCAACTTGAATAGTACCTAACACATAACATGCAATATACTTACAAACAAATGAATGAAGAAATAAACACTTTTATACAAATGAATGAAACTCAAACCAGGTGACTACAATAATGAAAGCAATCAATTTTGACATACAACATACCATCATATTCTTTTTGAATAAACTTTTCCAAGCCAATTAATATTTGTTCCCTGTTGTGTTGTTCAGAAAAAGGTGGTGACAATTCATCTAAGTTAAAAAAAAAAAAAAAGGAAAAAGAAAAGAAAGGAAAATGAAATATGAAAATGTTTTCAATTTTTTACCCTAAAAACTTCATTTTTCTTCATAATTTGTTGAATTTTCTGACATTAAACACATAAATGTTACTGGGAAGGAAGGTGCAGAGAAAGTGCAGAAAAATAATTTTATAGATCTATGTATATTACACATGACCATTTCCCCTATGAAACAGCTGTAAGACATAGTTTCTTCTACAAATCATTTAATATTTTGTCATACAATCCACTCTCTCCCATATACATGCTGTTTTTTTCCCTTCTATTAAGACTATTCTCATACTTACACTAGATACCCAATTCAATTAAATCTAACAGTTCCCTCAAATGCCTGGTCAAGACTCCTATTTTCCTTATAAGCTGCTCTGACCAATCATAGCCTTCAATGACCTCTCCTTAACTGAATTTCCTTTGTTCTCCAAACCTTCATTCCTTCGTTCTTGTCAGTTTATACTTTCAGTTTTCCAGTTATTTCATTTATATTCATTTATTTTTCCAAATAAAACCACATACTCCTTAAGAATAGTCTTTTTTTCCTATTTCTTCCTCTAGACTCAAAGAGTTAATATGGTAAAGAATTAAACTAATATTCATCTTTTGAAAAACAAATGCAGCATCAATGGTTGCAAGCTGAATAGCTGAAATACAGGTGTTTTTTTTTAAGAGTGGAGAAACTATTCTGTAGATACTCTAATGGTAATATATGACATGATGCACTTGTAAACACCCACGGAACTTTGCAGTACAAAGAAGGAGTCAACTTTATGGTACGCAAATTTTAAAAAATTATCTAAGAGGTCAGGGAATTCAGGATGGAATGTAGTCTATAGCAAAAGAATCCTGCTGTATTATAAATGTGTAAGAAAACTTCACTCAAGGGAGTAGGGGGAAACAGTGCTAATCTAAATAATTTCAAAATTAAGTAGAGTCTTTAAGACTGAAGGTTAAAGGAACTGCACATAAGCACTGTACTCTAATTGATAAAGTTGCTTCCCATTGGGGTAGACGATAACAGTTCTGATAATGCCATACATGTGTACTTAAATGGAGCAATTAAATAAATGGGTGGCACATGGTGGAAGTCAGGTTTCTCCCTGTTAAGAGTTGGAGATTTACAAATAAGCAGAAAAAGGAGGCTAGAAAGAGCCACACGGTAATGTATTAGAGTTGGAGACATCAGTACAACCTCATATTTAGCTTGATAAAGGTTAAGATGGTCACAGAGAAATATTTATAAATATGTGTACATACATGGGTTGGTATACATCCATTTAGAGCAATACGGTGCAAGAAAACTGCAATGACAGCAATGTTCTCTAACCAGACTGTCCAATGCAGTAGCCACTAGCCACATGCAGCAGCTAAAGGCAGGCCAGTACACATCAGTACTTGAAGTGCGCTAGTTTAACTGAGGAGCTGAATTCTTTATTTAATTTAAACAGCCACAAATAGCTGTGAAAAGAAGGGAAGTGAAAAGCAAAGGAGCAAAGGAAAGATATATCCATTTGAATGCAGAGCTCCAAAGAACAGCAAGGAGAGATAAGAAAGCCTTCCTCAGGGATCAATGCAAAGAAATAGAGGAAAACAATAGAATGGGAAAGACTATCGGAGAAGGCTATGGCACCCCACTCCAGTACTCTTGCCTGGAAAATCCCATGGATGGAGGAGCCTGGTAGGCTGCAGTCCATGGGGTTGCTAAAAGTCAGACACGACTGAGCGACTTCACTTTCACTTTTCACTTACATGCATTGGAGAAGGAAATGGTAACCCACTCCAGTGTTCTTGCCTGGAGAATGCCAGGGACGGGGGAGCCTGGTGGGCTGCCATCTATGGGGTCGCACAGAGTTGGACACGACTGAAGCGACTTAGCAGCAGCAGCAGAGATCTCTTCAAGAAAATTAGAGATACCAAGGGAACATTTCATGCAAAGATGGGCACAATAAAGGACAGAAATGGTAGGGACCTAACAGAAGCAGAAGATATTAAGAAGAGATGGCAAGAATACACAGAAGAACTGTACAAAAAAGACATTCACGACCAAGATAATCACGATGGTGTGATCACTCACCTAGAGCCAGACATCCTGAAATGTGATGTCAAGTGGGCCTTAGAAAGCATCACTATGAACAAAGCTAGTGGAGGTGATGAAATTCCAATTGAGCTATTTCAAATCTTGGAAGATGATGCTGTTAAAGTACTGCACTCCATATGCCAGCAAATTTGGAAAACTCAGCAGTGGCCACAGGACTGGAAAAGGTCAGTTTTCATTCCAATCCCAAAGAAAGGCAATGCCAAAGAATGCTCAAACTACTGCACAATTGCACTCATCTCACACTCTAGTAAAGTAATGCTGAAAATTCTCCAAGCCAGGCTTCAGCAATACGTGAACCATGAACTTCCAGATGATCAAGCTGGTTTTAGAAAAGGCAGAGGAACCAGAGATCAAATTGCCAACATCCGCTGGATCATCGAAAAAGCAAGGGTTCCAGAAAGACATCTATTTCTGCTTTATTGACTATGTCAAAGCCTTTGACTGTGTGGATCACCACAAACTGTGGAAAATTCTCAAAGAGATGGGAATGTCAGACCACCTGATCTGCCTCTTGAGAAACGTGTATGCAGGTCAGGAAGCAACAGTTAGAACTGGACATGGAACAACAGACTGGTTCCAAATAGGAAAAGGAGTTCGTCAAGGCTGTATATTGTCACCCTGCTTATTTAACTTATATGCAGAGTACATCATGAGAAACACTGGGCTGGAGGAAACACAAGTCGGAATCAAGATGGTCGGGAGAATTATCAATAACCTCAGATATGCGGAGGACACCACCCTTATGGTAGAAAGTGAAGAACTAAAGAGCCTCTTGATGAAAGTCAAAGAGGAGAGTGAAAAAGTTAGCTTAAAGCTCAACATTCAGAAAACTAAGATCATGGCATCCGGTCCCATCACTTCATGGCAAGTAGATGGGGAAACAGTGGCTGATTTTATTTTTCTGGGCTCCAAAATCACTGCAGATGGTGACTGCAGCCATGAAATTAAAAGACGCTTACTCCTTGGAAAGAAAGTTATGACCAACCTAGATAGCATATTAAAAAAGCAGAGACATTACTTTGCCAACAAAGGTCCATCTAGTCAAGGCTATGGTTTTTCCAGTGGTCATGTATGGATGTGAGAGTTGGACTGTGAAGAAAGCTAAGCGCCGAAGAATTGATGCTTTTGAACTATGGTGTTGGAGAAGACTCTTGAGAGTCCCTTGGACTGCAAGGAGATCCAACCAGTCCATCCTAAAGAAGATCCGTCCTGGGTGTTCATTGGAAGGACTGATGTTGAAGCTGAAACTCCAATACTTTGGCCACCTGATGTGAAGAGCTGACTCATGTGAAAAGACCCTGATGCTGGGAAAGACTGAGGGCAGGAGGAGAAGGGGATGACAGAGGATGAGATGGTTGGATGGTGTCACCGACTCGATGGACATGGGTTTGGGTGGACTCTGGGAGTTGGTGATGGACAGGGAGGCCTAGCTTGCTATGGTTCATGGGGTTGAAAGAGTCAGACACGACTGAGCGACTGAAAGAGTCAGACACGACTGAGGGACTGAACTGAACTGAAATAGCCACATATATCTAGTGACCATCAAACTAGAAGCACAAATCTAGAGTCTAAGGCTCCTTAAAAGCAACACTATGGACTCTGCATTCCCTTTGGCATTGAGTAGGCACTTAATAAATATATGTGTTGGGTGTCTAAACTATTTAGAAGCTCTACTCAAACAAAATGTTAGCAAACTATATTCAAGTAAAAAAATAAATAAATACCAAAACTAAAAAAAAATCTAGTCTCAGTAGCTCTAATAATAAAAGACTTACCAAAACATCTTTTACATACTAAATCAAGTATATCCCGAAATCGATTTGTCATTGGTGGTAGAGGTTTTAAATCAATTTTCCTGAAATCCTCTGGGCAATCATTTTTTGAATGGCCATCCTTTTTGCAGATGCTGCATACTATTGTTGGCGGCTATACAAAGGTTAAAAAAAAAATCTAATAATCAAACAAGCTATTGAGGGACTTCATAATCACTTACAAAGTAGTACAAAAAGAAACTAGTAACTCAGTCTGAAAGCCTGCACTTTCAAGAGGTTAAAAAAAAAAAAAGCATATTACTGAAATTCAGTATTAAATGTAAATAAACATACTTTGAGCCAACATTTTCTTCTTCACTAAAATGATATTACCAAGGATTAGATTTACCTGAAAATGAAGGATAAAGGAAATAGCAGGAGACACAAAAGCAACAGGTTATTTCAAAGAGTTTGATCAGCTCCCAAAATGAAATGTATGCATCCCATTTTAATCTATTAAGGTCCTTAACAAACTAGATTATAAAGAAAGTTCAAGTGGTACCTTTCATTTCACTCTAAACATTTTCTGTCTTTAGAGTCAATTAATTATAGAACCTAGACTAGTTGGTTCAATTTATTACATTAACATGGTACTCAAGAAAACAAACTAAAGGGTTGAACACTAAAAGTAACTATATACAAGAAACAATTCTTAGGCAATAATCACAAACTTAACTTTCAAACCCTGTCAATACCATTTTCAAATATATTCCAATGGACTACCAGACAGGGAACCAAAACAGTAAAAATTCAAGCTTGGAGAAAAAAAAAAAATATGATTAAGGAAGAGCACTACTCTTTGCTTTATTGTAATATGCTTAGGAACTTAGCTTCTTTCTCCAGGATTAGTCTGGACAGTTACCTAGCCAAATATACACAGAAATTTGTATTTGTGAGAATACTGTGCTCCTGCTGCTATCTGCTGCTCTGCTAAGTCGCTTCAGTCGTGTCCGACTGTGTGTGACCCCATAGATGGCAGCCCACCAGGCTGCCCCGTCCCGGGGATTCTCAAGGCAAGAACACTGGAGTGGGTTGCCATTTCCTTCTCCAATGCATGAAAGTGAGAAGTGAAAGTGAAGTCGCTCAGTCGTGTCCGACTCTAGCGACCCCATGGACTGCAGCCTACCAGGCTCCTCCGTCCATGGGATTTTCCAGGCAAGAGTACTGGAGTGGGGTGCCATTATCAGCTTAAAAACCTTTATAAAAATGACATATTTACCAGAAAATTCTAGAAATATGTTACAGATAAATACAGAGAGAAATAAAATTGGAGAAACAGTTACCCTAAGATAAGTTTCCAGGAAAAAAAAAGTATAAGAAATGTAAGCTGCAGTTATATTATTAAGAGGCTCTTCTAAAAATCTGCCATTTATTTCATCTTTTTAACAGTCCATTATAATGGCACCCCACTCCAGTACTCTTGCCTGGAAAATCCCACGGACAGAGGAGCCTGGTAGACTACAGTCCATGGGGTTGCTAAGAGTCAGACATGACTGAGCGACTTCACTTTCACTTTTCACTTTCATGCATTGGAGAAGGAAATGGCAACCCACTCCAGTACTCCTGCCTGGAGAATCCCAGGGACGGGGGAGCCTGGTGGGCTGCCGTCTATGGGGTCGCACAGAGTCGGACACTACTGAAGAGACTTAGCAGCAGCAGCAGCAACATGCCCTAAATACTACACCTAAACAAAATGGGACAGAGTACCCTTAAAAAGGATGAAAATACACATTTTAGTAATTAGGGTAAAATTTTTTAAGCTTGTTAATAAATAATTATTGATCAAACAATAAAACTTGATGACTTTTCAGGGTTTTTTGGTATTCTATTTGATTTATACATTATCTATATAATCATTTTTTCATACGAGGCGCTGATAATATGTTCAGTTACATACCCTGTACTTGAGGCAATGTAAAACTTAGCTAAAATTTTATTCACAAAGTAATTATTTTCTGTTACAAAGTAGTTTATTTTCTGTAATTCATCAAGTTAAAGTTCAGACTATTCCACTTTAAAAGTAGAAAAGTTAAAGACTCATGAGAAAAGTGCCAAAATCCAAAGAGAAGCTCAGTGGCAGACACAGGTTCTGAATTTTTTCTTTTTTTTTTTTTTTTTGGTTCCTGACCTTACATAGTTTTAACTCAACTATCTTTAGTTAAGTTTATATAACAGCTCCTAAGCTTCATCAAAAACTTTAAAATACTATTAAAGTTTACACTGTGTTCTCCTTTGTAGAAGGAAATATAATCACACCTATAAAAAAGCAACAAAACTTAAAATATATGCTGCCTTTACCAAACTCACTTTTGTAACAAATCCTTTCATATATGAAAAAGTTAAGCACACCAACCAGAAAAAGAGTGCTTTTCAGGGTTTCATGTACATTCTTATAAGGCAAATACACAAAAAGTAAAAAAAAAAAAAAAAAAAAAAATATATATATATATATATATACACACACACACACACCACAATACCATTCCAAAAGCAATCTAACATCACAGAAGCTATTTTTACACTTCTGAATCTAAAAACCATTAAATACAGAGTCATACAACAACCACAAAATCTTACAGAATGTTTACAAACTGTATCCTACCTTGCCAGAGGTTAAAATAAACTTATCAAACACATAATATAATTCCTGGATGGGGTGGTTCTCATCATCATTAGGGTCAGAAGCATCTTCTGTAGCTTTGCAGTTGCAAGAGGTAGCAGATGTGTCAGTGCACACAATCTGATGTGAACTTTTTGTTTCTAAATCTGACCTACAGTCTGTACCAGAAGATTCATCTGGTTCAGGGGATTTATAATCAATGCAATTATACTGGCTGAAATCCTTTTTAAAACAAGTTTCTGAGGGTGCTAAAACATCTTGATTTTTAATTGATCTGGGCTCTAATTCACTGTTTTCACTGGTAGAAAGAGATGAAGATTCCTGTCCACGTTTAGCCAAATCTAGATCATTTACCAACAAATTATCAGCTTCAGTAATACATCGCTGTGATGTACATTCCATTTCATTGTATTTATCAGGTTGACCTTTTCCTGCATTTACTTTTTCTGTGCTTTCCCCAAGTAGAGTGCAACAACTGGATGCCACAGTTTCAGTCTTCACTGGTTTCTTATTGCTTATTTTCCCCTTCTCTTTTTTCATGGAATCCACTGTAGATTTATTTCCACCCTTCTTCTGAGGACAGGCAAAGTAACGATAAGCTGCCCTGAATCTCTCTACAACATATTCATAGACAAGCTGGCTGTTCAAGCTCCGTGCAACATTCCTCTTGATTGAAAATGGATCTAGTAAAAAAGAAAATGGTCAGTAGCTAAGTATTTACTAACAAACTCCATTTCCAAGCTTATACGAACAGCTACATTGTCAGCAGAGTACGTTTCCCCACTCCCAGTGAGAGTTCCTGCTAACTGGAAATGAAAAAGCAGTGTCTTTCTTCTGTTTCTATCATAAAATAAAAAACTTAAAAAAAAGAGGGAGAAAAGAATAAAATAAGGTAATTAATGACAGAATGGCTGAGGAGGCCAACTTAGTAATTACAAAATTGCAGTGATGAAATTGGTAGAAAAAGCTATGCTAACATGTTTCACTGTACAGTCTTAGAGTGAAATTTTTCAAGCTCTGGGACCTATTTTATTAATAATTTTCATCTCTTGTCATAGTATTCTTTAGTTATATACTCCTTGCAATTTAAACAAATAATATACAACCTAAAACACTCAAGGATTCAAGTTATATTTTAAGATTAACTTCAGTAATAATCAGAAAATTAAAGACAGAAAGAAAGAGAAATAATAGAAAGAAAAGCAGAAAGAAACCTAAAAGTAAAGATTAAACCAAAATTTCAATTCTGATCCAGTCTAAAATGTCTATGCTGAAAATGCTTGTGACAACTGAA
The DNA here is from genome assembly GCF_029378745.1 of Bos indicus. Lineage (NCBI taxonomy): Eukaryota > Metazoa > Chordata > Mammalia > Artiodactyla > Bovidae > Bos > Bos indicus. The sequence continues at coordinate 94,137,771 of NC_091762.1, read as the reverse complement.
TCCTCATTACTAGGAGCATAGAACAGAATTCTCAAAATGTTTATGGGTGTTTGGATTTTATAAGCCTTAATAAAAATATGCCCCAGGAAAAAAGAATGATGCCACCCAAAAGACAATACACATTTTCTCCACTACTGAAGATCATTAAGTAAAAGAATTAATAATAGGCCAGGCTTCATAATATTAAGATTGGGGCATCTGTTACTTTTCTTTTTACTGTTATCTAAATCCATAGGCTTTAAAAAGCTTTACCTAGCCTCTTTCCCTTTTCTAGGGGAAAAAAAGGCAGAGAAATTATGATGGTTGCAGACTTCAGATCTCAAGAGAGTAAAAGATGTGAGTGCATGAGAATATCTATAGGTCCAACTGACAATAGAGAAGGCATACAGAGGATGAAGGGAACAGAAGAATGTGCAGTCGAAACAGACTAATAATAAAATGATGACAGAAATTCAATTTCCTATCTATAAAAGATGAGCAAAATGTTGTAGAATTTAAATTTTTTTATTAAGAATTTGGAAGCCATATTATTAATATTCTTTACTATTCTTCAATATTTACTATTAATTTCTATCTTAATGTTCTTGAGATTTCATATGAAAGCTTATTTGTCAATATCAATTGTTCTTTTTTCCTTTAGCTTAGCCACATTTAACAGATGAGGTACAAGACAATGAAAAACTGAGTTTTAAAATTATACTTTAACATAATTTTATGGCACAAATATATTCAAAGCTATCTTATTCATTTATATAGCTATTCTATTTTTCTATATTTTGAAATTTTTTACAATTAAAAATAAAGGCATGTAAATAAGCTAATAACCCTAGCCATTATAATATTTACAGACTAGAAACTTTCAAATAAGCATTAATCCTATTAAGCTATCATGGACTTAATAAAGAATTTATCCAAAATATTTACTGACAACCTGGTGGCATATAGTGCTACAAAGTGAAAGGGTAAAATTTATATATAATACTATTTTAGAAATAGATGAGGAGGGGGCTTCCCTGATTGTCTAGTGGTTAAGAATTCATCTGCCAAGGTAGGGGACATGCGTTCAATCCCTGGTCCAGGAAGATTCCACATGCTGTGGAGCAACTAAGTCCCAGCATCACAACTACTGAGCCAGTGTTCCAAGAGCCCATGAGTTGCAACTACTGAAGCCTGCATGCCTAGACCCCATGCTCCCCAACAAGAAAAGCCACAGCTTCGCATCACAACAAAGAGCAGCCCCCACTCGCCACAACTAGACAAAGCCTGTGCATAGCAATGAAGACCTAGCACAGCCAAAAACAAATAAATTAATTTTTAAAAAAGAAATAGATAATGAGTAGCACACACACACAAAAATTCTCCAAATGAAATATAACATATCATCTCACCTTCAATGGCTATCCGCCTTTTAGGCCAGTTTTTGTTTTCTCTTGTTAAAATATCTTTTATTCGTACACATATGACATATTCCTCCAAAGCAAAATCCAGTGTGTAAAATTTTAGCAGCTCTAACCATAACTGTCCCAGGGACACCCGATTTGGTGTTTCCAATGTTAAAGGAGACTAGAAAAGAAAAAATACCTTTAAGCTTCACAAAACTATAGAATCACTTAATTTTCAATTTAAAAAGGCCTTAGAGATGGATCACCTTTTCAAAAACTGAGGCATAAAGGGGTTAGTTGCCAAAAAGCAATTTGTGGCACAGCTGGGAACACAGTGTCCCAGATTACTAACTCCTAGAATTTTGTGTTCTTTCCACTAAACCAGTGATTCTCAACCTTGGCTGCACATTAGAATCACACTGAGAGCACTAAAATTCACTAATTTTAGTTTGACCCCATTCCCATCTCCCATACCCTTTCCAAGACTATGACTTAATGGACAGAGATTTTTAAAGCTTCCTTTCTAAGTGATTCTCCTGTGCAACCAAGGTTGCTAACCACTGTATAACTACTATAACTCTTCCATTATAGCAATTACTTATAAAATCTATGTAAAGGCCCAGGGTTTTCAAAAGCTAATTCCTTCATTCAACAAACATTTTAGAACCCACTAAATCCATAGCACTGTGCTGCGGATAAAAGGAAAAAAAAAAAAACAGGAGCTGCCATGTAAACCATGCATCACTCACTCTTCTAAGTGCTACACATAAATAACTAATTCAACAACTATGAAGTTGGATGTGACTCAGGACCACGTGGGTCCATGCTGCTTATCATTACTGCATAGTGCCACTCAAACAAGATGAGGTCCTCTTTCACAGACCATTAGGAGTGGAAGAGACCTTTTAACATTTACAGTAAAGGCTGTAAGTTAAAATGGACCTCTAAATCAGAGGGGTCTTAACAGAAAAGGTAGTATCTAAATTCTAAAGGAATTAGCTAGATGAATGCTGACTAAAAGTGACCACTAAGGTATAAAAAAGCATAAAACAGTCATTCACTCATTCCATTCTACAACTATTCATTGAGTGCCTACTATGTGCCATGCACTGGGGATATACCCATGAAAAAAAAAAACCAAAGTTTTTTGCCTTAATGGAGTTTACAATCTAGAGTAAACTAGAAGAAGATAATAAACAACAAACTTAATACGTAAATTACACAGTAAATTAGAAGAAGAAAATTGTTGTGGAAATAAGAAAAAGTTGAGTATGTTTAGTAAAGGAGATGGGATATGGAAGCAGGAGATTTCAGTGTTAAAATACAGTGGTCAGGATAGGACTTGTTGAAAAGGTTTGATTTGAAAAAGAAGAAAAAGTATTCTAAGAACAGGAAACAGAGCAAACACACTAAAGCAGGATAAAGTAGGAGTGTAAACAGTTTTAAAAAGAAAACTAGTGTGGCAGAGAGAGAAGGAAACAGCTCATCAGTAAGCACTCTTTGGCCTTTACTCTAAATTAAATGAGGGGTAACTGGAGGGTGGGGAAGGAGAAGGGCATGATCTGACTTAAGTTTTAGAAGAACAATTCTGACTGTTGTGTTGAGAACAGACTATAAAATGGGGAAGGAAGGGTAAATTCAAGGAAACTTATGAGGTTGTGGTAGTAATCCAGGCCAAAGATCATATGGCTAGGATTAGGATGGTAACGGGAGGTGGCCAAACTGGATTTATTTTGAAGTAGAGATGACAGGATTTCCTGATAGACTTTGGATGGGGTATGAAAGAGAGAAGTAATCCACGGGATTGGATGAAATCATCAAGGGAGTGTAGACACATAAAAAAGGGGGATCAAGAACATTAAAGTGATTGGAGAGGAAAGGAGGAACCAACAAAGAGACTGAGGAGGAATAACCAGTCATGGGTGTGGTATTCTGAAAGCCAAGTTAAGAAATTTTTTAGAGAAGGAAATGATCAACTGGCAAATGCTGCTGACAAATAAAAAAAGATAAAAATTAAGAAATAACTATTGGATTTAGCCATGCAGAGGACACTGATGATATAAGTTTTGGTAGACTGATAGGGATCAAAGCCTGAGTAGACTGAATTACGAGGAGACAGAGAAACTGGGAAATAGTATACATAAACAATTCTTTCAAGAAGGTTTTCTTCAAAAGGAAGCAAGAAAATAGCTGGGAAGGGAAGTGGTAGCAAGATTTTTCTTTCAAGTGGGAGAAATAAAAGCATGTATGATCAATCGAGAATGAAAAATTGGTAACCTAGGATAGAATTGCTAGGGCAATGTTCTAAAATAGACAAGAAAAGATGAGACAAAATACACAAGTTGAGAAAATGACTTCAGACAACAACAGGGGAAGTTCCTTTATGAAAGCAGGCAGCAAGGCAGAATATGTGGGTGCAGAGTGGGAGCTAGTGGTAGGAATGGAAGTTCTCTTTTCACTGCCTCAGTTTTCTTAGAGAATAAGCAAAATCATTAGCTGGAGTACTGATGGTTTGAGGAAAGGGTAGAAGGTAGTCTAGGAAAGCAGAAGACTTGAATATGAGTTTATAGAACTACATATAATTCAGTATAGCTAGAGCAATGATATCTGTAATGTAATTTTTGTAATAACATGTCTGTCTGCTTCAGAAGACTACACACTTTTAGAGGACATAATCATCCATGAATATTCATCTTGGGTTATCTAGCGCTCAAGATAATGCCAGGCACATAGCTGGTCCTTAATAAATGAATGCTGAATGATTAAATAAGCAAGCCACCCTCTAAAGAAGCATAAGGTCTTCATTTATCCACCAATCTGGCAACATAATCAGTATAGGCATATACTAAAGCTTTGGTCACAGCCCATCTCTAAAGGAAAATTTTTCTATCTAAATGAAAAGGATACAAAGAATTACCTTGATATGATTCAAATAATACAAGTCTTTCAAAATGAGGTATGAATTCATTAAAGAATATTGGTACTGAAAAACTAAACCAGATCAACCCCTCACTTTACAGATGAGGAATATGAGGCCAAGAGGCTTACTTAAGGTCAGTCAGTCAATCTACTATTAAAATAGCTTTAATCAAAGGTATCACAAATTCTACAGATAGAAAAGCCAAAAGCAAAAACAAAATAAGCTTACTTTGCCATATTTTTCCTTCCTGGCATTACTTTGGTTAGTTGTTTCTGTCTTCTTGGTATCATCTTTTGGTTGGTCTGCCTTAGCTTTGTTTTCCTCAGCAATTGAGTTTCTCTCAGTTGCACTACTTGAATTATATTCCCACTTCACAAACTTCTCTTCTACTATGCCCTTCAGCTGAAAGTCATCCATTCTTTTTGGGTCAAAGCCTTCAATCTATATAAAAAGGCATTCCAGATAGGTAGTGAAAAAATTATTAAAAGAAAAAAACAAGATGAACAAACAGACAAACCAGAAATCCAGCTTTAAATGTATGAACCGAGTACTCTGCAAGAGCAAACTACATACATACATACATATATACATACACATACATGTTACAAACTCATGCTTACCCAACTTCCAAGTAAGCAAGGAAGAAGAGGGGGTTTTCTTTGTTGTAGAAAAAACATCACCATTAAAGCAAAACAGTAAGAAGGGATTCCACCATCAGTTTGGGAGTCAATATAGCACAACTGCAAAATGAAGAGGGGAAAAAAGAACCACCATTTAACTTTCTTTCTGTTCCCCTCAAAATAAAAGTAGCTTTTATTTCCTTCCACAATCATTGTTAAAAGTTCAAATAATGAAAAATACAAGGAATTACTTGAAATCACACCACCCTGATTTATAAATTGGTATCAACTCATTTCCTTAGTGCATATGAAGACATATATTTTTTAGTTGAATGGAATCATATCACCCATAGTGCTTTTACTGTGGACATCTTTAAAAAATATTATTTTCATATTTCCCACTTCTGTCTCAATGTTAACAATCTTCTATGTACTCTTCCATGCCTTTTTCTATACTCAACCATACACAAATATATATATATTCCAATTTTCTATATAAATACAGGGAGGATTTTATCTTTTTTGTCACTGTTTTACTAAAATTGTGTATTAACAGATATCTCTCTGTATATTATAATTCTTCCTTAACAATGCACCAAGAAAGTTCCTGTTAGTCGATTGTGTGCTCAGTTACTAAGTCATGTTCAGCTCTTTGCGAGAGAGACCCTATGGAATATAGCCTTTCAGGCTTCTCTGTTCATGAGATTTTCCAGGCAAGAATACTGGAGTGGGTTGCCATTTTCTCCTCCAGAGGATATTCCCAACCCAGGGATTGAACTGTGTCTCCTACGTCTCCTGTGTTGGCAGGCAGATTCTTCACCGAGCCACCTGGGAAGCTCCTTAGTCAATTAGCATATGTCTAATGTATCCTTTTAAATGATTAAATTATAGACTATGGTCTGGATGGTTATTCAATAGTTCCCCACCCAAGGATTTTTACATTTGTTCCCAGTTTTTGCCACTTTTAAACACTACTGTAGTATTTATCCTTCTACATTTTCCTGAGTGCTGGTGCTCATTTCTATGCATTATATTACCAGGGAAGTGTTTGCTGGATTTTAAAATGTGATATATTTAAATTCTAATAGATATTATAATACTGTTTTCCAGAATCAGTGTAAAATTTCCTCTTTTCATCTGTAACAAGAATGTATACACATGGTTTCCAACACTAGGTGTTACCAGTTGCTGTTTTTTTTTTTAATTAAAATATAGTTGAATTACAAAGTTGTGTTAGTTTCAGGTGTATAGGTGTTATCAGTTTTTTAAAAATTTGTCAACAGGATGGGTGAGATGTAATATCTAATAATTACTTCAATTTGCATTTCCTTGATCCTACTAGGTTATGCAAATTTTCATGTATTTACTAACGATTTGAATTTGCTCTTTTCTGAACTATTAAGTCTTTTGCCAATTTTTCTGTTTTCAACAATACGTATCAATTTGTATGTGTTCTTTTTACGTTATAGATAATAACCCTTTATATATGTTATATACATTTGAAAAATGTTATTTTTCCTAATCTGCTTTGGCATTATTTATGGTACTTTTATCCTATAAAATATACTAATGTTTATGTAGTTAAAGATGCTTATAGATTCTAGGTTTCCTACCATGGTGAAAAGATTTCTCTAATCCACAGGTTATATACACATACTCTTAAATTTTCTTCTAAAATTCTGAATTTTCATTTAAGTGGAATTTATTTTTGCAGTGTGCTAAGGTCCAACATTATTTTCTTTAAGAAAGATATGTTGTGACAGCACCATTTATTAAATAAACCATTGTTTTCTCACTGAAATATTTTATTTTTTCATAGACTAAAATTTAATTTACACTAGGATTTACTTCTGGGCTTTCTATTCTGCTCCAGAGATCTATTTGTCTATCCCTATGCCAATGGTATATACTTGACTAAAGCAGTTTTATAAGGTAAAGTACATCTTCTTCCACTAGTTTTCTTTTTCTGAATTATTTTGGCTACTCTCAAACATTTATTCTTCCATACTAAGTTAAAGTATTATCTTATAATTTTTTTAAAAATTCTTGGTGATTCTAATTTAAACTACTGTACACTCGAAAATTAATTTAAGAAGATTTTACATTTCAGGGATACCATCTCTCTATCCAAAAACTTAGTATCTTTCCATTTTCCAAAAATTTAGCAGTTGTCATCACTCAGCATTTCCCTTAATTCTTAACGTCCTTCACCGCTGCCAGTCCTACTAATAAAAGTTATCCCAAATCTGTCTCAGTTCAGTTCAGTTCAGTCGCTCAGTCGTGTGTGACTCTTTGCGACCCCATGGACTGCAGCATGCCAGGCTCCCCTGTCCATCACCAACTCCTGGAGCTTACTCAAACTCATGTCCATTGAGTCGGAGATGCCATCCAACCATCTCATCCTCTGTCATCTCCTTCTCCCACCTTCAATCTTTCCCAGCATCAGGGTCTTTTCAAATGAGTCAGTTCTTTGCATCAGGTGGCCAAAGTACTAGAGTTTCAGCTTCAGCATCAGTCCTTTCAATGAATATTCAGAACTGATCTCTCTTAGGATGGACTGGTTGGATCTCCTTGCAGTCCAAGGGACTCTCAAGAGTCTTCTCCAACACCGCAGTTCAAAAGCATCAATTCTTCGGTGCTCAGCTTTCTTTATAGTCCAACTCTCACATCCATACATGACTAATGGAAAAACCAAAGCTTTGACTAGACAGACCTTTGTTGGCAAAGAAATGTCTCTGCTTTTTAATATGCTGTCTAGGTTGATCATAACTTTTCTTCCAAGGAGAAAGCGTCTTTTAATTCCATGGCTGCAGTCACCATCTGCAGTGATTTTGGAGCCCCCCAAAATAAAGTTTGTCACTGTTTCCATCGTTTCCCCATCTATTTGCCATGAAGTGATGGAACCAACACAGGTCATTATCCTCTCCAGCTAATCTACCACAAAATCCTGTTCAATTGGTTACCCATTACTACTCTTTACCCCAGAAAGACCTTCTCCAAACATAAATCACATCAAGTCACACACTGCTTACAAAACTCATCCTATGCCTTCCCACTGCAATTAAAATACAAATTCCTTACCACTACAAGTATCTGCCTAACCTCATCCACTACAACTTTCACTCTTACTCGCTTCACTCCAGCCACTCTTGCCTTGTTTTGCTTCTCAAGAATCCATTCTCACCTTCAAGACTTTGTACGAGCTATCCCTTGGATGCTACTCCCTCAGATGTTCAAGTGGCTAGTTACGCTGGTCTGAGTTTATATATCACATCCTCAAAGAGACTTCCCTGCCATCCAATGAAATGTCACACTCTTAACACACCATCTCATTTTAATGGCACTAAATTCTACCACATATTGTGTTATTTATATATTTGTTTACTGTCTGATTCTTCCACAAGTATGTAAGCTTCACAACAGAAGGACTCAGTTCATCCTGTTAGATGTTTCCAGCACCTAAGAACAGTATGTAGCACACAGGAAGCATTTAACAAATGTTTTCTCAATAAATAAATTTGCTCAGAGCCTGTTTTCACCATTCAATAATTCTCTTCCTGTACCTTTCCAATTAAATTTATTCCTTAGTATTTTATAATTTTTATCACTGTCATGAAGGTAATATTGTTCCCTATGTCTATTCTAGAAGGTTATTTTTATGACAGAGAAAAGCCACTGGTTTTTATACGTTTATATTGTATTTAGTCATCACAGATTCTAGTAGTTTTTAACCTCAATTTTCTAGGTATACAATCATATCACTAGCAAAAAGAACATTTTGTTTTTCCAGTATTTACATTCATTACTTTGTCTTCTTTCCTTGCTGCATTTTTTTAAAAAATCTCCAAAATAATGTATAACATCATTGGTGAACATCTCTGTAATATTCCTTATTTTAACACAGATGGCTTGAGCAATTCACCTTTTTGATGGTGTTTGCTTCTGTTTTGTTTGGGGGTTTTAGAAAATAGTCATTAAGTTCCATTTCTAGTTTACTTAAGAATTTTCTTTAAGGAAGAATATGCCTTATCAGCATCTATGATGTTAATTCCACTTCAAACTGTTACTATAATACATTATGCTACCAGATTTCCTGAGATTAAACTACTGTTATATTCCTGAAATAAACCCTACATGGTCACAATATATTAGCTTTTGTTACAATGGTATCTTCCATATATTCCACTTGCTTATATTTTCTTTAGACTGGTTCACCTCTCCCAGTCACTTCCAAGGGTTAAAAATCTTTCTGAAAAACTAGTTCATGTATTCAACAAATACTTATTAAATGCCTACTCTGAGCTGGCACAGGAAAATGAGAAGCATTGGGACCAGCCATGAATAATGAAACAGACTAAAATTCCTATCCTCACAGTGCTTATAATTTCACAGAAGAAAACAGATTATAAACAATACATGAATATATGTATGGCAGGTAGTAAGAAATGATATGAACAAATTAAAAAAGGAAAAGGCGGAGAGAGTGATGCTATTTTATACAGGGTGGGCCATGAAACTCTGGAAAGATGAAATTTGAGGAGAAACTTGAAAAAAAGTAAGAGAGTGAACCATTCTGGATATGTGGAAAAAGTTAAAGTTGCTCAGTTGTGTCCCACTCTTTGCAACCCCATGGACTATAACCTGCCAGGCTCCTCTGTCCATGGAACTCTCCGGGCCAGAATACTGGAGTGGGTAGCCATTCCCTTCTCCAGGGGATTTTCCTAACCCAGGGATATGTGGGGGTAAGAACATTTTAGATGAAGGGAATAACAAACACAAAGGCCTTACGTATGAAGACACCCCAACTGTAGGCTTCTGATAGTTTCTTATTTTTTAAGTTGTTCCACTCAGCTGGTTCTGCCCCAACTATGGGGAGATTCCTCCAATCAAAAGTTGAGGCAAAATATTTAAAAAGAACCCTCTGTCTGTTTTTGTTCTCAAGTTATCACTCCACCACTATCCCTTTAATTCATCTTCCTTGTGTAAGACAGAGAATTTACTCATCACTAGTCTAACAAGTAATGAATACTGTACTGACGAACAGTATACAAAAAAGCTAAAATTTCTCTCTCTTGTCATTTGGACTGATACTGGTAATTACCACTCCTTGCTACCTCCAAGGGTAGAAAGGGGGAGCAGAGGGGGAATCACAGCCTTTAATAATGTAAGTTAATTCTAATTTAGGAAACTCAGATACCTAAATCTTAGCAGTTTCCCGTTCAAAAACTGCAGCAGGTTATCAACAATTTAAGAGGAAAGAGAATAATATTCTAAGACAGAAACTGGAAAAAAAACATGCAAACATAAGAATCTTAACTTGCGTAACCATATCTTACAACCTTACAACTTTAACTTACAGGAAGAGTGAAAACCTAAGTCTAGATATAAGAGAATATTTCTACATGGCATAAAAGAGAATGAACTATAATAATCAAAAATCTAAAATCTCTAAATAACTCTACATGCCTGTGAAACTTTATTTTCATTCCATTATCAGAACCTGCCATACCACTTTCTGTCCAGCACAGATAACTATTTTGTCCCCACAATACTATAATTTATATTATGTATTTGTGTAAGAAAAAGCCTTAGTTATCTAAATATTAAGTACTTTTCCCTTCTGTTCCACATACCTTAGCCCAATAGCGAAAGGCTAACACCAAAGGAGTAAAGACAGGTTCCATTTTGCCAAGAGCAGCAAGCAAATCAGTAGTGAGGCATGCCATATCATTTCCTGCACTCACTCTACAAAGTAAACCACTGTGAATGAAAAAGAAACAAAGTTCACTGTATTAATACCTTAAAAAGCAGAATATTTCAAATCCTGTGGCTATACTTTCCAGGTATCCATAGTTAACACCTAAGAAGTCATAATAAAAAACAAATATTTTAATAAACTTACAGCTAACTGAAAACTATGTATCATTTCCATCAAGTTCCATATAAATTAAAGATGTTTTATCTGTTCATTTATACTTCAGAAAAAAATAATCTTAAGTAATTAGTACTTAAAATCATGAAAAATTAATCTCAAAAGCTGCATTATGATTAATCAAAATTTGATTTATATGAGGGGAAAGACACTGATCACATCAATGTTAAACAATGCAACATATCTTCCTAGTCCATTCTTTTTGCTTTGCATATAATAAAAACAAAATATGAAATACTGAACTAGCTATACTTCTTAAATCTAATTTTTACTGTCTAACTTTTAAGATTTTATTGTTAGGCTATTTCCAGATTAGAGATTAGAAAGAATTTATCTATTAATCCACAAGTAACGCTTATATTTAAGTGAAAGTAAGAGATACCTTAAACAAAATTATAGCAGAAACATTTTGGTGACAGGGAGAATGTGACTGAGGTTGCCACAAAGGCAATTTAACACAATGTGATAGAAAAATCACTAGAAATCGTTAATACTTCTATTCCAGTTCTAACTTTCCCCTGAATAATTTGAATTTGGATAAATCACTTACTCTAGGTCTCAATTTTCAAATTTAGAAAATAAGGAAGTTGAACTAGATCTTCATAGATCCTTCTAGCTTTGAATAAGAAAGCACAGTAATCTTAAAATACAAGAAATAATGATAAATAATCAATAAAAGAACACTTTATTATTTCTGTACTGTTTCCATCTCTCCCACATTGGTCTCAAATAGGATTATTTTAGTTTCCTTTATCAAAGGTATGTTGCTGTCTCAGTCCTATAAATATCCAAACAGAAAGTCATATCCAATGACACCTCAATTTCAGTGAACTAAAAACTAAATTCTAATAGACAGTGAGCTTCTTGAGAACAAAGACTATTTCTTACTTTGAAACAAAAGTAAGAAAGCAAAAGTTTGAAAGCAAAGCAGTACCTAACATATAGTAAGTGCTCAATACTGTTGGGTGAATAAAAAAATGAAAAGTTTTGCATCAGAACGTTTTATTTCTAACTCTCTGGTAACCCCATTTCTTGTTCAAAAGCTTGTAGTAGGCTTGCTATTTTTAAGAAATAGAAACTAGCTTAATCAAGTTAATCCAAGGAGAAATCTAAAACAAAAATGTTCTCTCTTAGAAATACTCACTGCATACTTGGTTGCTGTTATTTCAAAAAAAAACAAAAACAAAAAACTTTACTTTCTCTTCACTGTTACCAACCTTTTCCGATCTTTGCACACCACAACAGGAACTTTAGCGTGAAAATCAGATTCCACATCTACATATAATACTAATAAGGAAAAAAAAAATAAAACAGTTAAGCTAATGTCAACAACTGTCAAATGTTTACTCTATGGTAAACATGTAATAGTCTCCTTCTAAAAATCACTCTTAGTGCTTCTGTGGATAATCCATAAGATGATGGATGTTCTTGTATTGAGCATCAACCCAACAAAATCTCTTATCTCTCTTGATGTCATCTGCTGTATTATCACAAACCACAGACAGGCAGAGTCCCAAGTACTATCAGAACATTGTAATTACCTTAAAAAGAAAGGTTTTAACATCCCTAAAAGTTTTTTCTAAGTACATATACAATCTAGTCAAAGTTGTTAAACCTTCATATAGTAAACAGAGGAGGACATCATTTACTTCTGAAGACTAACTTCCACAGGAGTCACGAAATGAGAACCTACAAAGCTTTGACAATATAGTTCTTTTAAATTATCCATGGCAGTAAAAGGCTAACTCTATTGGCCTCATTTGCTGTTAATATATGGAGAGTCTGCCCAATCAAAGCTCCTAAGGAAGGACTAACAGGTGAAGCACACTTCCACTCTGAAGTCTTTCTCTACATCTCCAAGGTAGGCTCCACACCATAAAATATCTAATCTAAACAAAAATAGATGGATTAACATTATCTCATTTGAAGTTTAAAGAAAATCTCTTAGTAGTACTTGTTGGAATTAATTTATTCAAAACAAATGTGCTGAAGAGCCATATATCAGGAATTGTATTATGCATGGTGGATATGACAATGAATAAATACAAAGAGCTCAATCAAGAATTTGCAAATAAATCCTGTAGATAACAAGATAGAGGTCCTCAAAGAACACAGAGGGTATATAATGCAGGGAATAATCCATCAATCAGACTAAATCTTGAAAACCTATGCTATGTGACTTAAGATGTACTATCCATGTATTTCAGTGGAAATACGTATTTTAAATATTTTTGCCAGCTTGACAGTGAATTGCAGTGAGTCTAAAAAGGTAAAAGCTCTTATCAATAATATGCTTTAGAGCTTTTACACAATGAGAGTTAGCTATTTATTACAAAAGAAAATGTAAAATTCCTTCACAGGTTAAATTGAACCAAAATAATTCCTTAAAAATTTCCTTGAAAAATGGCCAAAAAGCTGATAAATAACGGAGAGCTGACAGGGCAGACAGAGAGAGAAAAAGAAGTTTAGAACTGACACTAGAGCCAATAAGGAGGTATGGCTAGAGTCAATAAGCTATCTCTGCTAAGTCAAAATGCAAATATTTTTGACAGGTAATTTTGATTCATAAAATTTAGGATGATAATAGTAATAATAACAACAATGGCAGCAGAAATTTAATAAGTTATTGTATACCGGGTACTTTTCTAAGCTATGGCTTAACCCATTTCATCCTCATAAACACTCTTTTTATCAAAAAGATACTAACTTATTGCCATTTTACAGATGAGAAAACTGAAGCATTGACACCAGTAATTTGTCAAAGGACACACAACCTGTAAGTGGTACAACTAAAATTTGAGTCTGGAAAGTCTGGCTTCATATTCTAAGCTCTTAAGCATTTACTTTATAACAAGAAAAGCAGCAAATAAAACCAAGAGAACAGTATTGCAGACTGTACTACATGATCTGGGATTTACTTTGAAAAAGATGTAATTTTTACAATTTTTATTCAAAAAGTATTTTTACCTATATGAATGTCATTTTTACATAAAAATCAATCCAGACAGAAGGGCCACATATGAAAAACTTATTAGGTATAATTTGGTTGATGTACTATAAATGGTTAATATTGTTTAAGTGGGGAAAAAAACATATCTACTCAATGCATACACATATTTTTCCCCAAGTCTCTCCCTAAATCTTCCTTCATCAACAATCTAATGACTGTACGTTTTCTGTCTCCTTCTACACAAGAACAGTCCATAATATTCAAAGGTAAAATTTTAAAATTACCCAAAAGGCAACAGTTTATAATATGTTGATTTTAAATATGATGCTTTTTATCTAACCGACATGTAAATATTCTCGTAACCTATTAAATACATGTATGTATATGGATATATCTGTGTTTAATCAATGACTCAAACATGCTAGCAGTTTTAGTTTAACTTGAATGAAGTGAAGTCAAGTGAAGTCACTCAGTCGTGTCCGACTCTTTGCGACCCCATGGACTGTAGCCTACCAGGCTCCTCTGTCCATGGGATTCTCCAGGCAATAGTCCTGGAGTGGATTGCCATTTCCTTCTCCAGGGGATCTTCCCAACCCAGGGATTGAACCCGGGTCTCCCGCACTATAGACAAATGCTTTACCATCTGAGCCACCAGGGAAGCCATACATAACTTGAATAGCCCTACATAAACAGCACAATGCATATAAATTTAGAGAACTTTCTTTAGGAAAGCAACTTGTAAAACTCACCACTTTTTTTTAAAATTCCAAGCACTTGTATCAGAAGATCTGGATGATTCATCTAAAAATAAGTTTCAAATTAAACCAATATACTAATTTTAAACTTCAAGTTGCAAAACTTTAGAGATCATTCATTAAACACAAGTAAAATAATGCTTTGCATGTTAAAATAATGAAAACAGAATAGTGTTTTACTTTTATATTAAGAGGTCTGATTCATGGAAGTAGAATCTAATAAATCATGTACTGCTATTATTCTAGCAACACTCCTAGAATTAATGAGTTCTTAGAGTGACAAAAGTCTGCAATTTCATATCAAAACAAATGAAAAAGAAATTACCACATGATTTCTAAAGAGAAGTTGTTGAGATAAGAAATTTAAAGGATATTGACAATTGGCAGCATGGCTAAAAGGCTTAGATTAAAATATTACTTTAAATAACAACCATGTCAAATATTTACCTTAAATGTGTTCTTTGCTGCTATTTAAAAAAAGAGTTAACAGCTGATTCAGACTAGAAATCAAACATCAAAAAACTTTCACCCAAATTAAACCTCCTTGAACATAAACTTATTATTCAAAAAATTCAAAACACAAAAAATGTCAACTAATTATTTTAAATGTTTGGTGTATCAGTAAATAAGCAATTTCAGCAATGCTAAACAACACTGGTATTCTGCTAATGGCTCTAGCCACTACTTATTAAAAGTACCCATAATGTACCAGGTACTATACAAAAATATATGGTATATATCACCTTGTTTAATATAAAAGTTATTATTCCTATCTTGGAAATTAAGAACTGAAGCTCAAGAAGGTCAAGCAACTTGCTCCTTGCAGCCAAGATTTGAACACAGAGGTATGATTTCAAAATTCTTTCCTCTTTTTATGCTGCTTACCATAAGCAATAACTGTTCAGCACAGTCAAACACAAGCATTTTTCCTTTCTTTTTTTTTTTAATGCCATCCTCTTCTTCCTTTTTATTTTCTGTCTCATCTTTCTTTAATACTATCTATGCCTAACACCTAAAAAGTACTTTCCAAAAGCACTGTTAAATCATGGTAACATTCTACAAGCCAGAGTTTTATATTCTCCTATATCTTCTCTAAAAAGATAATAAAAATCACTAACTACTAAATAAGAACTACACAGGAAAGGTTCTTTTCTAATTACTTACCTTGGGAGGAAATTTTATATCTATATTAACATCACTACTTTTCAGAGCAAACTTAGTCAGAGATGAGCCATACAACCTAAGTGAACACTCTGGAAATGAAGGAAAAATATTAAAGTATGAAACAGCATGCAAATATGAGAACTTTAAAAAATAAACAGTGGTAGGAAAATTGCATATATTTCAATTCTGTGTCTTCCAATTCTAACACAAGAATTATAAAACAATAATATCCTTTTCTAACTGATCTACAAAAGAATAAAAAGGTTTCTCATTTATAGGGTTCAGGAAGAGAGAAATAACTCATACAAATTCAGTGTTTAGACAAAATTTTAGTAATAATTCATTTAGGAATGACCAGAAGTATGTTTCACATTTAATACGTAACAGTAAAGAATGTACTAACCTAGCCATGGCTACTGTCACAAACTACATTTTTAGATATTTCTATTTACATGTGCAATAGCACTTTAAATGGGGAAGGAATCACAGACACTCAGCCAATGCTCTTAAAAACACAAAATGAAGCCAACTCAATTGATATTGCAGACCTAAAATCCAAAAACTATAGTTTTCAAGAGTTCATAGAACAAAATAAAGGAAACGATAACATGCCACCTACATCTTTTGCAAACTAACAAACATGTTATTTCAAAAATCATAATAAGGCAAATACTATGAACAGAGTTGGAAAACTCTGAGGACAAGTTGAAAAGTAACATGATTAGGACTGATGGGCATATTTAGTATATTAGAAAGTATAAGTTTATACTCAGTTATACATATAAAACTCTACTTTTCAAGTTCACAAAATGTCTAAAGTCATCTAAGTCATTAAAATCCTAAATATTTCATTTTTTATAATAATGGTGAATTATTTCTATATGTAATTTTAAATACCAATGTGTTTTAGATATAAAACTACATTATTAATTTTATTATTAGTTATTAGAAATAATAAAGTATAACATTTTTCAATTTCAATTTATATTCTTTCTTATAAATATCACAATGGCTTCATATAAAACTATAATTTATTAACTGTCCAAAATCCCTTTGGTAGTAAGAAACAAATCGTATTTAATATACATTTACATTTATGTAAATTCAGTATCAATGGAAAAAAATTAGGGCTAAGCAAACAATCTATACATAAATGTCTATAATAAATGACCCAATTCCCCCTTGAACCCAAAACTTAAGCTTTCTGTAAAGAAAGAGCAAGAGTCAAAAAAAGAAATAAAAGTGCAAATTTTGCCTCTAACATCCTTAATTTCCCCCACAACCAAGCAAAAGAAATTTTATTTAGTGAGTAGCATGAATACAAACAACTGAAATAAATATGATTAAAATGTCCATTCAGAAGTCAATGACAATGAAAATTTAATATAAAATACCATATTCAAGCACTAAGCAATTATTTGAAAGTGTATCTGACACTTTAAAAATCTTTTTTTCTTATTACAAAAATTATACCATACTATAATTTTTCCTTTTCTTTTTCTGAACTATCTCCCACCAAAAAGTTCACTTATAAAATAATGAAATTCATCTACTTTTAAGTAGAAAAAAAGAAGAGAAAAAAATTGAAAGAAAAACATTAAGTTTAAGAGGAAGTAAGAGGAAGAGTTGTATCACTTTTAAAACTAAGTATAAAATGAAGTTGTACCTGGTAAAAATGTTGTTACAACCTTTGACATTTCCTCCACAATTTCCTGACGGACTTTGAGGTCATCATCTGTTATTCCTTGTTCTTTTGCTAATTCAATAACTGCAACACTTAAAGCAGCCAAGTGGGCAAGGGAAGGAGGCGGCAGAGAACGAAGCTCACTTTCTTCCTGTTTTTCCTGTTAGTGTAACGTTTAATAACAACAATACAAAAAGAGACTTCTATTTTAATGTCCTCATATTTAGGAGAGCAGGACATACTGAACATATATTCATCTTCTATTGCCAGATTTAAGACACCTAGGAAATGAAACTGAACAAAAGAAACAGATCCCTGCCTTTGTGAAACAGGACTGAAAGAATGAGAGATGCTATGGGAGAAGCTGTTATTAAACATTTAAAAAATAAAACTTGTTTTACTTTACTGTCTGCATAAATTATGAAATGCTACAAGCCAAGATTCCATAAGTACAACATTTAGCTGATCATTCTGTTGTAGCCAAAAGAGACTGACTTAGGTGTAGCAGAAGGTCTTGACTGTGACTGGCATGTACAGTAATCAGATTAAATCACTGCAGGAAAACATTCTAAACACTATCATCATATATTATACTACCTCCCATTAAAAAATGATTTCCCTGTTATTTTATACAAAACTAGGCAAAATGTTTAAAAAAAATCTTTATTCTGATAAGTTTGAAAGCCAATTTAAAACAAGGAGCTAAAGAGGGACTATATTATATATGCACAGTAACTTTTTTAAATTAATTAATACTGATTTTAAAAAATACAGGTAACTGCAAAAGCTACATAAATTACAGGAAAAGAAGAAAATCATCCACTAGCTCCCATACTATTCTGTTCATTTTTTTTTTAACATAACTGAAGATCGTGTGTGTGTGTGTGTGTGTGTGTGTGTGTGTGTGTGCGCGCGCGTGCAGCATGCGAGATCATGTCCGACTCTTTGCAATCCCATGGACTGTAGCCCACCAGGCTTCTCTGTCCAAGGAATTTTTCAGGCAAGAATACTGGAGCAGGTTGCCATTTCCTACTCCAGGGGATCTTCCCAAGCCAGGGATTGAACCCGCATCTCCTCCATCTATTACGTTTTTTATTTAATATTATAATAAAGGCATATTATCACATTTCAGTCAAGAAACAATCTCTTATTTTTTTTGAGAAAAGGAGCTCCCAAAATAATAATCAAAAGTAAATTTGTTCTTTCCCCCTCCCACACTCAATAAGGCTAAACAAAGACTTTGGTCTATTCCTAATTTTATTGTTATCATAATCAATTTTAACCTATATAAAGTTTACCTATGGTACAGAATAGTTAAGCATAGAAAGTAAGACAACTTTGTTTTTATAAGTTTCTGTGATCATTTTTACAATCTTAACTATAAACTAAATACAAGTTATATGAACAGATATATCAGTTTTCAGGACTTTTTTTTTTCAGGATTTATCCAACGTACTTAGTGAAAAAAATGATACAAAATTAACATGTAACAAAACTATCTTTATATACACAGAAGTATTTCTAGATTGAAAATGGATAAAAGACAATCAATGAACACACTCCTCTATGCTATTAATAAGCCTATTCTACCTCCTTTAGGATACTGTTCCATCAAATATTGTCATTTATATCCTCATATCATTGATCATCCTCATATCAACACAATATATATCCTGTCATAAATATGATCAATTAAGTCCCTGCCCTTCTGTAACATATATTCTAATTAGAGAAAACAGACAACATATAAATAAATAAATATTATAGTGTCAGGTAATGTTATTAAGAAGAAACAGGGTAAGAGGCTACAGACTAATGAGAAGAGGGTGCTACTATAGAATACAGTAGACAAAATCACTCTAAACAGGTAAAGAGACTTGAAAGTAGTGAAGAAAAGAGACATTTAAATTTCTTGGGGGAGAGCATTCAAGACATAGGAAATAGGCTTGGAAAACTTGCCCAAGAGGCAAAAATCTCCACATTATTCTCCCATTTCTAATCTATGACTCTTCATCCAATTCCCTGTATTTTCCAAGACACAGGAAATAGTAAATGCAAGGACTCAGAGGCAAAAAAAGCCTAATGTCTGAAGGTCAGTAACAAAGATGTGACTATGAAATGTCACAACTATGAAGTTGAAAAGTTAAGTAGAAGCCAAATACTGTACAACCTTGTAAAATCTGATAAGGGTTTAGAATTTTAAGTTGGGAAGCCACTGATGGGCTATGAACAGGAAATAACATGATATATTTTAAAAGAACAATTCTGGCTGCTAAGTGAAGAAGATTGTGGGGGGAAAGAAATGGAATAACTTGAAAATAGTTCAGGTGACAGAGGGTGGTAGCTCAGATTACAGTACAAAAAGTAGAGATATGTGACAAATGACTAAATGTGAAACACACAATATTTTGAAGGCATATTCAATAGAATTTACTAATTGTTTGAACGTGGAATATGAAAGAAAGAGATGAACCAAAGATGACTCAAATGTGCTTATGCTAAGAACAGGGCAAATGGTGGCGCCTTCTACTGAGGTGAGGTATAATGGAAAGAACTAGTTTAGGCTTGGAAAATTTGCCCAGGAGGCAAAATCTCCTAATCATTCTCCCATTTCTAATCTCTGACTCTTCATCCAATTCCCTGTATTTATACCAGTTATTGGGTTTGCTGGGTAGCTCAACTGGTAAAGAATCCGCCTGCGATGCAGGAGATTCTGGTTCGATTCCTGGGTGGGGAAGTTCCACTAGAGAAGGAACAGGATACCCAACCAGAATTCTTGGGCTTCCCTTGTGGCTCAGATGATAAAGAATCAGGCTGTAATGTGGGAGACCTCAGTTCGATACCTGAGTTGGGATGATCTCCTGGAGGAAGGCATGGCAACCCACTCCAGTATTCTTGCCTGGAGAATCCCCTTGGACAGAGGAGCCTGGCAGGCTACAGTCCATGGGGTCGCAAACAGTCAGACATGACTGAGCAACTAAGCATAGCACATACCAGTTATTCTTCTATTTAAAAACTTTCAATAAATCCTCAACTAAATACTAGCAAACTGAATTCACAGAATATTAAAAGGATTATACACCATGACCAAATGTGATTTATTCCTAGAACACAAGAATGGTTCAACATAAAACAATCAAGATGTAATATATCATCTTAACAGCATGAAAGGAGAGAAAGGACAAAGAACCTCAACTGTGCAGAAAAACCATTTGACAAAATACAACACCCCTCTGTGGTACTGCTAAGCCATTTCAGTCGTATCCGACTCTGTGCGACCCCACAGACAGCAGCCCACCAGGCTCCACCGAACCTGGGATTCTCCAGGCAAGAATAGTGGAGTGGGCTGCCATTTCCTTCTCCAATGCAGGAAAGTGAAAAGTGAAAGTGAAGTCGCTCAGTCGTGTCGGACTCTTAGTGACCCCATGGACTGCAGCCCACGAGGCTCTTCCATCCATGGAATTTTCCAGGCAAGAGTACTGGAAAGAGGAGTGGGGTGCCATTGCCTTCTCCACCTCTGTGGTAAAAGCACTCAAAAATACTAGGAACAAAATGAAACTACTGCTATATAAGACCATGTATGAAAAACCTATAGCTAACATCATATCTGATACTGAAAAACTGAAATTTTTCCTGTGAGATTAGGAACCAGTAAAGAATGACCATTTCACCACTTCTATTCAACACCTCTAGCCAAAGGAATTAGGCAAGAAAAAGAAATAAAAGGCATTCACATTAAAAAAGAATAAAAAAAATTATCCCTATTCACAAATAAACATTATCTAGTATATAGAAAACCCTTAAAAGTCTAAAAACAGACATCAGAACTACTGAACAAATTCAGCAGGATATAAACCAACACTCAAAACTCAGGTGCATTTCTGGGCTTCCCTGTTGGCAGAGCAGTAAAGAATCTGCCTGCCAATGCAGGAGACATGGGTTCAGTCCCTAATCGGAGAAGATCCCACATGCCATGGAGCAACTAAACCCATGCACCACAATTACTGAGTCTGTGCTCTAGAGCCTGGGAGCCATAATTACTGAGCCCATATGCTGCAACTACTGAAGCCTGCACGCCTAGAGTCGTGTACCACAACAAAAGAGGCCACCACAATGAGAAACCTG
This sequence comes from Bos indicus, assembly GCF_029378745.1. Classification (NCBI taxonomy): domain Eukaryota; kingdom Metazoa; phylum Chordata; class Mammalia; order Artiodactyla; family Bovidae; genus Bos; species Bos indicus. Next base: position 94,116,239 of record NC_091762.1, on the reverse strand, counting down.
CTCACAACTAGAGTAGCTCCCACTCACCACAACTAGAGAAAATTCTGCACAGCAACGAAGACTGAGCTCAGTCAAAAATAAAAATAAATAATATTATTTTTAAAATCAGGTGCATTTCTATATACTAACAATAAACAATTTGAAACAGAAGAAAATAATTCCATCCAAAACAGCATCAAAGAGAATAAAAGACTTAAGAATGAATTTAACCAAGAAGATGAAAGAGGTATGCACTGAAAAAGACAAAATGGTGCTTAAAGAAACTAAAGAAGACATGAATAATAAAAAAAAAAAAAGAAAGATATTCCATGCTGGGAGAAACTCCTGGAAAGAGAAATCTGACAGGCTACACAGTCCATAGCATCACAAAGAATCAACTAAGCAACTGAGCATTCCATGTTCTGGACTGGCAGATTCAATATTGTTAAGATGTCAGTAGTATCCAAAGCAATCTACATATCCAATTCAATCCCTATCAAAATCCCAACAACTTTTGTGTAGAAAAAGAAAAAAAAAATCCTAAAATTCACATGGACCCTCAAGAGACCCCAAACAGCCAAAACAATCTTGAAAAAGAACAACAAACTTAGAGGACTCAAATTTCCTGATTTCAAAACTTAGTGCAAAGTCACAGTAACCAAAAGAGTATTGCACTGGCATAAAGACAGACACAGAGGCCTATAAAATGAGGGCCCAGAAGTAGATGTTCATATATAAGGTCAAATTATTTTTAATAAAAATATTAAGAACATTCAATATGGAAAAAACTGTCTTATCAAAACATGGTACTAGGAAAGCAGGATTTTTGTTGTTGTTCAGTCACTAACTCACATCTGATTCTTTGTGAACCAATGGACTGCAGCACACTAGGCTTCCCTGTCCTTCACCATCTCCCAGAGTTCACCCAAGTTCATGTCCATCCAGTTGGTGATGCCATCCAACCATCTCATCCTCTGTCATCCCCTTCTCCTGCCTTCAATCTTTCCCAGCATCAGGGTCTTTTCCAATGAGTTAGCTAGCTCTTCCCATCAGGTGGCTAAAGTCTTAGAACTTCAGCATCAGTCCATCCAATGAGCATTCAGGGCTGATTCCCCTTAGGATTGACTGGTTTGAATTCCTTGTTGTCCAAGGGACATTCAAGAGTCTTCCCCAGCACCACAGTCTGAAAGCATCAATTCTTTGGCACTCAGGCTTCCTTATGGTACAACTCTCACATCCGTACATGACTACTGGAAAGACCACAGCTTTGACTATACAGACCTTTGTCAGGAAAGTGATCTGTTTGCTTTTAATATACTGTCTAGGATTGTCATAGCTTTCCTTCCAAGAAGCAAGCATCTTCTAATTTCATGGCTGCAGTCACCATCCACAGTGATTTTGGAGCCCAAGAAGAGAATATCTGTCACTGCTTCCACATTTTCCCCTTCTATTTGCCCTGAAGTAATGGCAATGGAAGTCATGATCTTAGTTTTTTTAATGCTGAGTTTTAAGCCAGCTTTTTCACTCTCCTTCACCCTCATCAAGAAGCTCTTCAGTTCATCTTCATTTTCTGGCATGAGATATGCAGAGTATCATCTGCATATCTGAGACTGTTGCTATTTCTCCTGGAAATGTTGATTCCAGCTTGTAACTCATCCAGCTCGGCATTTTGCATGATGTACTCTGCATATAAGTTAAATAAACAGGGTAACAATATACAGCTTTGTCATACTCCTTTCCTAATTTTGAACCAGTCATTTGTTCTATATAAGGTTCTAACTATTGCTTCTTGACCCACATACAGCTTTCTCAGGAGACAGGTAAGATGGTCTGGTATTCTCATCTCTTTAAGAATTTTCCAAAGTTTGTTGTGATCCACAGAGTCATAGGATTTAGCACAATGAAGCACATTTTTTTTTTCTGGAATTCCCTTATTTCTCTATTATCCAATGAATGTTGGCAATTTGATCTCTGGTTCCTCTGCCTTTTCTAAATCCAACTTGTACATCTAGACACTCTTAATTCAAGTACTGCAGAAGCCTAGCTTGAAGGATTTTGAGCATAACCTTACTAGTACAGGAAATGAGCACAACTGTCTGGTAGTTTGAACATTTTTTAGCACTGCCCTATTTGGAACTGGGATGAAAACTGACCTTTTCCAGTACTGTGGCCACTGCTGAGTTTTCCAAATTTGCTGACATACTGAGTGCAGCACTGTAACAGTATCATCTTTTAGGATCTGAAATAGTTCAGCTGGAATTCCATCACCTCCACTAGTTTCGTTTGTAGTAATGCTTCCTAAGGCCCATTTGACTTCACACTCCAGGATATCTGGCTCCAAGTGAGCATCCACACCACACCAGTCCTTAAAAGAATTTAAGAACTATAACTTAAAAACTATAACTTAAAGAACTTAAGAACTTATAAGAACTATACCTTTTATGTATAGTTCTGTGTACTCTTGCCACCTCTTCTGACTCTTGTTAGGTCCATCAAAAAAGAGGCAGACTTAAATCAATCCTTCTCCAAAGAAGACATACAGATGGCCAACAGGCATATGAAAAGATGTTCACCATCACTAATTATTAGAAATATGTGACTCAAACCTACCAGGTACCACCTCACATCAGTCAGAATGGCCATCGTTAAAAAGTGTACAAATGAAAATGCTAAAGACACTGTGGAGAAAAGAGAACCCTCCTACATTGTTGGTGAGAATGTAAACTGGTACAACCAATATGGAGAACGGTATGGAGTTTCCTTAAAAAACTACAAACAGAACCATATGAACCAGCAACCCCACACCTGGAATATATCTGGAGGGAACACTAATTTGAAAAAATACATGCTCTCCTATGTACATAGTAGCACCAGTCACAGTGGCCAAGACACAGAAACAAACTAAATGTCCATCAACAGGATAAAGACATGGTACACATATACAAGGGAATACTACTCAGTCATAAAAAAGAATAAAATAATGCCATCTGCAGCAACACAGATGAACCTAGGGATTATTATACTAAGTGAAGTAAGTCAGACAGAGAAAGACAAATATCATGTAACCTCACTTGTATGTGGAATCCAAAATATGACACAAATGAACTTACTTTTGAAACAGAAACAGAATCACAGACATAGAAAACAGATCTGTGTTTGCCAAAAGTGGTGGGGAGAGATGGACTGAGAGGCTTGGGATTAACAGATATTCAAACTATTACATATATAGCATGGATTAACAACAAGATCCTGCTTATAGCACAGGGAACTATATTCAATGTCCTGGGATATACCATAATGGAAAAGAATATTGGAAAGAACATGGGGCACTTTTCAGGTGGTCCAGTGGCTAAGACTTCATACTTCCAGTGCAGGGGGCCAGGTTCAATCCCTGGTCAGGGAACTAGATCTCACATGTTGCAACCAAGATGCCGCAAGCCACAACAAAGATCAAAGATCCCATGTGCCTCAACTAAGATCTGGCACAGCCAAATAAATAAATAAACTTAAAAAAAAATAATGTATACTGGGATTCTCTAGTAGTCTACTGGTTAAGAATCCACCTGCCAATGCAGGGAACACAAGTTCGAACCCTACCAGGAAGATTCTACATGCTGCTGAGCAACTAAGCCCATGCCACTACTGAGTCCATGTGCCACAACTACTGAAGCCCATGTGCCTAGAGCCCATGCTCTGCAACAAGAAAACCACCACAATGAGAAGCCTACACAGCACAACGAAGAGTAGCCCCTGCTAGCTGCAACTAGAGAAAGCCTGCATGCACAGCAATGAAAACCCAGCACAGCCAAAAATAAATAAATAAAAGTTACTGGCTTACAAGACCATGGGCCAATGATTTAAAAAAAAAGAATGTATATATATATTGACCTGAATTATTATCCTTTAGAGCAGAAATTAACACAACATTGTAAATCAACTATATTTGAATAAAATAAAAATAAATGCATGGGTGTATATATATATATATTCTGTGCTCATTACTGTTAGGCAATTTCACTGGGTATAGAAATATAGTTTAAAAAAAAAAAAGGACTTCCCTGGTGATCTAGTACTTAAGACTCTGTGCTTCCAACGCAGGGGGCATGGGTTCAATCCTTGGTCAGGGAAGTTCCTCATGCCGTGTGGTGTGGCCAAAAAAATCAATAAACATATGTTGACAGGAGATTTTTCCTTCCTCCAGAACTCTGAAGATACTATTCAACTGTCTTCTGGCTTCTACTGCTGTTATTGATAAGTCAGCCAACATTCCCATCCTCTGCACCTTTGTGAATGACTTTATCTTTTCGGCTGCTTTTAAAAAAGCAACTTTACTGTGGATATAATTTATATAAAATAAATTGCACATATTTAAACTTTACAATTTGGTTCATTTTTGACGTATATATATATATAATAAAACCATCACCACAATCAAGATAATAAACATATCAATCTCTGTCAGAAATTTCCTCATATTCCTTTGTAATCACTCCATCCTTCTTCTACACCCATATTCTGGGAACTACCAATCTGCTTTCTACGATTACAGCTTAGACTGCATTTTCTAGAATTTTATATATATATCGAATTGCACAGTATATAGTCATTTTTCTCTGACTTTTTACACTCATGATACTTAAGATCCATCTATGTTGTTGTATAGTCAATAGTTCACTCCTTTTAACAACAAATAGCATAACAAGATATGGATATACCACATGTATTTGTTCACTTCTTTGGCTAATTATTAAACATAAAACTGCAATGAGTATTCATATACAAGTAAGTGTAGAGACATATGCTTTCATTTATCTTGGGTAAACCCATAGGAATGGAATGGCTGACTCATGTATTAGTTGTATGTTTAACTTTTAAAAAACTGCCAATGTGTTTTCAAAAATGGATGTATTACCATGTGACCTAGTAATTCCACTGCTGGGTATTTATCCAAAAAAAATTAAAACACTAACAGGAAAAGAAATCTGCACTTCCATGTTTACTGCAGCTTTATTTATAATATCCAAAACATGGAAACAACCTACATGTCCACTGATGGATGAGTGAATAAAGAAAATGTGGTCCATATATACAACTTAACATTATTCAGCCATTAAAAAAAAGAAAATCTTGCCATACGCAACAACATGGATGGACCCTGAGGGCATACTGTTAAATGAAGTCTGACCAAGAAAGATAAATACTGTATGATTTCACTTGTATGTGGAATCTAAAAAGAACAGCAACAAAAACTGAACTAATACAGAGAACATATTGGTCATTGCCAGAGGCAGGGATTAGTGGTTGGGGGTGAGTGAAATGGGTGAACATAGCCAAAAGGTAAAAGCTTTCAGTTATAAAATCAATCAGTCCTTAAGATTTATATATACTTCTTGGTAATTATAGTTAATAATGCAGTATTGTCTATTGAAAAGTTGCTAAGCATAAATCTTAAAGTGAAAATTGAGGTAAAGTTCTCACCTCAAGAAAAAAAAAGGTTATGTGTGGTAGTTGGTATTGACTAAATTTATTGTGGTGATTATTTCACAAAATATATATATGTTGAATCATTATGTTGTACATGTGAAACTAACATGTTGTATGTCAACCAACTCTCAATTAAAAAATAATTTAAAAATAAACCTTTAAAATAAAAGGTGGATTATTGGGTGGGCCAAAAAGTTCATTCAGGTTTTTCTATACCATCTTATGCTATGGAAAATCCCGAACAAACTTTTTAGCCAACCCAATACTATTTTACATTTCCACCAGCACTGTTTTAGACTTGCCATTCATTCACATCCTTGACAACACTTGGCAGAGTCAATCTTTCTAATTTTAGCTGTTCTTATAAGTGCAGTGATTTCCCTGATAAAGAATAATGTTGAGCATCTTTTCATGTGTTTGACACCTATATGTCTTCTTTAATAAAATGTTGGCTCAAATCTTTTGCCCATATTTTATTTGGTTGTTTGTTTACAGTAGTTCCCTCTCATCCTTGGAGGATATGCTCCAAGGCCTCCAGTGGAAGCCTAAAACCACAGAAAGCACTGAACCCTGTAAATACTATTCTCTTCCTCCACATACATACCTATGATAAAGTTTTATTTATAAATTAGGCACATTAAGAGACTACTCAAATTGCCTGCATCACTACTTTTGCACGTTGGGGCTATTATTAAGTAAAAATTACTCAAACACAAGCACTGTGATACCACCAACAGCCAATCTGATACCTAAGATGGCTACCAAGTAACTAACAGACAGGTAGCATACACTATGCAGATACCCACATCATGGGCAGGACAAAGCCAAACAAGAAATTTCACCACACTATTCAGTCAGAACCAGACATGGAACAACGGACTGGTTTAAAATTGGGAAAGGAGTTCATCAAGGCTATATATTGTCACCCTGCCTATTTAACTTATATACATAGTGCATCATGCAAAATGCCAGGCTGGATGAAGCACAAGGTAGAATCAAGATTGCTGGGAGAAATATCAGTAACTGCAGGTATGAAAATGACACCATCCTAATGACAGAAAGTGAAGAGGAACTAAAAGAGCCTCTTGATGAAGGTCAAAGAGGACAGTGAAAAAGCTGGCTTAAAACTCAACATTAAAAAAACTATAATCATGGCAACCAGTCCATCACTTCATGGCAAACAGATGGGGAAACAATGGAAACAGTGACAGACTTTATTTTCTTAGGATCCAAAATCACTGCGAACGACTACAGCCATGAAATTAAAAGATGCTTGCTCCTTGGAAGAAAAGCTATGACGAACCTAAGACAGAGTATTAAAAAGCAGAGACTACTTTTCCAACAAAGGTCCATATAGTCAAAGCTATGGTTTTTCCAGTAGTTATGTACCAATGTGAGAGTTTGGACCATGAAGAAAGCTGAGTGCCAAAGAATTGATGCTTTTGAACTGTGGTGCTGGAAAAGACTCTTGGACACCAAGGAGATCAAACCAGTCCATCCTAAAGGAAATCAACCCTGAATATTCACTGGAAGGACCAATGCTAAAGCTGAAGCTCCAATACTTTCACCACCTGATGCAAAAAACTGACTCATTGGAAAAGACCCCGATGCTGGGAAAGATTGAAGGCAGGAGGAGAAGGGGACGAAAGAGGATGATATGGTTGGATGGCATCACAGACTCAATGGACTTGAGTTTGAGCAAATTCCAGGAGACAGTTGAAGGACAGGGAAGCCTGGCATCCTGTAGTCCATGGTTTCACAGTCAGACATGACTGAGCTACTGAACTGAACTGAATTCAGAATGGCATGCAGTTTAAAACTGTACACTCTTTATTTGTGGAATTTTCCATTTGATATTTTCAGACATGGCTGACCAAGGGTAACTGAAACCATGGAAAGCAAAACCATGAATAAGGAGTGATTACTGTACTTATTACTGAGTTTTAAAAGTTTTTTATTTCTTCTAGATACAACTCATTTACCTGATATGATTTGTGAATATCTTTTCCCAATCTGCAGCTACTATTGTCTGTCATTCTTTAAAGATATCTTTCAAAGAGCAGAAGTTTTTAATTTTGAATAAGTCCATTCATCAGTTTTTTCCTCTTTAGTATCATATCTAAGAAATTTTGCCCAATCCAAGGTCATAAAGATTTTCTACCATATCTTATCCTGGAAATTTTATACTTTTAGGTTTTACATTTAGGTCAATAAGTAAGGTATGGATCAAAGGTCTTTATTCATGGATATTTAACTACTCATATGTTTAAGAGAATATAATTTCTCCACTGAATTACCTTTGAAGCTCTGTAAAAAAAAAAAAAATATATATATATATATCAGTTGTTCATATAAGTGTGCCATTTCTATACTCACTATTCTGCTCCACTGATCTATTTGTCTATTTGATGCCAGTACCACACTGCCTTATTACTGTAGTTTAAGTCTGTAAGGCAGGCGTTGTTAGTCCTCCAACTTTGTTTTTTTCAAAGTTCTTTTAAATTTTCTAGGGCCTTTGCTTTCCCAGATGGAATTTCAGCTTTTCTCTTCCTTCTTTTTTAGTTTTCTTTATTGAAGTATAGTTGATTTGCAGCATTTCAGGTTACAACAAAGTGATTCAGTTATACATACATATATACGTAAATACATACAGATACATTCTTTTTCAGATTCTTTTCCATTATAGGTTATTATAAAATATTGTGTTTGAGTGAACTCCGGGAGTTGGCAATGGACAGGGAGGCCTGGCGTGCTGCGATTCATGGGGTCGCAAAGTGTTGGACACGACTGAGCAACTGAACAGAACTGATAAGATACTGAATATAGTTTCCTGTGCTATAAAGTAGGTCCTTGTTGCTTATCTATTTTAAATATAGCAGTGTATATTCCAGATGAATTTTAGAATTAGGCTTTCAATTCAGGATTTTGTTCAGGATTGGGCTGAGTGTACAGATCAGTTTAGAAAGAAATTTAATAATATTAGTTCTTCCAACACATAAGGTTTATTTCTGCATTTCTTTAGCTCTTCTTTAATTTCTCTCAGGAATGTTTTATAATTTCTGTGCATAATTTTGCATATTTTTGATGCTATTGTAATAGTAGTTTTTTGAATTTCACTTTTGTACTATTCATTATTAGTATATAAAAATACAACTGACTTTTGCATGCTGAGTTTGTATTCTGCAACCTTGCTAAATTCATTAACTCTAATAATTCCCTGACGTCACTGAATATTCTATATAAATAATCACATTTACCTACAAATATAGTTGTACTTCTTCTTTTCCAACTTAGATAGCTTTCCTTTCTTTCTCTTGTCTGAATTCACTGGCTAGAACTTCGAATAAAACGCTGAATAAAAGTGGTTAAGAGTGAACATATCTATCTTTTTCCCCAATTTTTTTTACTGTAATAAAATACACATAACATAAAATGTACTATCTTAACCATTTTTACAAGTACAATTCAATGGAATTAAGTACATTCATTTGTTGTACAACCATCACCATCACACATCAGCAGAATTCTTTTTATCTTGTAAAACTGAAACCTTTCCATTCCTCCATCTCCCCAGACAACCACCATTCAACTCTCTGTCTTTATGATTCTGACTACTCTAAGTATCTCATATAAGTGGAATAATTACAGTATTTGTCTTTTTATGATTGGCTTATTTCAGTTAGCATTAACTTACTCAAGGTTCTTCCATGTTGTGACATATCAGAATTACCTTCCTTTTAAGGCAGTATTTTTCAATGTATGTATATGTAACATTTTGTTTATCCATTCATCTGCTGACAGCTGAGTTGCTTCCATGTTTTAGCTATTGTGAATAATGCTATAATGAATATGGTGGTACAAATATCACTTAAAGACCCTGCTTTCAATTCCTTTGAGTTTATACTCAAAAGTATAACTGCTGGATCATATAGTAATTCCATTTTTAACTTTTTGAGGAACTACAATACAGTTTTCCACAGCTATACCATTTTCATACCTGTCTTTTTCCTATCTTAAGAAGAAAACATTCAGTTTTCGCCATTAAGTATAATGTTAGTTGTAACTTCTTCACAGATGTTCTTTAGGATGTGAAGAAAGTTCCCTTCTATTCCGAGTCTGCTGAGATTTTTATTAATCAGGAGTTTTTAAAATGCTTTTTCAGCATCTACTAAGATGATCACATGTTTTTCTTTTTCTGTTTGTTAATATGATTATAGTTAATTAATTAATGCTAATTAATTACAGTGATTCATTTTCTAATGTTAAACCAAAAATGCACTCCTGGAATAAATTCCTATTTGGTCATTTTGTATTTCCTTCTTTAAACATATTGTTGGATTCAATTTTCTAAGATAATGTTTAGAATTTTTGCAGTTATAATGAGGGATACTGATCTGAAGTTTTCTTTCACTGTAATATCCTCTTCTGGTTCCTGTATTAGAGTAATATGGTCCTTATAGACTGGGTTGGGAAGCATTCCTCCTCAATGTTCTGAAGAGTTTATGAAGGAATGATACAAATATCAATTATCCCAGAGCTCAATGATGCTCTTTTTTCCAAGTTCTTTTTTCTGTTTCATTATTTACTTCCATTCCTATATCTTTAAGTTCACCAACCTCTTCTTTTGCAATGTCTCATCTGCCATCCTACATACTGTATTTTTCATCTTAGACATTATAGTTTGCATTTCTGTAAGTTCAATTTGAATCATTTTTATATCTTCCAAGTCTCTATTTTTAGGAACATCAAGAGTAGTTATATTAACTGTCTTAATGTCCTTCTTTACCAATTCTACGGTGTCAGTTCAAGGTTGCTTTTGATTGACTGATCTTTCTTCTCTTCACAATTTGTATCTTCCTGCTGCCTTGTACTCCAGATAATTTTTGACTGAATGGCAGACAATGTGAACTTTCAGGGGAGGATGGACATTTTGTATTCCTAAAAATATTCTCAAGCTTTTTTCTATAATGACATGAAATAATTGAAAATAGGTTATTTTTTGGTGTCTTACCTTCAGAATTTTTTAGTTGGCACCAGATTTAGCTTAGGGTTAAAGATTCCCCACTACTGAAATAAGATCTTTCTGATTATTTTACCCAACTTCCCACAAAGTATGAGGTTTTTCTTTTTGCTTTTCCATTCAAAAAAATACATATTTATTTATTTATTTATCCAGCTACACTAGGCCTTTTTAAAATTTTTATTTTCTTATTATTTATTTTTGGCTGTGCTGGGACTTCATTGCTGCACACAGGCTTCCTCTAGCTGCAGAGAGCAGTGGCTACTCTTACTTGCAGTGTAAGAGTAGGCTTCTCACTGTGGTGGCTTCTCTTGTTGTAGCACACGAGCTCCAGCATGTGAGCTTCAGTAACTGCAGCCCTCATGTTCAGTGGTTGTGGCTCATGGCCTTAGCTGATCCACAGCATGTGAAATCCTCCCAGACCAGGGATCAAACTCACGTCCTCTGCAGTAGCAGGTGGATTCTCATCTGCTATACCACCAGGGAAGTCCAAGAAGGCTTTATTTTAAATAAGATTCTGTTCATATTATCAAGAAAGTTATACTTTGGAGAAGATCCTAGTAGCAGTCTGAATATCATTGTAGATTTCATGTGAAGCTGTTACATATATGGGTAAAAATACAACTCTTCCTTTCAAGGTTTTTCTTATTTGCAGATTAGCTATTTGAGTTTGGGGTTTAGCTCATTTTAATGCACTCACTGTTTGCGCTGAGTCTTAGTTTGGGCACGCGGGATCTTTCATTTTCGTTTCAGCATGTGGTATCTTTGTTGCAGCATGTAGGATCTTTAGTTGTGGCATACTGGATCAAGATCCCTGACCAGGGACTGAACCCAGGTCCCCTGCATTGGAAGCGCTAAATCTTAACTACTGGACCACAAGGGAAGTCTCATGAGGTTTTCCAGTCTGGACAGTTGGAAGATACTATTTGCGGTTTTGGAGGCGCACCAAGCACTATTCTAATCCCTTCAGATGGTTCTTTCCCTGACTTCAGGCAGCTTTCTCACAGGCGTGCACCAATCAGTATCAGTACTGCACTAAATATTCTGAGGGAACTGTTCATAGATCTTTGAGTTTCTGCCTGTATAGCTTTCTTTTCTGTTTTTCTGTCCTACAAACTCTAGCCACACTGTACTCCCTGAAGTCAAGTTCATCTCCTCATCTCTGGGAGTCCATTGCATTCTGCTCCCATTTGTACAATCTGAAAACTCTCTTAAATTGAAGTAATCATTGAGCTCATTTGTTTTCACTGTCAGTCCTTCACTGCCTAAAGAAAAAAATTATTAGTCATATTTCTCTTTTTGTTTTATTGCTTATTTCAAGAAGGTAAATCCAGTCTTTACTATTCCAACTTCACTAAAAGTTCAGGATAGCTGATTTTAAGGTTGGTTTGGTTTTTTTTTAATATTCTAAAATTTCTCTGTAATGTATATAATGTGTAATGACTTTCTTTTTAAGTTTTTTGGGAATTCCCTGAGCTTCCTGCAACTAGTGATCAGCACCTTCCAACATTTCTTGAAATTTCTCAGTTATTATCTCTTAAACTACCACTTTGTCTCTATCAACTCTTCTGAAATGCTAATTGAATAAAAATAGGCTGATAAAATTTGAGTGATTTCTCTTCCAAGTTGTTGAATATTTTGAATGAATTTTTCTTCCAATAGAAATGTACTGATCACCAACTATGCGTCAGATACTGTACTTAGGAATGAAGAAAAATAAATAAATAAGAAATTAAATCTGTCCTTGAAAACATTTACATACTGAAGTCTGCAAGAGAAGAGAAGCACAGATATTTATAGTACATAAGTGTAAGGTTTTCTGATCAAGTCACTATAGGAACATGAAGAAAATATCTGTAACACAGACTTGCTGGAAAGGTCAAGTAAAAGAGTATTTCTCAGAGAGGATATCTTAGAGATAAGTAAGAAGTTATATAGAATTATTATTATAATTTTGAAAAGAAAAAAATTAAGTAGCTAACATACTAATGAATTTCAAAAAGAAAACATTCTAATAACTTATCACATATGAATTCCCAAAGGCCCTGCGTGATCTAGACTTCTCCAGCTTCACCTTATACCACTTTTCCCCTAGCTCTCTTGCTCCAGTCATACTAGACTCTTTCAGTTCCTCATATGTCATGTCCTTTCACAATTTAGAGACCTTTATTCATGCTGCTTTTTTGTGTAAAATGCTCTCATCTCATCCTTCTATGCTTTAGCTTTCTGCCTTTTAAACCTCTACTTCAAGGTTCAACAATTTAAATGTCACTTTCTTAAAGAAATCATCCCTCCTCTACATTAAGTAAAATATCCTCTGTATACTTCCTTAGTATTACAATTCCCCCTTTAATGAAACTCATCATACTTAAATCCTTATTCATTGTATGCTTTCACCAATACTTTAGAAACTCTGAGGGCAAGAACCATGACTATCTTATTCACCACTCCATAGAGCTAACACATAAGAACTCAATAAAAACCAGTTGGACTGACTATACCTGACTTTTAAGCTTAGGAATCACAACATACTTTAGGATGAGCAAACTGGTCACTGAGCAGGTTCCCCTCCTGACCATCTAACAGAAGGAGGGAAATCACAGCTTTCAACACTATCATATCAGTTATTACTATAAGAATGGACAAACACTTGGTTTTTAGTTTCATTAATAAAAATATTTCATACAGGTTTATCATTCAATAAATAAATATTTTCTAAAAAGACTTACCAAAATGTTTTTCTTATGTCGTTTCTCTTTTATATGTTTATGAGCTCCCTGGATGTTTTCAATGTGAATTAAGCAAAGTTTGCATAGATATCGGCAATTGGTATATTCTGGTGAGCGCTAAAAAAAAAGTTAAAAACACATTTTTTCAGAAAACAGAAACAGTAAAATTTTTTACTACATATGTTAATACAACAACTATGTAAATATATGAGGCAAAAATAAGCAGTGAAGTAATGCTTTTTAATAAACAATTCAATACTCATACACCCAAGAGGTAGGTGTCCTTTTAAAGTAGTCATCATAGGAGATAATATACTAATTTCAAACAATATCATGATAGTCCTAAATATGTTTGATATTCATCTAATATAGTCTTTAGAATTCATTATAAAATAAGAAAGGCAGTATTATTATTTAGTGTTATTCCAACACTGCCAAAAATTGGTTTCAAAATTTGTCTTTTTGATTCCTATAAAAGATAAAATCTACTCTCAAATTGGGGATTTCAAAAGAATCTACAAATATGGGGCTTCCCTGGTGGCTCAGTGGTAAAGAATCTGCCTGCCAATGCATGAGATGCAGGTTTGATTCCTGAATTAGGAAGATCCCCTGGAGAATGAAATAGCAACACACTCCAGTATTCTTGCCTGGGAAAGCCCACGGACAGAGGAACCTTGCAGGCTTCAGTTCATGGAGTCACAAGAGAGTCGGACACAACTTAGCGACTAAACAAACAACAAATACTATAAATACAGAAGACAACTCCAAAAGATGAGTTGTGAAAACACTCTAATCAGTTACAATCACCTGGGAATAAATGGATAACCTCTTGAGGTAACTACTCTGAAAGGAAAAACAATTACGACACATGGAAAGTAGCAGTCACAATACTTAAATCATACTTTATACATGCAATCTTGAAATAATAAAAAATTAAAAATTTCAAAGGGTCCGTTATATGCTAGGCACTATGCTAGATGTTCAACATAAAATTTATCATTTTAACTCCCCTAATAATCCTATTACATTGGTATTGTCTTCATTTTATACACCTGGGGGGAAAAAAGCTCACAGAGCTTGTAACTTTTACAAGGATACAACAGTATTACAAGGTAGACACTGATTTAATTTCATGTACATCTGAATCAAAGCCAAGACGAAATCCACCAAAGACCCTAAGATGGTACAATAAAAAATTACCAAACACAATGAATTTATGTTGAATTTTAAAATTGTTTCTAGTTCCTTACACTGAAATTGCAGCAATGCTTAATTTTTACCTCATAGTGACATTCACTGCTAAGTCATTTCAGTCGTGTCCGACTCTGTGCGACCCCATAGACGGCGGCCCACCCGGCTCCCCCGTCCCTGGGATTCTCCAGGCAAGAACACTGGAGTGGGTTGCCATTTCCTTCTCCAATGCATGAAAGTGAAAAGTGAAAGTGAAGTCGCTCAGTCGTGTCCGACTCTTAGCGACCCCATGGACTATAGCCCACCAGGCTCCTCCGTCCATGGGATTTTCCAGGCAAGAGTACTGGAGTGGGGTGCCATTATTGACCTTCAATAGGCTGCAAAAAGATTCTCTTACTTCAGAACATAACACAATTTCCTTTAAATAAGAACCTGCCCCAATTTAGCAACAGTCCTGCCACAGATCAAAAATAAACATAGCTTTCACTTATATAGAGTATCCATTATTAACCTTACAATACCCCTATGAGGAATTCCTCATTTTACTGGCAAAGCAACTAAACCCCTAGAATTAAGAAATCTGCCCAAGGCAATAAGCAAGTAAGAAAAATCAGTTCAATCTAGTCATTTCTTTAAAATTACTTCAAACCTGTCCTTATTGGGGAATGAATTAAGCCCTCACAGAGACTTCTCTTAGTTTCCGACCATAACTACTTCTTAATTCACCAAATATTTTCTGAGCTCATACTATATGTCAAATATTCTCTAGGAGTAAACAAAATAGATGAAAATTCTTGTCCTCATGAATTTACATTCTAAGATAGAAAGGTAATAAATAAATGCACAAATAAAAAAATAGGAATTTAAGGGAGGTATCTTCTTTTTAAAAATAGAATCATCATTTACTGATAAAAATGACTTAAAGGAAGTAAAGGACTGAGTTGTATGGATGTATGAAGACATTTCAAGTGAAGAGAAATGTGAATGCTAAGACCCTGAGGAAGGAATGTGCTTAATTTAAGAAACTGCAAAAAAAAAAGCTACTAGGACTGAAGAGAGAGGTAATAGAAGTCAGATCACAAGGCCCCTTATTAAGGACTCTAAGGATTCTAAGTGTGAGGGAAAGGTACTGAAGACTTCTGAGCAGAGAATTACAAGATCTAATCTATTAACAGGGATCACTTGCCTTCTTTATCAAGAAAAGAAACAAAAAGAACTTACTGCTATTATAAGCACACTGCAATAATCCAGATGACACTGACTTGGTTCAAGGTAAGAATTGTGGAAGTGGCAAGAATGGCTGGACTGAGGAGTTGAACGCATAAATACAAAATACCTAAAGCCATGAATATTGATGACGTCACTAAGGAAATCATATGCCCTCTTATCAGACAACTTTTTCAAATGTAAAATGTGAGCAGACAAGACATGCCTGGAATCTTTAAGTAAGAAAAGCTTGGTATAACACTGACTGGGGAGACAAAAGGCCTGAAATGACATCTCAACTCATCTTGGATAAATTTCTAACACTTAAACCTGCTTCTATGGCTGTAAAAATGAAGTAATAAAAATTGCCCTACTTGGTAAAATAACTCATTTCTACAAGTAGCTAATCTTTATTTCGTACTTAGCATACACCAGGCACTGACCAAGAACTTTATCTCTACTATCTGTCATAGCCCAATAAGCAAATTTCTATCAACTCCATTTTAATGATAATCTGAGGTTTAAAGTTAAATAACTTACCAATGTTAATCAGTTTAAAGAAGTTAAATAACTTACCAATTCTAACCACTTACTTAATCAGTAAGTGGCAGAACTAAGACCCAGTGACTCCAAAACCCATTTATTTAACCAGGATGCAAACTATCTCTTAATTACTAACCAACTACTATGTGCAAGGTACTGTATTCAGCATAACAGTAAATAAGACAAAAATGTCCTCATCATCATGAAGCTTCTAGTTTCACAGAAGGGACACATGAAAAATACAATATTTAAAAATTTCTTTATTATAGTTATATTATTTTATTTTACCATTAACAAACACATTGGTAAGTTTACGTAGACCAGCTAAAATAAAGATTTGTATCCTGAACAACCAATGGACCAAACAAAAAATTAACGGGAAATAAAAGTTTCTTGAGACAAAATTGGAAAAATAACATACCAGAACCCGTGGGATACAGCAAGAGCAGCTCTAAGAGGAAAGTTCATAGCAATAAATGTCTATATGAAGAAGCAAAGAAAAGGAAAGTGAAAGTCGCTCAGCCGTGTCTGACTCTTTATGACCCTGTGGACTATACAGTTCATGGAATTCTCCAGGAAGGAATACTGGAGTGGGTTGCCTTTCCCTTCTTCACGGGATCTTCCCTGATGGAAGGGATGGAACCCAGGTCTCCTGCATTGCAAGCGGATTCTTTACCAGCTGAAACACAAGGGAAGCCCAAGAATACTGGCGTGAATAGCCTATCCCTTCTCCAGCGGATCTTCCCAGCCCAGGAATCAAATCAGCCATTAAAAAAAAATGAGAAAATCCTACCATTTGCTACAACATGGATGGACCTTGAAGGCATTATGCCAAGTAAAATAAGTGAGATAGAGAAAGATTAATACTCTATGATCTCACTTTTATATGGAATCATTTTTTTTAAATCCCTCAAAGAAAAAGAGATCAGACTTCTGATTACCAGAGGCAGAGGGGAGAAGACGAGAATACTGGAGAAGTGTGGATAATAAGTACCAATTTCTACTTATAAGATAAATAAGCACCAGGAATATAATGAGCACTGCTGTTACGATATATAAGAGAGTTGCTGAGAGTAAATCCTAAAAGTTCTCATCAAAGAATATTTATTACTTTTTTCTTTTTATTGCATCTATATGAGAAGATGTTAGCTAAACCTACCGTGGTAATTATTTCAATCCATGTAAATGGAATCATCATGCTATATACCTTAAATTTATACAGTCAATGTATGTCAATTACTTCTCAATAAAACTGGAAAAAATAAAAGCTGTAATTAAAAAAAAAAAAGATTCCTGAGCATGGAGAATCTAAGTATTTCATAATCAATATTTAACACTTAGTATCAGGTGGCACAGTCATAAAGAATCCACCTGTCAATGCAGGAGACACAAGAGACTGGATTTGATCCCTGAGTGGGGAAGATTCCCCTGGAGTAAGAAATGGCAACCCACTCCAGTATTCTACCTGGAAAATTCCATGGACAGAGGAGTCTGGTGGACTACAGTCCGTGGGGTCAAAAAGAGTTGGACACGACTGAGCATGCATGCACACATGGGGAAATTTACTCTTTTGATCTACATTGATCCCCAACCTTTCTGGCACCAGCGATGAGTTTCATGGAAGGTAAATTTTCCACAGATGGGGAGAGATGGTTTGAGGATGATTCAAGCACATTACATATATTGTTCACTTTATTTCTATTACTATTCTATCAGCTTCACCTCAGATCATCAGGTATTAGATCCCGGAGGTTGGGGACCCAGATCTAACAGTTTGGGTTTATTCCTTCTTGCTACAGGTTAAAAAGTCTACGTCTTTACTCTTAGGTTAGACAATCCACAGGTAAACTGTGAACCAAATACCTGATGCAATCAAAAGCAAGCTGGTAAGAATATTCTTAATGAGTATTTAAAATTGGTAAAGAAAAGTTTTATCTAAGAATATAATGGATTGAAAACAAGAGGTTTTGGAGGGCATGAAAACCAAAAAGGTATCAGAAAAAGAAGAGTTTATAGACATCTATGCTGGTACTGGCATGCTGATTTTACATCATTACTATTTAAATTCAACAACAATATGTTTTACATGCTTTCAAGATTTCTTTCACCTCAGGCCCTTCTTTCCTACTACTATCAAATATCCATTCCACCCCAACTTCTTCCTTTTCCCAACAAGTGACTTTTCCCACTTCATATACTATACATTTTCACACCTAGTCCCCTGCTTCTATCCCTTGAAAACACATTTCACCTTTCCTTTATACATGTCATACAATTTACCTACACCACCATTCTCCAACCCACCTACTCAACTCCTAGCCATTTTTGCAAACTCAGTTCCAATGTCACTTTCTTATAAAGCATTCCCAAATTTATGCCTCTATACCCCAACTCAAGTTGGGAACCCATTTTCAAACAATATTGTTACTACTATTATTATTTGCTTACATGTCTTTCTCTAAAAGAAACCCTAGAAAAGCAGTATAATGAAGCCATGTATGCCCCAATTCTAGCTTTTTATCACAAGATCATGGCACACAAGTATTCAATATTTATCCTGATAATACACAGATCCAGACTAATTCCAGACTTAGGACAGAGAAAGTGAGAGGAAAGACAGAACTCTGTGAAACAGCAAATTGAAAAAAAGACTTCCTTCTAACTAGGATTGTCTGAAACTATATAAGCCAAACTCTTTCCTATTTTATATACTCTTTGATATTCCTTCCTACTTTCACAGGATAACTACTTTTTCATAAGTTTTACTAATGACTCAGGATTGCCTTCTTCAATTTAGATATGACCTTTTCTCTAAGTTATATAAAATCACACCATTTCTTTCTTTCCCTATTTATCAGAAATGATAAGTATTTATTATATTTATTATATAAGGTTGGTGCAAAAGTAATTCCAAGTCTGCATTGCTGAAATTTGCCATTTGATATTGGAATACATTCTTAAATAAAAGTTATGTTATACATCATTTGAATGCCCATTTCTTGCTTTATGTTTTTTGCTAATGAGTTATTACCTCTGTTTATTTTATATGTATTTTAGACTATAGAAATGATGTTAGACAAAAAAGTAAATTCCAGTGATTTTCTTATTTGAGTTAAAAATGAGTTATAAAGCAACAGAGACAACCTGCAACATCAACAACGCATTTGGCCAGGAACTGCTAATGAAGGTTTAGTACAGTGGTGGCTCGAGAAGTTTTGTAAAGGAAATGGGAGCCTTGAAGATGAGGAGCATAATGGCTGGCCACTGGAAGGTGACAATGACCAACTGAGAGGATCATCAAAACTGATCCTCTTGTAACTACAGGAGAAGTTGATGAGTGATGAAAGAAGACGTGATGAAAAGTGGATTTTACACAACTAGCAACAACCAGCTCAGTGGGTGGACCGAGCAGCAGCTCCAAAGCACTTCCCAAAGTCAAACTTGCACCAAAAAATGTCACGGTCACTGGTGGTCTGCTGCCAGTCTGATCCACTACCGTGTTCTGAATCCTGGAGAAACCATTACAGGGAAAATGCTTTCCAAGAGTTCGTTGAATCAAGCATGTATTTTTATGCTACAGGAATAAACAAACTTATTTCTCATTGGCAAAAATGCGATGATTATAATGGTTCCTATTTTGATTAATAAAGATGTGTCTGAGCCTAGTTATAAAGATTTAAAATTCAGGGTCTAAAACCATACTTACTTTTGCACCAACCTAATATTTCCCTGTATGCATACTAACAAATATCCCAAGAATCTGTTTAAGAACAAGATGATTTATGTTTCTTTCTTTCAACATCTAGCAGTGTTTTTGTTGTTAACGCTGGGAATGTGTATTTCTAGGTCAGGGAATTAATAAGTACTTAGGAACAAGATACCAATGGCTAGAACAGTTCCTAATACACAGAAGATACTCAGTAAATATGGGAGAAAAGAGAAAGAGAAAACCCAGAGGGAAGGAAGAAAGTTTAGTATATCCTGTAGTATTTGCTATTTGGCACTCCAAACAGACTGTTAACTTCTAATGGGCAGACACTGTGCCATATTCACCAATATATCCCCAGTGTTTAGCACAGTATCTAGAACGTAACAAGCTCTCCATATCTATTTGATAAATGAGTAAATCAGGGGTCAGCACACTTTTTGTAAAGGAACAAAGTAATATTTCAGTAAATATTTTATGCTTTTGGTAAAGAGTAGATATTTTATGCTTAGTGATCCAAATACACTGCACCAAGTATTCAAAACTCAACTCTGCCATAGGAGCAAGAAAGCAGCCATAGATAATAAGGATGACATGGCTGTGTTCCAATAAAACTGTTCATAAAAACATGAGGTATTTATTTTACTACAATTTTAGAAAACAAAAACAAGGTGATAGACCATAGTTTGTCAAGCCCTGGGATGAAAGAATGAAGACTCACAGATGAAAGGATTTGCTGAACAACGGAGCGAAAGAGAGGGAGAAAAGAAGAAAAGAAGAGGGAAGGAAGGGAAAATGAGTGATATCTCTGCTTAAGGAATACTGTAAGAAAAATAAAAAGAGCTGTACTTGGTTGAACATGCATTTTCCTCCAAATAACTAAAACAATATAGTATACTTTTTCAAGTCGAAAGATGTGATCTCTTTCTAAGCGTTCTTCTGCTTGTTTCAAGCCTAGCCTCTGCTCAGGTGTCAATGTAGATTCATCTATCACAGTGGCATTTTCTAAATAGTCCATCTCTGAAGAATTTTCTTTATTAGATTCATCACTCTTCATTTTACCTAGAAAAGGAAGCAATCACTTAGTTACCATCAACAGAATTGGTAAATTTAAAAAAATTTAATGAAAAACAGACATTCAATGTATACACATACAGAAAAAATATTTTTCCTTGGTAGTGCAAATTGGTATACCTACATAAAATATTAAGTAAAAGATATACATGATATCAAAATTCACACACAAAAAACTACTTCATGGGTCAAATGTCTATCTTCTTCTGACCCACCTACATCAAAAAAGACAACTATGACTAAGACTCACTATACAAGGCTAATGTAACATACTATCTTGCAGAATCTCCAAAGTAAATATGATATAAAACTACTTTAAATCCCAAAGGTGACTCACTGAACTAGTCACTTCAGTGACTTTATCACTATAAAGTATGAGCTAAAAGAATATATATACTCCAGACCACAAATACACAAATCTATGAGGGTCCTTCTTTTTGCTTTCACTGAACTCAATAGATATTTCAACCACATCAATATTTTTTCTTTGTTTCTCCTAGCTAGACTGCAATCTCTTTAAGGCACAGACTATGTGCTTTCAATCCATGCATTTCTAGCACCTATCAATATATACTTGGAATAGAGTAGGTTCCAACATGCAATAATGCATGCTCCACCAGTGTGATATTTTAAAATACAAATTGAATCATGTAACTCTCATGCTTAAAATAACTAATGGGCTCTCATAAAGTTCAGAATAAACACACAGTACTTGTCCTCTTGCAGGCTGTCAACAGTTTAAATACAATAATTCCAAGTTGTGCAAATGCTATAAAGGAAAAAAAACAAGTAATGGAGGAGATAAACTTTCAGGGAAGGCTTTTCTGAGATTTTAAGCCAAGACCTCAAAAACAGAGCTGGGGCTCCCCTGATGGTCCAGTGGTTAAGATTTCACTTTCTAATGCAGGGGGTGGGGGTTCAATCCCTGGTTGGGGAACTAAGATCCCACATGTCTCATGGCCAAAAAGCCAAAACATAAAACAGAAGCAATACTGTAACAAATTCAATAAAGACTTAAAATGGAAAATAAAAAATTTAAAATTTTTTAAAAAAGAGCTGCTGCTGCTGCTAAGTCGCTTCAGTCGTGTCCGACTCTGTGTGACCCCATAGACGGCAGCCCACCAGGCTCCCCCGTCCCTGGGATTCTCCAGGCAAGAACACTGGAGTGGGTTGCCATTTCCTTCTCCAATGCATGAAAGTGAAAATTGAAAGTGAAGTCGCTCAATCATGTCCAACTCTTAGCGACCCCCATGGACTGCACCTACAAGACTTCTCCATCCATGGGATTTTCTAGGCAAGAGTACTGGAGTGGGGTGCCATTGCCTTTTCCATTAAAAAGAGCTAAGTAGTCTATATCTCCAACCTTATATCCTGCCCTAACACTTTCCACTTCATTCATAACAAATGTGTTACAATGGATCACTGCGCTCCAAGGATCAATGCCTTCATATGCTCTGTTTCCTCTACTATCAAGGCCCGTCCCACTTCAATTAGTACTGTTTACCTGTCCTGCAAAATTCAGCTTAAGCTTCATCTGTTTCAGAAGACAGTTTGATATTTATATTCTCCGAGCACTCTCTATTATTTCATTTTCACAGTAATGTAATTTGTATTCATTTATCTACATGTTACATGAGATAATGAATTCCTTGATGCTAATGACCAGGTCTTATTCACTTTTGTACCTTCAGAGTTTAATACAATGCCTAGACCAGAGATGACAATAACAGAGTGTTAAATTGACTTGGACAAATCTAAAAGTAAATGCTCATAGATAATCAATAAACCTCTCCCTGCTGCCCTGAAAAGCCACTCTACATGCCATCTACAAGAACCCTGAAAGTAGGTTCTTTCTTTTGATAACACTAATTTTCTGAACAAAAACAGTGTGCCTCTGGAGGTGATATGTCTCCTACCACAAGAAGGGCATACCTGGAGTATTACTTAGCAATGAGAAAAAATGATATACCAATACCTACAATATGGACGAATCTTAAAATATACTAAGTGAAAGAAGTGAAACACAAAAGGCCACGTTTCACGATTTTGTTCATATAAAAGAGGCAATCTACAGAGACAGAAACTAAATTAGTGGTTGGCAGTACCTAGGAGGACAGGATAATGAGTAGTGACTGCTAATGGGTATGGAATTTCTTTTAGAGGTGGTGAAAATATTCAAGATTTAGACAGTGGTAATGTCTACACATTTTATAAATACACTGCTAAGTCGCTTCAGTTGTGTCCGACTCTGTGCAACCCCATAGACGGCAGCCCATCAGGCTCCCCCATCCCTGGGATTCTCCAGGCAAGAACATTGGAGTGGGTTGCCATTTCCTTCTCCAATGCATGCAAGTGAAAAGTGAAAGTGAAGTCGCTCAGTCGTGTCTGACTCCTAGCGACCCCACGGACTGCAGCCTACCAGGCTCCTCCGCCCATGGGATTTTCCAGGCAAGAGTACTGGAGTGGGTGCCACTGCCTTCTCCATAAATACACTAAAAAAACACTCAATTGTATATTTTTAAATGGCAAATGTTATGGTGTATGAACTGTATCTTGAAACATAAAAATGTAAGTGGGAGAAACTTTAAATATGACATGATAATAAGAACTTTGGAGAAAAATTAAAATAGTACAAGGAATAAGGAGTGCCAGAAGTAGAGGTAAGGGTTATAAATTTTAGATAAGCAACCCAGCAAAAGGCTCAATGAGAAGGTGAAGAAGTAAGACAGCTAGCCATGTGGCCATCTGGAAGAAGAGTGTTCCAGGCAAAGAAAAAAGCAAATACAAAAGACAATAGGTGACCACTTGCCTTCACATTTGAGGAACTGTAAGGAAATCATGCTGTTGGAACAGAGAAAAAGGATAAGAAGTAGATAAATGAGATCAGAGAAGCAGGGGGGAATGTCAAAAATCACAAGGTCACAGCAAGGACACTAGCTTTTACTCTAATATATTGAAAACCACTGAAACATTCTGAATAGCAGTAACACAATCTGAATAATTTTAACAGGATCATTCTGGCTGCTATGTTGAAAACATAAGGAAGGGTGGTATAAGTGAAAAGTAAAAAGATGAGTTACTAATAGGTTCTGCTGCCAAAAGCATGATCCTGACCACCAGCAGCAGCAGCGGTTTCATTAAGGAGCTTGCTAGAAATCCAGCATCAAACTCTTAACTTTCTAAATAAAAACCCCAGAGAATGGAGCCCAAGAATCTGAATTTTAATACACTTCCCAGGTGATTCCTACACACACTAAAGTTTGAGAAGCCCAAATCTAGAATATTCTCCCTTCAAATATTTACCAGGCGCACTCTCTCACCTCTTATCTTCAAATATTTGCTCTAATGTCACCTTGTCAGTGACAATTTAAATATGAAACACCGTCACCAGACACAGCAGCATCATTCTTCCATTCTTTATGACCTTTCCTGTTTTATTTTTAATATTTATCACCATCGGTGAATCACAATAAACTGTGGAAAATTCTGAAAGAGATGGGAATACCAGACCACCTGATCTGCCTCTTGAGAAATCTGTATGCAGGTCAGGAAGCAACAGTTAGAACTGGGCATGGAACAACAGACAGGTTCCAAACAGGAAAAGGAGTACATCAAGGCTGTATATTGTCACCCTGCTTATTTAACTTATATGCAGAGTACATCATGAGAAACGCTGGACTGGAAGAAACACAAGCTGGAATCAAGAATGCCGGGAGAAATATCAATAACCTCAGATATGCAGATAACACCACCCTTATGGCAGAAAGTGAAGAGGAACTAAAAAGCCTCTTGATGAAAGTGAAAGTGGAGAGTGAAAAGGTTGGCTTAAAGCTCAACATTCAGAAAACGAAGATCATGGCATCCGGTCCCATTACTTCATGGCAAATAGATGGGGAAACAGTGGAAATAGTGTCACACTTTATTTTGGGGGGCTCCAAAATCACTGCAGATGGTGACTGCAGCCATGAAATTAAAAGACACTTACTCCTTAGAAGGAAAGTTATGACCAACCTAGACAGCATATTCAAAAGCAGAGACATTACTTTGCCAGCAAAGGTCCACCTAGTCAAGGCTATGGTTTTTCCTGTGGTCATGTATGGATGTGAGAGTTGGACTGTGAAGAAGGCTGAGCGCCGAAGAATTGATGCTTTTGAACTGTGGTGTTGGAGAAGACTCTTGAGAGTCCCTTGGACTGCAAGGAGATCCAACCAGTCCATTCTGAAGGAGATCAGCCCTGGGATTTCTTTGGAAGGAATGATGCTAAAGCTGAAACTCCAGTACTTTGGCCACCTCATGCAAAGAGTTGACTCATTGGAAAAGACTCTGATGCTGGGAGGGATTGGGGGCAAGAGGAGAAGGGGATGACAGAGGATGAGATGGCTAGATGGCATCACTGACTCAATGGACGTGAGTCTCAGTGAACTCTGGGAGTTGGTGATGGACTGGGAGGCCTGGTGTGCTGCAATTCATGGGGTCGCAGAGTCGGACACGACTGAGCAACTGAACTGAACTGAAGTGAACTTATTACATACTTCTGTTACTTACTATGTCGCCATCTATTTCTTCCCACTAGAATATTAACTCCATAAGTGTAGTATTACCTGTTTTGTTCATTGTTATATTCTCAGTGACTAGATCAGTAACTGGCACATAGCAGATATCACTCAAAATATTTTTTAAATTTATGAATGGCAAAAGGAGAAATTGTGTAAGTGCTACACAGGAGCCAAAGTTGGACTTAATGAAAATTAATTCACTAATCAGGTGGGCCTGAGATTAATCAAAAGTCTATAACCTATGTTAAATTAAGTCCAAATAGGCAATGACCTAGACAAAGAGATTTTATTCTATTTCATTTACAAAGGGGAAATCTATGTAAAAATTTAATTTACAAAACAGAAAAAAAAGAGCTAATTATGTATCAACATGACTTCAAGGCCAATATTATACATATTGAAGAAAATTCTTTAAAATAAGCCCTTATTTATGAAATGATTACTATAACTCCTTCTTATTACTTTGTTAAAACAAGTCTCCCAAAAGGACCTCTACTCGGTCTACTATCTTCCTTAAGCTAGTTCAACTTGTTCTCCACATTAACAAACAACAAAACTGCACTGAATTGGAGAAATAATAATAATAAAGGATATTCACTGCCATTGTGCCTACTGTGTCAAGGACTACATGAAACATTCTATGAATTATTTCACTTAACCTTTATAACAAAGGCAGCAGCACCTCCACTTTTTTAAAAAATGAGGAAACTGAAGATATGTTGTAAAGGATAGGCAGCTTATCCAAGATCACAAAGCTCTTCAGTGAGGAAGATAAGATTCAAAACCTATGAAATTTTACTCCAGAGCTCACTAGCTTAACTACCTCACTCTGTCACTTTATTTTGTCACCTTTAAAAAAAAATCTTTAAATCATAGCTTTAACTAATTAAAGTGACCAGACCCTTGTAAGTGATCTCATACACCAGTATTTCCCAACCTGAGTCACATACTGTCATGTTTAGATTTGCCATATCCAAAAACTTCCAAGTACTATTATTTATTTGATATTGTCTTTAATTTGGCTTACTTTGTGGGGCCTTGTCCTAAGCCATATCTATAAAAGTATTAAATTTTTTTTTTACATACATACAGGTACCTCTACTAAATTAAAAAAAATAAATAAATAAAGGTCTGTCAATAGGCCATTATCTGTGTACCACTAGAAACAAAAAAAGTTATTTCTGAACTCTTTATTAGCATTTCTCAAAAAGTGGTAAATAATGACTTAAAAATAGCTTTTTCTATTTATACATCAAGAAAAGGTTTTATTCTTTTAGCCACAAAAACATCAGGAAAAAAGACTGCCAGGGAAAATTCATTAATTTCAACAAAATTAAGATTACTCGAGAGACATGGACAATATTTATAAGTAATCAATTAAAGCTAATATCAAGATCCCATTAGAAAATTAATTTTACACTGATAGTTCTCAAGTAAATTCCAACAGTGTCCTGACAGATCTCTGTTTCCAGTTTTGTTCCTGTCAAAGAATTTGCTGCATTGTATCCCCCAAAAAAGACACACACATATACATGTGATCACAGTGCTACCTCTTTAGTGGCTTCTCAAAACACTCATAAGGTCCTGTCATATCCTAAAGGCCCCTTACTCTCTTAATTCTTGTGTGCCTTTTTCAGCTCCATCTTTTGCCACATTCCTCAAGTCCTTATTTCAGGCATGATGAATCTCGGTCACACTTGCAGTCTCACATTTGCATCATGCCTTTCTCAACCCAAAGTCTAAATGTTGTTGACGTTTAGTTACTAACTTGTATCCGACTCTTTTGCCACTCCATGAACTGTAACAGCCTGCCAGGCTCCTCTGTCCATGGGATTTCCCAGGCAAGAATACTGGAGTGGGTTACCATTTCCTTCTCTAGGGGATCTTTCCAACCCAGGGAATGAACCTGTGTCTCCTGCATTGGCAGGCAGATTCTTTACCACTGAGCCACCAGGGAAGCCCTAAAAGTCTAAATACCTCAATTAAATCATGTACTTTCTCAATTCTAAGTTTTTGGCACTAAACTAAATTACCACCTTACTTATCTGTAATACCTTCACCTAACTAGAAGCTTCCTTGAGACCTAGGGCTGTGTTCTTTTGGTTTTCCATTGTAAATACCTGAACGACATATAACAGGAACTCAATACAGGCATACACGTTTGGTGAATGAATGAGCATTGTATTACCAGGACCATTTAAAAATAGTATATGTGTCCGTGCGTGTACCAACTACAGAAGCCACTAAATTCGTATTTTCACAAGCTTTGTCCTATCATAATAAATGTTTTTCCATCTAAAGAATGTCTTTTTCACAGTTAAAATGGTTAAACTAGGAAAAAATTTAAAGACATTAATATTAAAAAATCTCTCCAAAAATGTGACTTGTGGGATAATCTAAGTTGTACTTACTCAAATCATCTGATATGTCTTCAGTTCCTGAAGCACTATCATCAGAATCACCAGTATTATCTGTACACGTTTGCTGCTTCTGAGATCGTTGTGAGTTTTCCATAGCAGATTTTTCTTCTTCTGCAACACCAATATTCACTTTATCCAGAGAAGTAAAGGAACTTGGAATTTTTTTTCCAATGTGCTGTAATTCTGTCTGTCTCATGTTTTCTTTCAACAGCAAATTGGGTACGTTCTCAGCTTCTGCTGGCAGGCTGGGTACCTTTTCTGATTTCATCTGAGAACCAGGTGCTTTTTCTGCTTTCCTCTGTGAATTAAGTGTCTTTTCTGCTACTATTGCCTGTGAACTGGGTGTCTTTTCTGTTTTCACTGGTGAATTAGGTGACTTTGATGGTTTTTCTGTTTTTGCCTGTAAACTGGGTGCTCTTTCTACTTTTGCCTGAGAAACAGGTAACTTTTCTGCTTTCACTGGTGAATTAGGTGATTTTTTTGCTTTGCAGTGACTTTGATCTCGAAGGACTAAATCTTTACCTGGAACACTGGCAGCATTTACTTTACATGATTTAACTTCTGTTTTTTCTATACAAATATCATTTTGCTTATTTTTTTTACTACTATTCTTATTTGGAGAATTGGTCCCAATTTCTTTTATGGATTTATCATTTTTAGCTTTCAAAGTTTGATTAGTTATAACTTTAACTGCTTTGCTTTCTTCAGAAAGAGCCCAAGCATTCTTCTTTGGTTCATGATTTTCATTTTCAGAGGTCTTAGACTCTTCCATTATTTGAAAACCTGCTTCTTTCTATGATATTGTAACGTGGCAGAGGTCCAGTAGTTTGAATTACTTCAAATCCAGTTTAGGCAAGCAAACTATTGGGTTAAGAAAACAACAACAACAAAAAAAAAATCTGTTATTTAAAATGCAAAAACCATTTTTAAAAAATTGGTTAGACATAAAAAAAAGCTTTTACAATTTACTTTCAAAACTGAATAGTAAAAAATAAAAAATTTTAAACTCTGAAAACAATATGAAAAAGGGTTAATGCCCACTTAGTAAATAACAGCAAAATGCCCGTAAAGGAGGTTCTAATGTAATTCTGGCAAATGACATCAAAACATGGGAACTTTAGAAGTAAAATGTTTTACACTAAGCATTTCAACTAAAAGCGAAATAAAACTTCCAAGTGATATACCGCAACTAACCTAAAAGAAAATGAAGCAAAAATAACAAATTGGAAAAGACTCTGATTCTGGGAAAGACTTACAACAAAAGAAGGGAATGGCAGAGGATGAAATGGTTAGATAGCATCATTAACTCAACAGATATGAATTGAGCAAACTCCGGGAGATAGTGAAGGACAGAGAAGCCTGGGATGCTGCAGTCCAGGGGGCTGCAAAGAGTCAGACATGACTTAGCAACTAAACACATACACAGGTGGTAAGATCTTTCCCACATGACTTTCCTACTATACACTACCTGTTTATGTCATTAATCTACTTCTAATGTGACCCTTTAAACATGGGGAATCAACGTCAACAGACTTTTTCCATCTCCAAAGAACAATGGAATTTAATAAAATCTTCTGAAGTAAGAAAATTTTAAAAAACCAACTAAGAAACGAATCACCAGTCCAGGTTTGATGCAGGATACAGGATGCTTGGGGCTGGTGCACTGCAATGACCCAGAAGGATGGTATGGGGAGGGAGGTGGGAGAGGGATTCAGGATGGGGAACACGTGCACACCCATGGCTGATTCAAGCTGATGTATGGCAAAACCAATACAATATTGTAATTAGCCTCCAATTAAAATAAATAAATTTAAATTAAAAAAAATAAAAAACCAATGGGAACTCAGAGTTTAAAAATGATAGTAATATTCTGTATGATGATATAATGGTGGATATATGTCATTATACATTTGTCAAAAGCCACAGAATGGATATCTTTAAGACTGAACTCTAAGGTAAACTATGACTTTGGATGATAATGATGTGTCAGTGTAGGTTCATCGATTATAACAAATGTACCATTCTGGTGCAGGGATGTTGATAGTGGGGGATGCTATTCCTGTGTGGGGGAAGGGAGTTACATGGGCACTATGGTTGGATGGCATCACCAACCCAATGGACATGAGTTTGACCAAGTTCCAGAAGATGGTGGAGGACAAGGAAGCCTGGTGTGCTGCAGTCATAGGGTCACAAAGAGTGGGACACGACTGAGCAACTGAACAACAACAATGTACTTTCTGCCCAACTCTACAGTGAAACTAAAACTGCTCTAAAAGAATAATAATGTTTACAAAAAGACAGTAATAATGAACAAAAAGTCAGAACCAATTTTTTTCTAAAATATTAAAAGAACTATTACACTTTTACCACAGAGTACAAACTATAAACAAATCAAAATACTACATTTTATAGCCCCTCTATAAGAGAAATAGATTGTATACTATGTATTATGGAAATCAGGATTTTTTTTTTACTTTTCAGTTTGTCCTATATGCCTTAAATTGATACTTAAATTTACGCCTCTAAACAAAGATTAAAAACATGAATAAAAATTAGTCACCAAAAGCAAACTGCATGTAGCATTTTTTATTTTACTTGGTTAATTTATTAAATAACAAATTTGGGCAGTCAAACACCTCTAATCATATAACTATACATCATTTTAAAACAAAAATACTACCTAAATTCAAAAGATCAGAACACAATTCATTTACTCCAAACTATGTTTATATCAAAGCGTTATTTCCAAAAAAAAGAAAGAAATTAAACTTACCCAGTTATGCCTTCACTGAAACATCTTATTCAACTTGGTGTGCGTGCATGCTCAGTCATGTCTGACTCGACCCCACAGACTGTAGCCTGCCAGGCTCCTCTGTCCATGGGATTTTCCTGGCAAGAATATTGGAGTGGGTTGCCATTTCCTCCTCCAGGCAATCTTCCCCACCCAGAGACTGAAGGTGAACCTCTGGTCTCCTGCACTGGCAGGCAGATTCTTTACCACTGAGCCATCTGGGATTACTAATTGTACTAACCTACTTGGACCTAGCTTTTATAATTCCTGTTGTAGTACAGTCCTCTACGTTCTCTGCCTTCATCTCTGTTCAGATTAATATTATCTTTTATTTTGGAAACCTACTAGGTAGATAAGCAACAAGGATGTATTCTACAGCACAGGAAATTACAGCCATTATCTTGTGATAACTTTCAATGAAGTATAATCTCTAAAAACACTGAATCGCTATGCTACACACCTGAAACTAATACTGTAAATAAAATATATTTCAATTAAAAAAAATTTACTAGGCTTTTTTCTTTTTTTTTCTTTTTCCCTCCTGTGTCCTCACATGGTTGTCCCTCTGCCTCTAAATTATTCTATAAGATAATATTTAAAGGAATTAATTAAAACTTAAGCCAAAGCCGTATTAGATTTTCACCATTAATTTATTTTTTGACTAACATTATTTTCCAGTAAAAAGCTGGAAATATAGCACTTTTACCTATAAAAGAATGTTTTTGCTCCTGGATTTTTGATATTTAAATACATTTTTCTGTTATTATTCTTGATAAAGTTTTTTTACATACCTGTCAAAACAGTTGTCAAACATATATAATTTCTTGTAGAAACTGCTGAAGGTTCCTAATTTTAAAAATAAAAATGGGCTCTAAAGTACTAGCTAACCTTATCCAGTAACCAAATTATTTAAAATTTTCTTTTGCTATTCTATAACAACTCTAATAATTTTGTAGACATCATCTTACTGACAAAAGCCTAAACAATAAAGACCTGATATAGCAAAGGTGATCCACAATTCTGTTTATAAAACTTTTTAGACACACTATTCCTCCATTCAAAAAGAAAAAAAGAACAGAAAAACCTCTATAAATCAAGTTTGTATGTATAAATAAAAGCTACAAAGATTTTTTTTAAAATCTACTGAATATAGATAAATGCAACCGAGGAGTTAAAAGACCGAAAAATTGCTAGGCTTCACTTTAAGTGAGCAATCTGTTTCACGTAACTGAAACAACATTTACATTTTTAATAGAAATAATGTGTTATTAAAAAACATACCTTAGTTATTTTCTGACCTTCTGCACTTTTTCTTATATGAGTGGCAAATGTCCTCTTGCTTTCAAAAAAAGGTACTAATTATACTAAAAAAGTACTATTTTTAACTTTTTATTTTAAGCTATCAACAATATGCGCTTCCCAGTTGGTATTAGTGGTAAAGAACCCACCTGCCAATTCAGGAGACTCAAGTTTGATCCCTGGGTCAGGAATATCCCCTAGAGAAGGAAATGGCACCCACTCTGTATTGCCTGGAGAATCCCATGGACAGAGGAGCCTGGAGGACTACAGTCCACAGAGCTGGACACAACTGAAGCAACGTAGCATGCATGCATCAAGAGTATAAAATTCTTCCCAAAAAGCTACAGTCCCTAGAAACGAAGTTCTCTCTGAGAACATAGTGCTTTGAAAATAAGATTCACTGCTTCCCAGTGCACATTCAGCAAAATTGGTTGAAACAAATAAAAATGTCAGACTTTCCAGTTCCTGGGTTTTTTTTCATAATGCAGTAGTGAGTATTAAATGAGATTTTAACCTTAAATAACCAATTATTAACAAGAAAATACAGATAATTTTTAACAAATTTAAGTGTCTGATATAGAAAACAATAGCATTCAGGATGTATTCCATGCAATTTTTAGTAAATCATTAAACACCAGTCCATTTCCTACTTCTAGTTCTAATCATGTCTTCTACCTTCCTTGAATCCTTACCATCAATGACTACCACAATGCTACATACTTAATAAACACTTAAAATCACTAGCAATTAAAAGAATATCTACTCCAGACTGATGTCTTTACATCATTCTTTTCCTGCTACAAACTAAAGTCTTCAGCAGAAATTGGAATTCTTTCAAGAGAAGTTTTTGATGCCTTTCTGTAATTATCCATCGTTCAATTGGCAGGTTGACCACAAGTTCTGGGGCCTGAAACTTAAAAAGTGTTGTTTGGATACATTAACTGAGAAAGCTTACCTGAAATAACTGTTGCATAACTAATGGAAAAGCTGTATCACAGAGTTACCTTACTGCTCAAGTAACCCTTCATGGGATAGACAAAGGAAACTATTTTAAGGCATAATTACAGAAAGTTATCCAAAGTTCCTACTACTTTGGAAAGAAAAATTATATGAGTCAATTTCAGCTAAGGCCTCCAACCCCTGGTTCAGACAGTAAAGAATCTGCCTACAATGCAGGAGACTCAGGTTTGATTGCTAGATGGGGAAGATCCCCTGGAGAAAGGAATGGCAACCTACTCCAGTATCTTGCCTGGAAAATCCCATGGATAGAAGAGCCTGGCAGGCTACAATCCATGGAGTTGCAAAGAGTGGGACACGACTGAGAGTCTAACACTCACTTTTCCAACCCCTGAGGCCCACTAGTTACCTACTGAGTGACATTAAACAAGAGACACTGACCCTCTCTAAGTCATTTCTAAACTATAAAATAAACCAGTCTATTCCAACTGAGATGTTATAATTCAATGCAAATCCTAAAACACAGTGATGCTAATGTTATATTAGTTCTGATAATTTTACAATTACAGAAAATCACCAAGGACCTCTCAATTCCCATAAAGACACAGCTTTTGTACAGATGTTAACCAGACTTATTATGGTGATCATTTCCCAATATACTTGAATACGGAATCAGTATGTCATACGTTTGTGCTAAGTCACTTCAGTTCACTTCTGCAACCTAGGGACTGTATGGACTGTAGTCCTCCAGGATTCTCTGTCCATCAGCATATCCTGGAGCTTGCTCAAACTCATGTCTATCCAGTCAGTAATGCCATCCAACATCTTATCCTCTGTCTCCTTCTCCTCCTGCTTTCAATCTTTCCCAACATCAGGGTCTTTTCCAATGAGTCAGTTTTTGCCATTAGGTAGCCAAAGTTTTGGAGCTTCAGCTTCAGCATCAGTCCTTCCAATGAATATTCAGGACTGATTTCCTTTAGAATGGACTGGTTTGATCTCCTTGCAGTCCAAGGGACTCTCAAGTCTTCTTCAACACCACAGTTCAAAGGATCAATTCTCCGCCACTCAACTGTCTTTATGGTCCAACTCTCACATCCATAACATGACTACTGGAAAAACCACAGCTTTGACAAGATGGACTGTTGTCAGCAAAGGAATGTCTCTGCTTTTTAATATGCTGTCTGTTTGTCATAGCTTTTCTTTCAAGGAGAAGGAAAGTGAAAGTCGCTCAGTTGTGTCTGACTCTTTGCAACCCCATGGACTGTACAGTCCATGGAATTCTCCAGGCCAGAATACTGGAGTGGGTAGCCTTTCCCTTCTCCAGGGGATCTTCCCAACCCAGGGATCAAACCCAGGTCTCCCACACTGCATGCAGATTCTTTACTAGCTGAGCCACAAGGGAAGCCCAAGAATACTGGAGTGGGCAGCCTATCCCTTCTCCAGCAGATCTTCCCAACCCAGGAATTAAACTGGGGTCTTCTGCATTGCAGGCGGATTCTTTACCAACTGAGCTATCAGGAAAGCCCTCTTTTAAGGAGCAAGTGTCTTTTAATTTAATGACTGCATTCACCATCTGTAGTGATTTTGGAGCCCAAGAAAACAAAGCTCAATGGTAAAGAATACACCTGCCAGGCAGGAGACATGGGTTTGATCCCTGGTCTGGGAAGATCCCACATGCTGCAGAGCAACTAAGCCCATGCGCCACAACTACTAACGCTGTGCTCTAGGGCCCAAGAGTCACGGAAGTCCATGCACCCTGGAGCCTGTGCTCTGCAACAAGAGAAGCCACTGCAATGAGAAGCCCACGCACCACAACTAGAGAGTAGCCTCTGCTTGCCTGAACTGGAGAAAAAGTCCACACAATGAAGGCCCAACAAAGCCAAAAATAAATAAGTAAATAATTACTTTAAATGTAAATGAGTTAGCCTCTTCAATTAAAGGCAAAAGATTGGAAAACTAAATTAAAAAACATATGATCCATCTATCATCTAACTATAAGAGATTCACTTTAGAGGCTGAAGCAAAGGTTGAAAGTAAAGTCTGGAAAAAGATATTCCATGAAAACAATAATCAAGATAGAGCTGAACTGGCTATATAATTGTCAGGAAAAAAAATATACTTTAAGTCAAAACAGGTAACAACAGACAAAGAAGGGCATTATACACTGATAAAAAGTTTAATCCAGCAAAAGCATGAAATAATTATAAACATATATGAACCTAATAACAGAGACCCCAAAATAGGAAGAAAAATTAACAAAATTGAAAACAGAAATAGGCAGTTCTATGACAATGGCTGGATCCCTATCAAACTACCCATGACATTTTTCACAGAATTAGAACAAATAATCCTAAAATTTATATGGAACCAAAAAAGACTCAGAATTGCCAAAGCAATCCTGAAGAAAAAGAACAAAGCAGGAAGCATAACCACCCTAGATTTCAGATAATACTACAAAGCAACAGTAATCAAAACAGCATGGTATTGGCACCAAAAAAAGACATATGGATCAATGGAATAGAACAGAGAGCCCAAAAATAAACCCACACACCTAGTGTCAATTAATTGTCAACAAAGGAAGCAAGAATATACAATGGGATAAAAGACAGTGATATTAGAGGATTTCCTTGGTGGTCTAGCAACTAAGATTCTGTGCTCCCAATGCAGTGGGCCCAGGTTCAATTCTTAGTAGGGGAACTGGATCCCACATGCCATAACTAAGACTTTGTATGCTGCAACTAAAGATCCCACGTGCCACAAGAAAGACCTAGCATGGTCGAATAAATAAATAAAAATGAATAAAAAAATTTTTAAAGTGGTGTTGAGAAAGTTGGGACAGCCACATATAAATCAATAAAGTTAGAACACAATCTCTAACCATACACAGAAATAAACTCAAAATGACTTAAAGACTTAAAGATTTTAGACATTAACACCATAAAACTCCCAAAAGAAAACATGGGTGAAATATTCTCTGACATAAATCATATTAGTATTTTAGATCAGTCTCCTAATGCAACAGAAATAAAAATAAACAAATGAGACCTAATCAAACTTACAAGCCTTGGCATACCAAAGGAAACCATAAATGAAACAAAAAGACAACCTACAGAATGGGAAAAAATATTTGCAAATGATGAGACCAACAAGGGCTTAATTTCCAAATTATACAAATAGTTCATACAACAACAAAACAAACAACCCAGTCGAAAAATGAACAGAAGATCCAAAATAGACATTTCTCCAAACAAGACATACAGATGGCCAAAAAGCACATGTAAAGATGCTCAACATTGCTAATTATCAGAGAAATGTAAATCAAAACTATAATGAGGTACCACCTCACACCAGTCAGAATGGCCATCATCAAAAAGTCTACAAATAACAAATGCTGGAGAGGGTGAAGACAAAAAGGAACCCTCCTACACTGTTGATGGGAATACAAGCTGGTGCAACCACTATGGAAACCCCTCAGAAAACCAAAAATAGAGCTACCATTTGTTGTTGTTGTTGATCAGTTACTAAGCTGTGTCCAACCAAATGGACTGCAGCACACCAGGCTCCTCTGTCCTCCACCATCTCCCAAAGTTTGTTCAAACTCATGTCCATTGAATCAGTGATGCTATCTAGCCTTCTCATCCTCTGCTGCCCCCTTCTCCTTTTCTCTTCAATCTTTCCCGGCATCAGAGTCTTTTCCAATGAGCCAGCTCTTCCCATCAGGTGGCCAAAGTATTGGTACTGCAGCATCAATCTGTCCAGTTAATATTCAGGGTTGATTTCCTTTAGGATTGACTGGTTTGATCTCCTTGCTGTCCAAGGGACTCTTAAGAATCTTCTCCAGTATTACAATTCAAAAGCATCAATTCTTTGGCATTCAGCCTTCTCTATAGTCCAACTCTCACATCCATACATGACTACTAGAAAACCACAGCTTTAACTATAAGGACCTTTGTCAGCAAAGTGATGTCTCTGCATTTCAGTTAATTGTCTAGGTTTGTCATAGCTTTCCTTCCAAGGAGCAAACATCTTTAATTTCATGCCTGCTACAGTGATTTTTGGAGAAGGCAATGGCACCCCACTCCAGTACTCTTGCCTGGAAAATCCCATAGATGGAGGACCCTGGTGGGCTGCAGTCCATGGGGTCGCTAAGAGTTGGACACGACTGAGCGACTTCACTTTCACTTTTCACTTTTACGCACTGGGGAAGGAAATGGCAACCCACTCCAGTATTCTTGCCTGGAGAATCCCAGGGACGGGGGAGCCTGGTGGGCTGCTGTCTATGGGGTCGCACAGAGTCAGACACGACTGAAGCGACTTAGCAGCAGCAGCAGCAGCAGCAGCAGAGATTTTGGCATCCAAAAAAATAAAATCTGTCTCTGCTTTCACTTTTTTCCCTTCTATTTGCCATGAAGTGATGGGACCAGATGCCATGATCTTGGCTTTTTTATGCTGAATTTCAAGCTAGCTTTTTCACTCTCTTTCACCCTCACCAAGAGGCTCTTTAGTTCCTCTTCACTTTCTGCCATTAAAGTGGCATCATCTGCATATGTGAGGTTGTTATTTCTCCCAGCAATTGTGATTCCAGCTTGTGATTCATCCAGCATGGTATTTCACATGATGTACTCTGCATATAAGTTAAATAAGCAGGGTGACAATATACAGCCTTGTCATAGTCCTTTCCCAATTTTGAACCAGTATGTTGTTCCATGTCCAGTTCTAACTGTTGCTTCTTGACCTAAACATAGATTTCTCAGGAGACAAGTAAGGTAGTCTGGTACTCCTATCTCTTTAATAATTTTCCACAGTTTGTTGTGATTCACACAACAAAGCAGATGTTCTTCTGGAATTCCCTTGCTTTCTCCATGATTCAACGAATGTTGGCAATTTGATCTCTGGTTCCTCTACCTTCTCTAAATAAATCCAGCTTGAACATCTAAAAGTTCTCAGTTCCTGTACTGCTGAAGCTTAGCTTGAAGGATTTTGAGCATAGCCTTGCTAGCATGTGAAATGAGCTGAACTGTATGGCAGTTTGAGCGTACTCAACTGAACACAGAGTTCCAGAGAATAGCAAGAAGAGATAAGAAGGCCATCTTAAGTGAACAATGCAAAGACATAGAGGAAAACAATAGAATGGGAAAGACCAGCGATCTCTTCAAGAAAACTGGAGATATCAAGAGAACATTTCATGCAAGGATGGGCACCATAAAAAGGACAGAAACAGGAAGGACCTAACAAAAGCAGAAGAGGTTAAGAAGAGGTGGCAAGAATACACAGAATAACTATACAAAAAAGGTCTTAACGACCCAGGTAACCATGGTGGTGTGGTCACTCACCTAGAGATGGACATCCTGGAGTGGGAAGTCAGGTGGGCCTTAGAAAGCATTACTATGAACAAAGCTAGCAGAGGTGACAGAATTCCAGTTGTGCTATTTAAAATTGTAAAAGAGCTACCAATAAGATCCAGCAATTCCACTCCAGGGCATATATCTAGACAAAGCTATAATTCAAAAGATATATGCATTTGTAACTTCACAGCAGCACTCTTCATCATAGTCAAGGCATGGAAACAACCTAAATGACCATCAACAGATAAATGGATGAAGAGTGGTACACATATGCAAGGGAATATTAATATTAATCTGCCATTAAAAAGAACAGCATTATGCCATTTGCAACAGTTAGAACTGGACATGGAACAACAGACTGGTTCTAAATTGGAAAAGGAGTATGTCAAGGCTGTATATTGTCACCCTGCTTATTTAACTTGTATGCAGAGTACATCATGAGAAATACCATGCTGGATGAATCACAAGCTAGAATCAAGATTGCCAGGAGAAATATCAATAACCTCAGATATGCAGATGACACCACCCTTATGGCAGAAAGTGAAGAGCTAAAGAGCCTCTTGATGAAAGAGGAGAGTGAAAAAGTTGGCTTAAAACTCAACATTCAGAAAACTAAGATCATGGGGTCTTGTCCCATCACTTCATGGCAAACAGATGGGGAAACAGTGGAAACAGTGACAGATTTTATTTCCTTTGGCTCCAAAAGTCACTGCAGACGGGGACTACAGCCATGAAATTAAAAGATACCTGCTCCTTGGAAGAAAAGTTATGACCAACCTAGACAGCATATTCAAAAGCAGAGACATTACTTTGCCAACAAAGGTCCGTCTTGGCAAAGCTATGGTTTTTCCAGTAGTCATGAATGGATGTAAGAGTTGGACTATAAAGAAAGCTGAGCACCGAAGAATTGATGCTTTTGAACTGTGGTGTTGGAGAAGACTCTTGAGAGTCCCTTGGACTGCAAGGAGGTCCAACCAGTCCATCCTAAAGGATATCAGTGCTGAATATTCATTGGAAGGACTGATGCTGAAGCTGAAACTCCAATACTTTGGCCACCTGATGTGAAGAACTGACTCATCTGAAAAGATCCTGATGTTGGGAAAGATTGAAGGAGGGAGGAGAAGGGGACAACAGAGGATGAGATGGTTGGATGGCATCACTGACTCAATGGACATGTGCTTAAGTAGACTCCAGGAGTTGGTGATGGACAGGGAGGCCTGGCGTGCTGCAGTCCATGGGGTCACAAAGAGTCAGATACAACTGAGTGACTGAACTGAACTGATGCCATTCGCAGCCCAGAGATTGTCATACTGTGTGAAGTAAGTCAGACACAGAAAAACAAACATTACATGATATCACTTATATCTGAAATCTAAACAAAAAGGGAGGGTACAAATGAACATTTAAAAAACAGAAGCAGAATTACAAGTATAGAAAAAAACTTATGATTACCTGAGGATGGGGGGAGGGAGAAGAGGGATAAATTGGGAGATTGGGACTGACATACACATAGTATATGTATATGTCATA
This sequence comes from Bos indicus, assembly GCF_029378745.1. NCBI lineage: Eukaryota > Metazoa > Chordata > Mammalia > Artiodactyla > Bovidae > Bos > Bos indicus. The sequence goes on along the minus strand of NC_091762.1, from coordinate 94,076,409 downwards.
TATATATATGAGATATATATATATGTATATATATATACATATACAAATAGAGAGCTAATAAGAACCTGCTGTATAGCACAAGGAACTCTACTCAATACTCTGTAACAACTTATATGGGAGAAGAATCTTAAAAAAAGAGTGGATATATGTATATGTAAAACTGATTCACTTTGCTGTACACCTGACATTGATACAACATTGTAAATTAACTGTACTCCAATTAAAAATTTTTTTAAAACATGGCACCCCACTCCAGTACTCTTGCCTGGAAAATCCCATGGATGGAGGAGCTGGGTAGGCTACAGTCCGTGGGGTCGTTAAGAGTTGGACACGACTGAGCGACTTCACTTTCACCTTTCACTTTCCTGCATTGGAGAAGGAAATGGCACCCCACTCCAGTGTTCTTGCCTGGAGAATCCCAGGGACAGGGAAGCCTGGTGGGCTGCCGTCTATGGGGTCACAGAGTCAGACACAACTGAAGCGACTTAGCAGCAGCAGCAGCAGCAGCAGTACATATATATAATGGAATACTACTCAGTCATAAGAAAGAACAAAATACATAATGCCATTTACAGCAGCATGGCTGCAACTAGAGATTATCATCCTACATGAAGGAAATCAGAAAAAGACAAATATTGTATGATATCACTTATATGTGTGTGTGTGTGTGTGTGTGTGTACAATCTAAAATATAACACAAATGAACCTAACTATGACGCAGAAGCAGACACAAAGACATAGAGAACAGACTTGTGGTTGCCAAGGGAGAAGGGACTGTGGAGGGGGTTTGGACTGGAAGTTTGGGGTTAATAGATGCAAACTATTACATATGGAGTAGACTGAAAACAAGGTTTTACTGTATAGTACAGGGAATTATATTCAGTATCCTGGGATAAAACACAATGGAAAAGAATATTATAAAGAATGTGTGTGTGTGTGTATAGATAGATATACACATATATATAACTGAGTCACTCTGTTGTATAGCAAAAAGTAACAACATTGTAAATCAACTACACTTCAATTAAATAAGTAAATACATTAATTGGAGACTTTAATATCTATCTTTCAATAATGGTTAGAGCAGTAGTGGTAGTGTTAGTCACTTAATCGTGTCCGACTCTTTGTGACTCCATGGACTGTGGCCCGCCAGGCTCTCTGTCCATGGGATTCTCCAGGCAAGAATATTGGAGTGGATGGCCATCACCTTCTCCAGAGGATCTTCCCAACCCAGGGATCGAACCTGGGTCTCCTGCATTGCAGACAGATTCTTTACTGTCTGAGCTACAGGGACGATACCTATGGTTAAAGCAACCAGACAAAAAACCTAAGGAAACAGAGGACTTAAGTAACACTGTACAATGAGACCTAACAGATAGATCCAGATGACTCAACACAACATCAGCAGAATACACAGTCCTCTCAAGTACACAAGGAACATACTCAAGGATAGACTATTTTGTTAGACCACAAAACAAGTCTCAATAAATGTAAAGACTGAAATTATACAAATTATCTTTTCTTATCACAACAGACTGAAATTAGAAATCAAATCAGTAACAGGAAAAAACTGGAAAATTCACAAATATGTGAAGTTAAACAAAGGGCTCAACCAACCAATGAGTGAAAAGAAATCACAAGGACAATTAGAAAATACTTCAAGACAAATGAAAACAATGTGTTTTTTAAAAACAATGTATTATTTTACCATAAATTTTCAAATGAAAACAAAAGGATATTTAATATAATTTTAAAAAATAAGGACTATAAAATAATTCTACGAACAACTGTACATCAACAAACTGGATAAGGTAGATGGGATGACAAATTCCTACCAACACATAAATTACCAAAACTGGGTCAAGAACAAATATAAAACCAGAATACACCTATAACAAGTAGACTGAATACATAATCAAAAATCCCTCAACAAAAAAACTCAGAATCAGAAGGCTATACCACTGAAGTCTATTCAATATGTAAAGAAGTAACATCAATCCTTCTCATACTTCTGAAAAACCGCAAAGGAGGGAACACTTCCTAATTGATTCTATGAGGACAGTGTTACTCTGATTCTATGAACACACATGCAAAAAATCATCAATGAAATACCAGCAAACCAAATTAAGCAGCATATTAAAAGGATTATACACCATGACCAAGTAAAATCAAGTAAGATTTATCTTCAGAATGTAAGGGTGATTGAATGTATGAAATATCAATCAATGTGATAAGCCACATTAATAGATTGAAGGAAAAGAAAAATTACATGATCATCTCAACTGATGCAGAAGGAAGCATTTGACAAAATCCAGCACCTTTTCATGATGAACTAGTAATAGAAAGGAACTTCTTCAACATGGTAAAGGCCAGCTAGCAACAACAAAAAAACCTAAAGCAAAACAAAAAACACACAACTAACATCATACCCCATGAAAGATTTTAAAAATTTCCCCCTAAGATCCAGAAAAAACATCTGCTTTGTCACTTCTATTTAATAAGGTACTAGAAGTTCCAGCCAGAGCACTTAGGCAAGTAAAAGAAATAAAAGAAATCCAAACTGGGAAAGAAGTAAAATCATCTCTGTTTGCAGATGATATGATCTTAAATCATAAGATAATCCTAAAAATACACACAAAATCAAAGCTAATAAACAAATTCAGTAAGTTGCAAGATACAGAATAAACACACAAAGAATGCTATACAGTAGCAATGAACAATTCATAAAGGAAATTTAAAAAACAATTCCACTTACAATAGTATCAAAAAGAATAAATACCTAAGAATAAATTTAACCAAGGAGGCAAAAAAAAGTTAGTATACTGAAAACTACAAAACATTACTGAAAGAAATTAAACACTTACATGCAGCGACATCCCAGGTTCATAGATTCCTTGCGGTCTACCTTCCCTGCCTATCTCTTTCTTGCTCTTCTCTTTTCAAACTCTGATCACTACCTACGGTAACTAAGGAGTCAGAAAGAAAGAAAAGTCTAAGTTCACGTGTCCTACAGCCCAAGGGAGCAGAAGATTGGAAAACACACATTTTACAATGTTTATCATTCACTTCAGAAGAATTACATACTCCACCCTTTGGTGGCTAGTAAAGTGTCTGCCTGCAATGGGGGAGACCCGGGTTCAATCCCTGGGTTGGGAAGATCCCCTCGAGAAGGAAATGGCAACCCCCTCCAGTACCCTTGCCTGGAAAACTCCATGGACTGAGGAGCCTGGTAGGCTACAGTCCACGGGGTCGCAAAGAGTCAGACACGACTGAGCGACTTCACTTTTTTTCTTTCTTTCCCTTTGTTATTGAGCTTCCCTGGTGGTTCAGACGGTAAAGAATCAGCCTGCAATGCAAGAAACCTCGGTTTGATCCCTGAGTTTGGAAGATCTCCTGGAGAAGGGAATGGATACCTATTCCATTATTCTTGCCTGGAAAATTCCATGAACAGAGAAGCCTGGCGGGCTACAGTCCATGGGGTCAGAAAATTAAGGTCACGAGTCCCCAGAGCTGCCAAAAGCTGGAGACTGGCAAATATAAACTTCAGCCCACTGTGCACTCCCCCATTTGTTTCCTTCACTTAAGTCAATGCCAATGACCTACGTTGTTAACTGTACTATTAAGATGCCAATACTACCCAAAGTGATCTAAAGATTCAATGCAGTCATTATCAAAACCACAATGGCATTTTTTGCAGAAATAGAAAAACCCATCCTAAAAGTCATATGGAATTTCAAAGGACTCTAAATAGGCAAAACAATCTAAAAAAAGAAAAGTTGGAAGAGTTAACACTTTATTACTTCAAAACTTACTACACAAAGCTATAATAACCAAAACAGTCCAGTAATTGCATAAGAAAGACGTACAATGGAACAGAGCCAATAGATAAACCATCACACACATGGTCATTCAACTTGACAACGCTAATAGTATTGAATAGGGGTAAGGACAAATGGCGGAGAAGGTGATGGCACCCCACTCCAGTACTCTTGCCTGGAAAATCCCATAGATGGAGGACCCTGGTAGGCTGCAGTCTATGGGGTTGCGAAGAGTCGCACACGAATGAGTGACTTCACTTTCACTTTTCACTTTCATGCACTGGAGAAGGAAATGGCAACCCACTCCAGTGTTCTTGCCTGGAGAATCCAGGGACAGGGGAGCCTGGTGGGCTGCCATCTATGGGGTCACACAGAGTCAGACACGACTAAAGCAACTTAGCAGCAAGGACAAATGGTGATGGAAAACTGAATACACCTGTTCAAAGGAATGAAGCTGGATCCTGACCTTCTGCCAGTTACAAAAATTATCTCAAAATGGGTCAAATCAGACAAGACACTAAATGTAAAAAGATCAGACAGGGAAAGAACACAAATGACCATTCGAATCACTTGAAAAATTACAGAAAAACTATCATAAAACAAAATATATAACCATACAGATATGAAACAAAATAAGGAAATCTCTATTCTGCTATGCAGCGATACTGAAAATACACTGTTAAGTGAAAAAAAAAATAATATACACAGGCATCCATAATAAACTAATTTCTTGTAAGAAAGAGTACATACTTGTGTTTTCAGAAGTAAACAACGGAAGGATAAAAACAAAAACAAAAGAACAAAGATCTAAATTTAATCCCTATACTAAAACTATACCTTATACACTAAGTTACACAAACATACACATACATATAACCACATAAAAACTATAAATCTTCATAGTTTGGCAACATTTTCTAAATATGACATCAAAAGCACAGACAAAAGAAAAAAATAGATAAATTGGACTTCATCAAAATTTAAACTTTCATCCTTGACATCTACCTTGGCAGTGATTTTTTGGATTTGATATGAAGCAAACGCAACAAAAGCAAAAACAAAACAAGTGGGAATTCTCATGCAACTGCTGGTGGAACTAAAATGATGCAGCTGATGCAGAAAACAGTTGGAAGTTCCTCAAAATCTTAAACATGGAATTGCCATATGATCCAGCAATTCTATTCATAGGCATATATTCAAAAGAACTGAAAGTAGGGACTCAGATATTTGAACATCATGTTCACTGCAATATTATTCACAACAGCCAAAAGGTAAAAGCAACCAAGCATCTATTACCAGAAGAATGGATAAACAAAATGTGATATATACATACAATGGAATATTTCTCAGCCATTTAAAGGAAAGAAATTCTGACACATGCTACAACATGGATGAACCTCGAGGACATCATGCTAAATAAGTCACTTACAAAAGGACAGACATTGCATGATTCCAATTGTATAAGACTGAGAATTAGTAAATTCATAGGAACAGAAAGCAGAACAGAAGTTATCAGTGGCTGGAGGTGTGGGAAACAGGGAGTCATTGTTTAACGGGTAGAGTCTCTGTTTGGGATGATTAAAAAAAAACTCTGGAAATAAACAGTGGTGATGGTTACACAACATCATGAATGTACTAATGTCATTGAGTTGTACATTTAAAAAGGTTAAACAGTAAACTTAATGTTATGTATCCTTTACCGTTATGGCTTCCCTGATAGCTCAGTTGGTAAAGAACCCACCTGCAATGCAGAAGACCCTGTTTCGATTCCTGGGTCGGGAAGATCCCCTGGAGAAGGGATAGGCTACTCACTACGGTATTCTTGGGCTTCCCTTGTGGCTCAGTTGGTTAAGAATCCGCCTGCAGTGCAGGAGACCTGGGCTTGATCCCTGGGTTGGGAAGATCCCCTGGAGAAGGGAAAGGCTACCCACTCCAGTATTCTGGCCTGGAGAATTCCATGGACTGTATAGTCCATGGGGTCACAAAGATTCGAACACAATTGAGCCACTTTCACTTTGATCCTTTACCACAATAAAAAAAAATTTAACTCAAAAAGTCAAAACAATGTGTATTAAGCTTATATAAAGTATCACAAAGCTCGATTTTTAAACATTTATCAACTCTAAAATAGCTAAAGGTTAAAAAAGCATAACTTTTTATATAGGTAAATCAACTGACAGAGATTTTATGATCAAAGGCATGTAGAACCACACCCCCTTATAGGCAAAACACTCTCTGACATACATCACAGCAGGATCCTCTATGACCCACCTCCCAGAATATCGGAAATAAAAGCAAAAATAAACAAATGGGACCTAATTAACCTTAAAAGCTTCTGCACATCAAAGGAAACTATTAGCAAGGTAAAAAGACAGCCTTCAGAATGGGAGAAAATAATAGCAAATGAAGCAACTGACAAACAACTAATCTCAAAAATATACAAGCAACTCCTACAGCTCAACTCCAGAAAAATAAATGACCCAATCAAAAAATGGGCCAAAGAACTAAATAGACATTTCTCCAAAGAAGACATACAGATGGCTAACAAACACATGAAAAGATGCTCAACATCACTCATTATCAGAGAAATGCAAATCAAAACCACTATGAGGTACCATTTCACACCAGTCAGAATGGCTGCGATCCAAAAGTCTACAAATAATAAATGCTGGAGAGGGTGTGGAGAAAAGGGAACCCTCTTACACTGTTGGTGGGAATGCAAACTAGTACAGCCACTATGGAGAACAGTGTGGAGATTCCTTAAAAAACTGGAAATAGAACTGCCTTATGATCCAGCAATCCCACTGCTGGGCATACACACTGAGGAAACCAGAAGGGAAAGAGACACGTGTACCCCAATGTTCATCGCAGCACTGTTTATAATAGCCAGGACATGGAAGCAACCTAGATGTCCATCAGCAGATGAATGGATAAGAAAGCTGTGGTACATATACACAATGGAGTATTACTCAGCCATTAAAAAGAATACATCTGAATCAGTTCTAATGAGGTGGATGAAACTGGAGCCTATTATACAGAGTGAAGTAAGCCAGAAAGAAAAACATCAATACAGTATACTAACGCATATATATGGAATTTAGAAAGATGGTAACAATAACCCGGTGTACGAGACAGCAAAAGAGACACTGATGTATAGAACAGTCTTATGGACTCTGTGGGAGAGGGAGAGGGTGGGAAGATTTGGGAGAATGACATTGAAACATGTAAAATATCATGTAAGAAACGAGTTGCCAGTCCAGGTTCGATGCACGATACTGGATGCTTGGGGCTGGTGCACTGGGACAACCCGGAGGGATGGTATGGGGAGGGAGGAGGGAGGAGGGTTCAGGATGGGGAACACATGTATACCTGTGGCGGATTCATTTTGATATTTGGCAAAACTAATACAATTATGTAAAGTTTAAAAATAAAATAAAATTTAAAAAAAAATTCAGTTTTGTAAATAAATGGGATTTCTAAACTAAATTACCTAAATCTTCATCTAAATCCCCATTAGCTAGGTTTTCTAGATTACTCAAGTCTTTTCCTTCTATGTTCATCTAGGTAAGCTTTTTTGGCCACTGGTCAAAGAAGCTGAGGTCATGCGTCTTTTCACCAGCAATTTGTTGATTAAAATAGCCTGAGGTCGTCAATTGTTTTTTGAGTGTTTTCCCCTGAGATATGGAGATCATCTGGATTCCCTAATTATCCAAGCCAGCTTTTCCTCTTGTTCCTTATAAACAAAAAATTAAGAATGAGCTCTATAGGAAGAGTTCTGTGATGCTAGATACTCCAGAAAGTTCCTCATTCCTCCAGTTTCAAGCAGCTCCTGGGTATTCGTATATAATAATGTAGCTAACACTTTTTAAGTGTGGTTTGCTGAGGAGACTTAGCTTGTCCCATAGGTCCAAAAACTGTGATATATATAACTGTGCTGGCCCTCCAATGCTTGTGCTTCTAACATCACACTCATTTTGAAATTTTACATCCATACCATTTGGAATGGGCCAGGTTATGCTGTGATAAGAACTCCTACAACTAATGCTTATCATAACATAAACTGATTTAACTCATGCAAAATCCTTTTGGAATTAAGGTAACTCTCTAAGGCAGCTGTCCTTCATGCACTGGTTCAGCATGCCAAGCTGCTTTAATTTTATCTTACCTCCCATATTAGCAAAACAGAGGGAGAAGGAATAGCCTTCGTTCACATTTCATTTTCCAAAAAAAAAAAAAAATGCCACATGGCTACACCTAATTTCAAGGCAATAAGGAACACAACCCTCAGAATACCTCAAAATAAAGTAGTAGCAACAGGGCTTATCACATTAGTACAAGGTGAAATAAGCCAATCTCTTTGTCTCCACGTATGTTACTGTTTTCCTCCAATCCTTTTGTTCCAGGCTAATTTCATGGTCATGTGATCTGTGTAGTTATACAGGGCTCCATACTCAGAAAGACACTATGCTTGATTTAAAGCTCCCCTGTCATCAACTTGATATTCTTAATAACTTTATCTTTGAATTGGTGTTTTGTAGTGAAGTCTAATGGGACAAAGTAACAGGCAGAAGAGCAGAAGAGATACATGCAAAATGTCTATCTGCCATTGCTTTCTACTTTATTCTTACAGATTTGATGACGCCCTGTGAACATTCAGTAGATCCATGATGTGTAGGAGTTTAGCAAAACTCAAAGGGATATAAAGTAAGCATGTTGTCTACAACTAGGTAAGCAAGGGTAGTAACAGCCCAAGAAGTCACATTTTCTATTAAAATATAACTTTCTTCCCAGAGCAAAGGCAATTGATTCTAAGAAACATGAATTACCAAAAAGTCTATCACATCTTTTCTTACTCATGTTACTTCCCTGTATTAACTAACCACTTATGACAAAAGTGACAACAGAAGGAAAGGGAAAGACAGAGAAAGAAGCCACAGGTCCTTCACCTTTCAGTTCTGCCAAATCAAAGGTAGAGACTGTTGGTAGAATGTGCAAGAAACTAAATAAAAACAGCTGAGTAAGTTTTACACAGTGTTTTCCCTGTTCTGGTAAGAATGAAATATACATGTATAAGCTATGAAATAGCATCAATTTCACATAAGAGTTAAATAATCATATATTTGCATTTAAAACTGGCATTGCACAGTATAAAGATGAACAGTAAAATTCATGCTTAATATTAATAATTCAACAATTTCAATTGTTCTTTATTTAGAATGACATTAAAAAGTAAATAAACATGACAAGCTAAGATAAAGATCAAAGAAGAAAGAAAAAAACTTTATGTTTTAGTACCTTTAACAGCACTTTTTCCTGCCTTCTGAACTAGGGACTTTGTATTTTTATTTCTCAATATATCCTGCAATTATGTAGCTGGGCCTGCACTTGTTCAGATAAACAAATATAAACATGGAATGTGTTTTAACAAAGATAGTCAACATTAACACAGAAGGTGTTCAGTTTAAAGCTGGGAATACAAAGATAAATAATAGAATAGTCTCATGTATAAAAGAGGAGACAATCATATAAACAAATAATGACAATATTACATGACATATGTTAGGGAAACTCTGAGGAAAGAGCCTAAGTGAAAGTGTTCATCATAGAGGTAATTGAGCTGTGAAAGAATTTTTCACTTGAGAAAGGGAGTAAGAAGGAATAGGATCTGTATATACTAAATACATTTATAAAATTTTAACAAGTTTTTTAGGATGCAAAATGGCATGTATAATGATTACAGGAGATGAACTGGGAATGTAAATCATTATACACATTTACATACCGAGTCAAGTTTAGACTTTAGCAAAAAGAAGCCATAGATTATGAGCAGAAGAGTGGCACAATTTCTGCTTCAGCTTAACTTCTGCAGAACAGGAAGACAGAGATAAGAGGAAAAAGAGATGCTACGAAAGTAAGTAAAAGTAATTACCAATTATTATTAAAAAGTATTAGGAGGTTATTTAGGATCTTATTACAAGCAATTTTGGTGGGATTGTGGAGAGGGAAAAGCTGTGTTGAAGGTAAATGGACTTCTTCCCAGAAGACGCTTTGGTATGGTAATAAGCACTGTAAATATCTAAGAGAAAGATCAAATTTGCAACATCTTCCAGATTTATTTGACCAAAAAACATTGCCAGGACAACCTATTAGCATCTGAAAGAACTGTGGGAAAAATAAGTTTTATAACACTGTTCTATGAAGCAGAAGGCCAGCACTAACAGAGAAAGGCAGAGGGCAGTAGAGGACTTAAGATCAGAGAAAAACAATACCAAAAGTGAGAAACAGGAAAGAAACCTGACTGAAATATTGCCAGGCTGGGTTAAAGGTCTAACTACATTATATAAAACACCTGTCTACTAGTTTATACAATGCAGATATTTAAATTCATTCTGGGTAGGGGATTAACATGGAGAAGGAAATGGCAACCCACTCCAGTGTTCTTGCCTGGAGAATCCCAGGGATGGGGGAGCCTGGTGGGCTGCCGTCTATGGGGTCGCACAGAGTTGGACACGACTGAAGCAACTTAGCAGCAGCAGCAGCAGGGAATTAACATAATGAATATTTCAATAGGGTATTGGATGGCATCACCGACTCGATGGACATGAGTTTGAGTTAAGCTCCGGGAGTTGGTGATGGACAGGGAAGCCTGGCATGCTGCACAGTCCATGTGGTCGCAAAAAGTCAGACACGACTGAGCAACTGAATTGAACACAACGGTGATGATACTGGTAAGTGGGAGGGATAAAACTCAAAAGAGGTTATACAAAAAGATTAGGGATAGATGAGAAACCTAAAGAAGTGAGAAAGAAGTATACAGATATTAAGGAGATTTTGGTTAGAAGTAGAACCATTTCTGAACCATATTAGTAGCCGTGTCAAAGAAAGTTGAATACCACTGGAATACAGAAATTAAGGAAAAATAAACTTAAGATGTTAAGTAACCTTCAATGTTACACTTCCAACTGCCTAATATGATATGAAGAATTATACCAAAGTTATCAGTGAATACAGGGGAGTGGCACAGAAGTTCCTAGATTGAAATGACAAAGTCAGGTAAGAAACAGCCAGTAGGGTACCAATCTTAAAAGAAGAGAAGCTGTAGAGGAAGATAGAAGAATAAACAGACACTAATTAGAAAAACATGGGTCTGGTTTTCCGGCTTTAAGGAAGCAGGTGTGAGAAAAACAAGCTACACCCCTCCTTAGAGGATTTAGAATAATGGTTCCCAGTTTTTTTTCTAACACATCCAAGAAATAGAATACATGTCCAATAGAAGTGAAGAGGAACACAAGAATGGGAGATGGGAAAGGCTAGCTGTGAGTGGTTTAAAAGACCTTCCAAAGCAATTATGAAATACCTTCCTAAGGAAGAGTACCTGTCATACAGCGAGAATCACTGGTTTAAAACTGGTACTATCACAGAAAGCGTAAATAAAATTTGCAAACACAAACTAGCCATTTTTTACCTGTATGACAGAATACAAGACACTCATAACAATACCATAAGTGGCTATAAAAGTACTGCAGCTCTTACAAATTTTTCAGTTTAAAAAAAGATTTGTTTTGAAGATACAGCATTACCTAACATATATATGTCTAATATGCCCATTCATTTATCTTTTCAAATCTGTAAAGTTAACACAGTCTGGTAGTGTTTCACTTTATTTACTGAGACACCCTGAGTATATGACTTGAGTAAAATGACACAAATGGGATTGGTTTATGAGAAGAAAGAAGAGACATATATTTTGGTTTTATATCATTAGATACTAAAATTGAGAAATTTTTAAAATACAAGAATACACTATTAACTTATTCTATAAGGCCAGTATTACCTTAGTACCAAATCCAGAAATTTCAAGACAACTATACACCAATGTCTCTTATGAAAATAGATGCAAAATCAAATTCTAGCAAACCAAATCCAGCAATGAAAGGTTATATACTAGGATAAAATGTATTCTAACCCAGGAATACAAGTTTGGTTCAATATGAAAACCAATCAATGAAATGCACCATATTAATAAAGGACAAAAACCACACAGTTGTTTCAACTGACACAAAAAAAGGATCTGATAAAATCTGATGTCCTTTCATAATAAAAAAAACCTCAACAAATTAGGAATGTAAAGAAACTCTCATCAATCTGACAGAAAAACCACATGTGACATCACACTTAACGGTGAATGACTAAATGTTTTCTCCCCTAAGAACAGAAACAAGACAAAGATGTCTGTTGTCTTCACTTTGTTTTAATGTTATTTATTTATTTAGGCTGTGCAGCTTGTGGGATCTTAATTCCCCAATCAGGGGTTAAACCTGGACTCCACAGTGAAAGCACAAAGTCCTATCTACTGGACCGCCAGGAAATTCCCTACTGTCTTCACTTCTATTCAATACTGTACTAGCCAGGGCAATTAGGCAAGAAAAAGAAATTAAAAGGCATCCAGAATGGAAAGGAAGTAGTAAAGCGATCTGTATTTGTAGATGACATGATCTCATATATAAAGTCCTAAGGAATCTACAAAAAAGTAATTAGAGCTATAAATTAGCCTAGCAAGGGTGCTATCCAAGATCAACATACAAAAATCAATTGTATTTCTATATACTAGCAATGTAGAGTCCAAAATTCCATTTACAATTGCTTCAAAAAGAATAAAATATTCAGGAATAAATTTAACAAAGAAATACAAGGTTTTCTTCAAAAACTGACAAACAGATCCTAAAATTCACATGGAAATGCAAAGGACTAAGAACAGCCAAAACAATATTGAAAAAGAAAAGTAAAGTTGGAGAACTCACAACTTCAACTTCAATTTTCCAACTTCAAACTTTCTACAAAGTTACAGTAATCAAGACTGGGTGGGTGGTACTGCCATAAGCACAGACATACAAATCAATGGAGACTCCAGAATCAATTGAGAATCCAAAAATAAACAGAGACATTTATGGTCAATTGATTTCAACAATGATGCCAATACCATTCAACAAGGGAAATAACAATCTTGCCGATAAGTGATGCTGGGACAACTGGACAGCCGCATGAAAAAGAATGAAGTTGGACCTCTACCTCACAGCACATATAAAATTATCTAAAAATGGGTCAAAGAACTAAATGTAGAAGCTAAAACTACAAAACTGTCAGAAGAAAACATAGGTGTAAATTTTTATAATCTTGGCTTATCTTAGATATGACTCCAGAAGCACAAGAAAAAATAAATATAACTTTATCAAAACCTAAAACTTGGGTGCTTGAAAAAACACACTCCAGAAAATGAACAAAATGGCAATTCCTCAAAAAATTAAACAAAGATTTACCACATGATCCAGCAATTCCACTTCTAGGTATATTTCCAAAGAACAGAAAGCAGGGACCCAAACAGATATTTTTATGCCCATATTCACAGAAGCATTATTCACAAAAGCCAAAGTTAGAAGCAACCAAAGTGTCTATCAACAGATGACTGGAAAAACAAAATATGGTATATACATAAATACAACAGAACATTATTCAGCCTTAAAAAGGAAGGAAATTCCAACACATACTACAGCATAGAAGAACCTTGAAGACACTGTGCTAAATGAAGCAAACAAGTCACAAAAGGACAGATATTATATGATTCTAATTACATACAGTAGAGAAGGCAATGGCACCCCACTGCAGTACTCTTGCCTGGAAAATCCCATGGACAGAGGAGCCTGGAAGGCTGCAGTCCATAGGGTTGCTGAGGGTCCGACACGACTGAGCGACTTCACTTTCACTTTTCACTTTCATGCATTGGAGAAGGAAATGGCAACCCACTCCAGTGTTCTTGCCTGGAGAATCCCAGGGACGGGGGAGCCTGGTGGGCTGCCGTCTATGGGGTCGCACAGAGTCGGACATGACTGAAGTGACTTAGCAGCAATTACATACAGTAGTCAAAAGTCATAGAAACAGAAAGTAGAATGATGGCTGCTAGGGGTTGAAGGGAGGAGAGAATGAGGAGTTATTGCTTAGTGGGCACAGAACAGGAAAAAGGAAAAAGTTCTGAACATGGATGGTGGTGATGATTTGTGCAACACTGTGAATGTACCTAGTATCACTGAATATACACTTAATAATGATTAAAATGGTAACTTTTATGCATATTTTTCCACAATTCTTACATTTGAAAATGAATAGACAATTCACAAAAGGGGAGAACATTTTTGCATATCATTTATCTAACAAGGATCTAATATCCAGAATATATAAAGAACTCATAACAGACAAATAATCCAATTTTTTAAAAGAGCAAAGAATTTAAATAGACATTTCTCCCATATTTTAATATAAAAAGCCAACAAGACATATGAGGAGATGCTCAACATCATTAGTCATTAAGGAACTGCAAATCAAAACCACAATGAGATACCACTTCACCAGTTAGATAGCTATAATTTAAAAGATGGACAATAACAAGTGTTGGTGAGGATGGGTAGAAATTAGAACCCTCATATATTACTAGTGAAAATATAAAATAGTGAAGCCTCTCAGGAATATAGTTCGGCAGGTCCTCCATAAAGTTAAACATAAATGTATCAAAACCCTCAGCAATTCCACTCCTGGGTATACATCCAAGAGAAATGAAAACATATATCCACACAAAAACTTATACATGAATGTTCAAAGCAATAGTATTTGTAACAGCCAAAAAGTGGGAAAAATCCAAATGTCTATCAAATAATGAATGGATAAACAAAATGTGGTATCTCCATAGAATACATTCCATACAATGTAGTATTATTCAACCATAAAAAGGAATGAAGTGCTAATACACGATATATTATGGATGAACCTTGAAAACATTATGCTTCAGTGAAAGAAACCGGGTACAAAAAGCCACATGTTATATGACTCTGCTTATATGAAACATCCAAAGTAGGCAAATCCAAAGACAGAAAAGCAGTTCAGTGGTTGTCAAAAGCTTGAGGGGGTGGGGGTGGGGGGGAATGCAGGGTGACTGCTAAAGGGCACAGGGTTTCTTGGAGGAAGATGAAAATATTCTGGAATTAAATAATGGTGATGGTTACAGAAGCTTATGAACATACACTGAAAACTGCATGCCTTTTTATTTTTTGGCCACACCTCGTGGAATGCGGGATCTTAGTTCCCCAACCAGGAATCAAACCCGTGTTCCCTGCATTGGAAGCATGAAATCTTAACCGCTAGACCACTAGGGAAGTCCCTGAACTACATGCTTTAAAAAGGTGAGTTTTACAGTACTGAAAATTGTATCTCAAAGCAAAAGCAAAAAAAACAAACAAACACGATTACACATTCCAATAGCCATCAAAGCAATAATGTTTTCATACGTATCTATCATTCTACATTCCAGGTGAGAAAATGAAAAGGGAAAAGGGAAATATCTTAACATTCTATGAAAACAATTATGACTCAGAAACCCCAAAAAGATTCCCCACACATAGTTTGAATATCACTGACCTAAACCTAACACTCAGCACAAGACTGAGCTTAAATAGTTAATGACCAATCAATTTTAATGATAATTAAATTATTTAAACTACAATGTACAGCTAAGACTAACAAAATGCAATTAAATTTCATTGTCATGTTTAATTCATACTCTGTGTTCTTACAAGATAGTTTTTGACAACCTATGTGACTATTTTGAATTTAACACTCTCTGCATACTAAATTTTGACAACCTAAGCTTGACGTGCAACACAGCATAGTGGTTAAGAGCTCTAACTCTAGACTTAGACACCCACAGTTCAATTCCTGGCTCAGCAGCAAACTAGCTCTGAGATCTTATCCAAGCTATTTAGTCTTTCTGCAGCTACTTTCCTCACCTATAAATGCTGATAATTTATAAGCTGTTGTGAGGACTGAGGACTAAGATCTTTGGAAACAAATTAACAAATAATAACTATGCAGTAAGTTACTTATTATCACTGTAAATCAAATATCCATTTAAAACTACCAGACTATTGTGTGTCTGCCTCTTGAGAAATCTGTATGCAGGTCAAGAAGTAACAGTTAGAACTGGTTATGGAACACTAGACTGGTTCAAAATTAGGAAAGGCGTATGTCAAGGCTGTAGTATTGTCACCCTGCTTATTTACTTCATATGGAGAGTACATCGAGCAAAGTGCCAGGCTGTTTGAAGCACAAGCTGGAATCAAGATTGCCGGGAGAAATATCAATAAATTCAGATATGCAGACGATACCACCCTTATGGCAGAAAGCTAAGAGGAGCTAAAGAGCCTCTTGATGAAAGTCAAAGAGGAGAGTGAAAAGGCTGGCTTAAAATTCAACATCCAAAAAACAAAGATCGTGGCACCTGGTCCCATCACTTCATGGCAAATAGGTGGGGAAACAGTGGAAACAGTGACAGACTTTGTTTTGGGGAGCTCCAAATCACTGCAGATGGAGACTGCAGCCATGAAAGTAAAAGACGCTTGCTCCTTGAAAGAAAAGCTATGACCAACCTAGACAGCATATTAAAAAGCAGAGACATTATTTTGCCGACAAAGATCCATATAGTTAAGTTAAAGCTGTTTTTCCAGTAGTCATGTATGGATGTGAGAGCTGGACTATAAAGAAAGTTGAGTGCCGAAGAAGTGATGCTTTTGAACTGTGGTGTTGGAGAAGACTCTTGTACAGCAAGGAGATCAAACCAGTCAATCCTAAAGGAAATCAGTCCTGAATGCTCACTGGAAGGACTGATGCTGAAACTCCAATACTTTGGCCACCAGATGGAAAGAACTGGCTCATCAGAAAAGACCTTGATGCAGGGAAAGAGTGAAGACAGGAGAAGGGGACGACAGAGGATGAGATGGTTGAATGGCATCACCAACTCGATGGACATGAGTTTGAGCAAGCTCCAGGAGCTGTGATCGACAGGAAAGCCTGGCATGCTGCAGTCCATGGGGTCGGCAAAGAATCAGACATGACTGAGCGACTGAACTGATTATATGATTGAATTCCCTGAAGCAAGAGACTATATTCAATAAGTTTATACCTCTAAAATGTAGCAATGTCTAGCATAAAGTACAAACCCAAATGTTTGATGATTAAATGATGAATCAATGAGCAACCTGAGGCAGTTCCTCCTATAAAACTGGGAAAACACTTGATACATCTGAGAAGCAACATGGCCTATGTTATAATAAAACTACGCAGAGCTGCTTTCAATCTTTCTAACTCTATGATCTTAAGCAAATTAGCCAACATCTGAGTCAGAGATTCCTCATTTATAAAACAGGTTTCATAGGGGCGTTACACTGAACAAATAAAAAAAATACATGGACATGTCTAGCACAATGCCTGAAATAAAACAGGTATAAACTTAGTTTAGTGTAAAAAAATTCTAATTTACTTAGTTCAGCAAAAGCAATCTTAATTCCTCGAATATTAAGACGAGGAAAAAGTCTACATATCCTGCTTTACTACAGTATCCCTTCCCCTTGCCTGTTAGTCTTTCTAGAATTGTTCTTTTTTAGAACATATTTCTATCTGCAGTAACAACTTAATTCAACCATTTGCAGTTTACATTAGGAAGTAATACATCTCACTGAATTTGTTTTATCAAAATGGCCTTTTTTTAAAAAAAAAAAAGGATAAAATTTATTGACATCAGCATTCATAGGTAAGTCTTATTTATAGCTTTTCTGACACCAGAAACTTGCTGCAGAAATAAAATTCATAACCTTTCCTACCCAAAGATCCTGATTTGACATTATATAAAGAATACAACATAATTAATCCTGTTTATTATGCATGTCAAGGTTAACTTTGAGGTCAAAAAGTTCTCCAATTACTCTTACTAAAATGACTCTGAGTACTCAAAACTAAAAAAAATTATCTTTAAACAGCTTTTTATTAATCAGACATTTATAATTACATATATAAAATTTTATTTAAAAAGGTCTAAAATTATAATGTAGACACTGTTCTGTTCCAGTTATATTGATTAAAATTAAATCTAATGTTAGAAGTGATTTATAATACTGAACTAAACTTTTGTGCATGATAACATCTTGTTAGTTTATCTGCTACAACCTAGGGAAATGAACACATTTTAATTTCTTCTTTGTATTTAGATTTTGCTAGACTTAAAACATTAAATGTTAATAACTTTTCACTTCCTTTTCTGTATTATTTCAAGGAAGCTTTATTTTTTCATTAAATGTGATCTTTTTAAAGCCTAAAACAACTTAAAATTCTTATCTGCCCCAAAGTATACAGTTTTTAAGATGCACTCTAAAATTTGTTTATAAAAGGATCATAGTACACTAGATACTAGTAAATTCATTGTCTTAAGCAGTTTTCTAAATGAATCAATATTTCATAATTTTACAAGTTGTGACTAATCAATACTAGGATGCAGTGTAGTGCAACAATTTCCAAGCAGACATATATACAAGGGTTCTGAGCCTAAAGAAAATTTCAGCGTACGTTTTACTCACACACAGAACATGCTGATAGTAACCAAAAAAAAAAAAAAATTTAAAAAAAAACTATCCCACAATTCACCACCCTGATATATCATTCTCTCTAAATTATTATATCCAGGTGAGATTACCCAATTTTAATAACTAACAGTTCTCATCACTTTAAAACAGAAACAGGGTATGTTCTGTTTCACCCAGAGTTACACATTTCGGAACTACAAGACTTTGGGGGGGGGGGGGGGCGCTGATCTTCGGAAACAAAAGGTAACCTGATCCATTCCAGCTAATTACTAAATGCATACCAACAATACAAAATTCGAATTGCATTTCTGGACACTAAGATCACAAAGGGAGCAGAACGTCAAATGTGTAAGGAATTACTTTTGTATTAAAAATAATCAAAACGAAGAAACACGGTACGCCGAAACTAAGATCTCGCGCAAGGTACAACATTCATTTGATTAAAAAGTTGATCATCTAAAAAGAATTTAATCAATGTTGTTAAAATAACAGTAATTCATCGCATCCACATACGACTTGAAATCCCGATGAGGTCTTTCTTTCAGGTCTAAATATCTCATTCTTTTGCAACCCGGATACCAAAAGGACCTGAAACCTCTCGCGGAGGCGTACAACACACTCGGCGAGTGCTGTCTGTTTACAAATACGAATCTCACAGTTTCCCACGTCAAAAGCGTTCATTACCACCATTCGACTGGGGGGCGGGGGAGAGAGAAGGCGGGCGAGCAAGAAACGAAATCCTCACAGACACCTCTGCCTTCTCTCCTCCCGACAAGGGCGATCCCGGAATAAATATTTATTATGTATTATATGCGTGTGTGTCTATAAGTTATATACGTAGTCTGTATCAAAGCCAGGGTGAAAGAAAAGGCACACAGGACAGGGAATCCTACTGGACCCCAGAGAATATTCACTCCTATCCCGTTAACTCAGAATCCTCCGCCTGGGTCTACAGGTTTCGGCTCGGGGCCGAGAGCTCCAACCTCACCGTGGAGTTCGGTCCCAAAGCGCCCCGGTGCCCTGCTCAGGAAGCCCAGGCCGCCGCCCCTACCTCCCTCATCTCCGCCTTCCCCTGGGACACCCGATGCCCAATCCAGCAAAGAAAGAAGTGTCAGGCCCCAAGAGGGCGGCTGATACGCGCTCGGGCCGGGACCGCGACACCTGCGAGGCGCGGCACCTGAGGGCGAAGAGGGGGCCGCCCGGCCTGCCTCGAGCACACCCCCTCGGGCGCCGGGTGCTATGCCGCGGCCGGAACCTCCGTACCTGCGAAGCCCGCGAGCTACAGGCGCGCGCGGCGCCTCCTCATCTCAGTGGCTCCCGCTCCCCCTCCGCCTCCCGCTGCCGCCGTCACCGCCGCCGCCGCTGGAGGCCAGGACACGACGAGCTCAGGGCTCCACCGCCATGTCCGCCGCGCCGCGAACTGCATTGTGGGGGGGAAGGGATGGGGAGGGGGAGGAGAGAGGGGGAGAGAAAGAGGAGGACCCGCTGAGGGGAGGGGGCCGAGGGAGAAAGGGAGCCAAGGAAGGGGGGAGGGGAGAGAGGGACAGAGCCCTGAATGGAGTCGTGACCCGGGCGGGGGTAGGGAACAAACGCACAGGAGACCGTGGGTAGGAGGCGCGGAGGAAAGGGTTTGGGGGTGCCCCTTCCTTTCGTTCTAGGGGCCCCAGGGCACTGGTTAAACCGGGGCGGGAGGTAGTAAACACCAATGGGAGAAGAGCTACATTCAGGGGCTGGTGGTGGAGACGGGAAACAATGGTGAGGGGACCTAGGTGGGAGGACAGCTCACTCACACTCACGCTGTGGGAAGGGGCGAGCGCGCGAGGACACTCGTTAGCCCGCGAGGAGGGGGCGGGGCCCCTCTAGCGTTGGGGGAGGGTTGAAGTCACCGCGGGCCTGCGGGGGGGCCCGAGCGGGGGTCGCTAAGTCCAGCTCCCTGCCGGGGCCCCACGGGAGAGCGGCGGGAGGACTTCTATTTGCTTGCGGAGGCCGGGGTCGCGGGCACTACCGCCCTGCTTAGTTCTGGTTCCTGGGCTATGGACCTCCCCGCGGAGGCCCCCAAACGTGAAGAGGGCCCGAAAGCCAGCCCCCAGGGGTCGGAAACCCCGGCCTTGGACATGCACCCTCCGGCCTGTGTACTGACCTGGCCCGGTCCCGGCCGCCGCGGACCCTTGGCGATTTAGCCTGGGCTTCTGACCACCAGCGAGTAGGCAGACAGAGGAATCGAATCCTCTGGGTCTCCCCCACCATTCCCCGTCTATTCACCTTTGCCACCACCCCACCAAAGCTGGAATCCTTTTCTTTTAAAATGCAGCTAATTTCTGGAGTTAGGAGCCCAAAAGAAATCTCAAGAGTACCCCCCGGCTCCGCGCGCCGCCCGGAAAAAGATTTTAGAAATCACTTATTTAGTTTTACATGGGTTTGGAATCAACTACCATCCATGAGCCTCCTCCCCCTTTTGCTTTTAATACAGGTTCCTCCATGTAGTTATTTAAAGTCCCAATAGGAAAGGATTTATGGTTTGGTTAATTTTTTTAGTCGTGTCCGACTCTTTGCAACACTTTGGACTGTAGCCCACCAGGCTCCTCTGTCCATGGGATTTTTCAGGCAAGAATCCTGGAATCGGTTGCCATTTCCTCCTCTAAAGGATCTTCCCCACGGAGGGATTGAACCGGCGTCTCCTGTGTCTCCTGCATAGCAGGTGGATTCTTTACCTGCTGAACCGTCTGGGAAGCCCAGGTCCTAATTTTTTTAAGGTCCCAGCCTTGGAGATTATTCAACCAACCTCTAACCTCAAAGCTGGACAAATCACACGACTATAGTCCTTGCAGGTGACACATGCTAAGGCAGGAAAAGAATATGATAGGGTGGACCTGAGGGAAGATGCAAAATCTTAAGTCTTTACAAGATGTCATTTATTTGCTAAGTCGTGTCGGACTATCCTGTGACCCCGTGAGCCCCACCAGGCTCTCTGTCCATGAGATTTCCCAGGCAAGAATACTGGAGTGGGTGGCCATTTCCTTCTCCAGGGGATCTTCCCCCACCCAGCGATGGACTGGCATCTCCTGCATTGGCAGGCACATTCTTTACCACTGAGCCACCTAGGATATTGCCTAATAAAATTTCTCATGATATGACTCAGAGGCTGGAACCTATAAAAGTTTACAGAGGGGGCCTTCCTCTCTGCAGGATCCATCTTCTTTGCACTCCAAAACTGGTTCCTTCTTATTTATCTTTTTGTATGTATATGAATCTGAAGTTTGATGAGAAGAGACCACTAAGTGCTAGTCATTGAGCTAGAGATTTCATATGTTTTTCCATTTAATTCTTATAACAGAGAATTCTCTCTGCTGATGAATGGTTAGAACTCTGAGCTTCCAATGCAAGGGATTCAGGTGTGATCCCTGGTCAGGGAACTAGGATCCCACAAGTGGCACAGCCCCCCAGCAAAAAAATTATAACAATCCCATGAGGTCCCATTTATAAATGAGAAAACCAGAGCTCTGAGAATTAATACATTTTACGCCCCACCCCCCATTTCATGCCAGGGTGTGCAGGTACAGTACACAGAGTAAGTGTGTTACTCGCTCAGTCCTACTCCGTAATGTCACGGACTGCAACCCTCCAGACTCTTCTGTCCATGAAATTCTCTAAGCAAGAATACTGGAGTGGGTTGCCATTTCAAGTTAAAAGAGCTCTACCTAGCTTCAACACTTATCTGTTGTTTAATTTTAGCCAAATACATTCTGAGTTTCTTTATATGTAAGTTTTCAATGACAAAATAGCTACTTCACAGAGATAATGTAAGGAAAATAGCAGATCCCAAATTTAAAACCTGTAGAGACATTAAGATGATACTAACATGTCTTTCTCTTTGGTGAGTGATATCAAGGTCCCTGGAGCAAGTTCAACTGAATAAAATTTCCCAATTACTTAACAGCAAAACACTGAGAGTTATAAAGCCAAACCAGATTCCTGTCTCCAAAAAAGTTCACCATTGAGCAAAGAAGTTCACTACTGCACTACAATAAAGGCAACAGGTTTTAGCAAGAGCTGGACTAATACAGAGGAGTGCATGATAAATCCCACTTGGGTGAAGTTTTATTGGAAGAGGTAGAAGCTGAACCCTGAAAGTTTGCTTATATATGCTGGACACATGTCTGTGATCCTGAGAACATTGTTTTGTCTGGAGTGGGCAGGAAATAATGATTCTGAAAACAAAGGTGAGGGCCAGACAGAATCCCAGTGCCTCTCTGCTCTTATCCCTTCCAGATAACGCTTCTGTACGACTTTTCCTATTACTCAAGATCCGTTCAACTTCTACCTCCTTTATTAAATGATCTTCATCAGCAACACCCCCACAAGCCACTGAATGAGATTCCTCCATTCTCTGAATCCCTACACATTACTTTTATGAGTCTGACTCCAATAAGTTATAAACTTGAGTGCAAATACTTAACATTTGTATTCCTTATAATGCCTACATACTTGTTGAAGGAAACCTCTGGCAACTATACTCCTGTTTATCATTACAATAAAACACTTATAACACAGGTATTTCTATGTGAAAAATGAGGGAAGTTAAGGTATAAGAGACTTCATTAGTGGCCAGGGTCACACGGGAAGCCACAGGCAGTCCTAGAATACCAGTTATGTGTCCTTTTCATTGAATCACCCATTTAATGAGAAATTAAATGGTAAATATCTGACTGCTCTGTATAAATACTCTAAGGACTTACATCTGATACTTGCAAGAAAGACCTCATGCTTGTGGTTAAGTCTCCTGTTCGGAAGTTCTGGGAGCTCAGTTTCTCCCAAACTCAGATGAAAATTACTTACAGCAAAAGTCTTATTTCATCATAAGTAATTAGAAATATAATTGCCCAGTGGATCAATATTCATACTCTATTATCTTCCTAGGTTATCAGTTCAGTTCAAGTCAGTCACTCAGTCATGTCTGACTCTTCACGACTCCATGGACTGCAGCATGCCGGGCTTCCCAGTCCATTACCAACTCCCGGAGCTTACTCAGACTCATGTCCATCAAGTTGGTGATGCTGTCCAACCATCTCATCCTCTGTCGTTACCTTCTCCTCCTGCCTTCAATCTTTCCCAGCATCAGGATCTTTTCTAATAAGTCAGTTCTTCATATCAGGTGGCCAAAGTTTGAGTTTCAGCTTCAGCATCAGTCCTTCCAATGAATATTCAGGACTGATTTCCTTTAAGATTGACAGGTTTGAGCTCTTTGCAGTACAAGGTACTCTCAAGAGTCTTCTCCAACACCATAGTTAAAAGGATCAGTTCTTCGGCAGTCAGCTTTCTTTATGGTCCAACTCTCACATCCATACATGACTACTGGAAAAACCATAGCTTTGACTAGATGGACCTTTGTTGGCAAAATAATATCTCTGCTTTTTAATATGCTGTCTAGGTTCCTCATATCTTTTCTTCCAAGGAGCAAGCGTCTTTTAGTTTCATGGCTACTATAGTCACCATCTGCAGTGATTTTGGATCCCCCAAAAATTAAGTCTGTCACTGTTTCCCCATCTATTTGCCATAAAGTGATGGGATTGGAATGTTGAGTTTTAAGCCAGCTTTTTCACTATCCTTTTTCACTTTCGTCAAAAGCCTCTTTAGTTCTTCTTTGCTTTCTGCCATAAGGGTGGTGTCATCTGCATATCTGAGGTTACTGATATTTCTCCTGGCAATCTTGATTCCAGCTTGTGCTTCATCCAGCCTGGCATTTCACATGATGTACTCTGCATAGAAGTTAAATAAGCAGGGTGACAATATGCAGCCTTGATGTACTCCTTTTCCTATTTGGAACCAGTCTGTTGTTCCATGTCCAGTTCTAACTGTTGCTTCTTGACCTGCATACAGATCTCTCAGAAGGCAGGTCAGGTGGTCTGCTATTCCCTTCTCTTTAAGAATTTTCCATTTTGTTGTGATCCACATAGTCAAAGGCTTTGGTATAGTCAATAAATCAGAAGTAAGTGTTTTTCTAGAACTCTCTTGCTTTTTCTATGATCCAAAAGATGTTGCCAATGTGATTGCTGGTTCCTCTGGCTTTTCTAAATCCAGCTTGAATGTCTAGAAGTTTTCAGTTCATGTACAGTTGAAGCCTATCTTGGAGAATTTTGAGCATTACTTTGCTAGCGTGTGAGATGACCGTAATGGTGTGGTAGTTTGAACATTCTTTAGCATTGCCTTTCTTTGGGATTGAAATGAAAACTGACCTTTTCCAGTCCTGTAGCCACCCTGAGTTTTCCAAATGTGCTGGCATATTGAGTGTAGCACTTTCACAGCATCATCTTTTAGGGTTTAAAATAGCTCAACTGGAATTCCATCACCTCCACTAGCTTTGTTTGTAGTGATGCTTCCTAAGACCCACTTGACTTCCCTTTCCAGGATGTCAGGCTATAGGTGAGTGATCACACCATCATGGTTATCCAGGTCATGAAGATCTTTTTTGTATTGTTCTTCTGTGTATTCTTGTTTCCTAGGTGACAGGAAAACCCAATCCAAAAATCATTCATCATATTGAGTGAAAAGGTGACTGATGAGTAAATTATATCAGAACAAGAAAGGTTCCTTAGAGATAAGTCTGCTAAAACCAACATCTACTGGTAAATCATAAAGAGAACAAATCGTAACAAGCCATGCATGTATGTTATTTTAAAAAAACAGGTTTTATCCTGTAATTAATGGAAACTTACTGAACATTCGTAAGTAAGAGAAAGATACAATCAGATCTACTAAAGTTTTTTTCTAAGACTCCTTTTTTTCTCCCAAATAACCTGATTTCTTCAAGAGAGAGACTTCAGTGCTTGGTAACCTTTTATAGACTCTGGCTGATGATACTCTCCAGTCAAAAAGAGTCCCATGATATGGTCCTAATATGTCTTCTTCACCTGTGTATTCCAGCACCCAGAACAATTCTGATACTCAGAAAGTACCTAGAAATTGCTTGTTGACACTCTAAGTCATCTGTAAAGCAGAAGGTAGGTTCAAAGTTTAAAATTTTGTGATTCTTAAAAGCAGCATGCAATACCAGAGCCTCTAATGCGCACCTCAAAGAGAGTGTAAAGAATTGATTTCTTTTTATTTTTTTGCATTCTTGGAATTAAATAAGCTAAAATATGTTAAAATGCCTATCTTAGTAAACATTCAATGAAAATTAATTCCCTTTATCCTTAAAATCAAGTTTCTTCTCATCTGCCCCAGACTCACACTAGCACATGTGAATACTTGCTATCCATTGATTTCATTTAATTTGTTCTGAAGATTCAATGCATGGAATTTTTAACTACAGCCACACCCTTTAGTGTACTTGCTTGAAGTGTGTTGAAATGGTCTGTTTCTTTTTTTTTCAGGGTGGCTTTCTTCTTTAATGTAAATAAGAAATGAGAATTAGAAAAGACATTGGAGTTGGTATAGATGTATATATCAAATACTTAAATACAGACCAAGAGATGATGCTGTAATTGTAACCTAGGACCATATCATAAGGGCCATGTGTGCCATTTTAAAGGGCAGCCTTTTTACAATGAAAGTTAAAATGGAGTTAATAACACAGAACATTTGCAAGCAAGGCAGAGAGATCATCAGATCTACCTCCTACAGCAAAACTTACTTACATGCTACACAGCTCAGGTCCCAGGCATAGACACTGTTGGTTGGTTTTTTTTTTTTTTTTTTACTATATAGGGATTGTATTTTGTATTTTTTTTACTATATAGGTACTGTAAGTTGTATTTTATCAACAGGATGCCACAAAGGACCACGATAAAACCAGACTGAAACAGCTAGATCCAAGATGGTGGATAAAGTAAGCTAAAGGTCACTGCTTTCCTTGTCTTGATTTATCTCTTTGTTTCCATACCAACCCCTGAAAGCTGAAATACACTTGCCTTGATTTATCTCTGTGTTTGTTTCAAGTTACCTCCTAGTTATTGGCAGAGATGCCTTGCAGCTGTACTGTAAGAGATAAGTGCTTTGAGAAGTATACAATGGTCAACCATCCCCAACCAGCTCTGACTTGATCACAGGAATGTTCCTGCTCAGATGAAACCCAGAGGTATCTGAAAATTACCTTTGCTTCATTACCTTAATAAGATCTCCACCCAAAGTGGGGGTTTGTACTCTGTTAGGCACAACTGGTGCCGGATGCAAAGGAACACGATAGACTGTGCATGCCCTGGCTGCCCACGAAAATCTCTGCTCCTTTCCTAGAGCCCTGTTGACCTGTTCACTTAAAAAGTGCTTTTAGAGCATGAACTCCCCTTCTCCATTCTCTGGCCATTGAATAAAAGCCTGCCCTGCTTGTACCAAATTCAGTTTTATTATTGGCAGTGCAAAGCTGATTGAGAAAGAACTCCCTGACTGAGCCTGGGGATCTTCAGTTCAGCTAGGGTCCCAAGAGGGAGCCTTGCTTCTAATTCAGTAACACAACTTCTGTTTGAATATTTGTACTTAACACAGAGCTCATTTCTTCCCATGTTTATTTATGCTATATGTTAGAAATTCTTCCTTTACTGAGTTGAAATCTTCCTACTATAATGTCTGTTTTTTTGTAAGTTCTTACCTCAAGAGTAACACCAGGCCTCTTTTTCTTCATATATAAAAACAAGGATGTGAACTAGATGAACTAAAGCCAAATAGGGGTCTAAAGGTCTATAATTCTGATATAAACTCCCTTTAAGTCAGCTATTTTACTTCCTCTAAATCATATCTTTTCCCCTTTTCCTTCAAAACAAAAATGAGGTCCAACTCCCATTCTAACAATCTCCCTGTGACCAATTCTAGTGTGTTAGCTGACTTTATTTTTCTGGGCTCCAAAATCACTGCAGATGGTGATTGCAGCCGTGAAATTAAAAGATGCTTACTCCTTGGAAGGAAAGTTATGGCCAACCTAGACAGCATATTAAAAAGCAGAGACATTACTTTGCCAAAAAAGGTCTGTCTAGTCAAGGCTATGGTTTTTCCAGTGGTCGTGTATGGATGTGAGAGTTGGACTATAAAGAAAGCTGGGCACCGAAGAATTGATGCTTTTGAACTGTGGTGTTGGAGGAGACTCTTGAGAGTCCCTTGGACTTCAAGGAGATCCAACCAGTCCATCCTAAAGGAGATCAGTCCTGGGTGTTCATTGGAGGGACTGATGTTGAAGCTGAAACTCCAATACTTTGGCCACCTGATTCGAAGAGCTGATTCATTGGAAAAGACCCTGATGCTGAGAAAGATTGAGGGCAGGAGGAGAAGGGGACAACAGAGGATGAGATGGTTGGATGGCATCACCGACTTGATGGACATGGGTTTGGGTAGACTCCGGGAGTTGGTGATGGACAGGGAGGCCTGGTGTGCTGCGGTTCATGGGGTCACAAAGAGTCGGACATGACTGAGAGACTCAACTGAACTGAGGACAATCTATACTCTGATTCATTTTTGAATCCTCTAAAATGTCATGCATTCTGTCCAGAAATAAATCCCAGATAATATATGATCAAATAATTTTCAATGAAAGTGCTGCTGCTGCTGCCGCTAAGTCGCTTCAGCTGTGTCTGACTCTGTGCGACCCCATAGACAGCAGCCCACCAAGCTCCCCAGTCCCTGGGATTCTCCAGGCAAGAATACTGGAGTGGGTTGCCATTTCCTTCTCCAATGCGTGAAAGTGAAAAGTGAAAGTGAAGTCGCTCAGTCGTGTCTGACTCTTAGCGACCCCATGGACTGCAGCCTACCAGGCTCCTCCGCCCATGGGATTTTCCAGGCAAGAGTACTGGAGTGGGTTGCCATTGCCTTCTCCGAATGAAAGTGCTAAGGCTATTCAAAGGCAAAAAGTCTTTTTGCCTGGGAAAATAGTGCATGGACAGTCATATTGCAAAAGAATGAAGTGAGACCTTTACCTAATACCATATAAAAAAATTAACTCAAAATGGATCTGAGACCTAAGTGTAAGACCTAAAATAATAAAACTCTTGTGGTGCTGGAGAAGACTGTTGAGAGTCCCTTGGACTGCAAGGAGATCCAACCAATCCATTCTGAAGGAGATCAGCCCTGGGTGTTCTTTGGAAGGAATGATGCTAAAGCTGAAACTCCAGTACTTTGACCACCTCATGCGAAGAGTTGACTCATTGGAAAAGACTCTGATGCTGGGACGGATTGGGAGCTGGAGAAGGGGACGACAGAGGATGAGATGGCTGGATGGCATCACCGACTCGATGGATGTGAGTTTGAGTCAACTCCGGGAGATGGTGATGGACAGGGAGGCCTGGTGTGCTGCGATTCATGGGGTCGCAAAGAGTCAGACACAACTGAGCAACTGAACTGAACTGAGACAGAAATGTAAGGCAAAAACTTCACAACATTGGATTTGGCAATGACTTCTTAGATATGACACCAAAGGCTCAGGCAACAAAAGAAAATATGGACAAATTGGACTTCAAGAAAAATAAATACTTGTGCATCAGAAGACAGTATCAATGGAGTAAAAAGGCAACCCACAGAATGGGCAAAAATATTTCAAATCATATATCTGATATCTACAGTATAGAGTGAAGTAAAACTCAACAACAAAAAAACAAACAACCTGATTCAAAATGGGCAAAGAACCTGATACACATTTCTCTGTAGAAAATATACAAATGACCAATATACACATGTCCCAATCATTAAAGAAATGCAAATCAAACCTACAAGATATCATTGTATCTCTCTCTCTCATTAGTATGGCTACCACCATAAAACAAACAAATAAACAAACAAAAAAAAAAAAACTAGGAAATAGTGTTTGTGAGAATGTAGAGAAATTAGAACCCTTGTGCAATGCTGGTTGGAATACAAAATGATACAGCTGCTGTGGAAAACAGTAAGTGGTTCCTCAAAAAAATTAAACATAGAATTATATTACCATATAACCCAGCAATTACAGTTCTGGGCATATACTCAAAAGACTTGAAAACTAAGTCTCAAAGGGATATTTGTACACCCATATTCTTAGCAACATTATTCACACAATAGCTAAAAAGTGAAAGCATTGCAAATATCCACTGATGAATGAATGGATAAGCAAAATGTGGTATATACAAACAATGGCATACTATTCAGTCTTAAAAAGAAAGGAAATTCTGCATATGCTACAACATGGGTGAACTTCGATGACACTAAGCTAACTGAAATAAACCAGTTACAAAAAAAAAACAAATACTGTGTGATTCTATATACTTAGAGTAGTCAAAATCATAGACAGAAGGTAGAAAGATGGTTACCAGGGGCTGGGGGAGGGGAGAATGAAGAAAGAGTTTCAATTTTACAAGATTAAAAGAGTGGCAGAGATGAATGGTGGTGATGGTTGCACATTATGAATGCATTTAATGCTGACTGAATTGTACACTTGAAAATGGTAAAGATAATAAATTTTATGTTACATGTACTTTACCAGAACTTTAAAAAGTTGTAAAAAAAAAAAAAAAAAAAAGACACACTCTGATGAGTTCTGGAGCTGGAAATCTCTCTTCCCTCAAGGAGCTCTCAGAAACATAAACAAATACTAATAGAATGTGATAATTTCCATAATAAGGGTATGTATAAACATTATGAAAACACAAATAAGGGATAACTAATTTTATTTGGGAGAGAAGGAAAGAATGATCAACAAAACTTTGGAAAATAAATATTCTTGAAGTATCTTTGAAAGGCGAGTGAAATAGCCATCTAAAGGAGAGGAAGAGCATTCAAGATACAGAGAAGAAAAAGGGTAGGGCATGTTATGGGAATCTGCAGCTAGTTGGCACACTGGAGGGCAGGGTACAGGAGATGATACTGGAGGGCCAGATCATAGGCCTGCAGTACCAGGCTGAGCACCTGGCCGTACCTGAAAGGTAGTCCTTAAAGAGTTTCAACCAGGAGAATGATACAGTCATACTTGGATATTAGAAAAGATTAATTAGCAATGCATAGATAAGAATAGAGGAGCCAAAACTGAAGGCAGGGAAAACAGTTAGGGATTGTTGTAGAAAATCAGGTGAGAGATTATGAAAGCTTGAAATAAGTAGAAGAAGTAGGACAGAAAAAAGGGACAGATCAGAAAGATGTAACATGTGTACAGTGTTAGAATAACAAGACCTAAATGGTTTATTAAGATGTGTTGTTCATGGTACAGATAAAAGTTCTCATGTAGAAGAGATTGTTCTTATTCAGGGAGGTTTCACTATCACCAGCTCTGAACAACCAGGAGCAACTGCTGGTATGCAGTTTAGAAAGTAAGCCTAAAAACTCAGTCTAGGGACAATGAGAAAGAGTGATGGGGACTTCCCTGGTGGTCCAGTGGCTAAGACTCAGCTCTTCCAATGCAGGGGGCCTGGGTTTGATCCCTGATCAGGGAACTAGGTCCCACATGCCACAACTGAGTTCACATGTCACACTAAAGATCCTGTGCTCAACACAGCCAAATAAATAGAACGGTTTTTTTTAAATGATGAATTAGGAATGTCTGCTGAATGGGAAAGCACTGGCACATGACAGATATTTAACATTTCACTCTCAGGCAGAGGAAACATTAAGATAAACTGAGTATTTTAAAGAATACATATGGTATATTTCCATTTTTTAAAATTCAAGAACAGACAAAATTAATTTTTGTTGATGGAAGTCAAAATAGTTGTTATCTCTGTGTGAGGATGTAGATATGGACTGGAAAGGGGTACAGGGGAGCATATTAGAGTGCTAGAAATCTACTAGACCTTGATCTGGGTGGTGGTCACACATGTGTATATATCTGTGAACAACCAGTAAGTGGTACACTTAAGTTTTGTGCTTCTTACTATATGAATTATATATATCAATTTTTAAAAATGAAAAAAGTGAATATGTGTTTAAGGAATGGCAAATAGTTGGATGTTGTATAGGGTAAGGAAGAAAGAAAAAGGTTAGCAGACTACTGGGAGATAAAGTTGGGGAAGTAATAGAATGGCAATAGATAGTGAAAGGTTTGGGGAACCATTTTAGAGTGTAGGCTTCCCGGGTGGCTCAGCAGTAAAAGAATCTGCCTGCAACACAGGAGACATGGGCTTCATCCCTGGGTCAAGAAGATCCCCTGGAGGAGGGCATGGCAATCCACACCAGTATTTTTGCCTGGAGAATCCCACGGACAGAGGATTCTGACGGGCTACAGTCCATGGGTCTGACACGACTGAATTGACTGAGCACACACACACACATTAAAGAGCCTGGACTTGTTCCTACAGCCTTTGGGGAGTATATAAAGCTTTGGATATTCCCATATCTCTGTTTTGGCTGTGCAGAGTCTCCTTTGGAGAGAAAAAGGTGAAGAACAGTTTCTCTGACCCAGCTTGGATCTCAGACCCAGTATCCTCTTGGCTAATGGTTTATCAATTTTATATCCATCCTTGGAAATCATAAAAGGGAGGGGAATCCAATTACCTCTGAAAGTACCTGGCAAGTGTCTTTAATTCAAACTTTGAATATTTTTTATTATAGACCTCACATAACCACATTGCAAAGTCTCAAACCTAAAGAAAGGGGGTATGAACTGTGGATAATTCTACTACAGTACTGTTAGCATTTTCATATACTGGATTTCATAACAGTCTTTCTTCTTTAAAAAAAAAAAAAACAGCTCTTCAAGATAAGACAGCTGGCCTGTGCTGATAGCCCAGTACCAGAGACTAGGTCAGATTTGGAAAAGCATAACCAAAAGTTGTCTCTGAATGTATTTTGGCAGGAGCAAGGCAGAATCTAGAAGTAGACCACGTCAGAAATACATGTCTAAAACGAAAAAGCAAAGGGCTAGAGTGCAAAGGTGGAAAGGTTCAAGTGTTAGCCACTATATGTATACAGAAATTCCTTTGACTGGGTGCCTACTGTATTTTGTGAGCTGTATGTAAGTGTTGGACTGGATAGTTGTAATCTTAATAATTTTGTCTTATTTTCATTCAACCTTAAATCATATGCATTTTTCATGTTGCTATATAGTCTTCATAACTATTTGCATTTTCAGAGGTTAAGTTTTATTTTTCATAGAATAAAAGCGAAAAATCAATTTTTAAAGTAAAAGTTTTATTTTATTTCTTTTAACAATTCTGCTTTATTTCCTTTAATGTGCATTTTACAACTCCTAAATCTTTTCTAAAATTATTTTCTAATAAATGACTTTTATGTTTGTAAATATTGGGTTGGGTGAAAAGTTAAAATTTCATCCCAATGAACTTTTTGGCCAACCCAATAGTTCCCTGTTTTCTTAAACTGTTAAAATGAAATCATTTTTTTTTTCTGATTATTATAGAATTACATGCTCTTTTCAGAAACTCTGGAAATTTTAGGAAAAAATAAAGAAGAAAATGGAGAAGGAAATGGCAACCCACTCCAGTACTCTGGCCTGGGAGAATTCCAGGGACAGAGGAGGATGGAGGTCTACAGTCCATGAGGTCACAAAGAGTCAGACGGGACTGAGTGACTGAGCATACAAAGAGGAAAATAACAATAGCAATAGACCATACCCCACTATCTTAAGATAATCTAAACAACTTTTGGGCATATTTCCTTTCAGCCTTTTTTTTTTTAATGCATTTTAACAGTTGAGATCACACTTTGCACATAATATATTTTTTGTTTAATGTTTTGTCGTTGTTCAGTTGCTAAGTTGTGTCTGACTCTTTGTGACCCCATGGACTGCAGCTTGCTAGGCTTCCCTGTCCTTCACTATCTTCTGGAGCTTGTTGAAATTGATGTCCACTGAGTCAGTGATGCCATCCAGCTATCTCATCCTCTGTCATCCGTTTCTCCTCCTGCCCTCAGACTTTCCCAGCATCAGGCTCTTTTCCAATGAGTCAGTTCTTTGCATCAGGTGGCCAAAGTATTGGAGCTTCAGCTTCAGCATCAGCATCAGTCCTTCCAAGGACTATTCAGGATTGATTTCCTTTAAGATTGACTGGTTTTATCCTAAGTATTTCTCCACATCGTTAAGAATTCTTTGTAAATACAGTTTTAGCAGCTGTAAAATTTTATATAAAAGAAGGTGTCATAGTTTGCTTAACCAGTCCCTTATTGTTAGGCATTTAAGTTACTTTTAATTTTTTTTCTATTCTAAATAATGCTTTTTGCATTAATGTATAAAGCACTATAATACTATTTCCTCAGGGCTTCCCTGGTGGCTCAGTGGTAAAGAATCAGCCTGCCAATACAGGAAACACGGGTTCAGTTCCTGGGCCAGGAAGATCCCACATGCAACAGAGCAACTACTGAAGCTCCGTTGCCACAATTACTGAAGCCCAAGCACCCTAGAGCCAGTTCTCCACAACAAGAGAAGCCGCAGCAATGAGAAGCCCGTGCACTGCAACTAGAGAGGAGCCCCTGCTTGCTGAAGCTAGAGAAAAGCCCACACAGCAACGAAGATCCAGCACAGGCAAAAATAAATAAAGTTAAAAATAAAAAAGATATTTCCTCAGAGAAAATTCTAAGATGGAGGATTTCTAAAATTTTAAAGCTTCCTGATGTGTATTACCAAATTACTTTAAAAGATCTGTCCTAAATTCTACTTCCCTACTATGTGGGAGAGAAAACAAACTAAATATTTTCAGGCTTTAAAAATGACAGGTTTCTCAGAATCTCTGAATAAAGGCTATAGTATCCACAAACACAGTTTCCTTAAAAAAAAAAAAATACTGACTAAAAACACAGGAGTGCCAGATTTGGGGAGGGGGAACTTGTCACACTTTAGTTACTTTGACATCCCCCTGGAGTCTGAAAACACACCTTCTAAATAGTCAAGTACCCCTACCTTACACATCAACAATATTTTAGACAGAGATTACCTAAGGGTTAGGCAACATCAGTGAAAATCTTGCTGCGTTTCCAAAGTTCCCCAGAGAATACGACCCAAGATCACTTACAGTTTTGGAGGGGAGACTGTCAAAGAGATCCTTGAAGGGATTAGCAGTTCAAGCAGATTTTATATGCAGCTCTGAATTTTTCTTGTTTAGACAACCCTTGGTCCAGTTCCAGAATCCTTACCCAGCCTTAGATCTCTCCCTACACTCCTCCAAGGGCCCTCCAGGCATCTATAACCTTGAGAGAAATCTTGAGATTCCCCTTTGTCTCTCTGGCCCACAAAGGCTTGCTTACTCTAGTTCCCTACTACCCATTCTCACTCCATTTTTCTGCTCTTGATCTTCCTAATCTTCTCCTCTCTCCTCACTCTCCTGAGTCTTAAGTTTCTCTCTTAAATTCTCTATTAATGCTCTCCCTTTCCCTCTCTGTCCTTGTTTTCTCAAACTTTCAGCCCTTTCCTCCTCTTCAACAGGGACACAGCTGACCTTAACTAGGAGCTGCATCTCTCTATTTTGTCCCCAGACTTCTCTCCCTCGGACTTTTCTGTTCTGTCCAAATGGCACCCACAGTCTCAGTTTTGCAGGAGTTTCTCCCAGCCTCTTTTACACCTAAGACAGCTTTCTTTCACCTTGTTACCAAGGAATACTCTTTAAAGAGCACTGTTATCCCTCTAACCCAAAGATGACCTCCTTCTGCTACTTATACTTATCATTGTTGTTGTTGAGTCACTCAGTCATGTCCGACTCTTTGTGACCCCATGGACTGCAGCACATCAGGCTTCCCTGTCCTTCGCTATCTCCTGGAGTTTGCTCAAACTCATGTCCATTGAGTCAATGACGCCAACCAACCATCTCATCTTCTGTCCCCCCCTTCTCCACCTGCCCTCAATCTTTCCCAGCATCAGGGTCTTTTCCAATGAGTGGGCTCTTTGCATCAGGTGGCCAAAGTATTGGAATTTCAGCTTCATCTTCAGTCCTTCCAATGAATATTCAGGGATGATTTCCTTTCAGTAAAGTTCAGTTGCTCAGTCATGTCCGACTCTTTGTGACCCCATGGACCACAGTATGCCAGGCTTCCCTGTCCATCACCAACTCCCAGAGTTTACCCAGATTCATGCCCATTGAGTCAGTGATGCCATCCAACCATCTCATCCTCTGTCATCCCCTTCTCCTCCCACCTTCAATCTTTCCCAGTATCAGAGTCTTTTCAAATGAGTCAGCTCTTTGCATCAGGTGGCCAAAGTATTGGAGGTTCAGCTTCAACATCAGTCCTTCCAATGAATACTCAGAACTGATCTCCTTTAGGGTGGACTGGTTGGATCTCCTTGCAGTCCAAGGGACTCTCAAGAGTTCAAAAGCACCAATTCTTCAGCGCTCAGCTTTCTTTATAGTTCAACTCTCACATCCATACATGACTACTGGAAAAACCATAGCCTTAGGATTGATTAGTTTGATCTCCTTGTAGTCCAAGGGACTCTCAAAAGTCTTCTCCAACACCACAGTTCAAAAGCATCTATTTTTCAGCACTCAGCCTTCTTTATGGTCCAATGCTCACATCCGTACATGACTACTGGAAAAACCATAGCTTTGACTGTAAAGTCCAAGAAGGAATCAGTTACATTATGCCCATATTTTCCTCTATTCAAATTAGGATACATGAGAGTGCAAGTTTATAAGCATACTTATAATTGCAACAAGATAGGATATTTGAAATCTGAGCTGTCCTCAAAAATCTGGGACATAATGTTGCTATAAATTCCACCTCTCCAGAACCCAGCTCTCCAGCAGTTTCACACACACGGAGAAATCTGAACATCCTCGGAGTTGTCTAGAAGTTCGTGTTCTATATATTACACTCAGACTAAAAAGAAGTGTTCTCTTTTTTGTCCATTCTGGAAGATAGAGTTTTGACTACACGTCAACTTAGGTCTAACCTTCCAGATTGCTATTTATAGGACATACACAGAGGGATTCTTTAACTGGAGATTTTACAAAGGTCACAAAAGGGTTCACTGAGAAAGACCAAGTCCATGCTCTAAAATGGAAATGTACAGTTTACCGCCCATTGACTTACAGATAAATCTATTTAATGATCTTCAAAGGTGGTTTAGTAGGTTCTGGTTTAAACCTCAGTTCCTTCTTTCTAAGAAAATTAGGGGAAACTATTAAGCAAAGTGAATTCCTCAGAATCACTTTAGACTTTCCTTTCGGCACTATCCAAATTTTATAAATTCTCTTCTGCCTGGAGCCCTAAATCTAAATCTCCATAACTGTATTGACTCAAGGTTCACTTTAAGTACAATCTTAATGGATCATATTCCTGAGGAAGCTTGCTTCCTCCAATAAGCCTGCAAAATTCTCTCTTATTATTCTTGATTGTCCCCTGAAATGTTACTCTTTGTGAATTAATATGGCTCTGCCTAGCTCTAGATAAAATCCTAATTTTCTGTCATGTGTCTTGTCTGTGTTGCATTTTCTGTGCACTTTTGTCCACCCCTCCAGTGAAAGGGGTATTTTAAACATTTTTGTTTCCAGAGAGAGCAACTTGCTGGTTGGAGGATCCAAGTTTAAAATGGACCCCCAGAGAAACATGTATGGCTTGAGGCATCCTGTGTAATTCAATGAATATCCACCCTACCCCTAACCCATATTTGCTGGCTAAAGCAAATGTGAAAGTCAGAGAGGGGAAGGAGTTATATTCAAGCAATTTTATGTACAGTCTTGTGCAGACTGCACATACTAGAGAGTTCACACACTTTTCTCCCAGAAGTGACCTTCAACTCTAACTTTACAAGCACTTCCAACTAGGTTGGATATCTAATTTCCATAACTATCACAGATCAAAATCATCAACTAGTGGGTGGGAGTTGGGGGTGCAGAATAGGTTAGTGGTGAAGAGCACAGATTCTGGTGTCAAACTACAGGCTTGAATTTTGGCTCTGCCACTTCCTAGCTATATGACTTTGATTGAGGTACTTCACCTTTTTCTGCCTCAGTTTCCTCATCTGTAAAACAGGGATAATAATATACCTATTTCATACAATTTTCATAAGGGTGGTATACATAAAGTGCAGCAGTAGGTTCTATATGAGTATCAAGTAGAGTGGGTACACTGGTAATAGTTCTTATGAAAAGTAAAAGAAGTAACTTTAAAAAAGTGTCAGGCATAGACCTTGGAACATAAAAGATTTTTAGGGCCCCTTTTCCTTTGTTAAACATGCCTTAGGCTTGCATCCTCCTAAGCCTTTGCAATATGGTACTTCCTTGGCATGATAAACTCTATTGCCTTTCTTTGCTGGCAAACTGTTCCTTCTTCACCCACTTAAATGCATCCTCCCCTCTGTAGTTTCCCTTGTCTTTTTTTTTTTTTTTTTTGGCTTCTTTGGAGAGAATGAGTCTCTCCCTCTTCTTCAGCACTTACTGCTATCACGCTGCTTGATCATATTGTATTGTAATTACTTATTTATGAATCTTCTCCCTCACCAGACTTTATGGTCCTCCTCCATGGCTGGAGCCACATCTTATTTTCACAGCCTCTATCGCAGTTCTGTCCTTCATTAAATGTTTTGATGAATGGAGGAATAATATCAGCCAACACACAGTGCTTAGTTCTAGGCTCTGTTCCAATGCTTTACAAATATTAACTTTAATCTTGACAACAATCATATGAAGTATTATTATCATCTCTAACTTACAGATAAGAATAAATGACTCAAAAGAGTTTACGTAATTTGTCTAGGTCACCTCTGCTACTAATTGTCAAAGCCAGGATACTAATATAAGTAGTTGGTATCAGAAACCAGGCTTTTAACTCACCCAGTACAATGTCTCCTAGAGAACAAGAGAACAAATAATTGCTCGCAAACTTGGCTTTCCCAAAGGTCTCACTTTCTCAGGCAAATGAGACGTTCATCTAGCAAATATTTACATAGTGCTTTCTATGTGTACACCATCATGTTGAGCACTGATCTCTAATTGCTCCCTCCTTTCCCCTATCACCCCTCCACCTAATCACTTCTACCTGCCCCAAAACTCCACTGTTCTATGAACTTCTTTCAGTTTCTTGAATGTGTTGTACTCTCTGTGTCTCAGCTTTGGAACCATGACTTCAGTTTGCCCTGTTAACTCATGCTTATCCTTCAGTTCTCAGTTTGCATGCGTGCATGTGTGCATTCTTAGTTTTGTCCCACTATCTGGAGACTGTAGCCCACCAGGCTCCTCTGTTCATGGGATTTACCAGGCAAGAATACTGGAGTGGGGTGCCGTTTCCTCCTCCAGGGGTCTTCCCAACCCAGGGACTGAACTCTTTATCTTCTGCCTTGGCAGACAGAATCTTTACCACTGAACCACCTGGGAAGCCATTCTTTCTGCAAACCATAGTTATTCCCGCCCCCTGCCTCCCCACCTCAAGTAATTTACATGCCCTTGCTCTGAGCTCCCCACAGCACTTTGCATTCTCTTTATCATAGCGTTTGTATACTTACTGTTCTTGCCCCTTTACTTATCTGCCTTCTGCACTAGACTAGAAGCTTTGTGAGACCAAGGACTGAGTCTTATCTGGGTTATCACTGAATATGCAGCACTCAACCTGATGACCAGCACATAGTAGATGTTTGATAAATATTTGTCGAATGACCAGTTTAAGGATGAGCATGACAAAATCTCTATACTTATGAAGTTTACTTGGAAAAAAAAAGGTCTAGTGGGGATACAGAAAATGAAAAGAATATATTATAATAGATTATATACCAGGATCCTTCAGGGACACAGAGGGAAAGATTTCTGACTCAATCTGGAGTAAAGCAGAAAGGGGACAGTTCAGCAGAGTCTTAAAGGAATAGTGAGAGTTTATGAAAAGGGAAGAAATAGGTCATAAGCAAGAACTATACTATAAATTGTTTGATTGCCTAAGTGGCTAAACCATTTTTTCTGTGTGTCTGAAAAGAATACTAAACTAAACTTAGTTCTACAACTGATTGTTCTAATATGAGTTTGGAGACAATATGCCATAACATAAAAGGCAGTATGATGAGATACTTTTTTCGTTAAGTGGCTGCTCTGTGAATCCCCATGAACATCTCTTCTTACTTCTATCATCATATTTATCATGCTGCACTGTCATTAGTAGAGTGGTTCTACCCACATGATGAGCTATTTAAGGCCTAGGGTTAAAGTCCTTTAAAAGTCTGATTCAATTCTGTATATTCTCTAGTACCAGAACAAAGCCATTCCAGCAAGAAGGTCTGTGAATACTCCTACGTGATTATGAAGTCTTAGATGAGCTGGCCTCCAGCAGTCTCTCAGCTTTGTCTCATGTCCCATACGACATGCTCCAGTCAAGATATACCTCTCAGTTCTCTGAATAACATTGGGCTCTTAAGGCCTATGGGCCTCCCCACATGCCAATGCCACTCCCACTGTCTCTTCGCGTTCATTTTTCCAGTTCATCATCTAGCTAACTCCTACTCATCCTTGAGGCTTCAACTTAAACATCACTCCTGAAGAAAGCCCTCGCTGGCCCAGAGACAAGTTTAGACCTTCCTGTTATACGGTCTTATAAAATGGTAAATTTCTCAGTGTCATTTATCACACTTGTAAATACTTAATCACTGTCTCTCCAGTGGAGCAGAAGTTTCATAATTCAGCACTTGGAACAGAATATATAAGATAACAGGTGCTCAAAAAAAACTCTTTTGAATAAGTTACTGAATAAATGAATAAAGTGCTATAATTCATTTTTAATATGATTTTTTTAGTGGCCTGGGCTTCCCTGGTGGTTAAGCTGGTAAAGAATCCACCCGCAATGTGGGAGACCTGGGTTCCATCCCTGGGTTGGGAAGATCCCCTGGAGAAGGGAGCGGCTACCCACTCTAGTATTCTGGCTGGAGAATTCCATGGACTGTATAGTTCATGGGGTTGCAAATAGTCAGACACAACTGGGTGACTTTTGCTTCACTTTAGTGACTTAGCTTTCAGGAGGCTCTATGATAGATTAGAACTGATCAAATTAGCAAATAACCCATTAGTATTGTAAGTATTTCCAATGCACCATTAAGAATCAGGGTTGTTGCTCTGCCAAGCAAACAGTTGAAGAACAGTGTCTTAACCAAGACAATTTACAGGGACCTCTATGCACACCACCTTTTTCCCCTCTGCTCTTGAATCATTTCTAGTAATCCCTTCCTTGCTATCAAAATCTCCTGAGCTTGTTTTCCTATACCAGATTTCAACTCATCTCTTGCTCCAAGTTCTCCTTCCTGGTTCTTCAAAAGCTCCTCTGATTCCAGCCAGCCAGAGGATTCCCATTTCCTCAACAGCCTTGCCCAGAGCATCAGAATATTATTGCTTCTGGCCCCAAGCCATCCCACTCAGCACCTCCCCAGCTCCTACCAAGCCTTTCTCAAAAGCTCTGGCACAAGGTAAGGGATTGGGTGGTGTGGAAGAGTCAAAAGAAAAGAGTTTCTACCCTCAATGAGCTCCCAGTCTATCGAGGAGACAAAATGTTAGTTGCTCAGTTGTTTCCAACTCTTTTTGATCCCTTGGACTGTAACCCATGAGGTTTCTCTGTCCATGGGATTTTCCAGGCAAGCATACTGGAGTAGGTGGCCTTTCCCTTTGCCAGGATATCTTCCGGATCCAGGGATTGAACCCAGGTCTCCTGCATTTCAGGCAGATTCCTTACCATCTGAGCCACAGAAGAGATTGTCGAGGAGACAAAAGATAAACACAAAAAGCAAAACAACCATAGCATTCTGTATTTGCTTAAATGCCAAATGATGTGAATGTACAGAGAGCATTTGTGAGATAGTTCAGAGGAGTCATCATCCTTGAATCTTACTTACCACATATCTGATCATATTCCAAGTATTGTTTCTTTTATTTCCTTCTTCTAAGATAGCTTCTTCTAAGATAGGTCTTCTGTTTTTCCCTTTCTCACTTTTCCCACCACCATCGTCTTGGTTTAGACTCCATATACTCTCCTCTAGATTATGGTAACAGCCTCCCAGTTTACCTCTTTGCTTCTATTCTCAACCCCCATTCAATTCATTCTCTATTGTAGCCAGAGTCATATTCTTTTTTTCCCCTTATTTATGATTAGTTTTTTTTTGTTGAAATGTAGCTGATATACAATATTATATAAGTTAAAAGTGCACAACATAATGATTCACAAAGTTTGTACCCCATTTATAGTTATTATAAAATATTGGCTATATTCCCTGTGTTGTACAATATACCTATATAACTTTTTTTATGTGTAGTAGTTTTTACCTTTGAATCCCCTACCCCTATATTGTCCCACCCCCTTCCTTCTCCCCACTGATAATCACTAGTTTGTCCTCTATATCTGTGAGTCTGTTTCTTTTTGTTATGTTCACTAGTTTGTTATATTTTTAGATTCCACCTAGAAGTGATATCACACAGTATTTGCATTTTTCTATCTGACTTATTTCACTACCATAATGCTCTCCAAGTCCATTCATGTTGTTGCAAATAGCAAAATCCTCATTATTTTTTATGGCTAAATAGTATTCCATTGTGGACTTCCCAGTGGCTCAGTGATAAAGAATCCACCTGCCCTGCAGGAGCTGCAGGAAACACAGGAATATCCCCTGGAGAAGGAACTAGCAACCCACTCCAGTATTCTTGCCTGGAAAATCACTTGGACAAAGGAGTCTGGTAGGCTATAGTGCATGGGATCACAAAGAGTCAGACACATGACCGAACGACTGAAAAACAACACAAGAACAAATATTCTGTTGTATATACATACACCACACCTTGTTTATCCACTCATCTGTTGATGGACATTTAGTTTACTGCCATGTCTTGGCAACTGTAAATAACGCTCCCATGAACATTGATGTGCATGTATCTATTCAAATTAGTATTTTTGTTTTTCGAATTTATACCCAGGAGTGGAATTGCTGGATCATATGGTAGTTCTAACTTTAGTTTTTTAAGAAACCTCCATACTCTTTTCCACAGTGGCTGCTGCTGCTGCTGCTGCTAAGTCGCTTCAGTCGTGTCTGACTCTGTGCAACCCCATAGACGGCAGCCCACCAGGCTCCCCTGTCCCTGGGATTCTCCAGGCAAGAACACTGGAGTGGGTTGCCATTTCCTTCTCCAACACATGAAAGTGAAAAGTGAAAGTGAAGTCTCTCAGTCGTGTGTGACTCTTCCCAACCCCATGGACTGCAGCCTACCAGGCTCCTCAGTCCATGGGATTTTTCTGGCAAGAGTACTGGAGTGGGGTGCCATTGCCTTCTCCGTCCACAGTGGCTACACCAATTTAATTCCCACCAATAGTGTGTGACTGTTCTCTTTTCTCTACGTCCTCGCCAATATTTGCTATCTATATTCTTCTTAATAATAGCCATTCTAACAGGTGTGAGGTGATATCTCAGTGTGGTTTTGATTTACATTTCCCTGATAATAGTGACGCTGAGCATCCTTTCATGTTCCTGTTGGCCACCTGCATGTCCTCTTGGGAGAGATGCCTATTCAGTTCTCCTGCTCTCTTTTTTTTTTTTTTGCCCATTTTTAAAATTGGATTGGGATTTTTTTTTTTAAGTTGACTTGTATGAGCTGTCCATATATTTTGGACAGAAATAAACCCAAGAGCTTATGGTCAATTACTCTGTGACAAAGAAGGCAAGAATATGCAATGGAGAAAAGAAAATCTCTTTATTAAGTGGTCCTGGGGAAACTGGACAACTACATATAAAAGAGTGACCCCTTAATGATCATATCATTTGCAAATATTTCCTCCCATTCAGTTGGTTGTCTTCATTTTGTTTATGGTTTCCTTTGCTGTGCAAAAGGTTTTAAGTTTTAATTAGATCCCACTTGTTTATTTTTGCTTTTATTCCCTTTGCTATTGGAGACCAATCCAAAAAAAAATGCTATAATTTATGTTAAAGAATGCTCTGCCTATGTTTTTCCCTAGAAGTGTTATGGTTTCTGGTCTTACGTTTAGGTCTTTAGTCCATTTTTAGCTTATTTTTGGGTATGGTGTTAGAGAATGATCTTATTTCACTCTTTTACATGTAGTCGTCCAGTTTCCCCAGGACCACTTAATGAAGAGGTTTTCTTTTCTCCATTGCATATTCTTGCCTTCTTTGTCACAGAGTAATTGACCATAAGCTCTTGGGTTTATTTCTGGGCCCTCTATTCTGTTCCATTGATCTACGTGTCTATTTTGTGCTAGTACCATACTGTTTTGGTTATATAGGTTTGTGATAGAGTCTGAAATCAGGGAGTGTGATTCTGCCAGCTCTGTTATTCTTTTTCAAGATTGTTTTGGCTATTCGGGTCTTTTGTGTTTCCATACAAATTTTTAAATTATTTGTTCTAGTTCTGTGAAATTTGTTATTGGTATTTTGTCAGGGATTACAGTGAAGCTGTAGAAAACCTTGGGTAGTATGGCAATTTTAACAGTATTAATTTTCCAATCAAGAACTTAATATATCTTTCCATTTGTTTATGTCATCTTCACTTCTTTCATCAGCATCTTATAGTTTTCTGAGTACAGGTCTTTTACCTTTTTATGTAGATTTATTTCTATGTATCTTATTCTTTTTGATGAGATGGTAAATGAGATCATTTCCTTAATTTCTTTTTCTGATAGTTCATTGTTAGTGTATAGAAATGCAACAATTTCCTGTATATTTATTTTTTATCCTGTAACTTTACTAAATACATTGATGAGCTCTAATAGTTTTCTGGTGGCACCTTTAAGATTTTTTATGTACAGTATCATGTAATTTGCAAGCAGTGAGAGTTTTAATTCTTCCTTTCCAATTTGGATTCCTTTTATTTCTTTTTATTGCCTGATATTTAGGCTAGGACTTCCAAAACTCTGTTGAATAAAAGTGGCATGAG
Source organism: Bos indicus (assembly GCF_029378745.1). Classification (NCBI taxonomy): domain Eukaryota; kingdom Metazoa; phylum Chordata; class Mammalia; order Artiodactyla; family Bovidae; genus Bos; species Bos indicus. The sequence continues at coordinate 94,032,417 of NC_091762.1, read as the reverse complement.
TGGGCATCCTTGTCTTGTTCCTGATCATAAAGGAAGAGGGTAAGTCCTTATCACAGTTGTTCAATTTGACATTGAACTATATATTTCATTTTTAATGAAATATTTCAAATATACCAAAAAATTATAGGAAAACAATGTAACAAATACTTCTATTCCCAAGGCCCATTTAAGAAATAAAATACTGAATCCCCTAATACTCCTCAGTTGCCTACCTCTCTCATCTCCTCCCCTAGAATCTCAAGGTATTCACCACTGTGATTTTGGTGTTTTTCACTCCTCTATATTTTCAGTGCATATTTGTGCCCATGAATAATATATAGTATTATTTTGCATTTTAACTGTCTAATTTCAAGTTAAATTTATAGATGAATGGAATATAAAATTTTATGTACTAAACTTTCTTTAATATTAACATACTGCACAATCACGGTTCGGTTCAGTTCATTTCAGTTCAGTTCAGTAGCTCAGTCACGTCCAACTCTTTGTAATCCCATGGACTGCAGCATGCCAGGCCTTCCTGTCCGTCACCAACTCCCGGAGCTTACTCAAACTCATGTCCATTGAGTCAGTGATGTCATCCAATCATCTCATTCTCTGTCATCCCCTCCTCCTCCCACCTTCAATCTTTCCCAGCATCAGGATCTTTTCCAATGAGTCAGTTCTTCGCATCAGGTGGCCAAAGTATTGGAGTTTCAGCTTCAGCATCAGTCCTTCCAGTGAATATTCAGGATTGATTTCCTTTAGGATGGACTGGTTGGATCTCCTTGCAGTCCAAGGGACTCTCAAGAGTCTTCTCCAACACCACAGTTCAAAAGCATCAATTCTTTGGAGCTCAGCTTTCTTCACAGTCCAACGCTCACATCCATACACGACCAATGAAAAAACTATAGCCTTAACTAGACAGACCTTTGTTGGCAAAGCAATGTCTCTGCTTTTTAATATGCTGTCTAGGTTGGTCATAACTTTCCTTCCAAGGAGTAAGCATCTTTGAATTTCATGGCTGCAGTCACCATCTACAGTGATTTTGGAGCCCCCAAAAATAAAGTCAGCCACTGTTTCCCCATCTTTTGCCATGAAATGATGGGACCAGATGCCATGATCTTAGTTTTCCGAATGTTGAGCTTTAAGCCAACTTTTTCACTCTCTTCATTCACTTTCATCAAGAGGCTCTTTAGTTCTTCTTCATTTTCTGCCATAAGTGTGGTGTCATCTGCATATCTGAGGTTATTGATATTTCTCCCAGCAATCTTGATTCCAGCTTGTGTGAAAAGAAGAGAAGCGAAAAGCAAAGGAGAAAAGGAAATATATAAGTATCTGAATGCAGAGTTCCAAAGGATAGCAAGAAGAGATAAGAAAGCCTTCCTTAGTGATCAATGCAAAGAAATAGAGGAAAACAATAGAATGGGAAAGACTAGAGATCTCTTCAAGAAAATTAGAGTACCAAGGGAACATTTCATGCAAAGATGGGCTCGATAAAGGACAGAAATCGTATGGACCTAACAGAAGCAGAAGATATTAAGAAGAGGTGGCAAGAATACACAGAAGAACTATACAAAAAAGATCTTCACAACCAAGATAATCAAGATGGTATGATCACTGACCTAGAGCCAGACATCCTGGAATGTGAAGTCAAGTGGGCCTTAGAAAGCATCACTATGAACAAAGCTAGTGGAGGTGATGGAATTCCAGTTGAGCTATTCCAAATCCTGAAAGATGATGCTGTGAAAGTGCTGCACTCAATATGCCAGCACATTTGGAAAACTCAGCAGTGGCCACAGGACTGGAAAAGGTCAGTTTTCATTCCAATCCCAAAGAAAGGCAATGCCAAAGAATGCTCAAACTACCGCACAATTGCACTCATCTCACACACTAGTAAAGTAATGCTCAAAATTCTCCAAGCCAGACTTCATCAGTACGTGAACCGTGAACTTCCTGATGTTCAAGCTGGTTTTAGAAAAGGCAGAGGAACCAGAGACCAAATAGCCAACATCTGCTGGAACATGGAAAAAGCAAGAGAGTTCCAGAAAAACATCTATTTCTGCTTTATTGACTATGCCAAAGCCTTTGACTGTGTGGATCACAATAAACTGTGGAAAATTCTGAAATAGATGGAAATACCAGACCACCTGACCTGCCTCTTGAGAAACCTGTATGCAGGTCAGGAAGCAACAGTTAGAACTGGACATGGAACAACAGACTGGTTCCAAATAGGAAAAGGAGTACATCAAGGCTGTATATTGTCACCCTGCTTATTTAACTTCTATGCAGACGACGTCATGAGAAACGCTGGGCTGGAAGAAGCACAAGCTGGAATCAAGATTGCCAGGAGAAATATCAGTAACCTCAGATATGCAGATGACACCACCCTTATGGCAGAAAGCAAAGAGGAACTCAAAAGCCTCTTGATGAAAGTGAAAGTGGAGAGTGAAAAAGTTGGCTTAAAGCTCAACATTCAGAAAACGAAGATCATGGCATCTGGTCCCATCACTTCATGGGAAATAGATGGGGAAACGGTGGAAACAGTGGCTGACTTTATTTTTCTGGGCTCCAAAATCACTGCAGATGGTGACTGCAGCCATGAAATTAAAAGACGCTTACCCTTGGAAGGACAGTTATGACCAACCTAAATAGCATATTGAAAAGCAGAGACATTACTTTGCCAACAAAGGTCTGTCTAGTCAAGGCTATGGTTTTTCCAATTGTCATGTATGGATGTGAGAGTTGGACTGTGAAGAAGGCTGAGCGCCAAAGAATTGATGCTTTTGAAGTGTGGTGTTGGAGAAGACTCTTGAGAGTCCCTTGGACTGCAAGGAGAGCCAACCAGCCCATTCTGAAGGAGATCAGCCCTGGGATTTCTTTGGAAGGAATGATGCTAAAGCTGGAACTCCAGTACTTTGGCCACCTCATTCGAAGAGTTGACTCATTGGAAAAGACTCTGATGCTGGGAGGGATTGGGGGCTGGAGGAGAAGGAGACAACAGAGGATGAGATGGCTTGATGGCATCACTGACTCGATGGACGTGAGTCTGAGTGAACTCCGGGAGTTGGTGATGGACAGGGAGGCCTGGAGGAGAAGGCAATGGCAACTCACTCCAGTACTCTTGCCTGGCAAATCCCATGGACAGAGGGGCCTGGTAGGCTGCAGTCCATGGGGTCGCTAGGAGTTGGACATGACTGAGCGACTTCACTTTATTTTTTCACTTTCATGCATTGGAGAAGGAAATGGCAACCCACTCCAGTGTTCTTGCCTGGAGAATTCCAGGGACAGGGGAGCCTGGTGGACTGCTGTCCATGGGGTCGCACAGAGTCGGACACCACTGAAGTGACTTAGCAGTGGCAGCAGGGAGGCCTGGCGTGCTGCGATTCATGGGGTTGCAAATAGTCGGACATGACTAAGAGACTGAACTGACTGAGGAGTTGAAAGGAATTGATGAAAAAGAAGGATATCTTTAAGTTTCATCTTTCTCCTCACCCTCATTTTAAGTGTCCAGAGTGAAGTGAAGTGAGTGAAAGTCACTTTTCTTCCAAGGAAAAGGAAAGTGAAAGTAGCTCAGTCATGTCTGACTCTTTGCAACCGCATGGACTGTATAGTCCATGGAATTCTCCAGGCCAGAATACTGGAGTGGGTAGCTGCTCCCTTCTCCAGGGCATCTTCCCAACCCAGGGATGGATCCCAGGTCTCCCTCATTACAGGCGGATTCTTTACCAACTGAGCTATCAGGGAAGCCCCTAAGTGCCCAGATGTTCCCACTAAAATGAGGACCAATTGGTGTCAGTTGACAATGGCGAGGCAGAGCCAAGATAATGGGTTCATCTTGGGTCTAGACCTGTTCTAAGTTTCGTCATCATACTGCACTGCAGAGAAGAAAGTATAGGTTGAGAATTACAAAGTCTGAATTCCGGTCCCTGCTGTGCCACTAACTCACTGTGTGACCTTGTACAAGCCATACCTCTTCTCTGAGCATCTGATTGCTAATATGTAAGATGAAAGCACTGGGTAGAAGGGCTTAAAGATACATTCCTACTCTAAACTTCTATGAAACATCAGACTTTAGCCAACTGGCCCCTAGTCACAGATGCATATCAAAGCATTGTTATTCACTCTAGGGATGGAAAAGGACCATCTAGTGCTCTAGTCCATTTCCCCACAAGAACCTGAAGTCCTGCAATAACCTCCAGAAGCAGCTCTTTCAACTCAGTTCTTACATATCTTTTTCCTAACAGGCCACAAAAGAAAAACTACCTGCTTGCTCATTCACAAATTCAATCAGAGGAGCATAGACTGCCAAAGCTGAAAGTACTCATTGTCTCCCTCACTTGGGGAAAATGAGGCCCAGAGAGTGACAAGGTCTTAACCCAAGTTCACTCAGCCAATTACAGGAACATAATAAATTCTCTAGCTGCTACTGCTGCTGCTAAGTCACTTCAGTAGTGTCCGACTCTGTGCGACCCCATAGACGGCAGCCCACCAGGCTCCCCCGTCCCTGGGACTCTCCAGGCAAGAACACTGGAGTGGATTGCCATTTCCTTCTCCAATGCATGAAAGTGAAAAGTGAAAGTGAAGTCGCTCAGTCGTGTCCAACCCTTAGCATGGACTGCATGCAGCCTACCAGGCTTCTCTGTCCATGGGGTTCTCCAGGCAAGAGAACTGGAGTGGGGTGCCATTGCCTTCTTCAAAATTCTCTAGTGATACTATCAAAAGATAGTATCCTGATCAAATTGTTGAATTTCACAGACAAAGAAACAATTCTTTCTTCAAGAAGTAAAAGCAAGTTACCTATAAGGAGGAATAAAATCAGACTTATCCACAGCAAAAGTTTATGTCATTCTGAGGGAAAGTGTAACCCCAGGAATATTTTACCCAACTATGTTGTCAGAGAAATAAAAAAAAACAAGTGCTTTAACAATTTAAAGTTGTTAAAACTATTATTAAAATTGAAAGAATTTAAAGAATCTAGAATCCTTCTTGAAAAAAAAAAAAACTTGATGCTGAAATCCAGCAAGTCAAAACATGAATGTAAATAAAAGAAGTTATTATGAAATATTGGTGATGAAAATTGCATCTATTTAAATCTAGAACTTAGCCTAAACAATTAGAGGAATTATAGTTGTAAATTAAAATGTATATATTATAAATATTGGTAAAGTAAAAATTATTGCTGTTTAGTTGCTAAGTTGTGTCCAACTCTTTTGAAACCGTGTGGACTGTAGTCTGCCAGGCTCCTCTGTCCATGGGATTCTCCAGGCAAGAATACTGGAGTGAGTTGCCATTTCTTCCTCCAGAGGATTTTCCTGACCTAGGAACTGAACTTGCATCTCCTACATCGGCAGGCAGATTCTTTACCACTGAGCACCAGAGAAGCCAATAGTAAAAATAATGAATAACAAAAATTAGGTGTAGGAGAGGAGATGGGAGAAGTATAGATTACTGATCATCTTTATGATAGACAATAGTCAATATTGTTTAACAGTAAAATGTGTAGTTTTTAAAAATAACTCCAATTATTTTCATAATCTTTTATAACTTATTCATAAATCCATTAGTCATTTTACTTGTTAAATTAACTTCCATAAGGCTTTTTAATTAAATATTTTATTTAAAACATCTTGCTTAGTGTGAGCCCTTTAAATGGTTTCTCTATGCCAATTATCCAGTATAAATACATATAGAGATGTTCAGAATGATTTTCACCATAAGTTAAAGATGTTATTTTGAGTGTTAGAATTAAGAGTGATATGTTACTTTCTTCCTGGCATTTTTTTCTGTATTGCTTGAATTTTTTATAAGCATATATTACTATTTTTAAATCATGACAAAATTACTGTTCTAAAAAACTGGAGAGGGAGTTTGGTTCTGAGGAAATACTCCCTAACTTTTGAAAAACAGATTCTGTCAATAATATAAATATTAAAAGTTATTTTCATTGAGTGCCTACATCACGCTAAGGATTTTTCATATAGTGTCTTTATTGCTAACCACAACTCTAAAGGCTAGGTTACAGATGAAGCTCAGGATGATAAAGCCTTTTGCCCAAAGTCACATACCCCCAGAAGATCAAAACCTCTCTGATTCTTTCCATTGAGCCACCACTATGTACATAATAATCAGAGTTAATTCACTGTACTTCAACTTTCTCTTTGAATTTCCACAGCCTTAGATTATTCTCTGGATACTTGATGACAAACAATGAGGCATCCTCAAAAAGACAGAGAATAAAGTTGCCCCTGAAATAAAATCCACTCTCCATAAGTGAAATTAAACATCTGTAGGAAACTAAGAGCCTGTGTGTAAAACTGTCAGAGAAGTTTGGAAACACTCAAAACTCTCAGACCAAGATGCCAAGGTGATCTGGAAGTGTTCCCTAGAAACTGACTGCAACTTAATGAGTGGAAATCATATCAACTGTAATATATCCTGTTTGGAGAACATCTGTGTGAACAGAAAAACAAGAATGGTCAACTATGGAAACCTGAAAAGGTAAAGTCACAGGTGTCTCTCCAGGTACTACCCGGGGATAAGAAATTTTAGCTAAGTAATGTTAACAATATGATTTTCTTGACAAGACCTAGAAAACAGTCCTTTGCTGCATGTTAGACTTGCCTCAGCTACTTTTAAAGTAAGATTCCTATTTGGGCTTTGCCATAACCAACTGAAAGAGCTTCCCTGGTGGCTCAGTGGTAAAGAATCTGTCTGCAATGCAGGAGACATAGGAGACGCAGGTTCGATTTCTGGGTCAGGAAGATCCCTTGGAAGAGGAAATTATAAGCCACTCCAGTATAGTTGCCTGGGAAATCCCATGGACAGAGGAGCCTGGCGGGTTACAGTCCAGGGGGTTGCAAAAAGTTGAACACAACTGAGCACAGCACAGCAAGGTGCATAATCAACTGAATCAGAATCTCGAAGAGAGGGCCCAAGCATGAGCGCTTAAGAAATCTCCCCAGATGCCTCTAAAGTGCAATCAGGGTTGAGAAACAGCTGAAATGAGTAGAGTATCTAAGCTTACTGATGTAGAGGTCTCTCTTGAGATTGACTCACACCCTTTCCTCTGATTCCAGACCTACCACCAGGCTACCCTCTGATACTTGGCTCCCCATTAGAAAATGCATGGATCTTCTGATGTGAATATTCTGGTCTGTTTTGCAAATTAAATTGGCTTTGAAAATAGCACTTTCTTTTTGAGAATTAATAAATGGACTCCTGGTTTATGCATCAGTTATAGTGATCTTTGTTAATGTGGGTCTGAGATATGTCTCTAATCTGAGAGATGTAGCCACTGTCAAGTGCCATAAACATCAAAGTTCTGAGCCTGTCAGGATGCTGGACCCTGGTAATGTACCAGTCTGTGAAAATGAATCCAGGTGACCAGCAGACCTTTCCTGGGACCACATTCTTAGCTCCACTGCAGACCTTTTTTTCTCCAGAGCCAGATTATAAGCTTCTTAAGAACACAGACCCACTGGTTAGGATTCTGGTCTTTCACTGCTGTGGCCTGGGTTGGATCCCTGTTGGGGGAACTGAGATCCTGCAAGCAGCAAGCATGGCAAAGAAAAAAAGAGCACAGACATGGCTTCTCCTGTTTCATCTCCCACCTCTGCCTAGCATAGGGCTGGGCAGTTTAAGAAACTTCCAAAAGAGATTGAGAATATCAATGAAGGAACGAATGAATTCAGTGCATGTGGGGGTATGTCTCTGTATTGTGGAACCTTGTGTCCAGTCTCAGATATCCTTAGATCAGGAGGCCACTTCTCACCTCTGATCCTCCTCTTTATATTGGGAGACTCTTTGAGTCTTGGTGGAAGGCAGAGTCTTATAGAGAGTCAGAAAACACAAGATGATTGTTTCCCCAGCCTCATTTGCAACTAAGTAAGGGCTTGTGTCCTCCAATCAGACATAGTCACCCCAAACTTTGAATCTGGGGCTGGTGACCCAGAGGAAGAGGGGCCACAGAAAACCCATTCTAGTGGCAAAGTGGGAGCAGCAGCGGGCATGCTGAGTTTCTGTGGGTGGGGACCGTGGCAGCGTACTGGGTCCAGAGACGGCGGTTCCACTGGTCCCAGCAGCAGCGCTCTCGCCAGACTGGCTTGGTGATGTGGTTTGCGTTGTGGGCTAGTTACTCACTGCCTCACCTTTTCTCACTGCTGCGTATTTTCCGTGCCTTTGCTGTGATTCTGTGAAATCCTCAATGGCCCTCCCACCTCCACCTTTTTAATGTGCTTTTAATAATTTGTTTTCCTGCTGAAATCAATGAGTCAGTTTCTGTTGCTTACTGCTTAGAACCCCGTTATGGGCTGAATTCTGTCTTCTGCCAAACTTCCTATGTTGAAGTACCTCAGAATGTGACTATATTAGGAAACAGAGCCTTTAAGGACCTGATTAAGTTAAAATGAGTCCGTTAAGATGGGCCTAATTCAATCTGTCCTTCTGAGAGAAGGAAATATGGACACATGGTCACTGTGGGCATATGTGGACAGAGGGACAACCATGTGAGGATACAATGAGAAGGTGGCCACTTGTAAGCCAAGGAGAGAGGCCTCAGGAGAAACCAGATCCTACAGATACCTTCCTCTTGGACTTCTAGCTTCCAGAAGTGTGAGAAAACAAATTTCTGTTCTTTTTTTTTTTTTTTTCAATTTTTTTTGGATGTGGACCCTTTTTTTGAAGTCTTTATTGAGTTTGTTACAGTACTGCTTCTAGTTTTTTGGGTTTTATTTTTAATGTTTTGGTTTTTTGACCGCAAGGCATGTGAGATCTTAGCTCCCCAACTAGGGATCAAACCTGTACCCTCCTGCATTGGAAAGCAAAGTCTTAACCACTGTACCACCAGGTAAGTCCCTAAATTTCTATTCTTGAAGCCATCTAGTCTGTGGTGTTTTGTTAAGCAGCCCTAGCAAACTAATACAAACCCTAAATACAATTAGTGATTGATCAAATATTGTCTGGTCAGTTACAAACCAGGCATTGGAACATGATTACTACCTGTAAACAGAGCAAGGTGAGAAGGAACAGTCAAGATGGGAAGCCAAGCAGGACCCCAGGAAAGAATAGACTAGGTGGTACAAAGCAGCAGGCAGGAAGGGAAGCCTAGAGGAATACTCTAACTCCAGTTGAAGTGTTTATATGGAACCAAACTGATCCTTTGGTGTCAAGGTATAACACTAATAATTGTTATAATTTATTAGTGATTACTATGTGCCAGGATCTTTCACATGCCTATTTCTCCACCTCATAATGACTTTGTTATTTCAAAAGCAACTTTTATTTCTGAAAAAGAAATTGAGTTTTGGAGATGTTTGGGCAACTTGTCCCAAACCATATAGTCAATAAACGGTGGGGTCAGGAGGATGACAAATTTCAAAGTATGCCTGCTGAAGAAAAGAGGTTTGATTGTTGGCAATGTGAAGAAATTTCTAAGAAGGAATTTTCTACTATTACAACAGATCTTTTAGAAGTACAATATACCTCCTAGGATCTCAATACACGGCCCAGCTTCAAACCTTTGATACTTCTACCACAAACTCACAAAACGGAGGGCAGCCCTCTGGAATATTTTCCACAGGAAACATCTGCCCAAATATTTCGAAGGCTGTGAAGTGTCCCAAGAGGGAAGAGGGAAAGCTGAGGCCAATCATAAGTGTGGTGATAAGTCCAGGTACCAGGTGGACTGAAGCAGAGAGAAAATGCAGGCTTCCTGCTTTCTACTCCCTCTGGAAGCATGCTCTAGTAAAGTAAACTCTTTCCAAGACTCAGGTTCCCAGGTTAGTGATCTGGTTTTCTTCTAATAGGAAGTGAGCTGTCTCTCAATCAGGGAGTGGGGGAGGGGGAAATTATTGCCAATTACACTCAATATGTAGGAGGAAAGGTTCAGACATTTCGTGTCTTTACAATTAAGAGACCTCCAGTTTATTCTTAGAGTCAATCACAGCCCAGCCACAGAACACACATTCTTTCTTTGAGTGTTTACAAGAGAATCAATTTAAAAAGATTTTTTAAATCCCTTTTTGTTTAAAGCAACTGACATAATAGAAGGAAAGGATTGAGTCCCTGCCAAGAAAAGGCTTTCTGAACCTTCTTTGGCTCAAGTTGACAGCACTTTAAGGTCTTTCAATAAACCAAGTCACTGGCCCCAAATAGAAAATTGCTACCAGGAAAGAAGAATTTTTTAATGGGATGTCTTTGAGTTAAATTAGAGTCTGTAATCACCCTGAATGTATTATTCAGACTCATTGTTCTTCATATTTGTCCTTCACATGTGATTAAGGAGAAGCACTCCTCATGTGCCAGGCATTGTACTAGGACACTGAGGAGCCAGGGTATTAATCCATCCTGATTCATGCTCTCCCAGGACTTGCAGTCTGGGGAGGAGATGGACAGGTACTCACAGATGGTACAAGGGAGTGAACAAAAGAAAGGGGAAAGTGGGAAGGTCTAAGGGAAACTAAGCATGTAACACTGAGCTAGGGGGGTCTAAGTTGTAATCTGGGGTCCCCGAGAGGAAGGGACAGCACCCCAGTCTTCTCTCAGTTTTGAGCAGAAAAAATATCTGCTTTCATTTGGCGATAGAAGGGGATAGTAGCAGTATTTACTAGTTGCTGTCGCAAAGCAGAATCAGACATAGTTCCCTGCCTTCAAGGAACTTATAGTCTTTAGGAGAAAAGACAAATACACACAAAATATTACAATCCAGATAAATGACAATATAATGAATCCACTAAAAAGAGACATTGTAAGTCTTCAGGGAACAGGAGAGGATGCAAGTCTCCTTGGAATATAACTGGGAACAGCTCCATAAGGAGAGAGGACATATTTGAAGAACATGTAAGAATCTGCTGCGAGAAGCTTCTTCCAGTTATCCAAACGCACCATGCTATCTTGCCTTTGAACTTTTACACATGTTGTTCCTCTATCTAAACCACTTCCCCGTTCCCTGTTCCTGACCCAGTTAACTCTATACATGTTTCTGGTAACAGTTCGGTTAACACTTCCTCCTGGAAGCCTTCCTTCACAAGCCCTTTCTCCATCCCACACCTAGACTGACTTATTGCCATGGTTTCCCATAGAACTGTGTATATATGTTAAGGCTGGATGAGCATAGAGCTTTTGTTTATTTGTAGGAGCAGTGAGAAATTCAGTATGATTAAAGCATAGGGCACACAGCTCAACCAAGAAATATTTGTGGAATGGATGAATGAATGAATGCTTGTAAGAACTTTATTTATTTATTTTTGACTACACAGCTTGTGGGATCTTAATTCCCTAACCAGGAATTGAACCCCAGGCCATTAGCAGTCAAAGTGCAGAGTTCTAACCACGTAACAGCCAGGGAATTCCCTTTGTCCCAGAATCCTTTCCTGGCAGCCCTCCTCTGTCCTTCCAGTCTGGGTCAAGTACTTACCACTCTGTTGTGTCTTTCTGGCATCAAGAGAGCTTAGACAGAGAGTTCTGGGGTTCTGATGTTGCTGCTCTCTGGATCAAAGTCCACCAACTGGGACCCCAGATACCAAGTTGGAGGGAACCATCAAGGTCATCTCTGTCCTACATGGAGCTGATCTCCCAGCCTTCTAGTTCTTGCTTATTGCTGAAGCGCTTACCCCATTGAAACCTTCATGGGGAGGGCATCAGTGTGACCCACAAACTCTTGAATCACTCCTCCTGAGAATCTGCAGATACTCCAGATCCAACTTGTCCAAAATCAAAATACTGGAGATGGTTTGGGCTTTAAAATCAGACAAATCTGGGTTTAGCTCTGCACTTTACTCATTTGGTGGACATTGGGCAAGTTACTTCAAATCTCAGAACCTTAGTTCCCTCAACTGAGACCCCAAAGTTCTTGGATTAGAGGAGTGCATGTCCATTTTAGAAAGATCCCTCCTGCAGCTGTGTGGGGGATGGGCTGGAGGGGCGAAACCAGAGACAGTTCAGAGGCTGCTGAATAGAAGTGTTTCCAATTACCTCGGCCTCAGCCTCCTCCGCAGCACACTCTCCACTGTGACCCCGGAGCCAACCTCATGCTGTTGCCTAGCAACTCACCTGCATCACCCAGGGATCTGAAGCTGGGGCCCCACAGAGGATGTGGAAATGACCAGTTTAATTACAAATTCTCAGGGGAATCATGCATCAGTTCATTTCTTAAATATTCACTGGGCTCCCACCAAGTGCCAGGCCCTGTGCTAGGTACTGGGGACTTATAAATAAAACCTAGTGTCTTTCCTCAAGTAATTCATAATGTAGCAGAATGGACAGATTTCTTCATTTATTCATGAAATATTTACTGAGTGCCCATCAACAGCAACAGTAGAATGGATAAAGTTGTAGCATGTTCATACAACTTAATAGTATGCACACAGTAAGAGGATGAACGATCTACAACTATACACAAAGATATGAGATATTGATGACTGAGTGAAACATATGACAAGTGAAAAAAGTAATCTATACTGCCAAAAGTGAAACATATGATGAGTGAATAAAGCTAGATAGTACATTCTGTATGATTACACTTAAAGTACAAAAACAGGAAGAAGTAATCTATACTGCCAAAAGTCAAGATTGAGGACTTGGGAGGTAGTGACTAGAAGAGGGCATGAGCAGGGCTTCCGGAGTGACTGAAGCATGACTTCCTGGAGAAGGCGATTTCTAATCAAGTGGGAGTCTACCGCACAAGGGAGAGGAGGCAAGCCCTTACAGGCATCAGAAACCAGAAGGAAGAGGCAGGAAATGAGACTGAGGGGTTACATGGGGCCCAAACTGTCAAGGACCTGAGAATAACAGTCATGATAGCTAAATGTTTGTGGTATGACAGACATTGTTTGGAATACTTTACATGTTTACATTTATTTAATCCACCAACCACACAATGAGTAGGTGCTTTTATTTCTATTCTATAGATGAGGAAATTGAGGCACAGTGAGGTTAATTACCTTGCTTAAAATCCCACAGAATGTGGCAGAACACACCAACGATAATTCCAGCATGCTTGATCACTGCTCCACGCTGCCTAGGTCATTTGGTCACAGACTAAGCCACTGAAGGTATTTAAACAGTGGTGAACCAGGATCATTTTGTTGTTGCTGCTTTGGCTGACATGGGTCTTTGCTGTTGCACATGGGCCTTCTGAAGTTGCAATGTGCAGGCTTCTCATTATGCTGGCTTCTCTTGTTGCAGACCATGGTCTCTAGAGCATGTGGGCTTCAGTAGTTGTGGCACCTGGACTCAGCTGCTCCAAGCCATGTGGAATCCTCCCAGACCAGGAATTGAACCCGTGTCCCCTACATTGGCAGGTGGACTCCCAATAACTGGACCAACAAGAAAATCCCAGGATCCAATATTTGTGAGACAAGGATTATCCTGGTTGCTCTACAGATTGGCTTGGATTGGGTTGAATGGGGCAAGAGTGGAGGCAGAGAGACCAAGGAGAAAGCTGCTCCAGGAGTCCCAGTGAGAGAAGCTGAGGCCCACATGAGGGTAGAGGCCAGGGAGAGGAGGACAGGTTTCAGAAATCAATGACAAAGACTATGAACTTTACACATACTGCTAGAAATAAGGTCCACGAGAAAGCAGAACCTATTTTATTTTTTGACCGCAAAAGCAGAGAGTTGAGTTAAACATACTACTCGGTTGTCTTTGGTCTTTGTCTTATCTACTTATTTATTCCCTTTTACCCTCTTTCTTCTCCCAAACCCTATAGGTAAACTCTTTCATGTATTTATTGTGTAACTTTATATTGCAAATATGTGTTTTCATATTGTGTTGAACGTATTTTACATCCAGGCAAATGGTGCTGAGTTATGTATCTCATTCTGTAACTTACTTTTTAAAAAAATATTTATTTATTTATTTGGCTGTGTTGGGTCTTCACTGTGGCACACAGGATCCTCACCGTGTCATGTAGGATATTTCGTTGAGGCACATGGATTGTCTAGTCGTGGCACTTGGGCTTAGCTGCTTACAGGCCTGTGGGATCTTATTTCCCTGACGAGGGATGGGACCCACATCTCCCATACTTCAAGGTGAGTTCTCAACCCCTGGACCAGCAGGGAAGTCCCTGTAACTTATTTCAGTACACCACATTATATTTTTCAAGATCTATTCCTGCTACATGTTTATTTTTAGTCTGTTGTCTTCCTAGAATTAAAGAATTAGATTGACAATACAATGCCATAGAAAGGGCTTTATCACTGAGTGGAGAGACTTCAGCTATAGCCCCTGCCCCTCTACTAACATGTGGTGTGAACCTGGGCAGGTCCCTTTTCCTAGTTGAATCTTAGCTTCCTCACTTATAAAATCAGAGTTGCCTTCTACATCTAACTTTCCATGCAACCTTCCTTACCTTATACAGGAAACTCCAGTCCAGAGTGGGAGTGACTCAATCAAGGTCACACAATAGTTATCAATAGTTCAATTCAATTTATCCCATATTTAGTGAGTGCCAGACATGATGCTAAGTGCTTTGGATATTTAAATAAATAAGCCCTGCTGAGTTCCTCCTCTCAGGGCCTCTAAACAGAGCTGTGTTAATTTTCCAAGAGCAGGTGCAGAGATAGCCTGTGGGAACTGGTCAGATGCAGTAGAGATATTAATAGGACGGAGCCTCGGATCGAATGTAAGGCAGTAATTCCACCACCCCATTCAGGCCCCACAACATTCCTGGCCTGAAGAAAAGGAAAGAGGTTGGGTACACAGCTTCCTATTTGTAAAAGGTTATTTATTGCTTTAGCATGTACCAATAATAACTGATCTAAAATAGACAGAATGCCATTATCTATCTCTGTGCCTAACTAGACAGCAGTAATCATAGGATAAACAATTTTATATTCTGCTTTTCAAAAATGTTTTTTGTTGTTCAACAATAAAACAACTGCTGTTGATTATTTACTCTGTGCTAGACACCAAGTACTTTACATATGTTAGTTTATTTAATCTTCATTACAATCCCATGAAGCAAGAGGTACTATTATTATCCCCATATTAAAGATAACAAAACAGAAGCCAAGGGAGTTATATTACTTGCCCTAGGTCAGTGGATTTCTAGCATTTTGAGTGCAACCCATAGCAGAACATCTGCTGGATCATGAAAAAAGCAAGAGAGTTCCAGAAAAACATCTATTTCTGCTTTATTGACTATGCCAAAGCATTTAACTGTGTGGATCACAATAAACCATGGAAAACTCTGAAAGAGATGGGAATATCAGACCACCTGACCTGCCTCTTGAGAAACCTATATGCAGGTAAGGAAGCAACAGTTAGAACTGGACATGGAACAACAGACTGGTTCCAAATAGCAAAGGGAGTACGTCAAGGCTGTATATTGTCACCCTGCTTATTTAACTTCTATGCAGAGTACATCATGAGAAACTCTGGGCTGGAGGAAGCACAAGCTGGAATCAAGACTGCCGGGAGAAATATCAATAACCTCAGATATGCAGAGTACACGACCCTTATGGCAGAAAGTGAAGAAGAACTAAAGAGCCTCTTGATGAAAGTGAAAGAGGAGAGTGAAAAAGTTGGCTTAAAGCTCAACATTCAGAAAATTAAGATCATGGCATCCAGTCCTATCACCTCATGGTGATGGGGAATAGATGGGGAAACACTGAAAACAGTGTCAGACTTTATTTTTCTGGGCTCCAAAATCACTGCAGATGGTGACTGCAGCCATGAAATTAAAAGACGCTTACTCCTTGGAAAGAAAGTTATGACCAACCTAGACAGCATATTGAAAAGCAGAGACATTACTTTGCCAACAAAGGTCCATCTATTCAAGGGTGTGGTTTTTCCAGTGGTCATGTATGGATGTGAGTGTTGGACTGTGAAGAAAGCTGAGTGCCGAAGAATTGATGCTGTTGAACTGTGGTGTTAGAGAAGACTCTTGAGACTCCCTTGGACTGCAAGGAGATGCAACCAGTCCATCCTAAAGGAGATCAGTTCTGGGTGTTCATTGGAAGGACTGATACTAAAGCTGAAACTCCAATACTTTGGCCACCTGATGCAAAGAGCTGACTCATTTGAAAAGACTCTGATGCTGGGAAAGATTGAGGGCAGGAGGAGAAGGGGGCGACAGAAGGTGAGATGGTTGGATGGCATCACCAACTCGATGGACATGGGTTTGGGTGGACTCCGGGAGTTGGTGATGGACAGGGAGGCCTGGCGTGCTGTGGTTCACGGGATCGCAAAGAGTTGGACACAACTGAGTGACTGAACTGAACATAGCAGAAACATAGTTTACCTTATACTTTAGATCACACATACCTGTTTCACAATATTATACTAATCCTTACTATGGGGGACACACTCAATATTTTCTATTCTTTTTTTTGTTTTGTTTTTATGCTGTTCTGAGCCACTGCTGCTGCTGCTGCTAAGTTGCTTCAGTTGTGTCCGACTCTGTGCAACCCCACAGACGGCAGCCCACCAGGCTCCGCTGTCCTTGGAATTCTCCAGGCAAGAACACTGGAGTGGGTTGCCATTTCCTTCTCCAATGCATGAAAGTGAAAAGTGAAAGTGAAGTCACTCAGTTGTATCCGACTCTTAGCGACCCCATGGACTGCAGCCTACCAGGCTCCTCTGTCCATGGGATTTTCCAGGCAAGAGTACTGGAGTGGGTTGCCATTGCCTTCTCACTAAATTGATTCTATGACCTACTAATGATTTGAAATACATAGTTTGAAAAACAAGTCCCTAGGCAACATATATACCACAACCCTAACAAAATTGCACAAAATGTGAAGTTGTCATACTCTTTAATGCCCGTATCAGGTTCCATGCTGCAGGTCAAAGACACAGGTTTGAATCAGACACAGTCCTGCACTCAAAGCATTCACAGCCTCCTCAAGGAAACAGGTGGGTAGGCAAAGACAGCCAGCAGTGGTTCTCAATCCTGGTTGCATCTTAGAATAACTCAGAAGATTTGTTTTTAAAGTACTAATTAGTGTTGAGTCTCTATTCCCAGACTTTCTGATTCAGTTGGTATGTGATGGGGCCTGGATATTTGTATTTGTATTTTTTATTTTTTTGTTATTTAGACATGCACATATATTGATAACAGGGAGTATTATGAGGGAAAAACACATTGGAAACTCTCTTACTTTTTGGGCTCCAGAGTTGAAACAGGAGGGAGGGAGGCAGTGCACAGCCATAGGATATGATGTTAACTAATGAGAATCAACTAGGTAGATCCATGCTGGTGGAATAATAGACTTCCTGTGGACCCTGAAACTCATTATACACTCATTGTTTAATTTTGGTATGCTTTTAGCTAGTTTTTGTTAAAATATAATCACTTTACAATGTTGTGTTAGTTTCTACTGTATAGCAAAATGAATCAGCTATACATATACATACATCCCCTTTTTTTTTGGACTTCCTTCCCATTCAGATCACCCCATCCATTAAATAGCATTCTTTGTGCTTTACAGTATGCTCTCAATAGTTATCTATTTTACCTGTAATATTGATAATGTATATGTATCAATCCCAATCTCCCAATTCCTCCCATTCCCCTGGATATTGGTATTTTTTAAAAGCTCCACAAGTGATTCTAAGGCAACTGGTCTGAGGATCAGAGCAATAAAGTATAAGCGCTACATTAAAGGGAAGCACAATACAGGAGCATCAAACTATCTAAAGGTATTGAGAAAAGCCTCAAAGAGAAGTTGTTTTTTGAGCTGACTTTTGCACTGAATACCTTCTATTTGATCCTTTAGATCCACGGTCTGCTCAGTACACTGAAACTGTGCAAAGTCAATGGGTTCCTTTGCTCACTGGCTTCAGCTTAGGTATGGGCCAACACCCTAGCACGAGATTGGTGAGAGGGCAGGCAGGTAGTAATTCCCTGGCTACGTCCTGGTAAGTTTGCCTAGGGCTGGCTATGACCCTCCTTTGAAGGTAATTCCACTCTCAAGATGGCTTGATGAATAGGACTCTTCAGATTCCATAATCTCTCCCCTTTATCCCTACCCATTCAGGTCAAGGGGTATGAACAGCCCAGATAGCTTCCTGAACTATCCCTTGTCTTCCTCTATACCCCACCCACATGTTTGAAATTAGTCCCCTTGTGAATAAGTTCAGTTCAGTTCAGTCCAGTCGCTCAGTCGTATCCAACTCTTTCCAACCCCATGAATCCCAGCACGCCAGGCCTCCCTGTCCATCACCAACTCCCGGAATCCACCCAAACCCATGTCCATCCAGTCGGTGATGCCATCTCATCCTCTGTTGTCCTCTTCTCCTGCCCACAATCTTTCCCAGCATCAGAGTCTTTTCAAATGAGTCAGCTCTTCGCATCAGGTGGCTAAAGTATTGAAGTTTCAGCTTCAACATCAGTCCTTCCAAAGAAAACCCAGAACTGATCTCCTTTAAGATGGACTGGTTGCATCTCCTTGCAGTCCAAGGGACTCTCAAGAGTCTTCTCTAACACCACAGTTGAACAGCATCAATTCTCCGGCACTCAGCTTTCTTCACAGTCCAACGTTCACATCCATACATGACCACTGGAAAAACTGTAGCTTTGACCATACATGACCACTGGAAAAACCGTAGACGGACCTTTGTTGGCAAAATAATGTCTCTGCTTTTTAATATGCTGTCTAGGTTGGTCATAACTTTCATTCCAAGGAGTAAGCGTCTTTTAATTTTATGGCTGCAATCACCATCTGCAGTGATTTTGGAGCCCAGAAAAAAATGCTTCCTAAGGCCCACTTGACTTCACATTTCAGGATGTCTGGCTCTACGTCAGTGATCACACCATCGTGATTATCTGGGTCGTGAATATCTTTTTTGTACAGTTCTTCTGTGTATCTTGCCACCTCTTCTTAATATCTTCTGCTTCTGTTAGGTCCATACCATTTCTGTCCTTTATTGTTCCCATCTTTGCATGAAATGTTTCCTTGGTATCTCTAAGTTTCTTGAAGAGATCTCTAGTCTTTCCCATTCTATGGTTTTCCTCTATTTTTTTTGCATTGATCGGTGAGGAAGGCTTTCTTATCTCTTCTTGCTATTCTTTGGAACTCTGTATTTAAATGGATATATCTTTCCTTTTCTCCTTTGCTTTTCACTTCTCTTCTTTTCACAGCTATTTGTAAGGCCTCCCCAGACAGCCATTTTGCTTTTTTACATTTCTTTTTCTTGGGGATGGTCTTGATTCCTGTCTCCTGTACAATGTCACGAACCTCCATCCATAGTTCATCAGGCAGTCTGTCTATCAGATGTAGTACCTTAAATCTATTTCTCACTTCCACTGTATAGTCATAAGGGATTTGATTTAGGTTATACCTGAATGGTCTAGTGGTTTTCTCCACTTTCTTCAATTTCATCTGAATTTGGCAATAAGGTGTTCATGATCCGAGCCACAGTCAGCTAGTTGATCAGAGGGCAGACAGACTGAAACTACAGTCACAGACAACTAGCCAATCTGATCACACGGACCACACCCTGTCTAACTCAATGAAACTAAGCCATGCCAGGCGGGGCCACCCAAGATGGCCGGGTCATAGTGGAGCAGTCTGACAGAATGTGGTCCACTGGAGAAAGGAATGGCAAACCACTTCAGTATTCTTGCCTTGAGAACCCCATGAACAGTATGAAAAGGCAAAAAGATAGGACACTGAAAGAGGAACTCTCCAGGTCGGTAGGTACCCAATATGCTACTGGAGATCAGTGCAGAAATAACTCAAGAAAGAGTGAAGGGATGGAGCCAAAGCAAAAACAATACCCATTTGTGAATGGGATTGGTGATAGAAGCAGGGTTCAATGCAATATTGCATAGGAACCTGGAATGTTAGGTCCATGAATCAAGGCAAATTGGAAGTGGTTAAACAGATGACAAGAGTGAACGTCAACATTCTAGGAATCAGTGAACTAAAATGGACTGGAATGGGTGAATTTAACTCAGATGACCATTATATCTACTACTGCAGGCAGAAATCCCTTAGAAGAAATGGAGTAGCCATCATAGTCAACAAAAGAGTCCTAAATGCAGTACTCGGATGCAGTCTCAAAAATGACAGAATGATCTCTGTTCGTTTCCAAGGCAAACCATTCAATATCACGGTAATCCAAGACTATGCCCCAACCAGTAATGCTGAAGAAGCTGAAGTTGAACAGTTCTATGAAGACCTACAAGACTTTTTAGAACTAACACCCAAGAAAGATGCACTTTTCATTATAGGGGACTGGAATGCAAAAGTAGGAAGTCAAGAAACACCTGAAGTAACAGGCAAATTTGGCCTTGGAGTACAGAATGAAGCAGGGCAAAGGCTAATAGAGTTCTGCCAAGAGAATGCACTGGTCATAGCAAACACCCTCTTCCAACAACACAAGAGAAGACTCTATACATGGACATCATCAGATGGTTGACACCAAAATCAGATTGATTATATTCTTTGCAGCCAAAGATGGAGAAGCTCTATATAGTCAACAAAAACAAGACCGGGAGCTGACTGTGGCTCGGATCATGAACTTCTTGTGAATAAACCTTTGTCTAATTATCCTAATCTGAGTGTGTCATCTGTTTCCTTTTGAGACTGATAAAGCCTAGAAGTAGGATGGGAGCTTGCTCTAAGGATAAGGAAGGGGGGAAAAAACATACTCAAGCAGAGGGAGCAGCATGAGCAATGAAAAAGAGGTATGAAAATATTATATTTTTGTTTAATTCCCTTTATTGGTGAAGGACATATTGTTAAATGCAATGTTCCGTTCTCAGTCCTATTCTTACTAGATTCATCAGCAGCATTTAAGCAATTTACTGCTCTCTCTCTCTTGGGAGAAATGTGTCACTTGACCTCCATGACACTGAGCTCTTTTGGTTTTTATTCTTCCCCTGGCTAGGGCTTCCCAGGTGGTGCAGTGGTAAAGAATCTGCATGTAATACAGGAAATGTAGATTCATGAGGGTTTGATCCCTGAGTG
This sequence comes from Bos indicus, assembly GCF_029378745.1. Lineage (NCBI taxonomy): Eukaryota > Metazoa > Chordata > Mammalia > Artiodactyla > Bovidae > Bos > Bos indicus. The sequence goes on along the minus strand of NC_091762.1, from coordinate 94,011,523 downwards.
GGGAAGATCCCCTGGAGAAGGAAATGGCACCCCACTCCAGTGTTCTTGCCTGGAAAATCCCATGGACAGAGAAACCTGGAGGGCCACAGTCCATGGGGTCTCAAAACGGTTGGACACTACTTAGCAACTAAACAATAACTTCCTCTGGCTATTCTTTCTCAGTTTTCTCTTCTGGTTCTCTCCTATTTTCCTGATGTCTTCATCTCCCTGAAGGTGAATCTTGGAGTCCCAAGGACTATCTTCGGTTCTCTTGTCTATACTAACTCTCCATCATCATCCAGTAAGTTTCTATCTTTGACCTAGATCTCTCCTCCAAATTCAGGCTTATATATCCAACCTAACTAGAGATAGGAGTGGTATCTGGAGTTGACCCCTTATACCAATTGTTACATTTTCAGGAATTTTTTCAGCCTCTTGTCAAACCTTCTTGAAAAGGGTGTAAGAGTCGTACGATCTGAACAGGTATCAGAGTATTAAGTATTAAACATGCTAAGTCACTTCAGTCGTGTCCAACTCTGTGCAACCCCATAGATGGCAGCCCACCAGGCTCCCCCATCCCTGGGATTCTCCAGGCAAGAACACTGGAGTGGGTTGCCATTTCCTTCTCCAGTGCAGGAAAGTGAAAAGTGAAAGTGAAGTCGCTCAGTCATGTCCGACTCTTAGCGACCCCATGGACTGCAGCCTACCCGGCTCCTCCATCCATGGGATTTTCCAGGCAAGAGTACTGGAGTGGGGTGCCATTGCCTTCTCCGAGTATTAAACATAGTCATTACTAAAAATTTAAATTATGTACATTTTAAAAATAAAATAAGTTATATTAAAAATTAAAATTAATCATTCTAATTATTTCAGTATATTTTATTATTTTTTATACTCTTGGGGTTATTTTCATCTATTCTCCTTGTATTATGGAAATACTATATAATAGTGTGCTACTCTTGCATCCCTTCCTAACTCCATGTTCAGTGACATCAAGTTGGTAGCTTGAAATCAACCATGGTGAGAGTATTATGCAACAGAAATTGACAAATGCTACCAATGAGAGTTTGGTTTATTGTTCTGTTGACTGCCAAGACTTAAGAGTGACAGAAAGGGCTTCCCTGGTGGATCAGTGGGAAAGAATCTGCCTGCCAATGTAGAAGACACAGATTCGATCCATGGTCCAAGAAGATCCAACATGCTGTGGAGCAACTAAGCCCCTGCACCACAACTATTGAGCCTGCACTCTAGAGCCCAGAAGCTGCAACTACTGAGACCATGTGCTACAGCCACTGAAGCCCACACGATCTAGAGCCCATGCTCCACAACAAGAGATGCTACGGCAACGAGAAGTCCTTGCACCGCAACTAGACAGCAGCCCACTCGCTGCAACTACAGAAAAGCCTGCACAGCAATGAAAACCCAACACAGCTAAAAATAAATATTTTTTAAGTGATAGGAAAATATTAATAATGCAAAATAAATTTACAGTGTATTGTGTCTGGCTATTACATTGTAAATAACTTTAAAACTTGAGGAAATATTCTTCTACTATTGGAAAACTATTAACCCATTCAGCATAGAAGTCATTTATGTCTTTGTAGTGAATTCCAATACGTCTTTATTGTTTCACTTTCATCTCAGTTCAGTTCAGTTCAGTCACTCAGTCGTGTCTGACTCTTTGCGACTCCATGAATCACAGCACGCCAGGCCTCCCTGTCCATGACCAACTCCCAGAGTTCACTCAAACTCATGTCCATCGAGTCGGTGATGCCATCCAGCCATCTCATCCTCTGTCGTCCCCTTCTCCTCCTGTCCCCAATCCCTCCCAGCATCAGGGTCTTTTCCAATGAGTCAACTCTTCGCCATCAGGTGGCCAAAGTATTGGAGTTTCAGCTTTACTATCAGTCCTTCCAAAGAACACCCAGGACGGATCACCTTTCGAATGGGCTGGTTGGATCTCCCTGCAGTCCAAGGGACTCTCAAGAGTCTTCTCCAACACCACAGTTCAAAAGCATCAATTCTTCGGCACTCAGCTTTCTTCAGTCCAACTCTCACATCCATACATGACTACTGGAAAAACCATAGCCTTGACTAGACGGACCTTTGTTGGCAAAGTAATGTCTCTGCTTTTCAATATGCTATCTAGGTTGGTCATAACTTTCCTTTCAAGGAGTAAGCATCTTTTAATTTCATGCCTGCAATCACTATCTGCAGTGATTTTGGAGCCCCCAAAAATAAAGTCTGACACTGTTTCCACTGTTTCCCATCTATTTCCCATGAAGTGATAGGACCAGATGCCATGATCTTCGTTTTCTGAATGTTGAGCTTTAAGCCAACTTTTTCACTCTCCTCTTTCACTTTCATCAAGAGGCTTTTTAGTTCCTCTTCACTTTCTGCCATAAGGGTGGTGTCATCTGCATATCTGAGGTTACTGATATTTCTCCCAGCAATCTTGATTCCAGCTTGTGCTTCTTCCAGCCCAGCATTTCTCTTGATGTACTCTGCATATAATGCAAATGAAAATATCAGCAAACATTCATCCTAGAACTATACTCATTCAGCCATTAGTTGGCTACCAATACAGTTTGGCAAAAATTGAAAAAGCATTCTGTAAGTATAAATTGGCCATGTGGGATTTACAATAAGGAGTATTGTATATTTTATTATTATTTGTGAATTATTTGCTATGCATCATTTATAGCAGAAAACGTTATAACAAACTGATATGGGATATACACACACACACACACTTACACAGCTTTATTCCCTAGAGAGCCAGTTGTTAAACATTTACCAGCATACCACTACTAACAGGCAACTCAAACTTAACATGTCCAAAACTGAACTTTTGATTTCCCATTCCAAACCAGTTGTCCCTGCAGAATGATGATGTTTTCATTTCAATTAATAGCAACTTCACCCTTCCAGTGCCTCTGACCAAAAACTTTAAAATCATCCTTGACTCTTTTGTTCCTCTCAAACCTTACATCCAACCTGTCAAGAAATCCTTTTGCCTCTACTTTCAAAATACATTCAGAATCTGGACTACATCCCCCTGCTTCTGCTGCCATCACTTTGGTCTAAGACTCTGTGTTGCCCCCCTCCCCTCTTGGATGACTGCAGTAGCCTTCTGACTAGTCTCTTTATTTCAATACTGCAGTCAGACTGATTCTGTTAAAATAGAAATGTCATTCCTGTGCTTAAAACTCTTCAATGGCTTCCCACCTCACTCAGATTCCAAGCCTATGTCTTTATAGTGGCTATTAAGTCTCTGCCCCACTCCCATCCCATTACCTCTCTAACCCCATGCCCTGTTATTCCTCCCCTCCCTCACTCCACTGCAGCTACACTAGCCTCCTTGCTGTTTTCCAAACACATCATTTCCTGCCTCAAAGCCTTTTATTGTTTTCTCTACCTGGAATGTGACTTTTCTTCAAGTTTTCTCTTTTGTTTGCTCTCTTTTTTCCAATCTTTGCCCAAACCACTTTTCCAGTGAGGATTCCTGATCTTTGAAATAACGTTGCCATCCCTTCCCACCACCACCATATTCTCTATCCCTCTCTCTTGCTTGTCACCATCTAATGTACTGTATGTTCCATATTATAAATTTTAATTATTATCCTTTCCTGCTCCCATTAGAATGTAAGTTCAAGAATTTTTTAATCTGTTTTATTAACTACTATATTCCTGGCCATGAAATTAATGTCTTGTACATAGTAGGTATTCAACAATTTGTTGAACAAACAAAACATTAATAAGTATTCTGGGCTGTGCTATGCTAAGTCACTTAGTCATGTCTGACTCTTTTCGACCCCATGGATGGGGCCCACCAGGCTCCTCTGTCCATGGGGATTCTCCAGGTAAGAATACTGGAGTGGGTTTCCATGCCCTCCTCCAGGGGAATCTTCCCAACCCAGGGATCAAACCCAGGACTCCTGCATTGCAGATGGATTCTTTACCAGCTGAGCTACCAGGGAAACCCAGTAAGTATTCTAAATACCCATAAAAAGCCTCTTTGAGCTTATTATAGGAAAGAGGAGTATGGGGGATCCAGGATTGAGTCCTCTACTCCTCCAGATGCTCAGCTGAGAGTAAGGGTACATTTGTCTGTGCCTGGAGGTCTCATGTTTGTGTCAATGGACTACCTAGAAACAGCTGTGCTCTTTCAGAAACACCAAAAATTTATATAGTGGACTGAAAATAAAATGATAAAATATATGCGTGTGTGCTAAGTTGCTTCAGTCATGTCTGACTCTTTGCAACTCTATGGACTGTAGCCTGCCAGGCTCCTCTGTCCATGGAATTCTCCAGGCAAGAGTGGGTTGCCTTGCCTTCCTCCAGGGGACCTTCCTAACCCAGGGTGCCATGCCCTCCTCCAGGGGATCTTCCCAACCCAGGGATCAAACCCACATCTCTTATGTCTCCTGCAAGGGCAGGCAGATTCTTTACGACTAGCACCAGCTGGGAAACCTGACAAAATATATACTGTTGGCTAAAATCAACATTTTTAGATTTTATAGATTCCAGTATAGACAAGTAGTAAAAAGTCACCGGAACATTTAAGAAAAATGAGTATTTACTGAATAGCCAGCTTGTGCCAGGGGGGCACAAAGATGATCTGGGTATGATGGGGTGATAGACCATGGAAACAGACAACTACACAATATTATCATCAGCTCACTAACAGGAAAATGTCCTAAGTACAAAGGCAACAGAGAGGACAGGATGATTAAGTGCAGTCACAGAGGAGGATGTTATCTGAGCTGGGTTCTAAAGCATGAACAGGAAGGAGGGAAATGCCCAGTGAGAAATTTACAAGCAAAATTTACAAATTCACTACAATTTTTCCCCTCTCTGCTTACTAGAAATGCCTAGGTATCTGGATTGTAACAGGGAATAGGTTGGCCAAGCTTGCAAAACTCCCAAGTTTTGTGGGGCATAATTTGAGAACTCCTGGTGATTGGGACATGCAAGGAAAGGCTGAGTGAAAGGGACAGATGGCAGGAAGTGAGACCAAAAGATTCACAAGGGCAGGGCAGAGAAGAGGGGACCATTTTGTTCCACAGGACCCATCACAGCCTCAAGCTCCCACAAGACATGGGGAAGGAGGAGTATGAAGGCAGGAGTACATTATTTTTGCCTTGGCCCTTGCCTAGAGCAGCCGTTTTCCTGTTCTCCACACCTCCTTAAAATGTCTGCTTCTGAAGAGAGAAGCTGCCCTGGTGTACAGAAAGAGCTCATGTTCTGAATCTGAAGGCCCGGGTTTGAGTCCTATCAACTGTATAACCTTATGCCCAGCTTCAAAACCTTTGCTAGCCATACTCTAGAGCATGAAGTCCAAGCTCCTTGGCTTGGCTCTCAAGACTCTTCTTCTTCTGGTCCTTGATGACCCCTCCAGCCTCATCTATCGCTTACCCCTTCTCACCTAACAGCCAAGTACTTCTTCTGGATTCTGTGTCTTCACAGACAGTTACCTCGGTTGACATCTTTCCCCTCCTCCTTCCCAAGCTGGAGAATTCCCATTCCTTTTTGAAGACACGATCCTGGTGTTAACCACCTCCAGGAGGCTTTCCCTGGTGGCTAGGTTAGCGATGGTCTCAAAACCCCAGAATTTTCTCTATTGCAGCGTGTGGAGCACATCTGCTCTTGCCCCTTCCTATCCAGAGGGCTCTTTCTGCAACATAGGACTCACCGGCTCTCCCCTGCTTAAAAAAAAAAAAAAGAAGCAGCAGCAGCTTAGGGGAATTCCCTAGCGGATCAGTGGTTAGGGCTCTTTGGCTTTCACTGCTGAGCTCTCGGGTTCAGTCCCTGGTCAGGGAACAAAAAATACCAAAACCCACGGGGCCTGAGAAAAAGAAGCTTTATTTCTTGGCTTAAGTATCATAATCTTCTCTGTGGCCTGTCGGGACTGTGCGACCTCAGGCCTACCTGCCTCTCTGTCTTTTCTTCTTATCCTTTGCATGAAAGGCACCTACAGCAGTACCTGCTATAGAACCGGAAGAAGCGTTTGTTGAATGACTGTAGAAGTGCTTAGTCCATATCGCATTACATGAAAGCTCTAGTTTTCTCCCACCAGCCCGTGAGCCCCTGGAGAGTGTCAGCATCCAGGACCATGCTTGGCACTTAGTGGGGCACCATAAGGGTTTTCCAAGTTTGGGAGACACTGTGACATGCTTCCCAGAAGCCCCATCAGGGAAGATTTGGAACACCAGCTGTTGGGAATGCTGTCAGTGAAGAGTCTTTAACTGTCAGCCACGCACCACAGACACCTTGGCTCCTGTCAGACCTCTTCCCAGATGGCCCCACACCCCATGAGAGATGAAGGCAGGGATATAAAGGCCTGGTCTGGTCATCTTCGCTCACCTGGGGACAACTCTGACGGGCCATTCTAGCTCCAGAGCCCCTGCGGGGTCAGCCATGACTGTCCTTGAGCCTGCATGGAGCTCTGCGCTTCTGCCGACTCAGCTTCCTCGCCTCCCTCCACAGGTGTTCATCCCAAGGGCACTCCCCCACAAACACCCTGAACTGCAAATCTCCATCTCAGAATCTGCTTCCCAGGAATCCAACCTGAAATTGGGCCTCTGTCTTGTCTTCTTTCAGAGAAGGCAATGGCACCCCACTCCAGTACTCTTGCCAGGAAAATCCCATGGATGCAGGAGCCTGGTAGGCTGCAGTCCATAGGGCCGTGACAAGTTGGACACAACTGAGAGACTTCACTTTCACTTTTCACTTTCATGCATTGGAGAAGGAAATGGCAACCCACTCCAGTGTTCTTGTCTGGAGAATCCCAGGGACAGGGGAGCCTGGTGGGCTGCCGTCTATGGGGTCGCACAGAGTCAGACACGTCTGAAGCAACTTAGCAGCAGCAGCAGCAGCTTGTCTTCTTTGTCCCATCACTTTTAGGGAATGTTCATTCATCCACCCAAAGTTCACAGACACCATTCAAAACGTTTCACATCCATTTTTCTATTGCTATCATCCTGTCCTGTCTAGGTGGGTCAGGAAGGGAACGGATGAAAAATTGGGGCCCAGAAAGGTGAAGCGACCAGCCAAAGGCACTAATCAGAAGGGGAGCTCCCAGATGAAGTTTTTCCACTCCCTTTCCCTGCATCCTGGAACAAGAGGAAACCTCATTGAAACGAATTCGGATCTCAGTGGTCAGAACCCTGAAACCACGGCCCTGGGGTCGGGGAAGGGGCGCGGAGCCCAGCACTCCTGCAGTACAGATGGGGAGACCGAGGTCCAGAGCCCGGCGCTCCACCGCCCTCGGGGAAGAAGGGGGCGCGTCCTGCCTGGAGGGCCGCGTGGCGCCGGGGCCGCCCCCTCCTGCCTCCCGCCCCCGCTGCGCCCGTGCCCCCTGCCCTGCCTCTGCCCTCGCCACGCCGCCTGCTGCGGAGCGAGTCATGGTGGCGGCACGGGCGGCGGCGTGGCTGCTCCTGGCTGCGGCGGCCTGCGCGCCGCGGGAGCAGGACTTCTACGACTTCAAGGCCGTCAACATCCGGGGCAAGTTGGTGTCGCTGGAGAAGTACCGAGGCTCGGTGAGTGTCCGCCCGCCGGGCCTCGGCGCCGCCCCGCTGGACCCTGGCCCTGGAGCCGGGCGCCCAGGACCCTGCCGGATGGGGCTCCGTGGGGCTCGGGTCGTTCGGTCACCCAGCCCTGGCTCCCCGCCCCCACCCCGGCATCCCCCCCGGGCGTGGCGCCCCCAGATCCTCGGCCGGGTCTGTCCCATGACTACGTGGCACGGCCCGGCGTGCGCGGTGAAACCCGAAACTCTCGCTGCTCGCGCCGATTTCCCTCCCAGCGCTTTTGGGCAGCGGGGCGCAGCCTGTCACGCACAGGTTTAAAAATTAACAGTAGCAGCCTTTGTCTCTCCCATCCCCAGTTTCCGCGACCGGAACAAAGGGAGTTGGCTATATTAAGTGCATTGAGAACACTGTGGAAATGAAAGCTCGGTGCGGAGGAAGTTATCACTTCAGATGCACCGGGACCTTACACATCGTCTTTTAGAGCAGCGGTCCCCAACCTTTTTAGCACCAGGGACTGGTTTCATTAATGACAATTTTTTCAGAGGGTGGGGAGGGTGGGGTGGTTTCAGGATGATTCAAATGCATTACATTTATTGTGAACTTTATTTCTATTATTATTACATCAGCTCCACCTCAGGTCATCAGGCAATAGAGCCCAGAGGAGAGTACAGAGTTTAGAGTACTCTCTAAAACTTGGAGAGCCCAGTTTTGGAGAGTACACTAAGACCCAGAGATGGAGGGTCACACAGCGCTAGAAAGCAGGGAGCCTGGAGGAGAACCACTCACCCATCCGTGGTCTCCTCTAGGCAAACTTTTAAGATGGCAGCTCAGATTGAGATGGAAGAGTCATCCAGTCTAATTGCTACCTCCTTACAGAGGGGGCATCTCAGCTCGGAGAGGACTTGAGAGAGGAATTGTGCCTGGGTGAGTCTTTGAAACAAGAGTGAGTTTTAGCAAAACCAAGAAGAGCATTTCAGGCAAAGAGAACTGTCAGTGCCAAGTGGAAGTCACTCAGTCGGTCTCTTTGCCACCCCATGGACTGTAGCCTGCCAGGTTTCTTTGCCCATGGAATTCTCTAGGCCAGAATACTGGAGTGGGTAGTCATTCCCTATTCCAGGGGATCGTCCCAACCCAGGGATTGAACCCAGGTCTCTTGCATTGCAGGCGGATTCTTTACCATCTAAGCCACCAGGGAAGCAAGGCTCAGAAATAAACAGCAAGAAGGATGATGAGGGGTAGTGAAGTCCTCAAGCCGTTGTGCTTGAAGGAATATAAAGCATCTGCTGAAAGATGAGGCTGAAGAGGGTAGGGAGTGATCAAAAGGAGCCTTAAACACTTTATTCAGAGACCTAAATGTTTCACTGTGTGAAACAAAGAGCCCTCCAAGTTCATTTCTCAAGGTAGACTTGGGGCTGTGTGTGGAAAGGATAAGGAGTTGGTCTCTAATGGACAGGTAGCCCAGCCTCCAGGTTTGGATGAACCACACAAGAAAATGGCTGTTAGCAATCTTCCAAGAGCAAGGCCATCTTCAATGAAAAAAGTACTCTCTACCCCTTGAAATTCTCAATTATACTGGGAGTCCTGGGGACAGTAGCCCTTGTCCAGGTTCCCCCCCTCCCCAAGGTACTGTGAGGTTCAAATGACGTGCAGTGTGGAAACCCTTGGTAGAGTGCCATGTACTTGTGTTTCTTGGGCCCCAGCAGAAATCTCATCCAGGACTCAGGGAAACAGCCAGTCAGAGCAGGACCCATTCCCACTCGGGCCTTCCCTTCCCTCTAGTGCAGCTCATCAGAGAGAGCCCCAGGTTTAACACTTGACCAGCTCTGCTACTCATTAACTCATTTATTATTGACCACCTACTATATACTAAGTACCATGCCAGCCCTGAGGGTACAGGGGATGCAACGGTGAACAAAGTGGCCAAGTTTCAATTTAAATAGAGCTTATATGAGGTCGAGAGGAGACAGACAAGAAAAGAACAGAGATACGAACAATGTAATTTCTAATAGTAAAAGGTACTAAGGCAAAAAGAGACACAGACTGTTTGTTTTTAGAAGTAATAAGGCATCCAGGATGTGAGGAACAGAAATCCTGGAAAAAAATTACCCAGAAAGTGGTTCCAGAATTCTGAATGTTTTCATCCTCTAGGTCATTGGTAAATCCTAAAAAGCACTGGAGTGAGAGGCCTAGAATTCAATCAGAAAGAAATTTAAAAACAAAAACAAAAAATCCAGAAAGTCACCCAGCTGCTAAGAGGTAGTTAGAATTTGAGGCCAGGCAATCCAGTTCCAGAGCCCATGTCTTAATCTCCAGCTTTAGAGGGAAACCAGGAACAGTCAGGCCAGGAAGCTGTAAATGATACTATGAATTAACCCAAGTTTGCTCTGATCCTTTGGCAGTATGGTCAGTCCTTCACCTGCAAACAGCTACTGGCTCATTATGTATATTTTACTACAGGTTTTTTTTTTGTTGTTTTTTAATTAGGAAAAAAACAAAACAAAACAAAACACCGGCTTCCTTACTGCCTGCCGCAGGGAGACATAGCCATACGTGCCCTGGAGACATAGCCATGGGCAAAGTTGAATGGCTTGTGTCCTCAGGCACAAACTGGGAGACAGTCCTTTAGACCAGTGTGGAGTGTAGATGAGTGCATGACACTCAGGAATTCCCTGGCCTGTGCTGTGAGGTTATGTACGTGTAGGCCTGAGTGTAGTGTATGTGTGCTGCTTAGTCGCTCAGTCATGTCTGACTCTTTGCAGCCCCATGGACTGTAGCCTGCCAGGCTCTTCTGTCCAAGGGGGTTTTCCAGGCAAGAATATACTGGAGTGGGTTGCCATGCCCTCCTCCTGGGGATCTTCCCAATCCAGGGATCACACCCAGGTCTCCCGCTTTGTAGGCGGATTCTTTACCATCTGAGCCACTAGGGAAACCCCCCCAGTGTGAATGGTTTATTTATTTTGCATACACCTATGAGTTTGCATCTGTACTTATATATGTATATATATAAATTAACTGTGTGTATTTGGGTGTATCTGTGTTTTCGAAATTCCCAGGTGGTTCAGTAGTCAAAAACCTGCCTGCCAGTGCTGGAGACAGGTTCAATCCCTGAGTTGGAAAGATCCCCTGGAAGAGGAAATGGCAACTCACTCCAGTATTCTTGCCTGGGAAAGTCCCATGGACAGAGGAGCCTGGTGGGCTATAGTCTGTGGGGTCACAAAGAATTGGACATGACTGAGCACATAGGCATGTCTGTGTTTTGGTCACTTTAAAGATAAGCTTTTTGGATTCAGGCATGGAAATAGAGTAGGATTTCCCTCTTTCTAAAAGTATGGGCAGACACACAAGATGTAGGTTATACAAGCTTTAATGCTCTCAGCGCCCAGGGATCCAGCAGAGAAGAAAGAGGAAGACCTCCACCTAGTGAAGGGAGCTAAAGGGGTCTCACAATATGGCATACGATGACAAAATGGCCACAGGCTGGGGCCCCAAGAAATGGGTGAGGGAGTTACAGCTCAATGGTTCTCAGCATCCAGCCCAGTGGTTCTCAGCTGGTGGTGATCTTTCTCCCCAGGGGACTTTCAGGAATGTCTGGGGGAGACTTTTTGATTAGTAAGACTAGGCGGCTAGTGGGTAGAGGCCAAGGATATGGCTAAACATTCTACAGTGAACAGGGCAGCTACCTCACAACACAGATTACCCAGCCCCAAATGTCAGTAGTGCTGAGGTTTAGAAACCCTGCCCAGCCTGAGCATGTCTAGTGCCCTGAGCTGCCCCTGGCTCTCTATGGAGCCAACTGGTATAATCCTTCCACTTGTATTAAAAGGTGGCCAGATTGATAGGACTTGGCTGCCCAGATACAGGGTAAGATTTTAAATCCTGCAATAATATGTAACCAGAAGCTGAAAAATATAGCACATTGGTGCCAAAATTGTAATTGCAGTCATATAATCGAGTTCCATCAGCCAGCTTTATATTTATCACCTGAAGGCAATGAATAAATGTGTTATAAGGCAATTATTATTTAAAGGTTAGTCTAGTGACAGAAGGAAGTGGTGTTTTTTTTTTTGCTGGAAGGAGAAGGGCAAAAAAGGATTGCCCTGAGGTTCTTGAGATCCTTTTATCAGGAAAACCATGTCTGTCTATGTACCCATTGCATAGGCGATCATTTATATGTGCACATTTACTCATTCACTTAGCACATACATTCTAAGACTTTTCCATGTTTCAGCCCCAGTGAAGTGAACGTAGCTCCTGCCCTCAGCAGGTTCACATTCTAGAAGGGAGACCAACAGGTATATAGAATAGAATGATGACTCCAGTATAGAATGATGACTGCTAGTTGACTGAGCCAGAAATTAAAGCCAGGTCTGCCTTCTTTGTCTCCTATATCACCTCCTGATGGGAGTTCGCCAGTATGTGTGCCTCTCTCTGTGATGGTGTTCTTTCTGTGTTTGTGGGCATGAGTAGTGAGTGCTAAAGTATCTTTGTGTCCTAGGCCATAGGCAGACCCACTGATGTCTATTGTGTGCTTATTCTGAGTGTTTATGTTTCTGTAAGCCCCTGCATGTCTGATTTCATTTGTGCCTGTGTGTATGTGTTTGTGTATATGTGAGAGCATCATTTACATGTGTATACGTTGTGTTCCTGCATATATGAGAGAATGCTTTCGTTGTTGAGGGGCCACACATGTGGGCATGTCAGAGCATGTGCCTCTTCTCTGGGTTGTGTATGTGTTTGGGTTTTGTCTTTGCTGCCCAGGTGTCCCTGGTGGTGAACGTGGCTAGCGAGTGTGGCTTCACAGACCAGCACTATCGGGCCCTGCAGCAGCTGCAGCGGGACCTGGGGCCCCACCACTTCAATGTGCTTGCCTTCCCCTGCAACCAGTTTGGCCAGCAGGAGCCCGACAGCAACAAGGAGATCGAGAGCTTTGCCCGCCGCACATACAGTGTCTCTTTCCCCATGTTTAGCAAGATTGCAGTCACCGGCACTGGTGCCCACCCTGCCTTCAAGTACCTGACTGGTGAGTCCCCCAGCTGGCTGGGCAGCAGAAGCCACTGGCTGGCTGGGTGACCTGGGGCCCCTTCTAGATGCCCGCAGCTGGGTTGATGGTCTATTCTAGCACAAATCTTTGAGGATGAACTGAAGAATATTCCTGCCTAAGAGTATCTCCACCCTTAATGCCTTGCAGTTTCCCCCAGAGTCACTCTGCAGGCCTGTCTCCACTCCTGTTACCATCCACAGGGGCTCCTAGAAGGAAACTGCACTCTCAGATTTTAGCTTCAAACAGGGGACACCACATTCCTGGAGAAGGCTGACAGGTATCTCCTGTCCTGAGTTAGAGGCAGTCAGTCTGTAGACCACAGGAGGTAAACCTTCTAAGCTAAAATACCAGCTCTTGGGAATTCCCTGGCAGTCCAGTGGTTAGGACTCAGCACTTCTACTGCCTTCCAGGGCTTGGATTCAATGCCTTGTCAGGGAGCTGAGCTCTCTCAAGCTGTCAGGCATGGCAAAAAAAAAAAAAGCCCCAAAATAACAAAAAAAAGAAAAGATCTTGGTATTTGAGAAACAGATCCCTTCCCAGAATCCTGAGAACCACAAAATGGGGTCATTAGCCAATCTTGTCATTAAGTCCTGTTTCCTTTCTCAGGCTTTTCCCTTCCTTTGGGGGCTCCATTCTTGCCTTCTCCCACCTCCCACTCCATGCTTCTGGTTGCTTTCATATCCCTCACTGCCCTCCCCCAGAACCCATTTACCTGGAAGAGTAAATGACAAACAGCAGTGTTGCAAACCAAAGGTCCCTTCTTGAGGCAATTTGAATTTTGCTCTGTGGGTGAGTCCTAATATTTCCCACCCCCCACCCCCGCCCCGTGTGTTTTTATTAGTTCCTTCCCAGTTCCCATAGTTATAGATCAAACCTGGCCATGTTTTAGAAGCACCTGGGGAGCTCTTTAAAATACATTAGCCTGAGACCTACTGAAGCAGGACCCAAGAATCTGTTTAATTATAAGCCCCCGCTCCACCACCACCACCATGATTCAGATGCAACCAGTCCAAGGACTAACATATGGGAACCATTAAGATTAAATCAGGGACTTCCCTGGTGGTTCAGTGGTTAAGACTTCCCTTTACAGTGCAGGGAGTGCTAGTTCGATCCCTGGTGGGAGAAGCTAAAAGTCCACATGCCTCGTGGCCAAAAAACCAAAACATGAAACAGTGTTATAATAAATTAAATAAAATACTCCTAAAAAAAGGATTAAATCAGAGAGTAGGTTACAGACTATGCAGTAGTTTGAGGTCATTAAAACTTTTTGGTTTTTTGTGGCCACACCATGCAGCATGCGGAATCCTAGTTCCCCAACCAGGGATTGAACCCGTGCCCCCGGTAGTGAAAGCAGAATCTTAACCACTAGACTGCCAGGGAAGTCTCTGAGATCATTAATAAAGGAAGATCAGATATTGCCTTATCAGGCACTTGACAGAATTCTAAAGCAATGGTTCTCGACCTTGGCACCACATTGGAATCTCCTGGAAAACTTTTAGAGAATATTGATGCCTGAGTCTTACCCCCAGGGATTCTTCCTTAAGTAGTCTGTGGGTATGGACTGGACATCAGGACCTTTAAAAGTTCTGCAGTTCATTCTAACTAATAGAACCAGTGCTTCAAGGGAGAGATAGATACCGCTAATGGAGTTCCAGGAGACGGGACACAGAGAAGCACACTTTGCTCTCCTTCCTTTTCTCTAGAGACTTCTGGGAAGGAGCCTACCTGGAACTTCTGGAAGTACCTGGTGGCCCCAGATGGAAAGGTGATAGGAGCTTGGGACCCAACTGTGTCGGTGGAGGAAATCAGGCCCCAGATTACAGCGCTTGTGAGGAAACTCATCCTGAAGAAGCGAGAAGACTTATAACCACTTTCCCTCCTCACCCCCATCCCCTCCCCTGACCGTGCATGAGTGACCAAAGCAGACTGAAATGGTGCTACAAAGGGAGAGACCACTGACTCTCCTCCACTCTTGTCCCCCCACCCCATCACTCCTACTGGGGGAAAATTCTAATAGCTTGATTATTTGAATCTTAGAGCAACCTCTAGGAACTCCTGACCAGTGAGAGTTCTTGACCAATGACTCACCAGCCTATAAGAACCTCTAGCCCGTGAGAATGTGTGGCAAATAGAAGCATTTCAAGCAATAATCTCCTACCTATAAAGCAGGGCCAATTCCTACCTCACAGGGCTGTTGTGAGGATGAGGAAGAAAAGCCTATGAAAGTGCCAAGGGCAGTGCCAGCTAACCAGGAGGCATTCAATAAATGGTTTTTGCATATGTACCAAAAAATAAGTTGTGATCAATAAAAACTTGAACTCAACATGAATTTAGAGCCATGAGAATCCAGGCCAAACATTTGTAGCTGTTACTGTTTTCATGTGTGTTTTTTTTTTTTTTAATTACAAAAGTAATACAATTCATTGTAAAATAATACAAGATGATACAAAATAAAAAATGAAAGTATCTCCCTCATTTTCTGTACTCTTGGTCCCTGGAGGTAAACTTTTAGCAATTTGGTACAAAGTCTTCTCAAACTTATTTTAATCAAACCAATCATTATTGCCTGATAAGAAATTCACTGACCAAAAATACACTTCAATTACAGGCAAAGAATATGAATAGGTAATTCACTGAAATATAGAGATGGATAATGAAGATATGAAAAGATGTTCAGCTTCATTCAAGTTGGAAAGATTTTGTTAAATGATAATACCTGCTGTTGGTAAGGATGTGGGAAAATCGGCATTCACATAAGCTGTTGGCGGGACAAACTGGTACAGGGTTTTAGAGGATGACTTGTCAGTATCTTTTAAAACAAAATGTCTACACGCTTTGCTCCATCATTTCTCCTTTGAAAAGACTCCCAAACAGTGCAAATATGTATGTAAAATAATATATATGCACATTGTTCATTATAGTGAAAACTTTATGCAACCTTGTGTCCATCAGTATGGTTTTATAGCAAATTATGACACAAAACCAAATGATCCACTAGTACAGTTGTTCAGATAAATTAATTTCTGTGCTGAAAGTTGTCCAAAAGTGAAAAAAGGCAAGTTATAATGAACACGTGCATGCACACAAAACATCCAGCATAAACAAGAATAATATTTGTATTAAAAATGTCAATGTTAAGCGTGAGAGAGAGGGAGGGAGGGATGTAGACAAAACTGTTAATTGTTGTTGCCTGTGAGGGCATGGGGTGGGATAACAGGAGTCATTCACTTTCTTTGTTAGGTATTTTTTTAATGTTTACATTTTGTATGTAAAATATGTATTTCACTTTTATATAAATCTAAAAAAGAGGTATCTAAAAACTGAGGTGATGAGCAAAGTCACTGATCTATAATTTATTGACCAATGAGGATTTTATATCCACTTCTTCCAAAGTCACTCTTCTAGAAGCAGGAGACTCAGATTCAAGTTCTGGTTGTACCCTTGACTCACAGACTGAGCAAATGGTTCCTTCTGCTGTCTTCCATTTTCCCATTGGACAGAGAAAGGGTTGATCTGTGCTCACAATCCTCAAAGCCTACTTTAATATTCCTTCCCCAAAGCTCCTAGAGTAAATGAAGGCTTTCTGTGGGCTGACCACAAACCACCCTGTGGGGGCCTCCAGCCTGTCCTTGCACATTGTTCCCCATGCTCTGGCTTGCCACGTGATCATTTCTGTAGAGACACGGGCACACATACACACACACACACAGGGAAACCCAGCTGTCACAGAAATGTTTGTGATGAACATCTCAGAACCACATTCTCAATGGACATCTCTGACCTCACCCTGCTTGACCTGTCAGCCACATCTGACGTTGCTGACCTCACTGCTCCTCTTCCTGACACATTCTCTTCCCTCAGCTTTCCTGCCCCTGCCTTCTCTTGGTTTCCCCCATCTCTCCCGGTGCACCTTCCTTCTGGGTATTTGTTGGTAACTCTTCCTCCGCTGCCCACTCCTTCCTGTTGGTCTTCCTTGGGCTTCTAGGCTGGTCCCTTTCTCACTTCATATGCTCTGCCACAGCCATCTCATTTTTTCTCAAGATCTTGACCACCATCCACACCCTGATGATACCTAAATCTCTTCTTTGTATCTACGCTGGACTCATATCCACTTGCCTGTTGGGGCATGACCAGAGACACCTCAATTCAGTGTCTCCAGAACTAAGCTCATCACCTCTCCCTGACACACCTCTCTCCCTTCACAGCCTTCACAAACCCCTTAAGCCCTTCCTTTCACACATCACTCACAGTCTCATTCTTTATGTAACTGCCTTCCCTTCTCTCCTCAGCACAGTGCTTGGCCCTTAGTAGGTTAAACTTAATTGTATGGGAAGCATTTTGAGCACTGGCTCCATTCCATCTCTGCCTAGACCCTATCTGGAAAACCACAGATGAGCCAACAGTTTCCCACAGAAGTTTAGAGTCCAGCTGGGGATTTTGCAGTCCCTACTAGACCTTCTCAATAACCTCAGATATGCAGATGACACCACCCTTATGGCAGAAAGTGAAGAGGAACTAAAAAGTCTCTTGATGAAAGTGAAAGTGGAGAGTGAAAAAGTTGGCTTAAAGCTCAACATTCAGAAAACGAAGATCATGGCATCTGGTCCCATCACTTCATGGGAAATAGATGGGGAAACAGTGGAAACAGTGTCAAACTTTATTTTTCTGGGCTCCAAAATCACTGCAGATGGTGATTGCAGCCATGAAATTAAAAGACGCTTACTCCTTGGAAGGAAAGTTATGACCAACCTAGATAGCATATTCAAAAGCAGAGACATTACTTTGCCAACAAAGGTTCATCTAGTCAAGGCTATGGTTTTTCCTGTGGTCATGTATGGATGTGAGAGTTGGACTGTGAAGAAGGCTGAGCGCCGTAGAATTGATGCTTTTGAACTGTGGTGTTGGAGAAGACTCTTGAGAGTCCCTTGGACTGCAAGGAGATCCAACCAGTCCATTCTGAAGGAGATCAGCCCTGGGATTTCTTTGGAAGGAATGATACTAAAGCTGAAACTCCAGTACTTTGGCCACCTCATGCGAAGAGTTGACTCATTGGAAAAGACTCTGATGCTGAGAGGGATTGGGGGCAAGAGGAGAAGGGGATGACAGAGGATGAGATGGCTGGATGGCATCACTGACTCGATGGACGTGAGTCTCAGTGAACTCCGGGAGTTGGTGATGGACAGGGAGGCCTGGCGTGCTGCGATTCATGGGGTCGCAAAGAGTCGGACACGACTGAGCGACTGATCTGATCTGATCTGATCTGACTAGACCTTCATTCCTAGGTTTTGTCAGCTTTCTGCTGTTCCCAAGCCCCCTCCAATGGGCAAGGGTTCCCCTAGGAAAAATCTCACTTTAAGTTAACAACTCTTACCTCAGTCATTGGTTAAGCAATATCTGTTAACAACTTAGTTTTAAATTAATTCCTTGGTTATCAGCTAACACTTACATAGTTAATATTTGATTTTCTACTAATGCCTTCATTATCTTCTAACACTTTACTTGTAAGCCAAATACTGTATTTATTAGGTTGTATCTTAGCACTTCACAGTTTAGTTGGAGAAGGATTCATTTCTGGCTGTGGATACAGTAAGGGCCTCTGTCTTTTCACCCTCAGATGATTCTCATTCACTATCAACTGGTCCAGGTTTCAGAGAAAGAGTGGACCCATCCTGACTGCTTTTTAATCTCTCTGAGCTGGGCTAGAGTGTGGAGGGAGGAAAGCATGTGTCAGGGGATTTTCTATAAAATTATGGTTGGAAGAGACATTTGTTCATCAACAAATACTTCTTGGGCATTGCCTATGTGTCAAGTTCTGCATTAGGTTTTAGGGGTACATCAGTGAACAAAACACCCATGTCCCAGCTGTCATGGTGCTAAGAGGATAAAAGAAAATCCAAACATTAAATAAATAATTACACCAGTTATTATACAATTGCAATTATGATAAGCACCAGGAAGAAGTACAAGAAACTGTGACCATGTATAATACTGCAATGGGTGGGGTGGTCATTTCCTTCCACAGGGGATCTTCCCAACCCAGGGATCAAATCCAGGTCTCCTGCATTACAGGCAGATTCTTTACCATCTGAGACACCCCTACCTCTGCAGCTGGGCCCATAGTAAGTATTCAAAAGGCATATATTGACTGATTAGACTTCATTGTCATCATCTATGTCTATTTTTGAATGTCCTAGAGACTGTCTCAACCCCTGCCTCAGCTGGGTTCCCCCTAAAAGTCTCAAATCCTCCCATGAGAGACGTGACCAGTCTCAGGTAGATGGGAAAGCCTGGTCAGAAGGCCTTTCCCCTAATATCTTAGAATATGAGTGCTCCCCTCTGAGCACATGACCAATTGCACCCTGCTCTTCATTCTCCAGAGGGGGTCCCAGGGCTACTGTCATCCCTGGTATTAGGAACAGTTGCATGAGACATATTTTAAAAATTACTAATTTTTCATATGATATTCAAATTTAACTAGCCATCTTGCATTTTATCTGGCAATGCTAATCCAGGATTGAATACCACACAATAGGAAGTTGAACTATATAGCCTTCTGATCTGCCTTGTAACTCCCAATGAAAGCAGACTCAGGATTAAAGTCCAAAAATTGAATATACAGTTAACTGGCTAATCAATATAACAAATAACAATATCCCCTTACTAGCTGTGTAACACTGGCACAGTCACTTAATCTCCCTGAACCTCCATTGTTTCATCTAGCCAATAAAAGAAAACCAAGATTTTACCTAATAAGTGCTGGACGCAGTGTTAGACACTTCTGTGTGTGTGCTGTCTCCCCTGGAATATTCAGACAAACTAGTGCGTGAAAAAGCACTTTCTAAGTGGAAGTGGGCTGTAAAATATGAAATAGTATTAGCATTCGTGTAATAGCTATCTGCAGCTGATTTTCTTTACTGAAAACTTGAAGGGAAAGAAGTTTCCCTGGCTTGCTCTTATTGTAGAGAAAAAACACTGGGATCTAGTGCCTAGGGCAATGATTCTTAACTAAGGGTGATTTTGCTCACAGGGGACATTTAGCAATGTTTGCAGACAGTTTTGGTTGTCAAACTGGGTGATGGGTACTGCTGGCATCTGGTGAGTAGAGCCAAGGATGCTGCTAAACATCCCATAGTACACAGGACTGTCCCCTACAGCAAAGAACTACCTGGCTTAAAATGTCATCTGGTTGAGAAATCATGGTCTGGAGTACTGAAAAACAGAATTTATATCCCAGCTCTGCCACTCAGCAGCTGGCTGACTCGTGGACTTTACTTCTCTGGGCCTCAGTGTCCTCTTCTGAGACCTTGGGGATATTAATAGCCCTGGCCTCATAGGCCTATTATGATGAAAATGAAAATACGCCCATAAATCACTGTAGTACCTGATACCTAGTAAACATTCAGTAAATCATAGTTCTTCTTACAGTTATTTGGATAGTGCTGTCCCCATTTAAGGGCATCCAAAGTGGCATTAGAGGTAAAGAACTGGCCTGCCAGTGCAGGAGATGTAAGAGATGCCAGTTTGATCCCCGGGTTGGGAAGATCTCCTGGAGGAGAACATGGCAACTCACTCTAGTATTCTTGCCAGGAGAATCCATGCAGAGAGGAGCCTGTGGGCTATGGTCCATAGGGTCACAAAGAGTTGGACACAACTGAAGCAATTTAGCACGCACGCACACATATCCCCATTTAAAAGATAGGAAAATGAGACTCAGAAATAGGAACAGACTTGCCTAAGGTCAAGAGAAAAAGCAGTTCTACTCACGGGGTTGACAAACATCACCAAGAATCTTCTGTTGACAAAGGCTGCAGTTTTCTTGTGTGTGGTCCTAAGATGAGACACCAACCTTGCTCTCAGGAAAGTGGAAGGCAAAGGAGAACTTTTACTGAGTGCTCACATACCTATATCTAATATCTTAAGATAGGTATTATTATTTCCATTTTTACAGATGAGACTATGTGAGAAGTCTAAAATCTCCCTGCAAGTCAATTGCCAAGTAGCAACTGAAATCCAGGCTTGGACTTCTCTGGAGGTCCAGCGGTTAAGACTTTGACTTTCAATAATAGGGGATGTAGATTCAATCCCTGGTTGGGAAGCTAAGGTCCCACATGTCTCATAGCAAAAAAAAAAAAAAAAAAAGGAAGAAATATTGAAACAAATTCAATAAAGACTTAAAAAATATTTTTTAAAATAAACTCACTGTCCTTATTAATGACCAACTTTAAAAAAAGAAATTCAGGCTGACGTGATACCAAAGTCCTTGCCCTCTCCCTCTATTCTCTGCTTTCTAGGCCCTGGTAACACTCCAGCAGGGATGGGGAGGGTCTAAGTTGGAGACTTTTATTTTGGGAGAAAGCCATTCACTCCAGGGTACAGCAGTCTTGAAGTAAATTGCAGAGGTGGCTAATCTCAGGCTGAAAAATAACTGTGAATATGAAAAATGCTTGAAAACAAATAGAGTTCTGGACTCATGTCAAAACCAAAGAAGGATGTAGACAAAGGCAGGGTTTGTTTCCTTGAACTTTGGGGACTGGAATGCTATGCTAAGTCACTTCAGTCGTGTCCGACTCTGTGTGACACCATAGATGGCAGCCACCAGGCTCCCCCGTCCCTAGGAGTCTCCAGGCAAGAACACTGGAGTGGGTTGCCATTTCCTTCTCCAATGCATGAAAGTGAAAAGTGAAAGCGAAGTCACTCCCATGGACTGCAGCCTACCAGGCTCCTCCATCCATGGGATTTTCCAGGCAAGAGTACTGGAGTGGGGTGCCATTAAGGCCCAAGACAAATCCTCAGTCAGTCGATCAGTCAGTTCAGTTGCTCAGTCCCGTTCAGTTCAGTCGCTCAGTCGTGTCCACTCTTTGCGATCCCATGAATCGCAGCACACCAGGCCTCCCTGTCCATCACCAACTCCCGAACTTCGCTCAGACTCACGTCCATCGAGTCAGTGATGCCATCCAGCCATCTCATCCTCTGTTGTCCCATTCTCCTCCTGCCTCCAATCCTTCCCAGCATCAGAGTCTTTTCAAATGAGTCAGTTCTTCACATCAGGTGACCAATGTATTGGAATTTCAGCTTCAGCATCAGTCCTTCCAATGAATATTCAGGACTGATCTCCTTTAGCATGGACTGGTTGGATCTCTCAAGAGTCTCTCTTGGGGACTGAAGGGACTCTCAAGAGTCTTTTCCAACACCACAGTTCAAAAGCATCAATTCTTTGGCACTCAGCTTTCTTTACAGTCCAACTTGACTCACATCCATACATGACTACTGGAAAAACCATAGCCTTGACTAGACAGACCTTTGCTGGAAAAGTAATGTCTCTGCTTTTTAATATGCTGTCTAGGTTTGTCATAACTTTCCTTCCAAAGAACAAGCATCTTTTAATTTCATGGCTGCAATCACCATCTGCAGTGATTTGGAGCCCAAGAAAAAAAAGTCTGCCACTGTTTCCACTGTTTCCCCATCTATTTGCCATGAAGTGTTGGGACCAGATGCCATGATCTTCGTTTTCTGAATATTGAGCTTTAAGCCAACTTTTTCACTCTTCTCTTTCACTTTCATCAAGAGGCTTTTGAGTTCCTCTTCACTTTCTGCCATAAGGGTGTGTCATCTGCATATCTGAGGTTATTGATATTTCTCCCAGCAATCTTGATTCCAGCTTGTGCTTCTTCCAGCCCAGCGTTTCTCATGATGTACTCTCCATATAAGTTAAATAAGCAGGGTGACAATATACAGCCAAATCGTAGTTTCTACCATTCCTAGCTGGGTCCTTGGGTGAGACAAACCTTGCTGAGACTCAATATCTTTATGTATAAAATACCCATATATAGAATCATTTGTTCTCTTATTAAGGGGAATGTATTAATTCTTCCTCTCCCTTTAACCCATATGGCTATGCAGATTTTGAAGGTGGCCAGCAGAAGGAACAAGAAGGAGTTGAAATCTAGCCTGAATTCTTATCTACCCAGCTTTACCTTTGGAATAGAGCTATATCAGGCCAGAGGAAGGGGTACTTTTTTTTTTTTCATTTGCACAAAAGCACATAAAAAACCAGGTGGCACAAAATAGCACCCCTGCCATTGAGAACCAGGCCTTAGACTGAGTGTGGTGAAACCAGACCGGAAGCAGGTACAGTTTCTATCCTAGAGGAGCCTATAGTCTGAAGCTGTGGTTCCTAAGTGATATGATGGCACAGGGAAGTGCTCAATGAATGGCAGACAGAACGGCAGATACTGCAAAAAAAAAAAAAAAGAATGGTACTCTGAGTATTGGTCACAGAAGGGTTTTCTGGGGGACAGGGTAGGGGTGGTCTTCAAGATGGACCCTGGAGAGTATAGAGGAATAAGATAAGCAGAAGAAGGGAACAACACAGGCAAAACTTGGGAAAGGAGGCTCCTTTCCCAGGTCAGACTGGCTGAAACAGAGGCTTCCTGTAGGAGAGAAGAGGCAGGTATAGTTGGAGAGGTATGGACAGTTTCATATTTTAGAGGTCAGACTAGAACCACTGGGGCTGCTTAAACAGCTCAGGTCAAGCCTTCAGAGGATCTCTCTGTTGATAAGTGTGTGATGGGAGAGAATCAAAATGCAGAGAAAAAAGAATCATATAACTCCGCCTCAAAAGTCAAATGAATTATCTTCTACATTATACCAGAAATCCTAGAGAGTATAACAAAACAAGGGGGAAAGAAAAAGCACCAACTGTGAAGGAAAAGTAAAACTGCCTTTAAAATATATTGCTTGTGAGGAAATTTTTTCATGTTAACATAAAAAAAATCCTAAGCAGCCTATAGAAATGCTGGAACTAATAGGTGAATTTAACAAGATCCCAGAATACAAGATGAATATATGAAAATAATTTGTGTTTCTATAAATTAGCAACAAACAATTAGAAAATCACATTTTCAAAAAATATCATTTACAATGCATCAAAAATAAGAAAAAGGGAAAAGTTTTACAAAATGTGTACAAGACCTGTACATAGAATAGTATAAAGCACTGCTGAGAGAAATTAAGAACAAAATAAATGAAGAGATATATACCATGTTCATGGATAGGGAAACTCAATATTAAGATGTTAATTCTCTTCAAATTGATCTATTGATTCAACGTAACCCTAAGCAAAATCCAAGCAGGATTTTAGGGGGGCAGAAATCAATGAGTTGATTCTAAAATTGATATGGAAATGCAAAGGACTCAGAAGAACTAAAACAATTTTGAAAAATAAGGACAAAGTTAGAGGATTTATGCTACCTGATTTCAAGACCCACTTAGAAAGCTACAGTAAGTAAGACAGAGTGGAACTGGCATAAGGATAGATTCAGATAAGATCAATGAAATAGAATAGAGGATCCAGAAATAAATCCATGCATACATGATTAATTGAGATTTACCAAAGGTGTTAATTCAATAGAGAAAAGATAGAGAAGTTCCCAGGTGGTCTAATGGTTAGGATTTGGTGCTTACAGTGCGGATGCCTGAGTTCTGATCAGAGAACTGTTCTGATTAGAGAACTGTCTGATGTGCCAAGGATGCATGCATGCTAAGTTGCTTCAGTCACGTCCAGCTCTTTGTGACCCTATGGACTGTAGCCTGCCCGGCTCCTCTGTCCACGGGATTCTCCAGGCAAGAATACTGGAGTGGTTGCCATTCTCTTCTCCAGGGGATCTTCCCAATCCAGGGATCGCAGCCCTGTCTCCGTATGTCCTGCATTGGCAGGCAAGTTCTTTAACACTAGCATCACTGGGAAGCCCAAAGTTAAACATACATCTATTCTATTACCTCAAAATTCCACTTTTAGGATTCACCCAAGGTATATGAAAGCGTAGGCACCCGTAAAAGGCATATATGCAAAAATTTTATAGCAACTTTATTCACAATAGTCCCAAGCTGGAAACAACTAAAATGCCCAAGAACTGTTGAATGGACAAATTGCAGTTTTTCATATAAAGAGTATATTTCCATGTACTTGGCAATAAAAAGGAAGGAACTACTGTTACATGCAGCAATTTCTGTTTATCGCAAAGGCGTTGCGGTGAGCAAAAGAGATCAGACACAAAAGAGGGCATAGTATCTGATTCTATTGAGACAAAAATTCAAAAACAGATAGAACTAATCTATAGGGAGGGCAAGCAGGTTGTCTCAGGCAAGGCTAGGGGTAGGGAGGAGGGTTGATTGTACCCCAAGGAATGGTGACAGGTGACAGAAATGTTCTGTATCTTGACTGCAGTGGTGGTTCCATGAGTATAAACTCACCAAGATGCACACTTGAAATGTGTGTATTCTATTGTTTGTAAAATATACCTCAGTAAAATTGATTATTTTTAAAAATCTCAAGAGAAACAGCATTGTATAGTAATAAAAGAAATTGGAAGGAATCTAAATGTTAAAGAAAATGGATAATAAGCCATCATATATTCAGTAACTGGGGAACTATACAGCAGTGAAAATGAATGAACCAGATTGAGCATACACGTAAGTATGGACAAAGCTCAAAAACATAAGATGGAGTAAAAAAAAGGCAGACTCCAGAAGAATACATTAATGTGATGTTATTTACTTGAGATATAATCACATGTAAAGAAATTCTATACATTGTTCAAAGATCCACAGGTACATGATAAATGCATGAATAAGAACATTGAAATGATAAACAACAAATTCAGGAGAATAGTTGTGAGTGGAAGCGGTTTCTTACCAGTAGAGAGTGCATGGGTGGTTCTTGTATTATTCTTTATGTTGTTTGTGTGCTTTAAAGATTTCACAGGAAAACAAACAACAAACTAACAAAAACCTAAACCCAAAGACCACCTCCAGCTCAAAGAGCGTCTAGCTGGTATCAGGAGATCTGAGCTTTGGTCCAATTTGTCCTTGGACTTCATGTTCCAACCTGGCAAAGTCACTTCTTTCAAGATGAGAGGCAGGAGCCTCACACTGGAAAAAAAGGGTAAGAATCCATCGTGGGCATCAGAAAAGTGGTCGTGCCTAGAACCGGCACTCAAAGGGAATTAAGGCACCCTTTCTTTTTATATATATATGAATTTATTTATTTTAATTGGAGTCTAATTACTTTACAATATTGTATTGGTTTTGCCATACATCGACATGAATCTGCCACAGGTGTACAAGTGTTCCCCATCCTGAACCCCCCTCCCACCTCCCTGCCCATACCATCCCTCTGGGTCATCCCAGTGCACCCGCCTGGAGCATCCTGTATCCAGCATTGAACCTGGACTGGCGATTCGTTTCACATATGTTAATATACATGTTTCAATGTCATTCTCCCAAATCATCCCACCCTTGCCCTCTCGGCATCCTTTCTTTACCTCTCCAATGTAGTGACCTGCAAGCTGAAGGGGAGCCGGGTAGTGGACGGGGGAGCCCTGGGGGAGGGGTGTCGGGCCGGCACAGCTGGAGGCAGTAGGGCTAGAGGATAGGGGCTGCTCTGCGGTGTCCGGAGTCCAGGGACTCGGAGTGGACCACCCAGAGAGCAGGATCAAACCCTCATCTCGGGTTGTGTTCGGGTCCTCAGCCTGCTTGTGGACTAACAGCAAGGGGCATGTCTTTCCAGACCCCTGAGGATCCGGAGCAAGGCTGGTAGGTCTGGAAAGCATTGTTTAGAGAACCACGCCCAAGAGGCTTCCAGTTACTGCGTGGTTGGCCTGGTGCCGTCAACTAACTACTGCCCTAAGGCAGAGAGGGAAAGTGACCAGTCTAAGGTCACACCGCAGGTGATTGAAACTTGATACTTGTATATCCTTGGGCAAGTTACTTCACCTCTCTGGGTCCAGTTTTCCTATGAGTAGAGTGGGTAAAAAGTTGTGTGTGTATGTATGTGTGTGTATCTGGAAGACTCCATACCAAAGTATCAGTGGATATTTCTACAAGGTGAGGTTATGGGTGACTGTTATTTTTAATGTGGTTTATCCTTATTTTCTAATTTGTTGTTTCATAATGAATACATATGTATCTAGTTATTTTTATGAAGAGAGTAACAGCACAGAACTGTAAGCATTGAAGGAGACTGCTGCTGCTGCTGCTGCTGCTGCTGCATTGAATCAGTTGTGTCCGACTCTGTGCGACCCCATAGAGGGCAGCCCACCAGGCTCCCCCATCCCTGGGATTCTCCAGGCAAGAACACTGGAGTGGGTTGAGACTAGCACAATTCCTAGTTCACAGTGTGTTCTCCATAAATGTGAGTTCTCCCTGCTCACTCTTCCCTCTTACACTTACCTGCCCTTCTGGTTGGAGACTCTGGCCCCCAGACCTCAGGTTGGGAAGAAGGTGCGGTGGTACAGAATTCTATTTACTACCTGTGTAGCTTTGGATAAATCACTTGACCTCTCTGAGTCTCAGTTACCTTGTCTGCAGAATGGGGAGAAAAACAAAGGAAGTTTTCAAGGACTATGTGACATACAAGGTGGGAAACTGCCTGGCATACAGTAGGTCTGCAGTAAGTGTCTGTAGGAAGGAACATGATGCACATGATAAGGAACGAGCATTACAGTAGGTTCTAGACCTACTGTAGAGGTCAAAGATCCTAGCATAGATTCCAAAGAGCCCAAGGGGTCCACAGATAGCGCTCAGCCTGGGAGAGGTCCATGAACTTGGATGGAAAAAAGTGACATCCTTGTTTTCACTGCCTCTAAGTCAAATTTAGCATTTCCTTCTATCATGCACATAAGCAGCATCACGTAGTATTAGCAGAACCTGTGACTTTGTCACCAGTGGTGTGTGTGTGCTCAGTCGCTTCAGTCATGTCGAACTCTTTGTAACCCTATGAACGCTGGCCTGCCAGGCTCCACTGTCCATGAAATTCTCCAGGCAAGAACACTGGAGTGGGTTGCCATGCCCTCCTCCAGGAGATCTTCCTGACCTAGGGATCGAACCCACATCTCTTGCATCTCCTGCTTTGCAGATTCTTTATCATCTGAGCCACCAGGGAAGCCCTGTCACCAACAGAAATCATAGTTATTTTTGTATTGCATTACAGTAGCAATATCTTGAAGTATTGTTTTTATAGTCATTTACCACCTCAAAAGTAATAATAGTTAATAAATAAATCTCTATATCTTATTATTTAATATGTTAAAAAAGAACTAATTCACAAAATAACTATTTTGATAATGATTCTATATAATTGGTATACTTTGTAATTCTAATTTACTTTTTGTAGTTAAAAATATTCTTCTGAATAGGGGACCATAGTCTTCATCAGTGCCAAAGAGGACTGTTGGCTAGACAGACATGGTACTAGTCCCTCCTGGGCCATTGGCTGCTTTGTGACATTGGGCTTGTTATCTCTCTCAGGGGCATAATCATCCCTACCTGGCTCACTCCACAGGGTTGCTGGAGAAACTAATTCTTGGCAGGAAAGGGCTTTGGAAACTGTTGGCAGCTTCCCAATTTGCCAAAAGCCAGAGCAGAGTGCTTTGTATCTCACAGCTGAATCCCATGTCTTCAGGAGACCTTGCTCCTTTCCATAGGATTCCAAATCCTTCCTCTTTAATCTCTACCTGATAAAGAGGCCAAAGCGCACCTCCCTTAGAGTATGTCATCCAGTTCCCAGTTTGCAGAGATTCACAGGAGGAATTTTCTGGAGGATAAAACAATTCCTTCCAGTTTTCATATTTGACCTTACAGTGGCCCTTGAAGATACTACCCCCTCAAAACTTCTCCCTTCTCTTTCAGATGGTGATCCTTCTGTGGCCATGGTCCCTGCATTTCCCCTTTCCCTGCCCTGTCCTAGATCATCTGTCTGGCTCGCATTCTATACTGTGTTTCTGGGCAGACCCAGATCTGATTTCTCTCAGGGGGCCCAGTGCCCAGGTCAAGGGCATGGCACACATCAGCATCTGAGGAGCTGGCCTGGATGAAGAAACGGAACCTGAAGCACAGAGAGGAAAAAAGCAGAGAAGGAGTAGCTAGGGCTTGAGATCCCCTGATGCCCATTATTTATCCCATTCACACTGAAAGCAAGAGATAGAGGAACTAGGGACTCCCAAGGCATCACATCAGCTATTTCCTACTCTCCCCACTGCTGTAAGAAATCAGGAGAGCTAAAGATTTTGTAATCGTGTGTGAGTCCCTGCTCATCAGAACAATGGAAGGTGTCAGATTCAGTGGCTTTCAAACCTTCTTGACCTGACTCAAAATGAGAAATCCTTTTTACATTGTGATCTGGACCACAATACATACAGACATATGTAACTGAAACATTTTATGAAAGACTACTTAGCTTTACTATTTGCACTATACTTTTTCTATTCCATTAATTTTTTTTTCTTAATGCTAGCTGTAACTCATCCACTGATTACATGATTCACAGGTCCTTTTCAGCCTAAGCACTCTGTGATTGACTGAATAGGAATTATTGACAACTCAAGTCCAACAGTCCCTAGTCCTGGTTCAGTGTAACTGGGCCAAAATGTGCACCTTAACTTAGAGCCTGGGTCTCCCCAGTGAACCCTGACCGGACAGACAGATAATCTGCAAAGGCTTCCTACAGCTCCTTCAGACTGTAGGAAGGAGCTTCTTCTGATCCTAATAAGAACACTAACCTTGTGATCTGGGAAAGTTATGTGAGAATGGTCAGGCCTATTGGCTTTGCTCTTGGGTAGGTGGAGTTACCATCTGAACATCCACTAGCCTCCTTATCCTAGGCCAGTGTGGGAGAGAGAGTGTTTGATCAGGGGAGTGTGAACACGTCAGTGCATGAGGTAGCTGCTCAGGGAAAGGAAGTTGCAGGCAAGGAAGCCAAAGGATGACAACATGTAAAAGTCACTGAAAAAGAGGCGCTGTGGGAACCCCAGAAAGATCAAGGGCTTGGGAACAAGAAAGACCCAGGTTAAAATCCCATGGGTTTAAGAGCTCAGGAAAATGACTCTCATCTGACCCTTAGCTCTCATTTATAAAATAAGTTTGAAAATCCCTGGTTCTCTGAGTTGTTGTGAAGGTTAAGTGAGATCGTGCATTAATCATACCTGTACTGACCCTACTGTGGGGTCGATGTCAGGTCCCTCGTCCGTGTCCTACAGTAGCCTGGCACTGCCCGGGGATTCCCAGTGACACTCACAGTGCGTACCTAGCACCATGGATGGTGCTCAGCACAGGTGTGGAATCCAAGCCGGTGACTTCGATTCCCGCTTTGCCACCCTGCACATGGGCTGTCTCTCTGAGCACCCAGCGCCCGAGTGCGTCCACCAGGAACGGAGTGGGGCTGGTGGGAGCCGCGCGCAGAGACGAGAGGCTGCTCCCTCCTCCCGGCTCCGCAGGTCGCCCCCCGCCCCTTGCTCAGGCGCGATCCCCCGCCCGCCTTCCCGCCCCTCTCCACTCCCACCTCTCCTCGGCCCTCCTCCTTCCTTCCTCCCTCTCCCTCCTCCGTCCCCTCTCTTGGCAAGACTTGTCCGCGTACCCGATTGCCTCTCGATCCTCTCTAGAATCTCGGGGGCTCTAGGTCTCTCACCGCTCCGTCTGCGCCCATCTGTGTGCCTCTCCGTCTCTGTGTCAGTTTCTGTCTCTCTGCTTATCTCTGCCTCTCTGTGTGTCTCTTTCTCGGGCTCATTGCTGTCTCTGTCCGTCAGTCCGTCTGGGGACCCGGGGTGGCGGCGGGCGGCGCGCAGGCCGCGATGAGCGGCGCCTGCACGAGCTACGTGAGCGCCGAGCAGGAGGTGGTGCGTGGCTTCAGCTGCCCGCGGCCGGGGGGCGAGGCGGCCGCCGTCTTCTGCTGCGGCTTCCGCGACCACAAGTACTGCTGCGACGACCCGCACAGCTTCTTCCCCTACGAGCACAGCTACATGTGGTGGCTCAGGTACCGGCCCTGGCCCTCACCCCACCTAGAACCCCGCTCCCGTCCTAGCCCCCTTGCTCCATCTTCGGCCCAACCGCGTGCTAAACCCTCAATCCTCATCCAGTGCCCACCCCAAAGTCAGCACCGACCCCCACCCCGCCTTTACCCCCTCAGGCTCTCACCAACCCAGATCCCCCCTGCAGCCGCTTCTCCGCTCCATTCCCCCATGTTACTGTTACTGCTAAGTCACTTCAGTGTGTCCGACTCTGTGCGACCCCATAGATGGCAGCCCACCAGGCTCCCCGGTCCCTGGGATTCTCCAGGCAAGAGTACTGGAGTGGGGTGCCATTGCCTTCTCCATCACCCCCCGCCGTTTTAACCCAACCGTTATTCAGATCCATCCTTGAACCTTATCCCAACTCCACCCTGGAAAAGCTTCATTTCATCCCCACTCCAGATGTCCTCATCCACCACCCTCAACCCAAATTACACAACAACCCCCCACCCTAACAGCAAACTCCCATCACGCAGCGTTCACAGGATAACTCCTCCTTTATCTGTGTGCCCAGCAAGGTCCCCTTCCTGATATCATCACCAGCCTCATTCCTGACCTTACCCACTCCCCAGTACTGATCCAAGCTCTTACTCTACCAGCAGCCCTGATCTCCTCCTTCATCCTCCCTGCAACCCCACCTCAGCTCTCCTTCCCCACCCTGACTCCAAACATTATCTAGACCTCACTCACAAGCCTTAATACTTCATTAGATGCTATTCTCCAACTCAATCCAAGACTCAGCCCAACCTCAGTCCTTTTGTTCCCGCTCATATTTAGTCATTCTTTCAGCCACCCTTGCCTGTGAACTTAGCATGTCAGGTCCTGTGGTGAGTTCTGAGTGAAGGCAGATGACCAGAGATTCAGAGTTGCCTTCAAGTTCATCATTAAACAATGACATAATGCCACAGCAGAAGCCAGATCAGTGTATTTGCGGTGAACCCCCGCCCACAGGACCCCAGTCTCCTCACTTGTTCAGAGAAGGAGATGATAAGACCAGTGCTGACATTCCTGGAACCTAAGTGTGGAGCTGAGAGGGCAATAGATCAATAGATCTCAGTCTCTCTGGGTCTCCAAAGGCCTCACCCAGAAAACAGGACTTGATCCTGAGTGCTCTAGAAAACAGGCATCAGCAAAAATGGGGTGGGCCATCTCTGTAGACATTGATCTTCCTGTCCCTTGGAGGTATGTGACTGGAGGCTGCACGCCTTCTGGATGTAAAAGGACAGCCTGCCTTAAACCCTCTCTGAGCCACTGTCTTTTCACTTATCAGATGGGGATGATGATGCTGACTAGGGCAAGGGCCAAATGAGATCAAGATCAAGGTAAAATCAGCTTGGCATATGCCACTAACAATTACAGATATCATTGCTTTTTATAGACAGCTCGGTTTGTAATTTCAAAGGATTTTCAGATGGCCAGGTTTTCAAATCCTGCACATTTGGCTGCTGTCGCTTGCAGAATTATATTCATATATTCTCTGTTTATCCATATTTTCATTCGTTGATTATAGCTTTTTCTTTGTGCCAGGTGCTATGCTAGGCACAGTTCAGTTGCGAAGTTGTGTCCAACTGTTTGCGACCTCGTGGACTACAACACACCAGGCTTCCCTGTCCTTCACTATCTCCCTGAGTGTGTCCTTCACTATCTCCCTCAGGTCCACTGAGTTGAGGATGCCATCTAACCATTTCATCCTCTGTCACCCCCTTCTCCTCCTGCCCTCAGCCTTTCCCAGCATCAGTGTCTTTTCCAGTGAGCTGGCTCTTCACATCAGGTGGCCAAAGTAATGGAGTTTCAGCTTCAGCATCAGCCCTTCCAATGAATGTTCAGGGCTGATTTCCTCTAGGATTAACAGGTTGGATGTCCTTGCAGTCCAAGGAACTCTCAAGAGTCTTCTCCAACACCACAGTTCAAAAGCATCAATTCTTTGGCACTCAGCCTTCTTTATAGTCCAATTCTCACATCCATACGTGACTACTGGAAAAACCATCAGTTCAGTTCAGTTCAGTTCAGTTGCTCAGTCGTGTCTGACTCTTTGCGACCCCATGGACTGCAGCATGCCAGGTCTCCCTGTCTATCACCAACTCCCAGAGTTTATTCAAACTCATGTCCATTGAGTCGGTGATGCCATCCAACCATCTCATCCTCTGTCATCCCCTTCTCCCCCCGCCTTCAATCTTTCCCAGCATCAGGGTCTTTTCCAATGAGTCAGTTCTTCGCATCCAGTGGCCAAAGTATTGGAGTCTCAGCTTCAGCATCAGTCCTTCCAATGAATATTAAGGACTGATTTCCTTTAGGATGGACTGGTTGAATCTCCTTGCAGTCCAAGGGACTCTCAAGAGTCTTCTCCAACACCACAGTTCAAAAGCGTCAATTCTTTGGCACTCAGCTTTCTTTATAGTCCAACTCTCACATCCATACATGACTACTGGAAAAACCATAGCTTTGACTATATAGACCTTTGTTGGCAAAGTGATGTCTCTGCTTTTTAGTATGCTGTCTAGGTTTGTCATAGCTTTCCTTCCAAAGAACAAGCGTCTTTTAATTTCATGCCTGCAGTCACCATCAGCAGTGATTTTGGAGCCTAAGAAAATAAAATCTGTCACTGTTTGCACTTTTTCCCCAACTGGTTGCCATAAAGTGAAGGGACCAGATGCCATGATCTTAGATTTTTGAATGTTGAGTTTTAAGCCAGGTTTTTCACTCCCCTCTTTCACCCTCATCAGGAGGCTCTTTAGTTTCTCTTCACTTTCTGTCATTAGGGTGATGTCATATCTCAAGTTATTGATATTTCTTCCAGCAATCTTGATTCCAGGTTGTGATTCATCCAGCCTGGCATTTTGCATGATGTATTCTGCATATAAATTAAATAAGCAGGGTGACGATATACAGCCTTGAGGTACTCCTTTCCCAATTTTGAAGCAGTCTATTGTTCCATGTCCTGTTCTAACTGTTGCTTCTTGACCCACATACAGGTTTCTCAAGAGACAGTGGTCTGTTATTCCCATCTGTTGAAGAATTTTCCACAGTTTGTTGTGATCCACATAGTCAAAGGCTTCAGTGTAGTCAATGAAGCACATGTTTTTCTGGGATTCTCTTGCTTTCTCTATGACCCAGTGGATGTTGGCAATTTGATCTCTGGTTTCTCTGCCTTTTCTAAATCCAGCTTTTACATCTGGAAGTTCTAGGTTCAAGTACTGCTAAAGCCTAGCTTGAAAGATTTTGAGCACTACCTTGCTAGCAAGTGAAATGAGTACAATTACATGGTAGTTTGAACATTTTTTGGTATTGCCCTTCTTTGAGATTGGAATGAAAATTGAGCTTTTCCAGTCCTGTGGCCACTGCTGAGTTTTCCAAATTTTCTGACATATTGAGTGCAGCACTTTCACAACATCATCTTTTAGGATTTGAAATATCTCATGAATTCCATCACCTCCACTAGCTTTGTTCGTAGTGATGCTTCCTAAGGCCCACTTGACTTCACACTTCAAGATGTCTGGCTCTAGGTGAGTGATCACACCATTGTGGTTATCCTGGTCATTAAGACCTTTTCTATATAGTTCTTCTGTGTATTCTTGCCACTGCTTCTTAATCTCTTCTGCTTCTGTTAAGTCCTTGCCATTTCTGTGCTCTATTGAGCCCATCTTTGCATGAAACATTCCCTTTCTCCAGTCTTCTTGAAGAAATTGCTAGTCTTTACCATTCTATTGTTTTCCTTTCTTTTCATTATTCACATAAGAAGTCTTTCTTATCGTTCCTTGCAGTTCTCTGGAACTCTGTATTTAGTTGGGTATATCTTTCCCTTTCTCCTTTGCCTTTTGCTTCTCTTCTTTTCTCAGCTATTGTAAGGCTTTCTCAGACAACCACTTTGCCTTCTTGCATTTCTTTTTCTTGGGGATGGTTTTGGTCACCAACTCCTGTACAGTGTTATGAACCTCCATCCATAGGTTCTCAGGTACTCTGTCTACCAGATCTAATGCCTTGAATCTATTCATTTCCTCTACTGTATAATTATAAGGGATTTGATTTAGGTCATACCTGAATGACCTAGTAGTTTTCCTTATTTTCTTCAATTTAAGTCTGAAATTTGCCGTAAGAATCTGATGATCTGAGTCACGGTAAGCTCCAGGTCTTGTTTTTGCTGACTGTATAGAGCTTCTCCATCTTTGACTACAAAGAATATAATCGATCTGATTTCAGTATTGACTATCTGGTGATGTCCATATGCAGAGTTGTCTCTTGTGTTGTTGGAAGAGGGTGTTTGCTATGACCAGTGTGTTCTCTTGACAATATTCTGTTAGCCTTTACCCTGCTTAATTTTTGTTCTCCAAGGCCAAACTTGCCTGTTACTCCAGGTATTTATTGGCTTCCTACTTTTGCATTCCAATCCCTATGATGAAAAGGACATTTTTTGGTGTGTTAGTTCCAGAGGTCTTGTAGGTCTTCATAGAACTGTTCAGCTTCTTCAGCATCAGTGGTTGGAGCATGCTGCTGCTATGTCACTTCAGTTGTGTCCGACTCTGTGTGACCCCATAGACGGCCTCCTACAAGGCTCCTCTGTCCCTGGGATTCTCCAGGCAAGAACACTGGAGTGCGGTGCCATTGCCTTCTCTGGTTGGAGCCAGAGAAGGTGCCATTTCCTTCTCCAGTGCATGAAAGTGAAAAGTGAAAGTGAAGTTGCTCAGTTGTGTCCGACTCTGAGTGACCTCATGGACTGCAGCCTACCAGGCTCCTCCGTCCATGGGATTTTTCCAGGCAAGAGTACTGGAGTGGGGTGCCATTGCCTTCTCTGGTTGGAGCATAAACTTGGATTACTATGGTGTCGAATGGTTTGCCTTGAAAACAAACCGAGGTCATTCTGTCATTTCTGAGATTGCACCCAAGTACTTCATTTAAGACTCTTTTGTTGACTATGAGAGACACTCCATTTCCTCTAGGAGATTCTTGCCCACAGTAGTAGATATAATGGTCATCTGAATTGAATTCGTCCATTTCCACCCATTTTAGTCCACTGATTACTAAAATGTCAATAATCACTCTTGCCATCTCCTGTTTGACCACATCAAATTTACTTTGATTCATGGACCTAACATTCCAGGTTCCTTTGCAGTATTGTTCTTTACAACACAGGACTTTACTTTCACCGCCAGACATAACTACATCGACATCCATAAAACGGACAGGTCAGGATGGACAGTTCTGACAAAATGTGGTCCACTGAAGGAAAGTATGGCAAACCACCCCAGCATTCTTTCCTGGAGAACCCCATGAACAGTATGAAAAGACAAAAAGATATGACACCAGAAGATGAGCCCCCCAGGTCAGTAGGTGTCCAATATACTACTGGGGAAGAGTGGAGAAATAGCTCCAGAAAGAGAGCTGGGCCAAAGTGGTAACAATGCTCAGTTGTGGATGTGTCTGGTGGTAAAAGAACATTACTTCACACCATTTTAGGGCTAGTTGCATTTACACAATCACAGCTCTTCCACATCTCTCCATTTTACAGATGAGGAAACTTGTAAGAGGTTAAGTTACTATCTTAGATTACCTTAGTGAGAAGAAGTGTCAGAACTAGGATGAAAACTCAGGCCTGTCTGGTCCCAAGCCCTGACTTGACCTGCTCCACAAATGTCTAAGGCTAAATGACTCTCATAACCTGCTCAGATCATGAACTACTTATTGCCAAATTCATGCTTAAATCAAAGAAAGTGGGGGAAACCACTAGACCATTCAAGTATGACATAAATCAAAACCCTTATGATTATACAGTGGAAGTGAGAAATAGATTTAAGGTACTAGATCTGATAGAGTGCCTGATGAACTATGGAATGAGGTTCGTGACATTGTACAGGAGACAGGGATCAAGACCATCCCCAAGAAAAAGAAATACAAAAAAAGCAAAATAGCTGTCTCAGGAGGCCTTACAAATAGCTGTGAAAAGAAGAGAAGCAAAAAGCAAAGGAGAAAAGGAAAGATATACCTATTTGAATGCAGAGTTCCAAAGAATAGCAAGGAGAGATAAGAAACCTTCCTCAGTGATCAATGCAAATAAATAGAGGAAAACAATAGAATGGGAAAGACTAGAGATCTCTTCAAGAAAATTAAAGATACCAAGGGAACATTTCATGCAAAGATGGGCTCAATAAAGGACAGAAATGGTATGGACCTAACAGAAGCAGAAGATACTAAGAAGAGGTGGTAAGAATACACAGAATTGTACAAAAAAGACCTGCACGACCCAGATAATCACAGTGGTGTGGTCACTCAGCTAGAGCCAGACATCCTGGAATATGAAATCAAGTGGGCCTTAGGAAGCATCACTATGAATAAAGCTAGTGAAGGTGATGGAATTCCAGTTGAGCTATTTCAAATCCTGAAAGATGATGCTGTGAAAGTACTGCACTCAATATGTCAGCACATTTGGAAAACTCAGCAGTGGCCACAGGACTGGAAAAGGTCAGTTTTCATTCCAATCCCAAAGAAAGGCAATCCCAAAGAATGCTCAAACTACTGCACAATTGCACTCAGATCAGATCAGACGTTCAGTCATGTCCGACTCTTTGCGACCCCATGAATCGCAGCACGCCAGGCCTCCCTGTCCATGACCAACTCCCGGAGTTCACTCAGACTATTGTCCATCGAGTCAGTGATGCCATCCAGCCATCTCATCCTCTGTCGTCCCCTTCTCCTCCTGCCCCCAATCCCTCCCAGCATCAGAGTCTTTTCCAATGAGTCAACTCTTCGCATGAGGTGGCCAAAGTACTGGAGTTTCAGCTTTAGCATCATTTCTTCCAAAGAAATCCCAGGGCTGATCTCCTTTAGAATGGACAGGTTGGATCTCCTTGCAGTCCAAGGGACTCTCAAGAGTCTTCTCCAACACCAGAGTTCAAAAGCATCAATTCTTCAGCGCTCTGCCTTCTTCACAGTCCAACTCTCACATCCATACATGACCACAGGAAAAACCATAGCCTTGACTAGACAGACCTTTGTTGGCAAAGTAATGTCTCTGCTTTCGAATATGCTATCTAGGTTGGTCATAACTTTCCTTCCAAGGAGTAAGCGTCTTTTAATTTCATGGCTGCAATCACCATCTGCAGTGATTTTGGAGCCCAGAAAAATAAAGTCTGACGCTGTTTCCACTGTTTCCCCATCTATTTCCCATGAAGTGATGGGACCGGATGCCATGATCTTTGTTTTCTGAATGTTGAGCTTTAATCCAACTTTTTCACTCTCCACTTTCACTTTCATCAAGAGGCTTTTGAGTTCCTCTTCACTTTCTGCCATAAGGGTGGTGTCATCTGCATATCTGAAGTTATTTCTCCCGGCAATCTTGATTCCAGCTTGTGTTTCTTCCAGTCCAGCGTTTCTCATGATGTACTCTGCATATAAGTTAAATAAGCAGGGTGACAATATACAGCCTTGACGTACTCCTTTTCCTATTTGGAACCAGTCTGTTGTTCCATGTCCAGTTCTAACTGTTGCTTCCTGACCTTCATACAGGTTTCTCAAGAGGCAGATCAGGTGGTCTGGTATTTCCATCTCTTTCAGAATTTTCCACAGTTTATTGTGATCCACATAGTCAAAGGCTTTGGCATAGTCAATAAAGCAGAAATAGATGTTTTTCTGGAACTCTCTTGCTTTTTCCATGTTCCAGCAGATGTTGGCAATTTGATCTCTGGTTCCTCTGCCTTTTCTAAAACCAGCTTGAATATCAGGAAGTTCACGGTTCACATATTGCTGAAGCCTGGCTTGGAGAATTTTGAGCATTACTTTACTAGCGTGTGAGATGAGTGCAATTGTGTGGTAGTTTGAGCATTCTTTGGCATTGCCTTTCTTTGGGATTGGAATGAAAACTGACGTTTTCCAGTCCTGTGGCCACTGCTGAGTTTTCCAAATGTGCTGACATATTGAGTGCAGCATTTTCACAGCATCATCTTTCAGGATTTGAATAGCTCAACTGGAATTCCATCACCTCCACTAGCTTTGTTCGTAGTGATGCTTTCTAAGGCCCACTTGACTTCACATTCCAGGATGTCTAGCTCTAGATGAGTGATCACACCATCATGATTATCTGGGTCGTGAAGATCATTTTTGTACAGTTCTTCTGTGTATTCTTGCCATCTCTTCTTAATATCTTCTGCTTCTGTTAGGTCCATACCATTTCTGTCCTTTATCGAGCCCATCTTTGCATGAAATGTTCCTTTGGTATCTCTAATTTTCTTGAAGAGATCTCTAGTCTTTCCCATTCTGTTGTTTTCCTCTATTTCTTTGCATTGATCACTGAAGAAGGCTATCTCTTCTTGCTATTCTTTGGAACTCTGCATTCAGATGTTTATATCTTTCCTTTCCCCTTTGCTTTTCGTTTCTCTTCTTTTCACAGCTATTTGTAAGGCCTCCCCAGACAGCCATTTTGCTTTTTTGCATTTCTTTTCCATGGAGATGGTCTTGATCCCTGTCTCCTGTACAATGTCACGAACCTCATTCCATAGCTCATCAGGCACTCTATGTACCAGATCTAGGCCCTTAAATCTATTTCTCAATTCCACTGTATAATCATAAGGGATTTGATTTAGGTCATACATGAATGGTCTAGTGGTTTTCCCTACTTTCTTCTATTTA
Organism: Bos indicus; assembly: GCF_029378745.1. NCBI lineage: Eukaryota > Metazoa > Chordata > Mammalia > Artiodactyla > Bovidae > Bos > Bos indicus. The sequence continues at coordinate 93,972,518 of NC_091762.1, read as the reverse complement.
AGTCTCAATTTGGCAATAAGGAGTTCATGGTCTGAGCCACAGTCAGCTCCTGCACTCATCTCACACGCTACTAAAGTAATGCTCAAAATTCTCAAAGCCAGGCTTTAGCAATACGTGAACCGTGAACTTCCAGATGTTCAAGCTGATTTTTGAAAAAGCAGAGGAACCAGAGATCAAATTGCCAACATCCGCTGGATCATGAAAAAAGCAAGAGAGTTCCAGAAAAACATCTATTTCTGCTTTATTGACTATGCCAAAGCCTTTGACTGTGTGGATCACAATAAACTGTGGAAAATTCTGAAAGAGATGGGAATACCAAACCACCTGACCTGCCTCTTGAGAAACCTGTATGCAGGTCAGGAAGCAACAGTTAGAACTGGACATGGAACAACAGACTGGTTCCAAATAGGAAAAGGAGTACGTCAAGGCTGTATATTGTCACCCTGCTTATTTAACTTATATGCAGAGTACATCATGAGAAACACTGGACTGGAAGAAACACAAGCTGGAATCAAGATTGCCGGGAGATTATCAATAACCTCAGATATGCAGATGACACCACCCTTATGGCAGAAAGTGAAGAGGAACTCAAAAGCCTCTTGATGAAAGTGAAAGTGGAGAGTGAAAAAGTTGGCTTAAAGCTCAACATTCAGAAAACGAAGATCATGGCATCTGGTCCCATCACTTCATGGGAAATAGATGGGGAAACAGTGGAAACAGTGGCTGACTTTATTTTGGGGGGCTCCAAAATCAGTGCAGATAGTGATTGCAGCCATGAAATTAAAAGACGCTTACCCCTTGGAAGGAAAGTTATGACCAACCTAGACAGCATATTCAAAAGCAGAGACATTACTTTGCCAATAAATGTCCATCTAGTGAAGGCTATGGTTTTTCCAGTAGTCATATGCAGATGTGAGAGTTGGACTCTAAAGACAGCTGTGCGCAGAATTGATGCTTTTGAACTGTGGTGTTGGAGAAGACTCTTGAGAGTCCCTTGGACTGCAAGGAGATCTAACCAGTCCATCCTAAAGGAAATCAGTCCTGGGTGTTCATTGGAAGGACTGTTGAAGCTGAAACTCCAATATTTTGGCCACCTGATGTGAAGAGTTGACTTATTTGAAAAGACCCTGATGTTGGGAAAGATTGAAGGCAGGAGGAGAAGGGGACAACAGAGGATTAGATGGTTAGACGCCATCACCAACTCTATGGACATGAGTTTGAGTGAACTCCAGGAGTTGATGATGGACAGGGAGGCCTGGCGTGTTGTGGTTCATGGGGTCGCAAAGAGTCGGACATGACTGAACGACTGAACTGAACTGAACCTGCTCTTCTCAGATCAGTTGAAAAGTCACTGGCTGACCCTCTGTTGTCTTCTGGGCACCGTTGTGGCACTTGGGGATACAGAATGAGTAAACCCTTCAGCATGTAGTCAGAATCCCATTCCACTCCTACCACCCGATTCCCCATACACCCCTATGGTTCCTCTCCTTGCCTGGGACCCTCTTGAGGTATGGAGTGCTTTAATGGCTCAGACAGTGAGGTAGAAGGTTGCATGAAGTGAGCTATGAGGTCACATTGCACATCAGTGTCCTTCAGAGTTTATGACCCCAAGGGCAGCCTGTAGGGCTGACTTTTCCTGGGTGCATGTTAAGTCGCTTCAGTCGTTTCTGACTTTTTGTGACTCTATATCCTATAGCCTGCCAGGCTCCTCTGCCCATGGGATTCTCCTGGTAAGAATACTGGAGTGGGTTGCCATGCCCTTCTCCAGGGGATCTTCCCAACCCAGGGGTCAAACCCATGTTTTCTGTGGCTCCTACACTGCAGGTGGATTCTTTTACCAGTGATCCACAAGGGAAGCCCCCTAGGCTTGGCTAGAATGTGATTCACAAACATCACAGACAATTTCAAAGTGGAGAAGGGAAACTGAAGTCCTCAGGACATTTAGGTGATCAGTGTACTCCAGACCCTGAAATAACCCTTCTGGCATGTTCCTGTCGAGCCCCACCATTGCAGGGTGGAGACCTTGTTTTGCTCTGGACTCCATTTGGCCCTTTTCATGAAAGCTGGCCTTTAAAAAATTTGCAGATGAACTGTTTCCTTGGATAGTGCTAGAGGAGAATTGCTGTTTTAAAAGCATGTCTCAGGAAATGAAGACTCCCTGTGGGGAAGCAGCTGGTGTTATCACATGTCCGATAGACTTTCCAAACACCCGTAATCAGTAGTTTCTGGTTTTGATTAAGATGTGAGCCCAAGGGCTGCAGCCTTGCTGAAGGGCAGAACTGGCATTCAGGCACTGTAGATACATTATCTCATTTAATCTGTATGGACACCTGGTGAGATAGTGAATTTTATGAATGAAGGAAAATGAAGATCAAAAGGTGAAGGAGTTTTCAACTTATATGTGAGAGAGCCAGGATTCAAACTTAGAACTGCCTGACTCAAAAACCTTAACAAATGTTAGATCACCCCTCCAGTTCTTTCCCAGAAGTCACAGTGGGTTACCTATCTTTCAGAGTTGTAGGTTTGTGAAATTCTAGAAGGCTAGTGGCTCTTCAGGCCAGTTACCCATCATCAGCAAGAATCTTTAACTTCATTGAAAGGTGGATTCATCCAGGTCTTGTGCAAACCTGTCTGATAATAAAAAACTCACCACCTCTTGAGGCAGTACATTCACCATGGGACAACTTTGATCATTTGAAGTTCATTTTTTGAACTTATATTTTTTTGGTCACTTCATATGTTATGTGAGATCTCCTTTCCTTGACCAAGGATTGAACCCAGGCAATGACAGCAAAAGCCCAGAATCCTAACCATTAGACCACCAGGGAACTCCCTGGAGTTCATCTTATACTAAGGACAGATTTTGCCCCCTTGGACTCTCCCCTGTTGTTCCCAGCTCTGTCCTTGAAACTGGTTCCCCTGTCCCCTGGAAGACGTTCAGTGCAGTACCTACTACCTGACTGTCTGCTGATCTGGAACGCATCCCCCCAACTCTCTCACCCACTCCTCAAAGGATCCTACTTTTACAGGCTTTTTCCAGCCAGGTACCCATAGATGTCCCTTGTAAAGGGTATGGTCCCAACCTGAGCACGAATCTTCCAGATCAGTCAGTCAGTTCAGTCACTCAGTCGTGTCTGATTCTTTGCAACTCCAGGGACTGCAGCACACCAGGCCTCCCTGTGTCTATCACCACCTCCCAGAGTTTACTCAAACTCGTGTCCATTGAGTCGGTGATGCCATCCAACTATCTCATCTTCTGTTATCCCCTTCTCCCACCTTCAATCTTTCCCAGCATCAGGGTCTTTTCCAATGAGTCAGTTCTTCGCATCCAGTGGCCAAAGTATTGGAGTCTCAGCTTCAGCATTAGTCCTTCCAATGAATATTCAGGACTGATTTCCTTTAGGATGGACTAGTTTGATCTCCTTGCAGTCCAAGGGACTCTCAAAAGTCTTCTCCAACACCACAGTTCAAAAGCATCAATTCTTTGGCACTCAGCTTTCTTTATAGTCCAACTCTCACATCCATACATGACTACTGGAAAAACCATAGCTTTGACTAGATGGACCTTTGTTGGCAAAGTAATGTCTCTGCTTTTTAGTATGCTTTCTAGGTTTGTCATAGCTTTCCTTCCAAAGAACAAGCGTCTTTTAATTTCATGCCTGCAGTCACCATCAGCAGTGATTTTGGAACCCCAAAAAATAGTCTGTCACTGTTTCCACTGTTTCCCCATTTATTTGCCATGAAGGATGAGACCAGATGCCATGATTTTAGTTTTCTGAGAGTTTCAAGCCAACTTTTTCATTGTCCTCTTTCACTTTCATCAAGAGGCTCTTTATTTTTTTTAAATTTTATTTAATTTTATTTTTTTTTGTATTAGTTTTGCCAAATATCAAAATGAATCCACCACAGGTATACATGTATTAGTTTTTCTTCACTTTCTGCCATAAGGCTGGTGTCATCTGCATATCTGAGGTTATCGATATTTCTCCCAGCAATCTTGATTCCAGCTTGTGCTTCATCAAGTCCAGCATTTCTCATGATGTACTCTGCATATAAGTTAAATAAGCAGGGTGACAATATACAGCCTTGACGTACTCCTTTCCCAATTTGGAACCAGTCTGTTGTTCCATGTCCAGTTCTTACTGTTGCTTCCTGACCTTTGTACAGATTTCTCAGGAAGCAGGTAAGGTGGTCTGGTATTCTCATCTCTTTCAGAATTTTCCACACAGGGTGTAATTCTCTTTAAGAATTTCTTTGTTGTGATCCACACAGTCAAAGGCTTTGGCATAGTCAATAAAGCAGAAATAAATGTTTTTCTGGAACTCTCTTGCTTTTTTGATGATCCAACAGATGTTGGCAATTTGATCTCTGGTTCCTCTGCCTTTTCTAAATCCAGTTAACATCTGGAAGTTCACAGTTCATGTACTGTTGAAGCCTGGCTTGGAGAATTTTGAGCATTACTTTACTAGCATGTGAGATGAGTGCAGTTGTGCGGTAGTTTGAGCATTCTTTGGCATTGCCTTTCTTTGGGATTGGAATGAAAACTGACCTTTTCCAGTCCTGTGGCCACTGCTGAGTTTTCCAAATGTGCTGACATATAGAGTGCAGCACTTTCACAGCATCGTCTTTTAGGATTTGGAATAGCTCAACTGGAATTCCATCACCCCCACTCGCTTTGTTCATAGTGATGCTTCCTAGGGCCACTTGACTTTGTGTTCCAGGATATCTGACTTTAGGTGAGTGATCACACCATCTTGATTATCTGTATTGTGAAGATCTTTTTTGTATAGTACTTCTGTGTATTCTTGCCACCTCTTCTTAATATCTTCTACTTCTGTTAGATCCATACCATTTCTGTCCTTTATTGTGCCCATCTTTGCATGAAATGTTCCCTTGGTATCTTTAATTTTCTTGAAGAGATCTCTAGTCTTTCCTATTCTATTGTTTTCCTCTATTTTTTGCATTGATCACTGAGGAAGGCTTTCTTATCTCTCCTTGCTATTCTTTGAAACTCTGCGTTCAAATGGGTATATCTTTCCTTTGCTCCTTTGCCTTTTGCTTCTCTTCTTTTCATAGCTGTTTGTAAGGCCTCCTCAGACAACCATTTTGCCTTTTTGCATTTTTTTTCTCTTGGGGATGGTCTTCACGAACCTCCATCTATAGTTCTTCAGGCACTCTGTCTATCATCAGATCTAATCCCTAGAATCTGTTTATCACTTCCACTGTATAGTTGTAAGGGATTTGATTTAGGTCATACATGAATGGTTAGTGGTTTCCCTACTTTCTTCAACTGAAGTCCAAATTTGCCAATAAGGAGTTCATGATCTGAGCCACAGATAACAGCCTTATAAACAGTGAGTAGATTAAAAAAAAAAGAAATAATATTTAATTAAAATACTAAACTAAAAAGTATTAAACTAATACTAAAGAACTACAAACTACTACATGCTCAGTGTGGGAAAAAAATAGAAAGGGCAGGAGAAACAGAAAAGAAAAGCAATCATGGGAGATCCCCAGTGTCTTAGCTTGGGTTCCCTAGAAGACTGGGAAACAAAGGACTTTAAGGCAAGCAGTTTACATGACAAACGATCCTAGAAAATACTGGTACAGGGTGGGAAGTGAGATGGGAAAGGGAAGGAGTTAATGGCGGTGTGCTACCAAGCAAGTCACCACCAAGGGCCACCAGCCTTGAAACTGCTATCCTGTGTCAGCCACTGCACACGCGTCTCAGAGTCATCCCACCTCAGGGCCGGGAAGCTGGGTGTTTACATGTCAGTTTTTTTCAGTCATTGGCTACATGCTGGAGGGAGAAGGGAGGCATCCATTTTCCTATACTTTTGACCTGTTCAGTGTGCAGAGATTCTTCTGGGCCCAAGAAAGCTTTCAGGCAAAGAGATACATATGCTGGCATTGAAACCCTGGCCAGAATATTCCAGAATTGTAAGATCCAGTGGGACATGGACAGGACATCCATAGCCTGTGCTATACCCAGAGACAGCCCATTAGCATTTAGTGTATTTCCATCCATCCTCACCTTGTTATGTTATATATGTACATGTTATTTTATGTATTTAAGTTAGGGCTACACTATATATTTAATATTGGGTCCTGCCTTTTTCACTTCACATTAACTCATCAGAATTTATCTTTGATCTTAAATTTTATTTGAAAACATGTTTTTTAATGGCTCTATACTATTCCATTGTAGGGATAGCCAATAATTTATTTAGCCCTGGGAAAGCAGACTCTCCAAAGCTCTAAGGTGTTTCTGTTTACTGGAAGATAACCATCAGCTAGCTGGGAGTGAAATCTAGCAGAAATGGCAAAGGCAGGAATCTGAGACTGGGGTCAGGGTCGGGCTAGGGAAGGCAGAAAAGCTGCAGAAGGAGTCGTAGGCAGAAAGGGCACACAGTCAAGCCTAGTCCTACCACTGGGAGAACATCCCACAGTGTCTGACACAAATTAGGTACTCAATAATCATTGCTAAGTGCGTGCTATGTGCTAGCCTCGTACAAAGGCAGAACAGAGCCAGTTAAACATGGTCTCAGTATGCCTTCAGAGAACGCATGAGGAATATGTTGAACTACTGTGTGCCAAGAATATTATAGATATCATTCACCCTCACTACCACCTGAGAGGTGCTGTGTTTTGATCATTCTCACTTTTCAGGCAAAGAAGCTGAGACTCAACAGGCTTAATAATTTCATCAAGATGTCATATCGAGTTAGTTACAGATCTGGGTCCTAAATTTACCAGGTGGGTCTGTGAGAGTTCCAAAGCTCTTTGCTCTTTCCCTACCACACTGGACTCCCTGACCAAGTGGAAAGTGCTAATGACCCCAAGTAAGGTGTCCTAGCTGGGTAGGCCTGGACTGGGAGAAGAAAAGAAAGAGAAAGGGGACCAAGGAAAGCACTGAGGAGGAGACATTGAGATGGGCCTTCAAGGACAGGTAAAATTCTGATGTGGGGAGATGATGGGAGGGATCATGTGAAACAGAAAGACAGTGGCTCCCTGAACAAGCCAGAAGGTAGTAGTCTGGAGACCAGATGACCAGGGCCTGACTTGGTGCAGAGGCAATGAGGCTGAGGGGTGAGGGACCAGCAGCAGAAAAGGGGTTTCAGATGTGGAGTCCACACTGCCGTGATGACCCACTAGAGACTGAGTCAGATATTACCTTGAGGGTGGAAGGACAGTTGATATTAAATTGAGGCTTGCTATGTGTCTTGATTTTTAAGAAATGGCAGTATGGGGAGGGCTCTTTAAGATCATCTTTAGGGACTTCTCTGGTGGTCCAGTGGCTAAGACTCTGCCCTCCCAATGCAGGGGGCGGGGTTTGCTCTTTGGATGGGGAACCAGATCCCTCATGCCGCAGTTAAGAGTTCACATGCCATAACTAAGACATGGAGCAGCCAAGTGAAGTATACATAAATAAAAAATAATTATTGACAAAGATCATCTCTAGCTTCTTGGGGTGGCAGCAGGTTGAGGAAAGGAGAGAAGAATAAAGGGAACACAAATTCAGTCTCAACTACATCATGGCACTGAATATGTGTATGGATAAAGCCACATCAAGTTATGTACGTGGTGAGGACTTGCCACACAGCTGATGCTCTTTCCCAGGCTTAGGCCCCAAAAGTCTGTTTAAGGGAAGCAGAGACAGAACAAAAGTTAAGACTGGCTGATTCCTATAACACCTACAGCATTTCTCCTGTAACATGCTGCCTTCCAAGTCCTTTCCTGACACTCTGCTCCCTTGTGCTTTTCTGTCCCCAGTATTGGTGCTCTTGTGGGCCTGTCCATAGCAGCAGTGGTCCTCCTGGCCTTCATTGTCACTGCCTGTGTGCTTTGTTACCTGTTCATCAGCTCAAAACCCCACACAAAGTTGGACCCAGGCTTAAACTTACAGACTACAGGTAAGAAAGGGGCCACATGATTTCCTTGTATTCAGCAGGCTAGCACCTTTTCAGAGGGGAGATATTTGGAAATGATGTTTGGACTATTTGCCTCACGTGTGTTTCTGGAATATTAAGAAGCACCAGCACATTTTTCAGGAGGTTCATGATATGAACATTTCCATCACAAACTCTTCATGTGTTCATTGATAATCAAAATAATTCTATGTTTATTACAGGGAGATATTACTAAACATCTTACAATATAGAGGACAGCACTCTGCAATCGAGTTATCTGACCCAGAACTTCCCTGGTGGTTCAGCAGTTAAGACTCTGTGCTTCCAGGGCAGGGGACACAGATTCTATCTCTGGTTAAGGAAGGTCCCACAGGCTGCATAACAAGGTCTTAAAAAAAGGGTTATCTGACCTAGAATGTCAGTACTGTTGATGTTGAGAAACCTTAGAATAGAAGAAGACTCCAGAAAGAGACTAATTAAAATATAGTAACTTGAATAAAATGTTTAGTTTTTTAAATAAGAGAAATATTAGCAAATTTGCCTCCAACAAATGCAAATAACACAAAAGAGACTATGTATAAAGTTAAAAAAACAAGTGGTGGACTGCAAAGATATTGTAAATGCAGACGCATAGTCAACCCTTATTATTTGCAGATTCCATATTGGTGAATTTGCCTACTTGCTAGAATTAATTTGTAACCTCAAAAATCAATACTTTCAGTGTTTTTGAGGTCATTTGCAGACGTGGATGTGCACAGAGCAACAAAAACTTTGAGTTGCCCAGTCACACTGATGTTGCCCAGCGGAGGCTGCACAGGGCCACGCTTGCCTTTTTGTTTCAGCTCTCAGACTGTGAACAAGCGTCCTTTTCATGGTATATTTAGTGTCACATTTTTGCAGTTTTGTGTTTTTATTGGCACTTTCGCTATTGAAAATGGCCCCCAAATATAACGTTGAAGTGCTATCTAGTATTCCTCAACATAAAAAGGCTGTCATGTGCCTTATGGAAAAAATACATGTGTTCAATACACATGAGTTAAATGTTATCAGTTAGTAATATATATTAAATACAGTATCTTTAAGCAGAAACATACATAAAGCAAAGTTATGTACTGATTGGTTGACAATGTGACCAGAGGCTCACAGGAACCTAAATTTGTATTTCCCTACCCCACTCCAGTACTCTTGCCTGAAAAATCCCATGGATGGAGGAGCCTGGTGGGCTGCAGTCCATGGGGTCGCTAAGAGTCGGTCATGACTGAGCGACTTCACTTTCACTTTTCACTTTCATGCATTGGAGAAGGAAATGGCAACCCACACCAGTGTTCTTGTCTGCAGAATCCCAGGGACGGGGGAACCTGGTGGGCTGCCGTCTATGGGGTCGCACAGAGTCGGACACAACTGAAGTGACTTAGCAGCAGCAGCAAGGGGCAATTGATTCAGTATTTGCTAATTCAGTGTTAATGGTAAGTTAATAGAACAAAATAACAGTGAATAATGGGCTTCCCTGGTGGCTCAGCTGGTAAAGAATCCGCCTGCAATGCCGGAGACCTGGGTTCAATCCATGGGTTGGGAAGATCCCCTGGAGAAGGGAATGGCCACCCACTCAAGAATTCTGGCCTGGAGAAGTCCATGAACTATCCATTGGGTTGCAAAGAGTAGGACATGACTAAGCAACTTTCACTTTCACTTTCCTCATGGCTCAGTGGTAAATAATCTGCCTGCCAAGCAGGAAATGCAGGTTTGATCCCTGGGTTGGGAACATCCCCTGAAGAAGGAAGTGGCAACCCTCTACAGTATTCTTGCCTGGGAAATCCATGGACAGAGGGGTTGCAAACACTTGGACACAACTTAGTGACTGAGCATGCGTGCACAGTAAATAAGGAGAATCAACTGTATATAAAATAGAGACAAGACTGATATCCAGGATATATAAGTGCACCTTTAAACACATGAGAAATACATAATCTACCAAAAAATACAAATGCCCAACACACATAAAAAGATACTCTACCTTACTAATAATCAGGAGAATGCAATTTAAGAATGACATACCTTTTCAAAAAATGATTTAAAAAACAATTACATTGGCAAAAATAAAAAATGGATCACATTGATAGTGAGAAGGTTACATGGGGGAATGGGTAATCTCATATACCACTGGTAACAATAAATTGGCGAAACCACTTGTAGAGCATTTTGGCACTATCCATTTAAACTGAAAATGTATATAGCCTATTAGTGATTCCACTTCTAATTATCTGCCTTAGAGACACAGTTGCACTAGGAGAGGACTTGTAAAGATGGATACCATGACAGTTTGTCACACTGGAAAGAAACTAAATGTCCATCAACATAGAAGGAATGAAAAATAATACTGTCGTTAAAAGGAATGCATTATCTCTAAATAGACAATTTCATTTGCTCCTCATAATAACCAGGCAGTGTATGGATCTTATTAAAATCTATTTTACAGATGTGGAGACTAAGGCCCACATACCTAGTGAGTGAATGTTAGAGCCAACTCCATCTCCACCTTCCTTCCTCTCCTTATCCCTGTGCTGAGGAAGGGAAGTCCCTACTTGATGCCAGACTCTGTTTGAAACTTTACATGCACTATCTTGTCTAATTTTCCAAACCACCCCAGTGAGGTAGGTATTATTATCGCCCATCTTACAGATGTGAAAACAGTGTTTCAATTGCCCACGGGGTCACAGTTTGTAAACTGCAGAGTTGTAATTCAAATGTGTGTGTTTTTCTGCCTCCAAAGTCCTATTTCTACCTCACCAGGCCGGGTGTGTAGGGTGCTTATACCCTGCTCCCCTCATCTCCCCCTACCCTATCACCTGCAGCCTTTCTAAATCAATGGAACACAGCTCACCTGGCAGTCCTGTGAATGAAGACGATCCTCCTGCTTTTCACTGCTCAGCCACCAGCTAGATTTTTTGATTATTCAATCACCAGGGTTTGATACAGCTTGTGTTCTTGCTTTTTGCTTCTTACTTTTAAAATGGAAAATGCACTTTCTGTTTATTAAATAACAGCTTTCAGCTCTCTCTCTGTCTTTTGCCCAAACTCAGCTCTTAGTTCCTTCCTTTCTTCTTCATGAAGTGCTGTCCTCTCCTTCCTCTGAACCTGCAGCATCAACCCAACATTTGGGTTGATCAAACCCAGCATCAACGTTTACAGGCCACTCCCTTACACTCAGAGCCTTCCGCCTCACACAGACTTTCATCTGTTTTTGTCTCCTTCTACAGTAGGACCTGTAGAGAGATGGTATGTGCATGCACGCGTGCTAAGTTGCTTCAGTCATGTCCAACTCTGTGCGACCCTATGGGCTGTAGCCTGCCAGGCTCCTCTGTCCATGGGGATTCTCCAGGCAAGAATACTGGGGTGGGTTGCCATGCCCTCCTCCAGGGGGATCTTCCCTACCCGGGGATTGAACCTGAGTCTCTTATGTCTCTTGCATTCACAGGTTCTTTACCACTAGCGCCACCTGGGAAGCCCATAGAGAGATCATTAGCCCCATTTTACAGGAGAGGAAATCAAGGCTCAGCCACGAGAAGGCAATTGGCCCAAGTCTACACAGCTAGTGGGCTTGTCATTTGGGGATGTCAACCCCGATTTCCCTACTCTAAAACCCACAATCACTACACACTGTACCTTGGGTCCTAATCTCTGAGCCTGGGGGCAAGGGTGGGGTGGGGAGTTCCTTGACAAGAGCAGAGTGAAAATAGAACAGTTTCTGAAGATAGGCTCCTTTTGCTGCCCAGGTATTCTCTACTGTCCCATCAACCCTATCCCACCCATCCCTCAAACTCGGGATGCAATGAAGACCATAGCTTTCTCATTCTTGTACTTTGTGAGGAACTAGCTTGATCAGAGGCTGACCAAGCACCTACTTTTGTGCTAGGCACTATGCCAAGGTGCCTAGCACATTATCCCATTTAACCTGTTCAGCTACTTTAGGTTATTATCAACTCTATTTTACTGATGGGGTAAGTGAGGTAAGTATTCTAACCTAGGTACCTTTAATAAGAGATAAAAAATGGGAGGTGGGGAGACTCATCCTCCTCTGAAAAATGTTGGTGGGGATATCATTAATCTGTCATTTTCACTAACTCATCTCTCACCTCTCTCATTCATTGCTGGTCTGAATACAGTTAACAATCACCTCAGAGAACTATTGGGCATTAATTGGCTTGTGGCTCTAATGCTCAGTCGTGTCTGACTCTTTGCCACCACATGAACTGTAGCCCACCAGGCTCCTCTGTCCATGGAATTCCTCCAGGCAAGAATACTGGAGTGGGTTGCCGTTTCCTACTTGAGAAGATGTTCTCGACCCAGGTATTGAACCCGTTCCCGGGTATCTTGGGTCTCTCGCATTGGCAGGTGAAGTCTTTACCACTAGCACCACCTGGGAAGTCCCTCTAACTCTTAGGGCTCCTGGGAATCGAGCCTGATGTTCTCAGTTTATCAATGGGTTGCTGAGGCCCAGAAAGTGTCAGTGATATGCCCAAGGTCACCCAGCCAATTGGCCAAGACTTTGCCTCCAGGGCCAAAGATCTTTTCCTATAGCAGGCCCTCTGACCTTCCAGGAAGTGTTCCACTTCCTCAGAGCCCACTGCTTTTTACTTAACCACACTTGGAGAGGTGGTACCTATGACCCAAACAAGCCTCAGAGATGAGTCAAGGCTGACTCATCTCCAATCAGGGAGAAAACCTGAGAACTCCTTTCCTGCTGGTCACGACAGGCTAAGACCCCAGGCAATGGGGGGACTGGCCAAAAGGTCCCTGAAAAAAAGATGGGAAAGCACAACCCTGCTGGGATGTCAGAGAACATGGCTCTGATTCCGGCTTTGTTACTCTCACTGTGTGGCCTTAGGCGAGTCACTTCTCCCTGGACCTTAATTTACTCTGTAAAATGTGTACAATAATACCCACTAAGAAAGCAATAAAACTAGAGATGAAGCTTACATTGGAGCTTGGTTTCTAATACATGGTGGCTTTTAAAAATGAGTAACCCTCATTTTTATTATCGTTAGGCATTTAGATGTTTACATGTTAGTCGCCTCAGACTGTTGATATGTCAAAGATAGGAATCATGTCTTAAAGGCCTTTGTGTCCCCAGCACCTAGCAGAGTTCCTAACCTATACTAAGGGTAGATTTGCTCTGTGGAAAGAGCCCAAGCTTTGGAATCAAGTAGAATTGAAAGTGTATCCTGGATCCGGTACTAATAGCTGTGCCAGTGGTAACCTTCTCTGTCTGTGTTTGTCTATAACATGAAATAACACTCACCTCAGAGAATCGTTAGAAGAATCGAATAAGATGCTTGTGCCAGCGTGTTTTAGCCAAACATGAATCTTCTTATTGTAACTTGAAAATTGAATCTTTTATATGTGCCTTAGGCATCCTCCTTTCCTCTTGGCTAGCACCTTTATAAGATGGTTCTTCCTCCCCCAGGCTTCAGGCGCCACTGAGGGACTTTAAGAACTTTCATTATATATCAGCCAGAGGAAGAGGCAGAAACAGTGTGCTCAAGAGTTGGACCACTGGCTATTTTGCTGGTTTCCCTGGAAGGGGATTGAAGAGTTGTGGATTTGAAGACCCTGGGATACTCATGTGAGGGAATCCGTGGCATCTGGGAAAGAGAATCATGTAAAAAAACTTGTGGGCATATTGGGCCCACAAGTTCAGTGTGAACCTGCATTTTGATGTATCTGCCAAAAAAAAAAATGAGTGAAATCTCAGGTCATGTTAACAGAATTATAGAGTCTGGAAGCAAGAGAATGGTGGTCCTTCTTTACCCCCAATTGAATTAGAACATATCGGCCATCACATCTCAGAGGTAACATTTTAGCATCCACTCCACAGGTGCACAACTTTGGTTCCAAATATATCACTCAAGCGTCCCCAAATATAGCAATGAGAATTCTTGAGCAATTTCCAATATTTCAAAGGTTTTACTGGGACCAAGTTTCTTTGTTTTGAGCTAGAATTGTATTAGGCTAAGGAGGGTACTTAGCATGGGCTCTTTCCTGCTAATGAGAACTCTTTGATTAACAGAAAATGGTCATGGGGAGTGGAGAGGCTAGTACCTAATAAAGGCAGTCCATTAAAGAGACTGAATTCTTTACAATTTGGAATTCAAGGGAAAACAAATAGAAAAATGAGGCCAGTCCTACTTTCTACCCCATTTGATACAATAGTAACTGAGATCCAGAGAGAAGGGGTTAGCGGGGCACCCCACTCCAGTACTCTTGCCTAGAAAATCCTATGGACAGAGGAGCCTGGTAGGCTGCAGTCCAAGGGGTCGCTAAGAGTCAGAAACTTGAACGACCTCACTTTCACTTTTCACTTTCATGCATTGGAGAAGGAAATGGCAACCCACTCCAGCATTCTTGCCTGGAGAATCCCAGGGACGGGGGAGCCTGGTGGGCTGCCGTCTATGGGGTCGCACAGAGTTGGACATGACTGAAGTGACTTAGCAGCAGCAGTGTAATAATTTAATATCAAGATGAGGATTTAAGCCAAGGTTTTATAACTCCTAAAAGCCCAAGGATTCCTCCCAACCCCTGACTGCCTGCGGCTCAGATCAGATCAGAGATTAGATCAAATCAGTCGCTCAGTCGTGTCCGACTCTTTACGACCCCATGAATCGCAGCACGCCAGGCCTCCCTGTCCATCACCAACTCCCGGAGTTCACTCAGACTCACGTCCATCGAGTCAGTGATGCCATCCAGCCATCTCATCCTCTGTCGTCCCCTTTTCTTCCTGCCCCCAATCCCTCCCAGCATCAGAGTCTTTTCCAATGAGTCAACTCTTCGCATGAGGTGGCCAAAGTACTGGAGTTTCAGCTTTAGCATCATTCCTTCCAAAGAAATCCCAGGGCTGATCTCCTTCAGAATGGACTGGTTGGATCTCCTTGCAGCCCAGAGCCCCACAATTTAAGAATAACCTTGACTAATCAGTCAGAAGGTGATCAGAGGTGAGTGACCAACTTGGTCTGAGAACCAGATTATGTGTATTTGGGCTAAGAGCTGGGGACATTTGCCCCTGAGCAAAGAAGGCTCAGGGCTCACACCCCAGGACCCCAGGCCTCTGCAAGGTTGTCCTGGGGCATAAAGAAGAGACATTTTATGAGATGTCAGAGAACAGAGTTAAATCAGTGGGAGAAGCCATAGGGAGGCAGGTGTTGATTCAAAAAAGCTAGGTCTTTCTTAGACTAAGACCTGAAATTCTTTTGTAAAGTGCACCCTCTAAGTTACATGAGGGCTATATTTGGTTCACCAGTTTGTAACTCTCCATTTAAAAAGCACCCCTAAGCCTGGAAGGTAACCAGGAAAAGGCTAAATGTGGGATTCATTGAAGGAGATTCTTGCATTGAATAGAAAATTGAACTAAATCCTTGTGCCAAATGGAATGCCTTAAAATGCAAGCTTAAATAACAAAAAATCCCAAAGAATCTACAAAATACACAGAGACACACTAAACAACCTCCTAAACCTAACAAGTGCACTTAGCAAGCTCACAGTACGTAAGGTCAGAAGCAAATATCAATTGTATTTATATATGTATCAGTGACAAACAACTAGAGACTAAATTTTAAATATAGGGACTTCCCGGGAGGTCCACTGGTTAAGAATCCACCTGCCAATCCAGGGGACAACAGGAGTTCAATTGCTGCTCTGGGAAGATTCCACATGCCTCGAGGCACCTGAGCTCTAATGCCACAGCTACTGAGCCTGTTCCCCAAAGCCTATGCTCCACAACAAGAGAGGCTGCAGTGATGAGAACCCTGCTCACTGCAAGGAGAGAGTAGCTCTCACTTGCCACAGCTAGAGAAGGGCTGCGTGCAGCAACAAAGACCCAGCCAAATAAATAAATATTTTCTAAAAAGACAGACCTTTAAAAAATA
The DNA here is from genome assembly GCF_029378745.1 of Bos indicus. Taxonomy (NCBI): domain Eukaryota; kingdom Metazoa; phylum Chordata; class Mammalia; order Artiodactyla; family Bovidae; genus Bos; species Bos indicus. The sequence continues at coordinate 93,956,689 of NC_091762.1, read as the reverse complement.
AAATATCATCTATAGTCACTCTAAAAAATGAAATAATGAGGTGTAAAGCTAACAAACATGTATAGGATCTATACAATAAAAACTACGAAATGCTAGTGAAGGAAATCAAAGAAGACCTAAATAAATGGAGAGATACACTATGTCATGGGCTTCCCTGGTGGCTCTGTGGTAAAGAATCTGCCTCCCAATGCGGGAGACACAGGTTTGATACCTGGATCAGGAAGACCCTCTGAGGGAGGAAATGGCAACCCACTGCAGCATTCTTGCCTGGAGAATTCCACAGACAGAGGAATCTGGCGGGCTACAGTCCACAGGGTCGCAAAGAGTCAGACATGACTGAGCCACACACACACACACCCACACACACACACTATGTCATGAATTGGAAGACTCAACATAGTAAAGATTAAAAACCATAGCAGCTCTTTGGTATATATAGACAAGCTGATTCTAAAATTTATATGGAAAGACAAAGGAAATAGAGTAGCTAAAATAATATTGAAAGAGATAAAGTTGGAGGAAATCACCCTACTTGATTTTAACACATTATAGAGCAACAATACTGAGGACAGTGTGGTACTGGAGGAGGGACAGACACCTAGATATGATAAAACTGACTGAGTGGCATTTCAGGGGCTCTGAAGAGCCCTGGTACCATAGTCCTTCATATCCCAGTGCAGAAAAGAATTAAGCAAGAGGCAAAATGATAGATAAGAAAGGATTTATTAGAATAGGAAGCTTGTGAGGTTTACAAGCCAGCAGGTGAGAAATGCCTCACCCCAAGAACCCACTGGGCTACAGTTTTATAATCAAAGGAGAAGTGGGGAGGGGGAGAAGAACTTTGTCTTTCTTGAGTAGATGTCATACTCCCATCATCATCTTCTCCTCCTTTGGGCAGGGGAGTTTTTTGTCTGCACACGGTCAAGCTTAGGTCTACAAATTACTGTTTTTTATGTGTGCAGAAAGCATGTCCTAGGGATCATTAACTCACTGAGCTCACTGGGCAGGATGTGGTTCTCATGCCACCATTGTTTTATTGTTTGGGGGCATGTCTCGTCCTTCTGTTGCATGGTTCTGTTGCTAAGCAAGACTGCTTGGTTTTGTGGTTAAGCAAACCCACTTTTTGAGTAATCATTAACTTACAGGGGTCTCCCATATTTTTAAAATCCACCATGTAATTTTTGTGGTTAAGCAAACCTGCTTTCTTGAGTGATCATTAACTTATAGGTGTCTCTCATATATTTTCTACTTACAATCCCCTAGTGAGATTAACTATTTAATCATCTACTTTGTTCCTATCAAAGATATAGACCCACATCCTATGTATGTCCAAAAGATTTTTTACAAAGTATAAAAGCAATGCAATGGGAGAAGAATAGTCTTTTCAATATATAATGTTGAAACAATTAGACTTCCACAGGTTAAAAAAACACTTTTTACATAACCTCATACTTTATATAAAAATTAACCCAAAATAAATCATGGACCAAAATGTAACCTATACAACTATAAAACTTTTAGAAGAAAACAGGAGAAGATCTTCATGACCCGGGGTTAGGCAAAGCCATCAAAAGCACAAAAAAATACATTAGTCATTGATCTAGATCAAAACTCAAAATGTTTGTGCTGATAAAGACTCTATTAAGAAGAAGGAAAGAAGACCCTCTAACTGGGAAATAATGTTCACATATCTGACAAAGGTCTTTTACCCAGAACATATAAAGAGTCCCCTGAACTCAACATTAAGAAAACAAACAGGGCTTCTCTGGTGGCTCAGTGGTAAAGAATCTATCTGCCTGCCAATTCAGGACACCGGTTCAATCCCAGATCCAGGAAGATCCCACATGCTGCAGAGCAACTAGGTGTGCACACAAGTGTGCACATCACAACTACTGAGCTGTGCTCTAAAGCCTGGGAAACACAACTACTGAGCCCACACGCCGCAGCGACTGAAGCCTGCCTGCCCCAGAGCCTGTGCTCCACAAGGAACACCACAGCGGTGAGAAGCCCACGCACCATAACTAGAAAGTAGCCTCTGCTCATCACAGATAGAGAAGAGCCCACACAGCAACAAAGATCCAGCACAGCCAAAAATAATTTCATTAATTAAAATTAAAAACAAAAAAAATAAGAAAACAAACAATGCTTTTAGAAAATGAGCATAATACTTGAACTGATACTTTACTGAAGAGGAGATACAGAGAGCAAATAAGCACATGAAAATATGTTTCATCTTCATTAGCCATTAAGGAAACACATATTAAAGCCACAATGAGATACTACTTCTCGCCTATCAGAATATTAAAGTAAAAATACTGATAATTCCAAGGGAGGATAGAGCAACTGGATCTCTTACACATTTTTGGTGGGAATTAAAATGATATATAGCCACTTTGGAAGACAGTGTTTTCATAAAGTTAATCATCCTCACTATTAGTTTCCTATGACCACTGTATCAAATTACCACAAACTTGATGGCTTAATATAGTAGATATGTGTTCTCTCTCAGTTCTCAGGGCTGGAAATTCAAAATCAGTTTTGCTGGGCAGAAATCAACGACTCCACAGGAGAGTCTGTGCCTTGACTCTTCCTGTTTCTGGTGACTGCCAGCATTCCTTTGCTTGTAACTCACTGTAGTCTCTCCCTCTGTCTTTACATCACCATCTGTGAGTGTCTATCTCCCTCTGCCTTTCTCCTATAAGGGCACGTGTGATGGCATTTAGGGCCCATCTAGATAATTGAGGATAATCTCATCTCAAAGTCCTTAATTTCATCACATCTGCAAAAACCATAGAAGTTAACAGTTACAGGTTCCAGAAATTGGGACCTGATATATTTGGGGGTCACCATTCAGTCCACTATACCATTCAAAACAATATTATTATTATTATCCTAGAGAAATGAAAATGTATGTCTGTCCAAAAACCTATACACAACTGCTCATAACAGCTTTGTTTTTAATAGACAAAAGCTAGAAATAAGCCAAAGGTTCTTTAGTGGGCAAATGGTACAACCATATAATGGAATATATGCAGCCATAAAAACAAATGAACTATCAATACACATAACAGCTTGAATGGATTGCAAGGTATTAAACAGAGTGAAAAAACCCCATCTCACAAGGTTGTACAGTGTATAATTCATCTGCGTAACATTTCTTAAATGACAACGTTATGTATGGAGAAGGGGTTAGTGGTTACCAGCGTTAGATTTAGGAGGAAGTTCTGACGTAAAGAGGTAGCATAAGGAAATTTTTCTTCATGGTGATGGGACAGTTCTTTGTCTTGATTGTGGCAGTGATAATATAAAACTGTACATATGATAGGGCTTCCCAGGTGGTGCTCGTGGTGAAGAACAGCCTGCCAACACAGGAGACATAAAAGAAGCAGGTTCAATGGTTGAATCAGTAAGATCTCCTGGAGGAGGGCATGGCCACCAACCCACTCCAATAATCTTGCCTGGAGAGTCCCATGGACAGAGAAGCCTGGCAGGCTACAGTCCACAGGGTCACAAAGAGTTGGACATGACTGAAGCGACTTAGCATGCATTCACACACGCATACATGTGATAAACTTTCATAGTACTAAACACCCAAAAAAAGTCCATATTAAAAAAATGGGTAAAATTGAATAGGATTTGTAGTTTAGTCAGTTGTAGTATGTTAATGTCAGTCTCCTAGTTTTGAAATTACTCTATGATTATATAAGATATTATCATGGGGGAAAACTAGGTGAAGGGTACAATGGAACTCAATTGTTTTGTAACTTTTTGTGAGTCTTAAATCATCAAAAATAGAGAGTTCAAAACAAAAAAGAAAATTTATTGGCTCTGTAAATGAGAAGTCCAAAAGTATGGTGAGCTTTAGGAATGGTCTAAGTGGAAGTTCAGCATCCTCAGGCTACGGCTCCATCCTCCAAGATTCTCACAACTCTGCCCTCTTGTGTTAGCTTTCTCCTCAGACTGATTTTTCCCATGGTAGTAAGTTGGCTTCCAGAAGTCCCTGGGACTGTGTTCTTTTTGTTCCCATCTAACTAGGGGAAGAAAGAAGGAGCGCTCTCTTCATCCCTCCCCTGGGGAAGGAGGAGGCCTGACTCTGATTGGACCACCTCAGGTCATGTGCCCAATCACTACATCCAGGGAAATGCTATGCACTGATTGCCCATCCTGTAGCAAAGGAACAGGATTACTTGACAGGCTCATATCAATCAGGCCCCTCTGCTGGAGCTGAGATGGGATCAATCCCAACCAAACATAATTGCTGGGTGGAAAGAGGGTGGAATGGATATTGCATAGCCAACTCCAGTGTCCCATACAGCGTCCTTCTTCAAATTCCCTCTTTCCTTGTTTTCAGAGGCACCATTCATCCTTGATCTCTTCCATCAATGGGTTTTAAAGCATAGGAGTTTTCTAGATAAACAAGGTATAAAATGCCATTCCAGACAGAAGGAACAGTAAAAGCAGAGACTCAGAGATATGAAGGAATGGACCCATTCAGGGAACAATAAAATTCTGGTGTAGTAAAGCATTGAGTTCTTCCGAGAAGAGTAGTAGTGAAAAGCTAGAGAAGGATTGGGGCCCATACCTAAAGAATCTTGAATGCCACCTCGAGTATCACAGGTCATGGGAAGACATTGAGTGCTTTTGAGAAAGAGTAGTACATGGACTCACTTAACCTTAGAAAGATCTCTCTGGAAGATGGCCCAACCAAAGGCTGTCTTTTGGTCTGGGCAGAAGAAAATGAAAAGCAGATCTAGTGTGGTGCTGAAAAGCAGATCTAGTGTGGTGCCTTGAGGATGGAGAGAATGGGTGGGTACAGCAGATAGTGATATGGTAGAATTAACAGGACCTGGAGTGAATTGCTTGACCTTGGAAATGGGTAGGGAGAGAAGGTGTGAGAGCTAACACTTGATACACTTGATTTCTAGCTTGAACACTTGATACACTTTTAATTCAAAAAAGGCAAGAGTACTTCATTCTGTCAAATGCTCCTAGTAAGTCAAAGGAGACAATGATTTATAAGTAACCATAGGATTTAGTGACAAAAAGTTTTAAGTTGTGTTACAGGCAGAAACCAAGTAGGTTGCAGCAGAATGTCATGAATGGGAAGTGGGAAATAATATGGCCAAGTGAGCTTCCTATCAAGTCCAGGTATAAAAGGAGGAGAGGATCAAGCAGAAAGTGAAGAGAGTCATGAAATCTATTCTTAAAGCAAAGAACAATATGTATTTTTTAAATTACTGCACTTCCCTGCAGGCTAGCTGTGTAGTCAGCCTGAATCTTCATTTAATAAGTGAGTTTTTAATAGTAACTTTTAACTCAAAGAAATTAAGCCGTGCCCTGTGGGGCCACCCAAGACAGGCGAGTCATGGTGGTGAGGTCTGACAGAATGTGGTCCACTGGAGAAGGGAATGGAAAACCACTTCAGTATTCTTGCCTTGAGAACCCCATGAACAGTATGAAAAGGCAAAATGATAGGATACTGAAAGAGGAACTCCCCAGGTCACTAGGTGCCCAACATGCTATTGGACAGAGGATAAGATGGCTGGATGGCATAACAAACTTGATGGACGTGAGTCTGAGTGAACTCCGGGAGTTGGTGATGGACAGGGAGGCCTGGCGTGCTGCGATTCATGGGGTCGCAAAGAGTCACGACTGAGTGTCTGAACTGAACTGAACTGACCCTATGAGTTTATGGTGAAGATGAAGTCTTCATGTCTGCTAGCAATTGTTTATTGTCTGTCCCCTCCATTAAACTTTAAGCTCATGAGAAACATTAATAGCTCATAGTTCACAATGTGGAATATTATTAATGAATATTTTTTTAAATGAATGATTTGTTTAAATGAATGTTTAAGACTCTGAGCCCACCCCTGTCCAAGGTAAGCACTCAGGGAAGCTACATGTATAATATGATCCCGATGGAAAGGAAGGGCTTACAGGAGGAAGCCCCATGCCCTTGGCTTGCTGTTTTCCAGACCCTGATGAGGCACCCTCTGATTGCCAAGGTAGAAACACAGGCAACTCGGTGGAGGTGCGAGGAGTGAGCCCTCTCAGGCAGAGCCACCCCTTCCTGAACTCCTGGCTGGACTGCAATGAGGAGCAGGCTAAGGATCCCAAACGCCTCCTCCAGCACTGCTTCATGGCTACAGTGACCGCCAGTGACCTTCCAGGGAGCCCTGAGGAGGTTCCTGTCCACAGTCTACTATACCCAGCCCCATAAACATCCAATAAATGTCTCTCCACCATCCTCTTCTGGAGCCTCTTTTTGGTGTTTAAAAAAAAAAAAAAAAAAAAAAGGTGGGAGTGGGGATAATCAAAGGGACTTTGGAACCTAACAGATAAATGAGTGCTTTTCCTTGCAAACCCACTCAGGTTCCACTGTGAACCCAGCTACAGTGCTCTACCTGGCCCACTGTGGGCCGAAGGGAGTTTAGACATGGGTCTCCAGTAAAATGGTCATGACAACTCCATGTGATCAGGGAGAAGTCTGGGGCTTGTGGAGATTCAGAGGAGCCCCTCACCTAAACCAGGGAGTCAGGGAATTCTGACTTAGTCTTCCTGCCATGGAGCAGATGTACTTAGGAAATCCAGGGAAGATGACTGGGACCCAGAAGCAGTGACTTCTGCCTCTCCAACAGCTCAGCATTGCTCCTGGAGTGAGTCCCTTGCCAAGGAACAGAATGAGAGGGAATAGAGCATACTCACTGGACTTCCCAGCGGTGCCGGGGTAAAAAATCCACCTGCCTGTGCAGGAGAGACAAGAGATGCGGGTTTGACCCCTGAGTCAGGAAGATCCCCTGGAGAAGGGTATGGCAACCCACGCCAGTATTCTCGCATGGAAAATTCCATGGACAGAGGAGCCTGACGGGCTACAGCCCATGGGGTCACGAAGAGTTGGACATGACTAAGCATAGCATACAGAGTACATACACAGGACTCAGCCATGTTTAATATCGTTCAGCTCCTCAGGTGAATGAAAGAGTGAATAGTCAAGTGAGTGAGGGAATGAATGGTTAATAGACTCCACAGCATGGCTTTGGTAAAGTCCCCTAGTTTCTCTGAGCCTCAGTTCCCTTGCAGGGTTATGGTGAGTGTTGAGATGATGTATATGAACCCTATTCCTAAACTTGAAAGTGCTACAAAGACTTAAAAAGTTATAGGTGAGTATTTTGCAATGTAAGATAGTGATTAAGAGCAGGGACTTCTGAGCCAAATGCCTGGTTCAAATCCCGTCCCTGCCCTTACTTGCTTAGTAACATTTGTACCTAATCATCTGTACAAGCAGGGATAACAGTAATATTTACCTCATAACATTTGGGGGAGGACTAAATCACTTCATCCAAGTAATTAGAACAAGGTTGGCAAATGGAAAGCATTGCATTAGCTCTTTTTATTAGGTTTTAAAATATTATTAGTCTGACAGCAAAGGAATCTTAGGGTAGGATGCTACTGCCGCCCGTTCTCTCCCAGCTACGCTCCTTATCTTCATTTTGTCAGTGGCTTTAGGCTTTTCCTTGAGGGTGTAAGGCAAGGATGGGGAGACTCAGTAGCCACGGAAAGCGGTTCTTGACATTTTTGACATTGACATGATCTGCCGCTGGATTTGGCAACCGTGAAATGGTCACTCTTAGACATCTGTGCCTGGGGCCTGAACCAGCCAAGGACACACGACAGGTGGAAAGGCCAGGTGAGTCAACCTCAGAAGTGCCCCAGGCTGCACATCAGGAGATCTCAGTTCTGGCCTTGCTTTATTTGTGGTCTCCTGTGGCATGTGTATGTGTAATTTTCAGCACTCTAAAGCCAGCACCTTTTCGCCTTATTGTACTTTCCATGGTGTTTATCCTGTTCAGGTTACCAGAAACAACAGGGAATTATCCACAGCTTCTCTCCCCAGGGAGTCCATGTGACGGGTGAGGGGCACACAAAAGAGCAATGGACCCACAGTGACCCTTCATGCAGCTTGAGGGAGGAATAAGCGATGCCTGAGCTGAATCATCAGAGATGAGTCAGTTTCCAGGTAAGACAGAATCATTAGAAATTATGGCCAGAGTACAATCTGTTCAAAAACAGTGAGAAAAAGCCTAGCATAGCCTAAGCACTGCAAGTCATTTGTTGTGAGAGAGCTTAGGGTGTGTGTGTGTGCACACATGTGTGGCGGGAACGGGTGACAGGCAGGGGGTGTAGTCACTGACGGACTTTGTGACCTTTCACAGGACGGATCCTGTCTGTCTCCTTGGTATCCACATCAGGAACATCCTCAGAGATTTTTCCTCAGAGCACCTTCTGGCAGGTTAAAGGAAGAATCCTATAAGGACCTTACTTTTAGACTGCTCTTGGTCTGTTAGGGGGAGAGGATCTGTAAATTCTAAAAATTCAAATGGTCATCAGTGGCCTAAACAGTGGTCCTCAAACCTCAGCCAAGGTCAGAATCAGCTGGAGGGCTAGTTTAAAACACAGATCCTTGCCCCCCTTTCCCCACCCCCTCTGCCGTCAGAGTGTCTGATTGGGTAGGTCTGGATTAAGTCCTCAGAATTTGCATTCCTAATGAGTTCCAGGCAGTGCTGGTCTGGGACCACCCTTTGAGAATGACTGGCCAGGAAGAACAAAGAGAATTCAGAGCTGGGGAGGCTAGAAGGAGACCTCACACTGAGCAGGGCCCCAAGGCCTAGTGGAATCTCCCCAGCAGAGCCTGTGTGGATGGGGTGGGCATAGGTGGAAAAGATTTGTGCGCTGCCTTTGCTGAACTACACATCCCAGGCCCCCGTAAAGCTCCTCCCCCTTGCCCTTGTTCAGCATCTCGCATTTGAATTCAATCAGCCCCCAGAGCTGGCTCACACTGGTGTTGCCCTGCCTCAGTCCTGGGTTGGAAACACGCTGCCCAACCTGTGCAGCAGGAACCCCTCCCTCAGGGCAGCCGAAGAGGAAGGAAGCGGGGTGGGCTGACGCACAGACAGAAATAGTCTGAGGTCACCGCTGCTCTCAAGCACACATGGACCGGCTGGCAATTATTTCTCGTAAATTGCTTTCCTGGTTATGTTCAGAACACGTGTGTTTGCCTGCCTGGGAACAAACACTCAGAGGGCAAGGGGTGGAGGTAGCTTGCTGGGGAGAGGGCCCCAGATGGAGTGGAGCCCAAGTCTGAATCTTTGACCAAGAATTAGGAGGTACTGAATCTTACAACGTGGAAATATTAGAACCTTCCACTCGGTTTTACAGTACCCCTGTCAGGTGGTTTTCCAGCCTCCCCTAAACATGTACATTTGTTTGTTCCTTCAACATCACTGACAATGATTCTCTGCCAGAATCTGGGCTAAAGGAAGTCCCAGTTTCCATCCTCAAGGAGTTCATGGCTATGGTATCTACAGGAGATCCCTAACCCAGCCAACGGCTTCAGGGAAGGCTTCCTGGAGGAAGTGATCTGTAAATTAAGTCTTGAAGGAAAGGGAGTTTGTGGTACAAGATGGAGAATAGCATTCAAGGCAGAGGGAACTGAGACACAATGACCGAGGGCAGAGAGCAAATGATGATCTCAGGAAACAATCAGTAGTTGAGTTTGGTGGAGGCTACAATGTGGGAGATGGTAAGGGATGAAGCTAAAGGGGTATATGGGCCAAGTCCTGAAGCCTGGCCACATCAAGGGGCTTGGGCTTCATCCTGTGGGCAAGGGGGAGCCTTGGGATAGAATTTAAAGCATTGGAAGGAACTCGGTACCTTATGTGACAGCTTTTTATGTTCTTTGTGACACTGAAGTGAAATTTGCCACCCAGGAGCTCTGCTTTTGGGACTTCGTCAATAACTGTCCCTTTGGTTCCTGAAACGTCAGAAGTCTGACAGACAGTGATGGTTCTCTTGCCCATAAGAAATGGCTCAAACCTTGGACATCTCTCCTCTTGTTAGGAGGAGGTCATTCCACTGCCAATTGGGACACTGTTCCTCTTGGTCTGGGTCCAGTTAGCCCAGGGGCCAGAGTGCAGACAAACAAGGCCCAGGCCACAGGTCAGAGCCCAAGGGAAACGTGCCTTGCTCTATCCCAGAGATCTGGGAACACTTGCAAGGGTGTGAATGACTCCCTACATGCCTTCTACATACCTCATAAGGTCTAGGCTGCCCAGAGTGCATGATCCACGTAGGGAGTGTTGACTGAGGAGGTACTGTGGACCCACCATGTTGACAAGTTCTTAAGGAAACATGACGCAGTCCTGCCCTTAGGGATTTACTCACTAGAGATGAAAAGTAGGTTTGACCCATGAGACCCCTAGAGAGCAATAAGATTTTGAAAGCAAATGTCAAGCTGTGGGGTATAGGCCATGAGAGTTGCAGAGATTCTGAAACAGGAGGAAAGAAGTAGTCTGAACACCTTTATGGAGGATATGGGGATTGAATCTGACCCTGGTGGACCATGGCAATATTCAAAGGGTCTCAGTGAGGTAGGGGAAGTGTTCTGTAATGTCAACTTTGTATTTAAAGAGAGTCCCATTTGTGGCTCCAATGCTTTGGACAAGTAGACCATTCACCAGCCCCACCCCCAGCCATAGTCATTTAACAAACTACGTTTAATATGTTTGGGGTGCCTTGCCCTGAGCTCTAGGAACAAAGAAATCAATCAGTCATAACTCACATCCTTGGGGAGCTCTTAGGCTATTGGGGGAAGACTGATAGGTTAATACACAATTAGATGTATTTTGTTATTTCTCCAATGGTTGAAAGATGGCTTACCATTAAGATAGGTTATACAAATTTACATGGTATTACATTAGTGCAATGTAACTTTGCCACCCCTCCCATCAAGTAGTGGAAGGTATTTTCCCATCCTTTGTTTCTGTGCTGACTTTGCAACTTGCTTTGACAAACAGCAAGTGGCAGAAGTTACACTGTGCTATTTTGAGTCTAGGCCTCAAAAGACCTTGCAGCTTCCTCTCTCACCCTCTTGGAATGCAGTGTTACCATGTAAGGAAGCCTGGGCTGGCCTGCTGGTAGAAGAGACCATGTAGAACATATGTGAGCTCTCCACTGAGGCCCCCAGGCCAACTAGCTCCCAGCTGAACTACCAGTTAACTGCAGCTACTGAATGATCCCAGGTGAGATCAGCAGAAGAACCACCAGCTAAGCCCAGTCCAAAGCCAATTCATAGACTCATTAGCAAATATTAATAAATGGTTATTATTTTAAGCCACGTGTCTTGGTATAGTTTGTTACACAAGGGTAGATTAGTGATATAGTTCTTTTCACATATTTCATTACAATTGTGAATATACCTGTCTTCATTATTTGGTGAGCTCCTCCTTAGAGTTAAAAAAAGGTCTTTGTGTTATCTTCTGTTTGCTACTCTAGACCCACTTTCTTCCTTTCTTGACCTTGATCCATATCTTAACAGGAGGATTTGTATGGTTTACCTTAAGGCATTACTGTGCCCTTGGATTCTAGTAGGATTTGGCCAACTAAAGTCCCAGCAGAGTATAAATTCCCCTACCTTCCTGCCTGAGGTAACATCATGGATTGGCTGCATATCTATACCAAGAATATAGCTCCTGTCAGACTGCCCTTACCACAGCTCTCTTTGACTCCAGATTCTTGCTCCCTCCTTGCTCCTTTAAGCCTAAGGGTAATAACTAGTGCCTCAGTATTACTTGCCCTGCAGTATCGCCCTATTCCTCTTCCCTGCATTACATAATCCCTTTATTAAAACCCCTCTCAAAGTATCCAATTTGAGAAATGCCATCTGTTTCCTCCCAATATCCTGATTGATAGTGTATTATTAATCTACCCCAGCTGCCACCTAGCTCATGGTATATGCTCAATAAATGTCATTTGGTGAAGGAATGAGATTCCAAGAGATCTGCTGATATAGTTATACGCTGGTCAAAAAGACCTAGGTCTGCATCTTGGCTCTGTGGCTTCCTAACTGTGTGAGCTCGGGCAAACTTCTTCACTCCTCTGAGCCTCATATGCTAAATAACCAACACCAACACTGCAGGACTATTGCTTGGATTATAGATAAAGTTTGTAAAATCTTTGGATCACAGTAAATGATAAATATAACTTTGGTGGGGAGGTAAGAGGGATTTCATAACCATTTTCTCATTTGACTCTTACTACACCACTATGAAGATCACTATCCCCATATATTTTGGGGTTTTTTAAGCAAAGTGAGACCAGGAAGAAAAACAACCTGCCCAAGCCCACACATTGAGCTGGAGGTAGAGTCAGAATTTGAATCCAATCTCGGACTCCCAGTGCAGTGCTGTTTTTGCCCTACAGGTGAGGAAGAGGCATGCCCTCCTTCCGTCCTATAAGCCAGTTGGGGAAGAAAACAAAAAACAAAGTGTGCACTCCTAGGAGAAGACAGCAGGGGCCATCTGCCCAGCCTTTTCTTCCACAGAAATTTTCGAGCTTTTCCAAAAAAAGGTCTTGGCCTGGCTGCCTTCCTCATTGTCTAGCAGGATCCTTGAGGATGAAATCTGCCCTTCCGGAGCCTGGGGATTGGGAGAAATCACGGTTGGGCAGGAAGCCCCAGGACATGAATGCAGGGCATTTTGTAGGGCAGAGGGCAGACATCCTCTCCTTCACCTGCACCTGCTTGGGCAGCTGTTTCTTGCACTCAGGGCTTCCTTGGCCAGCAAGGCTTCAGCCCTCAGTGAGTGAGCCCTTCTCTGAACTAACCTGGCACTTAGTAGGTGCTCTTTAAATCTGTTGGAACAAAAGAATGACTGTGTCTATTGACACAAACATTCATTCCACAAATACCAGATGTCCCTTTTTTCCTCACCACGTGTTGGGGTGGGGGACCCAGAGACAAATCAGCCCATGCCTCACAGATGGCATGATCCTCATCTTAGTATTCACCATCTCCATTGTGTTTGCTAATAGTTTGATCAAACACTCTCAGGGCGCAAAGTGTCCTTGGAAACCTACTCTTTCAGTTGTCTCATTGTACACTCGGGGAGACCAACGTTCAGAGAAACAGCATTCTGGTACAGACCAGAGCACGGATCAGAGGTCAGGAATGCCTGCCCTGCCAGTGATTTGCTGAAGACTCTCGACCTCTCTGTGGACCTGTTCTCCGTGTCTATAACACGAGGCAAAAAGCAGAGTGCACTCGGCACAGAGGCCTGTCCGAGTGCAGAGCTCTGTCTCCGAGAAGGCCTTTCTCCTGGGAGAAGGGAGCTTTCTTTGTGAAACCTTCAATTTCAAACCCTGCGGCAGCCGGTTCCCAAGCCCCGCCTCCTCTCCAGGCTGCCGCGCGTTACCATGGAGACCGTAAGCCCCTCGCAGCTCCCTGCTGTTCCGCACCCCTCCCCCATTCACCTCGTCTTTAAGCCGTTTCTTCTGTGGCTGCAGCTCTCCCCCAGGGCTGATAAACTCCCCAACTTTCCCAAGACAGGAATTATTATCCCATTTGTAACTGGGGAAAACTGAGACCCAGAGAAGCGCAGGGATTTGCCCCACGTTACCAGCAGCATCATAAACAAAGCTTTCCTCCACGAGAGACACCCCTTCCTCACCACAGCCACACCTCCGTGTGGCCTTATGCGATTCTATTCAGGGAGGTTTATTTTCTTTTTTCTTCATTGTTGGTAGTTTAACTTTTTGTTCTAAGAAGATTGGAACATGTTCTGACTAAACCTAGAGCGACTTGAAGTTCAGTCTTTACGTTCGTGACTTTAAATCTATTCTCGGATATGTTGTTTAAGTCCTTTGTTCACTGAAAATAGTGCTGGATGATAAAACCTGCCAAAAAGCTATCGCAGAATGTACCAGCCCTGATTATGCTGATGCAACAAGGATAATCACATTTTAGAGCGCTGCAGTTTGCCAGAAGGCATTAAGAAAACGGTACATGAACGTGCAAAATTTACTCAACAAACTTCCAAAAATTTGGACACATTATACCAAATAGTTAAAAGTGTTTTTACAACTCTTGAAGACAAGGGTATCAAAACTTTGGCATATGAAAAATAGCATTTATTCTGCAAAGCTGAGTTCCAGTCCCAACTGGCTCATTTTGAACTACACATTACTTAACCTAAAGGTAGAATACCACCCACTCCAGTGTGATGGAGTGATGTAAAAGGACTTTGGAAGGTATGACATGTGCAACAGATGTTATTTATTGTTATTAAAAGAAAGTTGGAGAAGGATAGTGTAAATTTTTCCCAAGGGTCTCCAATTGTCAAATGATTAGTTTCCAAAATTTTCTATAACTACCATATGTGATGCTAAAGTCTATGATTCTGGAATCCTGATCCTGATTCGAATCCCAGAACTCTGTGAGTTTCACTTTCTCTGATTCCATACAAGCATGAAGTTTAGGTATTAAACCAGGGCTGGATGGAGACCCAGGTCAGCCTTCTGGGCTCATCCCTGAAGCCTTAGCCTAGTTTCCATCAGACCTGTCTTCAGTTCATCAGCCTTCCCCCAGCCAGCTTTTGTTGAGGCTCATTGCCTGTATTGTCCATATTCATCACAAATATTCTCCCATTAGATTCAATTAAACCATTTCAACAACACTGCAGGAATCAAAGCCTCCCTTGATTATTTGGCCCAGCAGAGGAGGCCCCAATTTAGGGTGAGTCCACCTCCCAACTCCTCACCCTATACCTTAAACACCCTAATTCCGTCACACCCCAGATCAGCATAGTGGCTTAAGGAGTATTCCTTTCTGTAGGTTTGGGTATATGATGTTCCCTCTCTGCTGGCTTCACAGGCAGCTACTGACTCACCCCAGGTGGCTAATGTACCAGGTACCCACATATTCACATGGGGCTGCTCACAGGGTGCAGCAGCATATGTCCATGTGACCTCATGTGTGTGGACATAACCAGAACACCAGTCCTGGGGTACAGGCCACTTCTGTTTATAGGTTTACCTTGAGGTATTACCTTCCTCTCTATCTAAAGAGAGGATTCTGGTCCTGTGGGCCTCATGGGGGTATTCTAAGGCTTTTGAACCAGTGTATCAACAATAAACTGTTCAACAATAATGTGTGATGGAAAATGATATATAAATACACTGTACTACTAAGGTGTTCATGGTCAGTCCCATACCACACTGCGGCCTTGCTGTGTGACCTCAGGCAGGATTCCAAGAGATTGGCTGCTATGCAGACGGAGCATCACCATCTTCATCATCACCATTACCACTGTTATCATCATCATAGTGCTTTTAGCTCATAGAAGCCTCACAAAACCTGGGGAGGTAGGTATTACCCCAGTTTGCCAAATGAGAAAACTGAGGTTCAGGGAGGCTTAGTGATTGTTCCAAGCTCACAGAGCAAGTCAGAACATGAATCACGTCTAGATCTCCTGTCTCCAGAGTCTTCTCTGTCACGTGGCCTCTATTTCAAAGGAACAGGCTGAAAGCAGAACACTGATTCAACAGAGGCACAGAATGTCAGGCCAGGAAGAGGTCTTAGTGATCTCCACATCCTTTCCCTCCCTTCACTGATGGCACAGCTGAGGCCCGGAGGGAAGAAGTGCCCTTCCGAACTTCACACAGTGCCACCTGTGAAGCCTCATTCAAGAGCTAGGGTTTGAATGCAGTTCCCTTACCTTCCAGTTTAGTGAATATTCCCCACCCCACCATGGAGCTCATTTTAAAGTTGATGTAACTGAGATGGACAGCAAGCAAATACATGATCCACCCAGCTACTGGGATGAGGGCCTGGCTAAGATGTGGGCCCGGAAGAAAGAGCACGGCAGCAGGACGGCTGGAGGTAAGAGGCTTTGCACCTCCATCCTGTTCTCTCACAATCAGGAAATGTCTCCAGACGTTGAGAGCCAGTTACCTCCTCCTGATTGGAAATGATTCCAAGAGACTTAAATTTATCAGTTATTAGAATAGCTGGGGCAAGAGGTCTGAAGACAATTAGTTTAGACCTGGACGGATCAAACTTGTTGGCCCAAAGAACTGGACAGTCTGCAATCATTAGCACCTTGATCTGAGCCCACACCTAGATGCTAGGGAACTTCCATGTGCCTTGGCCCTTGAGACAGCCTTCCCACCATGCAGATACCCCCCAACTGCATCCTGACTCCAAAGTCAGCTCAAACAGCATTCTTATAGGAAGATCTTTTGGACTCCCACAGCCCTTACGACTTCCCCGTGTCACAGCCCAGACCACGTTGGGTTGTCACTGTCTATGTGCCACTCTCCTCCATTATAGACTGTCAACTCCGGGGTACGATAAGGCAAGTCTTCATAGAGAGGCCTCAGCAAAGTTAGCTAATTGAATAAATGAATCGAGAAAAAGTAGGAGAGAACATCCAAGAACCCACCCTTACCCCAACTCCTGCTCCATTTCCATTCTAAACACCAGGCCAAGAGCGGCAGTCTCTGCCGTAGCTCAACTCCTGGATTTGGCCTTTAGATCAGGTTCCTCTGGTAATGAAACCTCAACTGTCCCGCAGCTTCCCCTGGCTTCCCCTGCTCATGATCAGCTCCAAGGATCCCGAGTTGCCTTTAGACTAACATCCCCAGAAGCTGAACTCCAGCCCTAGGAGTCCCATCTACAGATGGCCCACTGGGCAGCAGCTTAGCCAGGCTACCCTAGAGTAGCCATAAGTCTGGCATGACCTCTGGGCAGACCCTGAGATAAACACTGAAAACACAGAAATGGACAAGGTGGTCTACTGGGGTCCTGGGTCTGCAGGGTATTTGAGCTACATCTCAAAGAAGAAAAGGCAAAGTTAGGAAGGAATATGCATCTATGTGCAAAACTGACAGAAGCCCATGAGCCAGCCTGGTGCCTATTAGCGCAAGGCTCTAGCAACCAACCCTCACTGACCTCTTGTAGGGCACTGAGTAGGGGATGTAGAAGATTTAGAGGCTGAATCAGAGAGAAGCCTGACCCTAAGGTACAACTAAGCAAGAAGGATGCCAGGACATCTAGAAGGAGATGTTCTAGGAACCCAAACACATCAACATTCCAGAAATACTAAAATTCTCACACCAATATCCCAGCATACCACGTTCTTTTACCCTGCCATTCCATTATGGGGGGCTCCACCCACCAGCATTCCTCTTTCTACCATTCTAATGTTCTGCCCCACCAACATTCCTCCATACCACCACTCCAACATTTTAAAATACCGTTATGTATTACACTTGAAACTTTCAATCTTCCAACTTCCTTCAAGTAAAAGCATTTGTTTCTTGGTTCATTTACACCAATGACTCCTTTAGAAAATTAAAACCCATGGCTCCTTCTCCCCAGGGGGGAAAAAAAAGTATGTACACATAAATTTTGCAGATCATTGCAGATTTTCAATGACTATTGGCAAGGTACATAGACTCTAAGAATTGTTTAATTTTATCCCATCTTAAAATCTAGAAAAACATTTAAGTAAAACAAGATCATTAAGACAAGATTGAGAAAAACAAAACAGAGACCAAGTGGAACCTGGGATGGTGCAAAAAGTACAGAACTTAGTGACAAATTCAGCTAAATTCATGTCCCACATTTTTAGCTCTAAGACTTTCAGGAGCCAAGGCAAAAAGGGAAACCTGTTCACTTACACAGTTCACTGTGTTCATGAGATGAAAACAAACCACTTATTCCTTAGGAGACATACAACTATTCTTGGTATGAAGGTCAGACAAGAATTTCTCCTGAGAGCCTCCTAAAGAATGACAGAGTGGACCATGACCTCAACAGGGCTCTCACGCAGCCCCAGAGATGTGTTATGTGATAGAGACCAACTTGGTCCAGTTGCTCGGTTTTACCACCGAAAGTCTTAAGCCCCAGAAATGCTTTAGTCCCAGGCAAACTGAGATGGTTGGTCACTCTATTTGTGAACTACAGTCTAGTCAAAACTTACCTGGGCTAAGGTTCTACAAAGCTGTGTAAAAATTAACCTTGGGAACCTTTCGATCCCTCATTATGTACAGTACAGAACCGTTTCTCAACAGCCCAGCCAATTTGTCCTCTAGCCCTGGAACAGATTTCTGTTTCTTTAGTGAGGTATTTGATGAAGAGATTGGCTTGCTTGGGGCCAAAAGTACTAGAATAACACTCACTGTGGCAAAATGCACACACACCATGGATTACAAGAGGCATATAGAGACTGATATGAACAGAAGGAATAGCATTTGCCTCTCCCCTGACACACTCATCTTGAGGCATATGCTGAGTGAGTGAAATATTCAGTATGTTAATTGGGGTTTTTCTTTCCATCTCTCTTTTTATTGACAGCAAGTAAGGCTGAATTTCTGTAAGTTAAAGGAAAACAGTACCCACCTCACATGGTTTGTGTGAGAGTTGAGAGTTAATATTTACAAAGCACTTAAAACAGTACCTGACACAGAGTGAGTGCTTGCTGTTGTTATTAACATAGATACGGTGGCACTTGACTCTGTGTCCCACAGCAATCCTAATATAAGTTGATGGCAATTTGGGAAAAAGAAATTCAACGACAGGGATGAGTTTTAGAGCCCCAGCCCTAAGTTGGAAGTTCATAGAGGGATACTCTCTAAGATTCTAGAGGAGCTGAGGACTGCCTGCCTTCAGACAATCCTCCTTGAGCCCTGGTTCTGAATCCAAGGTCTTAAGCTTGAGTGGCAGTGAACCCTCTTTGGTGAGGGCCATGACCCTTTCAGTCCACGCCTTGCCTCAGAAGATACCCAAGTATCACCCAGAAGCAGCAACCCTCCAAGCTCCCCAATGGGTCCAGACTGCACACCCCTGGCTGGCTGGGATCTGTCCAGAGGTCTGCACAATATGAAATGCTATGCAGATGTGAGAGACCAAGATTAGTATACAGTGGTGCTAAGTTTAGAGTACAGAGGGATAATGAGACTGGAGCCTGGCCAGTGCCCATAGAGGAAAGGAGGGAGCACTTAGACAATTAATTAAGAAGACACAGAGCACGTCATATTTGATAATTATGTGGAGGTCAACAATTGGTAAGAAACCCCAAAACAGCTGGGTTCCTGATTCCTCCTCCAGCAAAGCACACATTTCCCAGAGGATTACTATCTCAGAGATGAAAAAAATAATGATTAATTGATTAATTAATTTAACAAAGAAAGAAAGAAAGAAAGTGAAGTTGCTCAGTTGTGTCCGACTCTTTGCAACCCATGGACACCAGGCTCCTCCATCCATGGGATTTTCTAGGCAAGAGTACTGGAGTGGGTTGCCATTTCCTTCTCCAGGGAACTCCCCGATCCAGGGATCGAACCCAGGTCTCCCACATTGTAGACAGACGCTTTATCATCTGAGCCACCAGGGAAGTCAATTTAACAAAGAGTAGATGCCTACTCTGGTCTAAGCAGTGGGCTAATGTTTGTGAGCTCGGACCTAACTCCTAAGGTGGAAGGTGAAAGTTCCTTGACTGCTGGTCAAATCTTAGCTCTGCTGCTGCTGCTAAGTCGCTTCAGTCGTGTCCAACTCTGTGCGACCCCATAGATGGCAGCCCACCGGGCTCCCCCGTCCCTGGGATTCTCCAGGCAAGAACACTGGAGTGGGTTGCCATTTCCTTCTCCAATCTTAGCTCTACCACTTACCAACTCTGTGATTGACAAGTCACTGACCTTTTCTAAGGCTCAATTTGTTGTTGTTTAGTCCCTTAGTCATGTTTGACTCTGTCGGGACCCCATGGAGTGTCGCCCACCAGGCTTCTTTGTCCGTGAGATTTCCCAGGCAGAAATACTGGAGTAGGTTGCTTCTCCAGGCACAGGGATCAAACCCAAGTCTCCTGCATTGCAGGCAGATTCTTTACCACTAGCCACCTGGGAAACCAAGGCTCAATTTTAATTGTTGTTTAGTCACTAAGTTGTGTCCAACTGTTTTGCGACCTTGGACTATAGCCTGCCAGGCTCCTCTGTCTCAATTTACATACCTATTAAATGGAAATAGAAGAAAATAATAGAATAGGAAAGACTAGAGATCTCTTTAAGAAAATTAGAGATACCAAGGGAACATTTCATACAAAAATGGGCTCAATAAAGGACAGAAATGGTATGGACCTAATAGAAGGATAAGATATTAAGAAGAGGTGGCAAGAATACACAGAAGAACTGTACAAAAAAAGATCTTCACGACCCAGATAATCATGATGGTGTGATCACTCACCTAGAGCCAGACATCCTGGAATGTGAAGTCAAGTGGGCCTTAGAAAGCATCACTACTAACAAAGCTAGTGGAGGTGATGGAATTCCAGTTGAGCTTTCAAATCCTGAAAGATGATGCTGTGAAAGTGCTGCACTCAATATGCCAGCACATTTGGAAAACTCAGCAGTGGCCACAAGACTGGAAAAGGTTAGTTTTCATTCCAATCCCAAAGAAAGGCAATGCCAAAGGATGCTCAAACTACCACATAATTGCACTCATCTCACGTGCTAGCAAAGTAATGTTCAAAATTCTCCAAGCCAGGCTTCAGCAATACGTGAACCGTGAACTTCCAGATATTCAAGCTGGTTTTAGAAAAGGTAGAAGAACCAGAGATCAAATTACCAACATCCACTGAATCAACACAAAAGCAAGAGAGTTCCAGAAAAACATCTATTTCTGCCTTATTGACTATGCCAAAGCCTTTGACTGTGTGGATCACAATAAACTGGAAAATTCTTCAAGAGATGGGAATACC
Organism: Bos indicus; assembly: GCF_029378745.1. NCBI lineage: Eukaryota > Metazoa > Chordata > Mammalia > Artiodactyla > Bovidae > Bos > Bos indicus. The sequence goes on along the minus strand of NC_091762.1, from coordinate 93,936,107 downwards.
AGACCACCTGACCTGCCTCTTGAGAAACCTATATGCAGGTCAGGAAGCAACAGTTAGAACTGGACATGGTTGGAGAAGGAAACGGCAACCCGCTCCAGTTTCTTGCCTGGAGAATCCCAGGGATGGGGGAGCCTGGTGTGCTGCTGCCGTCTATGGGGTCGCACAGAGTCGGACATGACTGAAGTGACTTAGCAGCAGCAGCATGCAAAGATATGAACTCTCATTTTCTTCATCTCCCCTTAGATGGCAGTTTGCATGTATAAAAATGAACTCATATATAGATAGATACATTATATATGTAATATAAGGGCTTCCCTGGTGGTGCTGGTGGTAAAGAATCTGCCCGCAATGAAGGAGACAAATGTTCGATCCTTGGGAAGATTCTCTGGATAAGGAAATGGCAACCCGCTCCAGTATTCTTGTCTGGAGAATCCCATGGCCAGAGGAGCCTGGCAGATTACAGTCCATGGGATCACATGACTGAGCACACACGCGCAACACAGCTGTAATATGACACTGTTTTTCTCCATTTTTTTTCTATAGTTGGAGTTAAAGATTCTGATGTGATTTTCTAGTGTCTTAGGTTTTCCTCTCCCTTAACTCTGATGTAAATTACTGTGTCTTGAATAGCTCTTCGCATGGTGAACAATACATTTGGTTCAGTGGTTTTCAAAAAAAAAAAAAAAGAATTAGACATGGAACAACAGACTGGTTCCAAATAGGAAAAGGAGTACGTCTAGGCTGTATATTGTCACCCTGCTTATTTAACTTCTATGCAGAGTACATCATGAGAAACGCTGGGCTGGATGAAGCACAAGCTGGAATCAAGATTGCTGGGAGAAATATCAATAACCTCAGATATGCAGATGACACCACCCTCATGGCAGAAAGCAAAGAAGAACTAAAGAGCTTCTTGATGAAAGTGAAAGAGGAGAGTGGAAAAGTTGGCTTAAAGCACGACATTCAGAAAACTAAGATTATGGCATCCGATCCCATCACTTTGTGGCAAATAGGTGGGGAAACAGTGGAAACAGTGGCTGACTTTATTTTTCTGGGCTCCAAAATCAGTGCAGATGGTGACTGCAGCCAATGAAATTAAAAGACGCTTACTCCTTGGAAGGAAAGTTATGACCAACCTAGACAGCATATTAAAAAGCAGAGACATTACTTTTCCAACAAAGGTCCGTCTAGTCAAAGCTATGGTTTTTCCAGTGGTCATGTATGGATGTGAGAGTTGGACTGTAAAGAAAGCTGAGTGCTGAAGAATTGATGCTTTTGAACTGTGGTGTTGGAGAAGACTCTTGAGAGTTCTTTGGACTGCAAGGAGATCCAACCAGTCTATCCTAAAGGAGATCAGTCCTGGGTGTTCATTGGAAGGACTGATGTTGAAGCTGAAACTCCAATACTTTGGCCACCTGATGCAAAGAGCTGACTCATTTGAAAAGACCCTGATGCTGAGAAAGATTGAGGGCAGGAGGAGAAGAGGACGACAGAGGATGAGATGGTTGGATGGCATCACCAACTCAATGGACATGAGTTTGGGTAAACTCTGAGAGTTGGTGATGGACAGGGAGGCCTGGCATGCTGCAGTCCATGGGGTCACAAAGAGTCGGATACGACTGAGCGACTGAACTGAACTGAACTAAATGGAAATAATGCGAAATAATACCTACACTATAGGATTATCCTGAGGATTAAAAAAAAAACAATAACTGACAAACATTTAGATACAAATGTGTGTTCAGTTCGCTTAGTTTTCTTAGACTCTTTGTGATCCCCTAGACTGCAGCCCACCAGGCTCTTTCATCCATGGGATTTTCCAGGCAAGAAGACTGGAGTTGGTTGCCATTTCCTCCTCCAGGGGATCTTCCTGACTCAGGGATCAAACCCAGGTCTCCTGTGTCTCCTGCATGGAAGGCAGATTCTTTACCACTGAGCCGAGTGGGAAGCCCTTCCCATATGTAAACTCATTTAATAACAATAACTCCAGGAGGTAGGTACCCTTCTTATCACCATTTTCCAGATGATGAAATGGAGACACAGAGAAGTCAATTAAGTTGCTCCCAGTCACACAGCTAATAAGTGGTGGAGCTGGAATTGAAAGCAGGCAGCATGGCTGCAGAGCCTGTGTTCTCAACCACTCTACTATCCTCTGTTTTTTCAGTGAAGTGCTTAGCACAACTCCTTGCTCATTGTAAGCACTCAGTTGAGGTTACCTGCCAGTATTATGATTATATTTTTAGCAGTTTCATTGAGCTATGCTTTACGTATCAGGGTTACATTTTGACTATTAGAAAAGCCTTTCTCACACTGAGCTGAAATCCCCCTCAGATCAAGCTCCTTCTCTGTGGGTTCCTGTTGTACCTCCAGAACCTCCTTAGAGGCTGTCTTTCCCTTGCTGGGTTACCGCCTCTTAGAGATTTGCAGTCTCAGGTCAGACCTGTTATGGTAGGACTTGATCTGGCTTCTTTCCTGTCTGTTGGTGACTCAGTCATTGGCCCATGGGATTGACAAGCCTCTGACAAGTCCCAGAACCACCACAGGTCAGGCCTGGCTGCCTCCCACCCCAGAGCACAGCATCTACATAAACTACAAAGTGTGTAGCGTCCAGTGGAATGAAAATGAAAAGGCAGGACCCCTTGTGCAAAAATCATTAAGAATCTCAAGGCGGTGATGGCAGAGCATTAAACTGAGCGTGGGTCCCTGTGCAGTCACTCAGCTGGGATAGCCATGAAACTGGCATTGCACAGCACCCTGCGTCTTCAGCTGTTCATCACCTCACCCCATCCTCAGCCCATCCTACCGTGCGCCCACATGGAGGTAAGACCTGGGACACTCCTGCCACACCTGAGAAACAGGAAGCATTTGACATCAAGAGCATTAAAGCCCACTTGGGCTCTAGAGTCTATCAGTTAGCTTCAAGCCTACCTGAAACCTCAGTAGCTGTAAGATTCAGTCCTCCTCCCTATCTCCTTGGCTCCCTTTGTCAGAAACAGCCCTCTGGGTTTAGTGGATGTTGGTGCAAACACCAGACTAGGAGTTGGGAACTTAGCATTGCCTTGCTAGACAACTGGAGGCATTGCATGCCCTCTCTGGTGTCAGTTCCTTTACCTCTTAAATTAAATGGTTAAATTTAGTATCAAACAAAATGTTTTTTCACTGAGCACTGACCAGGCAGGTTCACATTATAGTAATCAGATCATTAAATGAACTACTTATTATTTGCCAGACGTCATTATGTTACCAGACATATCACACCACTGTATGTTCCCCCATTTAATCCCTGTAACAATCCTATGAGTTATTTTCCAGAACTCTAAAATAAAGACTTGACAGGGGTAGTGATTTTTGTCTGATTTTTTTCACTGCTAGAACAATGCCTGGCACACAGTAGGTGCTCAAAAAGCTATTTGTGGAACAGATAAATGAGGAAACAGGCTGAGAGAGGCTGCGATGTGATTTGTCCGAGGTCTTATCATTAGGAAATGCCAGGGTCAGGATTTTAATCCTGCCTAGCTCCAAAATCCATGCTTATGCTTATTCACCTGCCGTGTGGGTGTGACTCACATTTTATACGTGAGGAAACAGGCTCAAGTGAATGGGGATCTCTGCTGGCTCTTAAATCCTATGTTTCTTAGCAGATGGTCTGCACTTTGCAGGAATAACATCACTTTGAAAGTTGATGTCATTTGTCTCCTCTGCCCAGGATGATTCTGGGGTCTCAAGAGGACTCTTCTCTTCTCACAGAAGCAGGGTCACTAGCAAAGGCACTCCAGGCTCAGATCCTGCTCTGCTACATACTCACTGTGACCTTGGACAAGTTCTTAGTATTTCTGAACCCCAATTTCTTCATCTGTAAAATGGATCCTATACTTCCTAGACCTCCCTCCAAGGACGTCCCCTCCTCCAGAAGGTGCCCTGCACACAGGGGACCCTTAATAAACCTTATTACTCCACCCCAGAGCAGCGTCAAGGTCAAAGATTGGTGCCGCTGAGGCCAGAGTCTGCTGGGGCCTCCTGGAACCTGATCGGAGGCCACCGGCCTGGGGAGAGCAGGGTCAGCTGCTATTCCTGGAGCTGATGGAACCCAGCCAGGTTTCAAGTTCCCTCAGGGAGCCCTGACCCAGGCAGCTTGGCTGGTCATGTGAGCAGTGAGCTCTGACCTCAGCATATTCTCCCGGGCCCTCCACATAGCCCAAGCTGGAAAGAACCCTGATGCACAGAGCGTGCTGCAGGGAGACCATGTCCTCCTGAAGCTGACCTCAGCCTTTTAACTATGTTCATTAGCATCAGCTTGGTGCCCAGAAGGGTGCTATTTGGGAAATCTCACAGAGATTTCAAGGAATTTTTAACATCTGAATGACAGCCTTAGAGAAAGAGGGACTAAATTTTAACCCCAGATGCATACTTGCAGAATCTGTGAGTCTTTTTGCAAGTTATTTTGTCTACCTGGGCTTTAATTTGGCTGAAAAATGGTGAGAATAAAGCTTCCTTAGAGGACTTTTGAGAGGATGAGAGTATCTGGTACATAGTAGATGCTCAGTAAATGATCGTTATTTAGACTGTGAGCTCCTAAATGATAGTGAACTTGTCAGATTCAGCTATGTCTCCAGTGCCCAGCCTAGGGTCCAGCCAAGGAGACAATCTCAGTGTTGGTTGAATGAATAATGAGTTACGGAGGCACTGAAAAGAAATCCCTCATGGAGCTCCCATCTTTCACCACTCTCACACCCCATGTAGGTTCAGTCACCTCTTCATCAGCCCTGACAGGTGAGCATCCATCCTCGGCTTGCATGCTCCTGTGATAGAACGTTCACTTACTCCCATGTCTTTCCATTCTGTTGAGTACAACGTTCTTCCTTCTACTCAGACCTCTATGAACTGAAGTCTTCCTCCTTGCAGACTCCATCCATTGGGCCTGATTTCACTCTCCAGAGCTGTACAGAGTAAGCCTAGCTCCAGTTCCAGAAGAGAGTCCCTCAGTGACTTATTACACAATTTGGAATGTGTCAGGCATTAAGCTAAGCACCTCACTTACTTTATCTCATTTTACCCTTTAGCTCATATGTTAACCCTGAAAAGTAAATACTACTCCTAGATCAGAGATGAGGAAAATGAGGCTCAGAGAGGTAATGTAGCACATTTGAATGTGGCAGAGAAATGATTTAAATCCAGATTCTTCTCCAAAACACTACATTTTCAACATCCTATGGACCACTGGAAGATAAGATTTATTCCCAGAGTTCTTTCCCTTCCTTTTCCTTCAATAAAGATTTATTTAGTACCTTATTTGTGAGGTTCTGAGCTAGGCCCTGGGGATAGATGAGTCAGACATAATCCATGTGCTTAACACACTTACAGCCTGTTCTAAACCATGTGAAAAGAACTAGAGTGAGAAGCACAAGGACTGTCATAGCACCACAGACCTGGGGGTCCAGGAGGGCTTCCTAGACACCTGAGCTGAGATTTGAAGGGCTGTTAGGAGTTGGCTGGGCTTGTGCCAACCAGGACAAGATGTTTTGATGGAACTATTATGCAAAGAGCTGAAGCAGTGGAGCTCAGACTGCATGGGGGTCTTGATGCCAAGGAACTCAGACTATATACCATTTGAGTGGGTGCATAAGAATCTCCTGTGATTTGCTTATTTAAAAATCCTGATTTAGCAGAATTCCCTGATAGCCAAGTTGTTAGGACTCTGCTTCCACTGTAGGAAGTGGGTCCAAGCCTTGATCAGGGAACTGAGATCCCGCAAGCCACGGGCATGGCCAAAAAAGAAAAAAATCCCAATTTTCTCTTAGTACATCTGGGTAGACCCAAGAATCTCTATTTTAAGTAGATGCCCCAAGAGACTGAGGAATAGAAGTCAACACCGCTATAAGGGAAAAGAGGTCTTTGAAGGATTTCACAGAGGATAGAATTCTTGATCCCTGTCTTAGGAACCTCTTAGGTTAACTTGGAAACAAACAAGAAAAAAAGTAATTATAATGAAGGGCAATGACCATTAATTCTTAGAAGTTCAAGAAAGATATTCTTAGTATTCTAAGAAAAAGGTGTGGCATATTTGTACTTGTGATTCTTTAGCCACGAGGATGTTAATATTGGTTTGTTGGCATTAAGTTATTGAGCGTGTTATTTAAGGTATCAGGGTGGCCTGTATTGGGGCATTTTCTTTGTTTCAAAAACATTGTTTTTGTAAAAGTCACCTTTCTGACTAGAATTGAAGAAAGAGTACTGATCCATTCATGTGCTAGCTCCAGCTTAGACAGGAGCTTTTCTATTTCCTATTTATTTATTTTTGGCTGTGCTGGGTCTTCACTGCTGCATGGGCTTTTCTCTAGCTGGCCATGGACTGGCTTCTCATTGCAGTGGCTTCTTTTGTTGGGCAGCACAGGCTCTAGAGCATGAGGGCTTCAGTAGCTGCAGTTCATGGGCTCAGCAGTTGTGGCTTCTGGGCTCTGGAGCACACTCTCAGTAGCTGTGGTGCACAGGCTTAGTTGCTGCTCAGCATGTGGGATCTTCCTGGACCAGGGATTGAACCTGCATCTCCTGTTTTAGCCAACAGAGGAGCCCCAGGAGCTTTTCTTGATGAGCAGTTAGTTTCAAAACCAGTACAGCCCTACAGCTAACACAGATTCTTGGATGTGCAGAGGAGCCTGGGCCTGATTTGTCTTGGGGTGGTTGGGAGGCTAAGATGCTACTCTGTGCTGTTCATCTCAATTAGGCCACTGATGACCTAATATGTGCCCAGGCTCAAGTCCTCGTGCATGAGGAACTCAGAGTCTTATGGGATGTGGAGAAGATAAATACACAAATAACACAGTGTGATCAGCACTGGTAAGTGGATACTTGGGCCACTAGTGGGCAGAGAAAGCCTCTATCCTGACCTGGGGGATGAAGGAAATGCTACCAGAACCTTAAAAGATGAAGGGTATTCTACTTGAAAGGTAGAAGGGCATTACAGAAGAACCAGCAAAACAAAGAGCTCGGCTGAAAAAAGAAACAAAAAACCAGCCTGGGTGTTTTTTGTTATTTCTTTTTTTGAGGGAGGATGGGTGGAGAAGGGGTGGGGAGTACAGAAACTACAGGCAGTTCCCTTTTGTAGAAGCCTGTGTTAGGAGCAAGATGGGGCTAAATACCGAGGAGGGACTGTGGGGGTAGGGAGACTTATATGTTGGGGAAGGAATTTTGGCCTTTCCCCTTTAGACAGTGGGGAGGCCTGATTTATAAACTGTAACACAATCACCATTCCTCAAGCCTGGGGAGGGGCACCAGCTGGGAATAGTTTCCACTCTGGGCCCCCAGCAGGTGCAAGTCTTCTCAGTGACTCTGTCTCCACTGGGGCAGAGAGGAGGGAGGAGGAAGGAGGCAGGCCCACCCCCACACCCACACCAGGCCTGCATCCTGCAGCTGTTTTATGCCCTGTACACCCCTAGAGAGCTGAGGCCCATCAGCTCCCTGGATGGGAAAAGAATGGCAGCAGAGGCAGCCTGTTTTAAAAGCTAGACTACCTCACAAGCCCATGTTGCCACGTGGAGAGAAAACAATTCTCTAACTGTAAAATCAGGTCCCATAAACATCTTTTTAAAGAAAAAGTTATCATTCTATAAGAGCTAACCTTCCTAACCACCTTAGTAGAAGGTATTGTTATCCCCGTGTGAGAGGTGACAAAACTGAGACCCAGAAGGTCAGGTAACTTGCCCAAGGTCACACAGACAATAAAAGGCAAAACCCATACTGAAACCCAGGTTAAGACCTTTAGACCTAAGAATTGGAAAGAGTCTGGTACCCCCAACCTTAATGCAGAATTCAAAATAAGAGATCTAAATTGCAAAATAAATGTCAGGAAGTCAAAGCAGTTTTGACCTTTTTTTCCCCAAAGCGATTCCTTGATGTTTTCTAAAAACATAAATTATTTTTTAATTTGTATTTTCTCATTCTTTAACACGCACACTTAGTAATTCTTTAACTAAGTTAGAGTTTCTCACATCCTTAGGGGCTAAAGTCTAGAAATTGTCCCTCTGCCAAGCTGCCTTTCACAAAATTTTTCAAGCAGTTTCATAAAACTTTGACATACTAAAATGTAAAGCATTTTTAAATAAAAACAAACAAACCAGCAAACAGCTCAAAACTGTTTTTTGTCACCATTTCGATCTCATGAGTTCCAAATCAATATGAATGGCTCTTGGGTCCATCCATGTACCCAGGCTGGAAATTTTTTTTTTTTTAACCCCATGCTTAACTCCAGTCTCCTCCTACTCCCATGAGGCTCTTTAATCCATTTTCCACACCATAGTGATCTGGTTTCCAAATGTGCTTTCATTCTCCCGCTCAAAACTCATCGGTGACTCTGCATGACCCACAAGATAAAATCTCAATCTTGAGGACCACCCCCCGCCCCCCAGCCTCCCCCTCCCCCTCCCTCTCTGGGACTCCTACTTCCCTTTCTTTCTCACAGCAATGAGCACTACACTGTGAGATTTTAGTGACAGCACTAAATGAAAACACAAATCACCAATTATGAAACTTCTTCTCCATTAGACCACCTAGCCCAAACCTGGGATGGAAGGAAAATGTTGGAAATAGTAGCCTGCTGGCCGGAAGACGGAGTAATGATCTTGCTTGCTTAGACCAGAGCATGAAAACCCCTTTTCAAACCTTGCCTCAGAGGTTGCACAAAAGTGAGAAACCCAACAATGCTTTTATCACCCTATCGCTTACCACAGCAACGCGGGTATGCAATGGCCTTGGACCCTGCTGGACAATATGTTATGATTTGCATTCAATAACCACTGTGAAACATAGCATTTGGATACTGTTAATTCTACTCCATTGTTCCCGGCCCCATCTCAGTATCTGATCCAAAGAAGACTGGCATCATGGGTCCCATGCAGGAACTGGTCCATAAAAAATAACCCAGCATATCTGACACCAAAAATCAAGTTAACCCAATTTTTCAAGATTACAAAACACTACTCAATTGAAAAGATGTGATTCTTAAAAAATAGTTAAACAATAATGCTATTGGGCTGAAGGAAGTATGCTGGTAGGTGATAAAGGATAATGAGGGATAATTGTTTCTTCTACTCTGCTCCAAACTGCATTTCATGAGAACATAAAACTTCAAATCCCGCATTAAAAAAAAAATTAAATGTTTACAGTTTTTAAAAAATTGTGGTTTAGTCTCTAAGTTGTGTCCGACTCTTTTGCAACCCCATGGATCATAGCCTGCCAGGCTCCTCTGTCCTTGGGGTTTCCCAGGCAAGAATACTGGAGTGGGTTGCCATTTCCTCCTTCAGAGGAATCTTCCCAACCCAGGGATGGAACCTGTGTCTCCTGCATTGCAGGCAGATTCTTTACCACTGAGCCACCAAGGAAGCCCAAAATTGTGGTAAAATACACACTAACATAATTTAGCCACATTAAAATATACAGTTCCGTAGTGTTAAGTATATTCACATTTTTGCTCAGGTTTATATCCAGAACATTTCATCTTCAAAATCTAAACAGTATTACTCATTAACAACTCCCTTCTTCCCCCACCTCCTAACAGGTGGCAACCACCCTTCTACTTTCAGTTTATGAGTTAAGGTATTTATAAGATTAAAATACCTCATCTAAGTGGAATCATACTTCTTTTTGTGATGGGCTTATTTTACTTAGCATAATGTCAAAGTTCACCAGTCTTATAGCATGTCAGAATTCCCTTCAAGGCTGAATAACATTCCATTGCATGTATATTCATTTTGCCTATCTATTCACCCATTTATAAACGTTGGGTTGCTTCTGACTTCTGGCTTTTGTGAATGCTGCTATAAACATGGGTGTACAAGTATTTCTTGGAGACCCGGCTATCAATATTTCCAGATATATATGCAGAAGTGGAATTACTGGACCATATGGTAATTTTATGTTTAATTTTTTGAGAAACTGCCATATTGTTTTCAATATGCAGTAGTGGTTGCACTATTTTATATTCCCACTAACAAAGTATGAGGCTTTCCATTTCTCCACATATTCTCCAATACACGTTTTTTCTTTTTTTTTGGTAAGAGCCATCCTGACAGGTACGAGGTAATTATCTCATTGTGGTTTTGATTTGCATTTCCCAGACTTCAATAAAATTAGACATACCAAGGGAACATTTCATGCAAAGATGGGCTCGATAAAGGACAGAAATGGTATGGACCTAACAGAAGCAGAAGATATTAAGAAGAGATGGCAAGAATACACAGAAGAACTGTACAAAAAAGATCTTCACGACCCAGATAATCATGATGGTGTGATCACTGACCTAGAGACAGACATCCTGCAATGTGAAGTCAAGTGGGCCTTAGAAAGCATCACTACAAACAAAGCTAGTGGAGGTGATGGAATTCCAGTTGAGCTATTTCAAATCCTGAAAGATGATGCTGTGAAAGTGATGCAATCAATATGCCAGCACATTTGGAAAACTCAGCAGTTTTCCAAGCCACAGGACTGGAAAAGGTCAGTTTTCATTCCAATCCCAAAGGCTATGCCAAAGAATGCTCAAACTACCGCACAACTGCACTCATCTCACATGCTAGTAATACTCAAAATTCTCCAAGCCAGGCTTCAGCAATATGTGAACCATGAACTTCCAGATGTTCAAGCTGGTTTTAGAAAAGGCAGAGGAACCAGAGATCAAATTGCCAACATCTGCTGGATCATTGAAAAAGCAAGAGAGTTCCAGAAAAACATCTATTTCTGCTTTATTGACTATGCCAAAGCCTATGACTGTGTGGATCACAATAAACTAGAAAATTCTGAAAGAGATGGGAATACCAGATCACCTGACCTGCCTCTTGAGAAACCTATATGCAGGTCAGGAAGCAACAGTTAGAACTGGACATGGAACAGACTGGTTCCAAATAGGAAAAGGAGTACGTCAAGGCTGTATATCGTCACCCTGCCTATTTAACTTGTATGCAGAGTACATCATGAGAAATGCTGGGCTGGAAGAAGCACAAGCTGGAATCAAGATTGCTGGGAGAAATATCAATAACCTCAGATATGCAGAGGACACCACCCTTATGGCACAAAGTGAAAAGGAGCTAAAGAGTCTCTTGATGAAAGTGAAAGAGGAGAGTGATAAGGTTGGCTTAAAGCTCAACATTCAGAAAATGAAGATCATGGCATCTGGTCCCATCACTTCATGGGAAATAGATGGGGCAACAGTGGAAACAGTGTCAGACTTTATTTTGGGGGGCTCCAAAATCACTGCAGATGGTGACTGCAGCCATGAAATTAAAAGACGCTTACTCCTTGGAAAGAAAGTTATGACCAGCCTAGATAGCATATTCAAAAGCAGAGACATTACTTTGTCAACAAAGTTCTGTCTAGTCAAGGCTATGGTTTTTCCAGTGGTCATGTACGGATGTGAAAGTTGGACTGTGAAGAAAAGCTGAGCGCCGAAGAATTGATGCTTTTGAATTGTGGTGTTGGAGAAGACTCTTGAGAGTCCCTTGGACTGCAAAGAGATCCAAGCAGCCCATTCTAAAAGAGATCAGTCCTGGGTGTTCTTTGGAAGGACTGATGGTAAAGCTGAAACTCCAATACTTTGGCCACCTGATGCAAAGAGCTGACTCATTGGAAAAGACTCTGATGCTGGGAGGGATTGCGGGCAGGAGGAGAAGGGGACGACAGAGTTTGAGATGGCTGGATGGCATCACCGATTCGATGGACTTGAGTTTGAGTGAACTCCGGGAGTTGGTGATGGACAGGGAGGCCTGGCGTGCTGCAGTTCATGGGGTTGGAAAGAGTCGAACACGACTGAGTGACTGAACTGACTGAACTGAATGACCGTTGATGTTGAGAACTCTTTATATGCTTGTTCGTCTACACCATTTATCTTAACCACAACAAAAATTACTTTATATTTTAAAACTAAAGTCATTCTTTAAAGCTTCTCTGCTCTTGGGAAGTCTCTCTCTTATATCAACTTGAGAAGCAAGCAGGCTGTGCTTACAAGTACCTTCATATAGCCTGCCTTCCTTCTAAAACAGCTGCAAAACAGAAAGCCCTAAAACCTTGCTGCTGCTGCTAAGTCGCGTCAGTCATGTCTGACTCTGTGCGACCCCATAGACGGCAGCCCACCAGGCTCCTCTGTCCCTGGGATTCTCCAGGCAAGAATACTGGAGTGGGTTGCCATTTCCTTCTCCAATGCATGAAAGTGAAAAGTGAAAGTGAAGTCGCTCAGTCGTGTTCTACCCTTAGCAACCCCATGGACTGTAGCCTACCAGGCTCCTCCGTCCATGGGATTCTCCAGGCAAGAGTACTGGAGTGGGTTGCCATTGCCTTCTCCGCCTAAAACCTTAAGTGATGACAAAAATAAGGATCATGTCATCTGCAGAAAAATGACAAGCTCGCCCCCTAGTGTCAAGTAAGGAAGATAACAGAAAAAGCAAATATTCTTAAAAGGCACAACCACCACAAAGAAAATCATTTCTACCCTACCAAGAATCTGGAGAGAATAGGACAAACTACTAATCAATCAGGGCTTACCACGTGGAGCTAGTGGTAAAGAGCCCAACTGCCAGTGCAGGAGACATAAGAGACTCAGGTTCAATCCCTGGGTCAGGAGGATGCCCCAGTAGGGCATGGCAACCCACTCCAGTATTCTTGCCCAGAGAATCGCTATGGACAGAGAAGCCTAGGGGGCTACAGCTCCTAGGGTAATAAAGAGTTGGACACGACTGAAGCGACTTAGCAGGCACACACTAACCAATCAAGATAGTTTATTCACAAGAACAGTGAAAAAGGTTCAGTTCTGAGAGACAAAACGTATCATAAATCCCTTGCTTACAGATTTCTAGGGTAAGTAAGTTACTTTATTAACAGTACCAAATGAGTGGCCTGAGGATGTTATTTTTAACATGTGAATGTCTCCACTAACGGAAGTTTTCTGTTATACCCTCTTGAGCAACTCAGAAGCATAATGACCTTTATCTTTACATCACACATAACTCCCAATCTCTGAATTTATTGAAAAATCTGACTCTAAAAACAAAAAAAGCAGCCCACACCAATGACTGCATAAGTCAGCAGGTGGCAGTCCTGACTATTTAACTGTTCTTAGCTCCTTAAACCCGCTATTATGTAAATCAAGATACTTTGATTTTTTTAAGCTCTCCCAACTAAAAATAATGGTGATGATGGTGATTCCTTCAGGCCTGTGGCTACTAATTTTTCCAGTTTCCTGCTCTCTCTTTCCCACCCCCACAATCTTTATGGCTCACTAGTCTGCTGTTTTTCACAGAAAAGGAAAAGAGTTTGAGAACCAAGATCTTATAAATGTGGATCACACCAGATAAACAAATATTGACCAAAATAAACATTTTAGACTACATCTGAGCAGGTGACACTGGGGAGCAATGGGTCTATGTAATCAGAGTTACTAATATTAAACACCAAGTCTTTCTTCTCTAGCAAGTCGACCTTCAAGGGCTCCATCAGAAATAGGAGGTGCCAGCATCAAGCTGTCTGTAGCATGGGAGGGTGGGCCACCCTAGCCAAACGTTAAAGGCTGGACACTTTTCTGCTGTTCTTTGTGCAGCTGCCGGGCCCGATTTTTTAGTTCCTCAGCCTTTGCTTCGTCCTTATCGACACCATCCCCAAGCTTGTACATGCGGCTGGCATTAGCACAGGCCCAGACATGGCCCAAGTCACAGGCTTTCATTGCGTATTTGCATGCCAGGCCCATGTCCTTGGGAAAGCTGGGGGCACCCTGCAGGAACATGGCACTGAGGTTGAAACAGCTAGCAGCATAGTTGCCATCACAGGCCCTTGTGTAGTAGTCTCTGGCCCTCTCCAGATTGGGCTGGCCATCCTCATTGACCTGTCCATCATGTGCCAGGAGACCAACATTGTGGCATGCTTCGGTGGACTTCTTTCCCGGCTTCTCACATGCCATCAGAAAGCAGTTGGAAGCAGCTTTCAGATCCTGGGATAGTCCACCTGGGAAGAAAGAAAAAAAGTCAATCCAAGCCAGGACAGAACCTGAATGTCTCAGGTCAAAGTCAGGAAGCAATTCCCAAATAAAGTTCATAAACTTTGAGCTAAAGCAGCATGAAAAGAAGATGGCCTGTCATAGTACACAGAACTTACAGCTTTTTCAGCCACGGAATCTTCTGCTCAAATGGTATCTTATAAGGAAGCCCAAACAGGTAAAAAGGGTGAAATGACTAGCTTCTCAGCCTTAGCTTCGTCCTTATTGGTAAATGATATTTACCTCCGGGATAACAGCAAGATCACGGCATCTTATAAGCACTTCGCCAAATGTTTGTTAATTTAAATATATACTGAATATATATTAATTGCCAATTACTATGCTAGGTTCTAAGGAATAAAAAGATAATGACCCTGCCCTTGTGGATTTTGTGGTCTAATAAAACAGACATTAAACACCACACAAGTAAATGTATGATTCTAAGTGTGACAAGCATATGGAGAAAGAGTACAGGATGCTATGAGAATGATCAAGGCTCTGAACTAAGAGGTGACGTAAAGGAAAATTTCTCCAAAGAAGTGACATTTGAGCTGTGAAATAATGGAAAAAAGAATGAAAAGAAAAATATGGAGTGGGGAAAAAAAAAAGGCAAAGAAAACTGTTCCCAGCAGCAGGAACAGAATACAGAGAGAAAAGGAGCCCATGTGCTATAACTCAGAAATCACTAAGGAAGGGCGGTGAGGCAGGCAGGGGCTAGCTCACGCAGGGTCTGATGGGTCTTCTTAAGGACCCTGTACTTTAACCTCGGAGCAATGGAAAACTGCTAATGGATCATTTTAAGCAGAGGTGGTGACAGGGCCTGCTTTTTTCTTTAGTTTTTGTTTGTTTGTTTGTTTTAACAGAACATTTCAAATCCCCTATTCTCAAAATCCCTCATTCCTAAAAAAAAGAGAAACATATCTCAACATTAGTTTTTAAAGAAGTCATCCCAAATACACCACCTAGGAAAAAAACATCATTAAGAGAACACCATTCCAGTCATCTTTGTAGTATGTGTTTGAATTAAATGTTGGCTGGCTGAATGGATAGCTAGATAGAAGTACAGTTGACTCTTGAAAGCTGTGAGGGACACCCACTCTCCATGCAGCCAAAAATCTGAAAATCCGAGACTAGCTTAAGAGTCAACCTTCCCTAAATGTGCTCCTGTGCACCCAGACTGAACCAACAGGGGATGGAAATCACGGAGCATTACTATTGTATTTATTGTTGAAAAAATCCCCATGGAAGTGAACCTGCATCATTCAAACCTGTGTTGTTTGAAGGTCAACTGCACTTTGGAAAACCAGATTACACATGCTACTTGTAAATAAAAAATTTAACTTTGATTTTACTTGCATTTATTAAGACAAACTGCTAACTTCAAATGAGTATTTCTTCAACAGAGATATTTCCTAAATGAGGCCCTGGAGTTATAAATTATTAAAAACATTTAAATGTTAAAGTTACCGGGTTTTTGGCCGGAGGCAAGGGGCTGGGGCCGGGGGGTGTTTCATGGTGGTGCAGCAGAAGCACAGAGTCCTAACCACTGGACTGCCAGGGGATTCCACTTTTATTTTGTTTTAACCAAATTTCAGACAGTATTGACTCACAACTATAAAAGGGGAATTCTCCTACTTCTCCCCACCTCTCTTCTCCTGCCTTCTACTTTTTGTTAGATACATTATTTCAACTCAGAGAGATACAGGAAACAAGGTTAATGAAGCCTGAGCTCTGCAGGCAGAAAACTGAGGCTCCAGTCCTGGCTCCATCATTTGGAAAATTTATACTATCATTTCTTCAAAAATTTTTTTTCTGTCCCAATCTATTTTCTTTCTGGGCTCCAACACACGCTGTGTTAGATTAAGGGACACTGAACCCTATGGGTTGAGACTCTGACGGTTGGGGAAGTTTTCTGCTTTTTTTGTCTCAGTGCTTCAGTTTAAGAGAAAATCTACAATCCTCTAAGTTCACTGATCTTTCAGATTCACTGTTTATTTGCTTTTGAAGTGTTCTATTTGTTGTTAAGCCTATCCAGTGAATTTTTCATTTCAAATATTATATTTTTCAATCACAGGAGTTCATTTGATTCTTAATAGTTTCAGTTTCTCTGATGCAATTGCCCATCTGTTCATTCATTGTGTCCATTTTTTGTTTAAATTCTTTAACATACTTATTTCCCTGTTTTAAAAGTATTTTGACAGTTAATTCCAACATTCCTGTCACATCTGGGTCTGTTTCTATTGACTGATTTTTTTTTTTTTTTAACGTTTAGTAATTCCTTATTCCTGCACATTGTAGATGATACTTTATTCAGTCTGGGTTTTGTTGTATTCCCTTACAAACTACTATACTCTGGTTTCTCTTCATATCACATAAATCTCTCACCTTTTACCAAAGACTGCTGAGTTTTGTTCTGGCAGGTAACTATTCATTCACTGGTGAATCAGCCTGATCCTTCTGAGGCTTGACCTTCTGAGGCCTGATCTTCCAGCAGCCTCAGTGGCCAGAAACTCTGACCTATGCCTCATCCATTCAGCAAGAGTATCACAATCTACTTGGCTTCTACCTTTCTTCCTAGTCTGAAAAGTACCTCCAGGCAGAAAGCCAAAGCGTGGGGCTCATCCTGTGTGTTCCCCTTTTCTCAGGGATCACACTACTGCACTGAGTTATCTCCCAATGTCTAAAAGCAGTTGCTTCATATATTTTGTGGAATCCATGGTTTATATCCTTAAAAGTTCATTTCAGTTGCTTAATGGAAAGATGATTAGAGACCTGAATTAATGATGCAGGAAAGAAGGGTGGCTTGAATAACTATAGTAGCAGGAAAAGAAGAGAGGATAGATTTGAAACATATTTTAAAGACAAACTGGTCATGAGCTACTCAGTAGGGAGAGACACCACTTGCTAAACTGAAAGACAACAGGGGCATAATAATTTGAGAGAAAACAATTAAGAATTTCATGGAAGAATAAGATGGTGGAAGAGTAGTGGACGTGGAGTACATCTCTCTCCACAGATACATCAGGAATACACTTTCAGACACAGAAATGCATACAGAACACCAGCTGAGAGTGGACCGGAGTACCTGACCGGAGGAAAATAATATATAGAACCACGCAAAACTTGGTAGGAGAAGGAACTAGGGGGAAGAACAGGAGTGTCAGGAGGACTGGACCTGCCCTTGGCAGGTGGGGAAACTGAAGCAGGGGTCCAAGCCCCACGTCGGGTCACTTGTCTGAGCCAGAGGAGAAACATTTAAGGCTGAAAGTGAAACAGCTGATCTGTGGCAGCCTAAATGGAATGAGAATCAGATAGTCCTGCTGCAGCCATACATACTCCAGACAGGGATGCAGGTGCCCTGGAAGGGGCAGTGGCGGGGAGCTGGAGTTTAGGGATTGTGGAGCAACCCGAGGGCAAGGGCTGCTGTTGACTGCGGAGAGATGGATTGAGAGGATGTGAGGGAGGAGACTGTGGTGGGAAATGCCTGTAGAAGAAAGCTGGACAGCCATGGATGCATGGAATACTGCTGAGTCGTGCCTACGGGGTGGAGCCATCACCATAGCTTCTCTCCACAAGCCAGCATCGGCAGCTGAACAATACAGAGGCTGGCCCATCAAATGCCTGAATCACTACAGGGCAGGGCCCCACCCAGGGTGCCCCTTTAAGTGACTGATGCACCTGAACTACAGAGTAGGACCCCATCGAGGATGCCCCTTTAAGTGCCTGATGCGTCGAATAACAGAGAAGGACCCCAGGCAAGGGAGCCCTCTAAGCACCTGAATGGGCAGAGCTACGGAGAAAGACTGGCCAAAGAGGGCTTCTGATTGCCAGCTACAAGAGGCTCACAAAAAAATTCTGATAAGGTGATAACTCCTGCAGCTGAGGCAGTCCATGTCCCTGCACACTTGGCGCCACCAGGGTACCCGCAAGCCAAGCACCACCTTCATGCTCAACTCTCATTGGGGCAGAGCTGCTACAGGCAAAAAAAGTCTTGCATCTATGCACGCAGGGTTGCTTCAGTTATGTCTGACTCTTTCAGACCCTATAAACTGTGGCCTGCCAGGCTTCTCTGCCAGGGAGGGGGGTTCTCCAGGCAAGAATTCTGGAGCGTATTGGCCAATACTGGTAGCCATATCCTTCTAAAGCACTGTATTTCCTGCTGCCCTAGCTGCCAACTCCCCTGAGTACCTGGTGCTGCCAGAACCCCTGAGACCCAAAAAGCTGCACCAACCTCCACACCTTGCCCTCAGAGGGACAAACCCAAATCCTCCAGGGCAGCATCAGAAGCAAATCCCAGTGGACGACCCACATGCAGAGGTGGAAATAAAACCACAGTTGAAACCCAGGAGCAGTATGGATAAGGAAGAACACCCAAAACCCTCCCATCAGCTGTACAAGCTGCAGATTAAATCCACACGATCAACTAGGCAGACTCTGTGTCTATGGAATATATAAAAGGTCACTGAGAGCTCCCACAAAAGAAAACGTACTAGTTTTGATAGCTGTGGACATTGGAGGCAAGAACACACAGGAGTAGGACCAGATTAGAATCTGAGCTGCCCCACAGCACGTCCAGAGATCAGCACAGTGTTGGAGGGCATCCTAGCGAGGTGAGGTGGACTATGACTCCCAGCGAGGGAAAGGACTCTGACAATAGTGACTCAAGAAAAACTATTATTCTTATGCTTTGACTTGTTCTGTAGATTCTTTGGATTTTGAATTTTTTTTTTTCTTTTTTCCTCCCTCTGTGGTCAGTTCAGTCAGTTAGTTCAGTCGCTCAGTTGTGTTCGACTCTTTGCGACCCCATGAATTGCAGCACGTCAGGCCTCCCTATCCATCACCAACTCCTGGAGTTTACTCAAACTCATATCCATCGAGTCGGTGACGCCATCCAGCCATCTCATCCTCTGTCGTCCCCTTCTCCTCCTGCCCCCAATCCCTCCCAGCATCAGAGTCTTTTCCAATGAGTCAACTCTGCAAGAGATGGCCAAAGTATTGGAGTTTCAGCTTTACCATCAGTCCTTCCAATAAACACTCAGGACTGATCTTCTTTAGAACAGACTAGTTGGATCTCCTTGCAGACCAAGGGACTCTCAAGAGTCTTCTCCAACACCACAGTTCAAAAGCATCAATTCTTCGGCGCTTAGCTTTCTTCACAGTCCAACTCTCACATCCATACATGACCACTGGAAAAACCACACCCTTGACTAGACAGAACTTTGTTGGCAAAGTAATATCTCTGCTTTTGAATATGCTATCTAGGCTGGTCATAATTTTCCTTCCAAGGAGTAAGCGTCTCTTAATTTCATGGCTGCAATCACCAGCTGCAGTCATTTTGGAGCCCAAAAGAATAAAGTCTGACACTGTTTCCACTGTTTCCCCATCTACTTCCCATGAAGTGATGGGACCAGATGCCATGATCTTAGTTTTCTGAATGTTGAGCTTTAAGCCAACTTTTTCACTCTCCTCTTTTACTTTCATCAAGAGACTCTTTAGCTCCTCCTCACTTTCTGCCATAAGGGTGGTGTCATCTGCATTTCTGAGGTTACTGGTATTTCTCCCGGCAGTCTTGATTCCAGCTTGTGCCTCTTCCAGCCCAGCGTTTCTCATGATGTACTCTGTATATAAGTTAGATAAGCAGGGTGACAATATACAGCCTTGACATACTCCTTTTCCTATATGGAACCAGTCTGTTGTTCCATGTCCAGTTCTAACTGTTGCTTCCTGACCTGCATATAGGTTTCAAGAGGCAGGTCAGGTGGTCTGGTATTCCCATCTCTTTCAGAATTTTCCACAGTTTATTGTGATCTACACAGTCAAAGGCTTTGGCATAGTCAATAAAGCAGAAATAGATGTTTTTCTGGAACTCTCTTGCTTTTTCCATGATCCAGCAGATGTTGGTAATTTGATCTCTGGTTCCTCTGCCATTTCTAAAACCAGCTTGAGCATCACGGAGTTCACGGTTCATGTATTGCTGAAGCCTGGCTTGGAGAATTTTGAGCATTACTTTACTAGCATGTGAGATGAGTGCAATTGTGCGGTAGTTTGAGCATTCTTCGGAGAAGGCAATGGCACCCCACTCCAGTACCCTTGCCTGAAAAATCCCATGGATGGAGGAGCCTGGTAGGCTGTAGTCCATGGGGTCGCTAAGAGTCGGACACGACTGTGTGACTTCACTTTCACTTTTCACTTTCATGGAGAATCCCAGGGACGGGGGAGCCTGGTGGGCTGCCATCTATGGGGTCGCACAGACTTGGACACGACTGAAGTAACTTAGCAGTTGAGCATTCTTTGGCATTGCCTTTGGGATTGGAATGAAAACTGACCTTTTCCAGTCCTGTGGCCACTGCTGAGTTTTCCAAATGTGCTGGCATATTGAGTGCAGCATTTTCACAGCATCATCTTTCAGGATTTGAAATAGCTCAACTGGAATTCCATCACCTCCACTAGCTTTGTTCATAGTGATGCTTTCTAAGGCCCACCTGACTTCACATTCCAGGATGTCTGGCTCTAGATGAGTCATCACACCATCGTGATTATCTGGGTCGTGAAGATCACTTTTGTACAGTTTTGTGTATTCTTGCCAGCTCTTCTTAATATCTTCTGCTTCTGTTAGGTCCATACCATTTCTGTCCTTTATCGAGCCCATCTTTGCATGAAATGTTCCCTTGGTATCTCTAATTCTCTTGAAGAGATCTCTAGTCTTTCCCATTCTATTGTTTTCCTCTATTTCTTTGCATTGATCGCTGAGGAAGGCTTTCTTATCTCTCCTTGCTTTTGGAACTCTGCATTTAGATGCTTATATCTTTCCTTTTCTCCTTTGGCACTATGAAATCTAATTAAGTTTTTGAGATTTTTCTCTGTCACATTTTTTATTGTTGTTATAAACCTCTGCCTCTACATTGAAAGTGAAAGTGAAGTTGCTCAGTCATGTCCGACTCTTTGCAACCCATGGACACCAGGCTTCTCTGTCCGTGGGATTTTCTAGGCAAGAGTACTGGAGTGAGTTGCCTTTTCCTTCTCCAGGGAACTTCCCGACCCAGGGATCGAACCCACGTCTCCCGCGTTGTAGACAGACGGTTTACCGTCTGAACCACCAGGGAAGTCAGTTCTGTGTCTTCCTTTTTTTCTTTTCTTTTTTTAATTTTAATTTTTTAAACCTATTATTTTTTCTAAGTTTATCCCTTTGTTTGCTTTTCCTACTGTTCTTTTCCTCTTGCAGTTAATCTTTAATGTATATAAATCTTTATCTACCTCTTTTTGACTTCGCATATGTATTCTTTCTTTCCTCTCAACATATTTGTTAGTTTTGTTTTCACTGCTTTATTCCCCTCTTGGCACCTTGCTTTAGTTTTGTTTTCCAGTTTGTGCTTTAGTTAAATTTGTTCTTAACTGGTAAATATAACTTATTATTTCCTTTGTTCGCCAAGTCAATCAACTGTACTTTATTTCTGTTGGACTGTTTTGACTTTGCTCAGCGGTATATATGTGTACGTGTATATTCCATTATTTTAATTATTATTTGCCTGATTTTGTAATTGCCATTTGTTTGGTTTCTGATTACTGGATATCTGTTTTAATCTCACTTAATGCCATAACCATTTGTAGAATCTTCGTTCCTCACCGGAGATCAAGCTCTGAGCCTTTGGAGTGGGAGCACTGATTCCAAGACCCTAGACTACCAGAGAACTAACCCTGCTGCTACTGCTGCTAAGTCACTTCAGTCGTGTCCAACTCTGTGTGACCCCATAGACGGCAGCCCACCAGGCTCCCCCGTCCCTGGAATTCTCCAGGCAAGAACACTGGAGTGGGTTGCCATTTCCTTCTCCAATGCATGAAACTGAAAAGTAAAAGTGAAGTCGCTCAGTCGTGTCCGACTCCTAGCGACCCCATGGACTGCAGCCTACCAGGCTCCTCCATCCATGGGATTTTCCAGGCAAGAGTACTGGAGTGGGGTGCCATCGCCTTCTCCCTAGGAGGCATCAAACAGTGAGAACTCACACAAAGGAAACCACTTGAATACAAGACCCGGCATCACCCAACCACCAGTAGCACCCTGTGCAGGACGCTTCATCTAAACAACAAAAGAAAAATACACACCTAATCATCAGCAGACAGGACTACCACTTCACACAGCCTTGCCTATCAGAGAGGAAAAAAAAAACTCAGCACAAATCTCACCCTATACAAAGCTTACGCAAATCTCTGGACCAACCTGAGGAGGGAAGAAACCAAAAAGAAGAAAGAATTCAACCCTGAAGCCTGGGAAAAGGAGACCTCAAACAGTAAGTTTAAAAAAAAAAAGGAAAAGGCAGAGAAATACTACATAGATGAAGGAACAAACTAGAAACACAGAAGTCCAAATAAATGAAAGGAAACAGGCAAACTATCTGAAAAAGAATTCAGAATAATGACAGTCAAGATGATCAAAAACCTTGAAAACAAAATGGAGAAAATGCAAGAATCAATTAACAAAGATCTAGAAGAATTAAAGAATAAACATACAGAGACAAACAACACAATTACTGAAATTAAAAATACTCTAGAAGGAATCAATAGCAGAATATCTGAAGCAGAAGAACAAATCAGTGAGCTGGAAGATAAAATGGTGGAAATAACTTCTGAAGATCAGAATGAAAAAAAGTAAAGGAATGAAAAGAACTGAGGATAGTCTCAGAGACCTCTGGGACAATATCAAATGCACCAATAATTGAATTATAGAGGTCCCAGAAGAAGAGAAAAAGAAAGGGTATGAGAAAAGTTTTGAATAGATTATAGTTGAAAATTTCCCCAACATGGAAAAGGAAATAGTCAATCAAGTCCAACAGGTGCAAAGAGTCCCATACAGGATAAACCCAAGGAGAAACGCTCCAAGACACATACTAATCAAAATAACAAAGACTAAACACAAAGAAAGAATATTAAAAGCAGCAAGGGAAAAGCAACAAGTAACATTCAAGGGAAACCCCATATGTTTAACAGCTGATCTTTCAACAGAAACTCTGCAGGCCAGAAGGCAATGGCAGGATATATTTAAAGTACTGAAAGGGAAAAATCTACAACCAAGATTACTGTACCCAGCAAGGATCTCATTCAAAATTGATGGAGAAATAAAAAGCTTTTCAGACAAGCAAAAGTTAAGAGAATTCAGTACCACCAAACCAGCTTTACAACAAATGTTAAAGGAACTTATATAGTCAAGAAACACAAGAGAAGAAAAAGATCTACAAACTCAACCCCAAACAATTAAGAAAATGGCAATAGGAACATATATATCAATAATTACTTTAAATGTAAATGGATTAAATGCTCCAACCAAAAGACACAGACTGGCTGAATGGATACAAAAACAAGACCCATATATACACTGTCTACAAGAAACCCACTTCAGACCTAAAGACACATACAGACTGAAAGTGAGAGGATGGAAAAATATATTCTGAGGACAGCTTTGTTATCTCTCCTTGCTCTTCTTTGGAACTCTGCATTTAAATAAGTATCTCTTTCCTTTTCTCCTTTGCCTTTGGCTTCTCTTCTCAGCTATTTGTAAGGCCTCCTTAGACAATCATTTTGCTTTATGCAGAGTACATCATGCAAAATGCATGGGTGAAGCACAAGCATATGAAGATGAAGCATATGCAGGCAGGCAGATGAATCATATGTAGACGAAGTACAATCATATGCAGAGTACATCATGTGAAATGCCAAACTGGATGAAGCACAAGCTGAAATCAAGATTGCTAGAAATATCAATAACCTCAGATATGCAGATGACACAACCCTATGACAGAAAGCAAAGAGGAACTAAAGAGCCTCTTTATGAAGGTAAAAGAGGAGTGTGAAAAAGCTGGCTTAAAACTCAACATACAAAAAACGAAGATCATGGCATCCAGTCCCATCACTTCACAGCAAACAGATGGGGAAGCAATGGAAACAGTGACAGACTTTATCTTCTTGGGCTCCAAAATCACTGCATATGGTGACTTCAGCCATGAAATTAAAAGATGCTTGCTCCTTAGAAGAGAAGCTATGACCAACCTAGACAACATATTAAAATGCAGAGATATTACTTTGCCAACAAAGGTCCATCTAGTCAAAGCTATGGTTTTTCCAGTAGTCATGTCTGGAAGTGGGAGTTGGACCATAAAGAAGGCTGAACGCTGAAGAACTGATGTTTTTGACTGTGGTGTTGGAGAAGACTCTTGAGAGTCCTTCGGACTGCAAGGAGATCAAACCTGTCAATCCTAAAGGATATCAATTCTGAATATTCATTGGAGGCTGACTGATGCTGATGCTGAAGCTCCAACACTTTGGCCACTTTTTGCGAAAAGCTGACTCACTGGAAAAGACCCTGATGCTGGGAAAGGTTGAAGGCAGGAGGAGAAAAGAGGACAAGACGGTTGGATGGCATCACTGACTCAATGGACATGAGTTCGAGCAAGCTCTGGGAGATAGTGAAATACAGGGAAGCCTGGCATACTGCAGTCCATGGGGTCGCAAAGAGTCAGAGATGACTGAGTGACTGAAGAACAACAAAAGTCCTTATGAAAAATATAATAAAATATGATATAAAGATAAGACATATATTCAGAAACTAACATCTAGGAACATTTTTATTTTTCCATGCTATATTGTACAGGTGAGTTCACACATAATTTTCTGTTCAGCTTTCTTCATTGAATATTATATTATAAACTCTTCCTGACATCAACAAAAACTATTTAGAAACATTATTTTTTAATGGGTTAAATAACATTCTAGTTGATGGAAGTAACATTATTTAACTAAACTGCTACTATTGGCACACAGATTTTTAAAAAATAATAATGCAGCTATATATTACTTACAAACCATAAATTAATGAAAATGGGCTAAAGAAATGCCCCTCTGCTTAAGCGAGGGAACTTTATATTCCTGTTAATGCTAAACTTTCTTCAAATTTGAGACTACCACAGACCGTATGTTCCATGTGAAGGCAGAAAGAGTCCACAGAGTTCCAGAGATTTAAAAAAGGCATCCTCTTCAGCAAACTTTTACTGATTGTCCTTCTAACCAGGCTTCACTGGGCACTAGGAACAAGCGATGAATGAATTATATCATCCTCAAAAAGCTTATGAACTAGTCAGCAAAAAAAAGAGCTGCCTGTCTTAGGTTATATTCCCAACTTGTGGTGGTTTTCAAACAAGCCCATAAATTCTTGATAGTCCTTCTTTCAAGAGGTAGAATTTTAGTTCCCTCTAATTAGTGCAGGCTAAACTTACTGACTCACTTCAAATAAGCAGAATGGTATAGTAATGAAAAGCATGTGACTTCCAAGAGTAGGTTATAAAAGACCCTGTGGATTCCATCTTGATCCTTCTTTTGGATCACTCACTCTGGAGGAAGCCAAATGCCATGTCACAAGGACATACAAGTAGCCCATGAAGAGATCCATGTCACAAGGAACCAAGGTCTCTTGACAACATCTGGCAAAGAATGGAAGCCTTCACAGCCAAGTGAGTGAGCCTGCTTAGGATTGAAGAGTCTAGTTCCAGTCAAGCCTTCAAAAGACTACATACAGCCTGGCTCCCTGGCTAGTGTCTTGACTGCAGCCTAATTGAGAGACCCTGAGGCACACAGCTCACCACTCCCAAATTCCTGATCCAAAGAAACTATGTGAAATGATAGGTTTGTTGGGATAATTTATTATTTAGCAATAGGTAATTCCTAGGAGGCACAGAATAAAGAATCTGCCTGCCAATACAGGAGACACAAGAGATGTGAGTTCAATCCCTGGGTCAGGAAGATCCCTTAGATTAGGGAACAGCAACCCACTCCAATATTCTTGTCTCGAAAAATCGCATGGACAGGGGAGCCTGGTAGACTACAGTCCATGGGGCTATAAAGAGTCGGACATGATGAGCAGCACGCAACACAAGGCAACTTAAACACTACTCAATATCAACTGCAATTAAGGCATGAGGAGAAAAGACAGATGGAAAGGAAATGATTACTAGTCCCTTCTTCTGTGCCAGGCACATGCTGATACCTTTACCTACATTATCCTATTTAATCTTCACAAAGACCTATGAAGAAAGTATTGTTTTTTCTCCATTTTACAGGTGATATAACTGATACACAGAGTTAACATTCCCTAAGGTCTGCAACCCCACATCCAAGGAGCAGTGGCTGCGCTGGTGCAGGAGGGCTGAGAGGAGCTACTCCATGTTCAAGGTCAGGAGGGGCGGCGGTGAGGAGATACCCCTCGTCCAAGGTAAGGAGCAGTGGCTGCACTTTGCTGGAGCAGCCCTGAAGAGATACCCCATGTCCAAGGTAAGAGAAACCCAAGTAAGACAGTAGGTGTTGCGAGAGGCATCAGAGAGCAGACACACAAACCATAATCACAGAAAACTAGCCAATCTAATCACACGGACCACAGCCTTGTCTAACTCAATGAAACTAAGCCATGCCGTGTGGGGCCACCCAAGACAGGCGGGTCACGGTGGAGAGGTCTGACAGAATGTGGTCCACTGGAGAAGGGAATGGCAAACCACTTCAGTGTTCTTGCCTTGAGAACCCCATGAACAGTATGAAAAGGCAAAATGATAGGATACTGAAAGAGGAACTCCCCAGGTCAGTAGGTGCCCAATTTGCTACAGAAGATCAGTGGAGAAACAACTCCAGAAAGAATGAAGGGATGGAGCCAAAGCAAAAGCAATACCCAGTTGTGGATGTGACTGGTGATAGAAGCAAGGTCCGATGCTGTAAACAGCAATATTGCACAGGAACCTGGAATGTCAGGTCCATGAATCAAGGCAAACTGGAAGTGGTAAAACAGGAGATGGCAAGAGTGAACGTCGACATTCTAGGAATCAGTGAACTAAAATGGACTGGAATGGTGAATTTAACTCAAATGACCATTATATCTACTACTGCAGGCAGGAATCCCTTAGAAGAAATAGAGTAGCCATCATGGTCAACAAGAGAGTCCGAAATGCAGTACTTGGATGCAATCTCAAAAACGATAGAATGATCTCTGTTCATTTCCAAGGCAAACCATTCAATATCACAGTAATCCAAGTCTATGCCCCAACCAGTAACACTGAAGAAGCTGAAGTTGAACAGTTCTATGAAGACCTACAAGACCTTTTAGAACACCCTAAAAAGATGTCCTTTTCATTATAGGGGATTGGAATGCAAAAGTAGGAAGTCAAGAAACACCTGGAGTAACAGGCAAATTTGGCCTTGGAATATGGAATGAAGCAGGGCAAAGGTTAATAGAGTTTTGCCAAGAGAACGCAATGGTCATAACAAACACCCTCTTCCAACAACACAAGAGAAGACTCTACACATGGACATCACCAGATGGTCAACACCAAAATCAGATTGATTATATTCTTTGCAGCCAAAGACGGAGAAGCTCTATACTTCAGCAAAAACAAGACTGGGAGCTGACTGAGGCTCAGATCATGAACTCCTTATTGCCAAATTCAGACTTAAATTGAAGAAAGTAGGGAAAACCACTAGATCATTCAGGTATGACCTAAATCAAATCTCTTATGATTATACAGTGGAAGTGAGAAATAGATTTAAGGGACTAGATCTGATGGATAGAGTGCCTGATGAACTATGGACAGAGGTTCGTGACATGTACAGGAGACAGGGATCAAGACCATCCCTATAGAAAAGAAATGCAAAAAAGCAAAATGGCTGTCTGGGGAGGCCTTACAAATAGCTCTGAAAAGAAGAGAAGCCAAAAGCAAAGGAGAAAAGGAAAGATACAAGCATCTGAATGCAGAGTTCCAAATAGCAAGGAGAGATAAGAAAGCCTTCCTCAGCGATCAATGCAAAGAAATAGTGGAAAACAATAGAATGGGAAAGACTAGAGATTTCTTCAAGAAAATTAGAGCTACCAAGGGGACATTTCATGCAAAGATGGGCTCAATAAAGGACAGAAATGGTATGGACCTAACAGAAGCAGAAGATATTAAGAAGAGGTGGCAAGAATACACAAAACTGTACAAAAAATGATCTTCACGACCCAGATAATCACGATGGTGTGATCACTCATCTAGAGCCAGACATCCTGGAATGTGAAGTCAAGTGGGCCTTAGAAAGCATCACTACGAACAAAGTTAGTGGAGGTGATGGAATTCCAGTTGAGCTATTCAAATCCTGAAAGATGATGCTGTGAAAATGCTGCACTCAATATGTCAGCACATTTGGAAAACTCAGCAGTGGCCACAGGACTGGAAAAGGTCAGTTTTCATTCCAATCCCAAAGAAAGGCAATGCCAAAGAATGCTCAAACTACCGCACAATTGCACTCATCTCACATGCTAGTAAAGTAATGCTCAAAATTCTCCAAGCCAGTCTTCAGCAATATGTCAACCGTGAACTTTCAGATGTTCAAGCTGGTTTTAGAAATGGCAGAGGAACCAGAGATCAAATTACCAACATCTGCTGGATCATGGAAAAAAGAAGAGAGTTCCAGAAAAACATCTATTTCTGCTTTATTGACTATGTCAAAGCCTTTGACTGTGTGGATCACAATAAACTGTGGAAAATTCTGAAAGAGATGGGAATACCAGACCACCTGACCTGCCTCTTGAGAAACCTATATGCAGGTCAGGAAGCAACAGTTAGAACTGGACATGGAACAACAGACTGGTTCCAAGTAGGAAAAGGAGTACATCAAGGCTGTATATTGTCACCCTGCCTATTTAACTTATATGCAGAGTACATCATGAGAAACGCTGGGCTGGAAGAAGCACAAGCTGGAATCAAGATTGCTGGGAGAAATATCAATAACCTCAGATATGCAGAGGACACCACCCTTATGGCAGAAAGTGAAGAGGCGCTAAAGAGTCTCTTGATGAAAGTGAAAGAAGAGAGTGAAAAGGTTGGCTTAAAGCTCAACATTCAGAAAACGAAGATCATGGCATCTGGTCCCATTACTTCATGGGAAGTAGATGGGGAAACAGTGGAAGCAGTGTCAAACTTTATTTTTTTGGGCTCCAAAATCACTGCAGATGGTGATTGCAGCCATGAAATTAAAAGACACTTACTCCTTGGAAGGAAAGTTATGACCAACCTACATAACATATTCAAAAGCAGAGACATTAGTTTGCCAACAAAGGTCCGTCTAGTCAAGGCTATGGTTTTTCCAGTGGTCATGTATGGATGTGAGAGTTGGACTGTGAAGAAAGCTGAGCGCTGCAGAATTGATGCTTTTGAACTGTGGTGTTGGAGAAGACTCTTGAGAGTCCCTTGGACTGCAAGGAGATCCAACCAGTCCATTCTGAAGGAGATCAGTCCTGGGTGTTCATTGGAAGGACTGATGGTAAAGCTGAAACTCCAATAATTTGGCCACCTCATGCGAAGAGTTGCTTCATTGGAAAAGACTCTGATGGGGATGACAGAGGATGAAATGGCTGGATGGCATCATCGACTCGATGGACATGAGCTTGGGTGAACTCCGGGAGTTGGTGATGGACAGGGAGGCCTGGTGTGCTGCAATTCATGGTGTTGCAAACAGTCGGACAGGACTGAGCGACTGAACTTAACTGAAGGTCTGCCTAAGGGATTCCGCAGGTGGCTCAGTGATAAAATAATCTGCCTGCCAATGCAGGAGATGTCAGTTTGATCCCTGGGTCAGGAAGATCCCCTGGAGAAGGATATGGCAACCTGCTCCAAAATTCTTGCCTGGGAAATCCCATGGGCAGAGGAGCCTGGCAGGCTACAGTCCATGGGGTCACAAAGTTGGGCATGACTAAGCACACACAAGGTCTGCCTAACTTGAAAGGCTATGCTCTTCCCTCCAGCACTTTGCTGAACTCTTGACTCCAAATTTTCCTACAACATGCTTCCCCAATGCCTGTGAAGACCCATCTGTAAAGAGAACTCAGTATGAGCCTCACATGTGGCCTCACCACTACCATCGATGATAAGGACCAAAGAAAGCAGGCCCCTCCTTACCTTTCCCAGTCACATAATAGGCCCCCAGTTTGTAGCAGCTATCACTGTGTTTGTTCTCTTCACAGTTGAACTTCAACACCTTGGCAGCCTCATCAAAATTCTTCTGGATCCCTTCCAAATAGTCCACCAGCCGATAGCAACCTGTGAGGAAAGGGCAAAAATTGTCGTTCAAGTCTGGGGGAGTGGGGAGGGTCCAGGTGTGGCAGGCCGGATGTGCCTTTTATTAGGACAAGCCTCTGTCCTCCTGAGTTGTGGCAAGGTGACTTCACCACAAAAAATGCATGTTCAGCCACTCCTACAAATGGCACTGTCTGCCCTCAGCCTGGGACTGAGCAATGTATAAAGCGGGAAGACCTTGGCCCCTACAATGGCTCTACTACTCACCAGCCCTTCTATTCTCTGTCAACAAGGCCCAGAGATCCACTGGCTTCAATGATGAAACTTTGCTAGCTTTGGAACTTCTCAGAAGTTCAGCATTTAAACAGTGAGAACCAAAAGGGTCAATAGGTCAGTCTTCATGGCAGCAAGAAGCAGTTCTTTGACGACTATATCTTAATCCTTGGCCAGGCTGGGTACATGAAGAAAGAGTTGAAATTGCAGCTACCAAAGGAGTTAGAAATAAGACTCCCTCTCCTTGGTAGTCTATTTCCAGCAAGCCTCTCCTTAACAACTCTCCCCTCTGTACCTTTTCTTCATCCACAACAACACCCACCTCTTGTTAACTTTCATTCAATGAATATTTGAGCATCTACCTGCAACAACATAGTAGAACATAGTAGACACTGCTTTAGTTGCTGGGAATATAGTCACCTGTCCTCCTAAAAGTTACAGTCTAGAGGAGGAAACACAATAAATAAATAGCTTAACAAGATGCATTCAAACCTTAATAAACACCATCAGTGAAATAAAACAGGATGATATGACAGTTTGCTGGGCATTTGGGGGGAAATGGTTAACACAGACCGGGTAATCAGGTAGGGCCTCACTGAGGATTTCAATGTATGAGCTGAGATGTGAATAACAAGAATGAACTAGCTATTTAAAGACAATGAAATGGGAAGGAGACAGAAAGACTCAGGCACAAGGAACAGTACATAAAAAGACTTAAAAAAGAGAATAAGCTTGACACAAATAAGGTATAATGTAGCTGGATCCAGGAGGGGCAGGAAAAGAGAAAAAGGCAGGGACCAATCAGAGGGCCTTACATTAGATAGGAAGAAACGGATTTTATTCCAAGTCAATGGCAAACCACTGGAAGGATTTAGGAAGGGAAGTGATATAATTCAACTTGCATCTTTAAAACGTCACTCTAATAAATATGTCTGTATGTATCTGGATGAATATGGAGGAAGTCATGTGTGAGGGGACCCACTCCAACACCAATAATGACAAAAATGTGTTTCTTCTGTCATCTGAAAATCTAGTAAATAACATAATGAAATTAAAATTTAAGTATCAGTTTATGAGTAGAGAATAGATTTAAGGGAGTTAGGGTGCAAATGGAGAATCAAGTTAGAAAGTCACTTCAGTAATCTGGCTGAGAAATGATGATTTTGAAGAGTACTACAGAACTAGCTATAGAAACTGCCTCCTCTCAGACTCTCTCAAGAGCAGCATCCTGCACTTCTTATATGCCCACCCACCCTTCCTTCACTGCTTAGTGTATCTCCAGAGTACAAAAACACATGCATGGCTCTCCACTGCCTACACAATAACGGCTTTCAAATGCCTTACCCCAGCCTTCAAGATCTGACACACTGTGGCCCAAGGTCCATCCCTCCTCAATCTTATTTCTAACTACATTCTGACTTCAATTTTCTGAAAGAGCATTTTCTTCACTCCCTCCATTTAATCAGCATTACTAGCCTATTCTTCCTGACCTCTTCCAGGAGTCTTCCCCAACCATTCTGCACCTCATGGACTCTGTTAAGCCATCCTACTTCAGAGCAACTCTGTGTAGTTGGGCAGCTTGGAGCAAGGCTGCAAGCTATTAGAAGGCAGGGCCAATATCTTTTTTTTTTTTCTTTCTTTAAAAGTATGGGTACTTCCCTGGTGGTCCAGTGGCTAAGACTACGAGCTCCCAATACAGGGGGGCCCAGGCTGGATCCTTGGTCAGGGAACTAGATTTCAGATGTGACAACTAAGAGTTTGCATGCCACTACTAAGACCAGGTGCAGCCATATAAATAAATAAAAGGGGAAAAAAAGCACTAAGTAGAAAACCACCCAAAGGTACTGGCTGCTCTGGATGGCCCCTTCTGGACATCACCATCCACCCACAACTGAAGTCAACTCAATGTTCCCAGAACACACGGGGCACATTCATACCTCAGGGGCTTTTCACAAGCCCTTACCTCTGCCTGGCATGCACCTCTGCCTGGCATGCACCTCCCCTACTTTTTTCAACACTTTGTTCAAATGCTACCTTCTCAAAGATTCACCCTGACCACTCAATTTAAAGTTGCCCTCCTGAACGGCTGAGACCTCTCAGTCAGTTCTTTTTCCCACTGCACTTACTACCTTCTAAACATTTATTAGGTTTATTTTCCAATAACCCCCAGGAGAATGTAAGCTCCACGAGGACAGAGCATTTTATCAGTTCCCTGATGTAGCCGTAGTCTCTCTGCTCCAAATGCCCTAGCGCTTCTCTTCCTTCTCGCCAGGCCTCCGGGCTCGGGGCGGCCAGAGCATGCTCCCGCTGCGTGCCCCGAAGCTCTGTGGAATCCAACCCGCCCCTTACTTACTTACTTACACACACACATAGCAGTCAGCGACCCACAGACACCCGCGTCCCCTTCCAGATCCCCTCAGAGGTCGCTCGCGTGACCCATCAGTCCCCGTCCCCGAGGCCGGAGCCTCCACGTGTCCATAAGGCCCTGCAGGCGGCGCTCACCGTCCGGGTCCTTCTCGCGGTAGCACTGGTAGTTGCACTCCACTTCCATGTTCTCCAGAAAGGACTTCACCTGTTCCTCGTCCTGAAAGTCCACCAAGCCCGCCATGGCTCTCGCTAGCCCAGTTAAAACCACCCCGCCGCTCCGACCCTGCCCGCGCCGCACGTCCTCCCGCCCCCACGGTCACGTGAGCCGGAGAAGGGGCGGAGCCTTGGAGGGGCGTGCCGCCAAGGTCCGCGTTCAGCCCTGCGCTGGGGAGGAGGAGCGTCCTGAGCTTTGGGCAGTCATTTGTCCTCAAGGTGTTGGTCTTTGGCGGTCCCAAGTTTTCCTCTGGTCAGCCCACACGTAAAGCCGGTAGCAGTCTTTCTGCTGCTGCTGCTGCTAAGTCGCTTCAGTCGTGTCTGACTCTGTGCGACCCCATAGACGGCAGCCCACCAGGCTTCCCGTCCCTGGGATTCTCCAGGCAAGAACACTGGAGTGGGTTGCCATTTCCTTCTCCAATGCATGAAAGTGAAAAGTGAAAGTGAAGTCGCTCAGTCGTGTCCGACTCTTCGCGACCCCATGGACTGCAGCCTACCAGGCTCCTCCGTCCATAGGATTTTCCAGGCAAGAGTACTGGAGTGGGCTGTCATCGCTTTCCCCGAGTGTTTCTGCAGCACTTTATATTTGTGCCAGCCCTGTGGTGGTAATGTTTCTCTGCCTGCGGTCATTTATCACATTCGTTAATTCGGTATTCCCTAAGCGTGCGTCACCGAGTGCTTGGTTTTAGAATTACAACAGCTGAGGGAGTATGGTTACTGCCTTTAAAGAACTTGCGGGTTAGCAGGAAGACCTTTGTATTTTGAGCACCTACTATGTTCCAGGTGTAGCTGGACAAACTAGTATTCATAAGTCAATACAAGCACAATGAAAGGACTGATACATCTCTGTTTTTCTCCCAGACCTACCCACTGCCTCCAACATGAATGACCGAATGACCTAAGGGATGGATGGCTATGGAAGGTGATAACTAGAACACTGTAGCTGTACTGGTTGTAGTAATAAGACTGTTATAATAAAGCTGTTGTAGTAGTTATAATAAGACTGTTAATGCTTAAACAGTGCTGAACTTTGTTCCAGATTCTATTCTAAGAGCTTGATAAATAATTCTCCTTTAATTCTCATGGCACTCACTGTGACCTTGTGGTCACATTATTATCCTCATTTCGCCAATTAAGAAGAGGCATAGACAGGTTAAGCAACTTGTCCAAGGTCACACAGGAAGTGAGTGTTGCTGTGCCATAAATTTTTTTTTAAATGAAAGAATGAGATACAAGAGGAACATGTCAAAGATATGGGAAAGAGGAGAGGAACTTCAGCTGGTTTTTTATTTTTCTCCTGCTCAGAATCATTGGTTTCGTAAAGCCTAGACTGAAAGCTGTCCAAACATAGTTCCTATTCATCTTTGAGTCCCAGCCAGTCCCAGTCTAGAGCCTTCAGTGGAGCTCGATCTGAGGTTTCCCATCACCTATAGCTATTAATCTATCCCTAAAGTCATCAGAGAGTGGACTACTTCCAACTGCTTCCTTATTGAAGAGCAGATTACTGCACATAGGAAATGTCTTTGAAATCCCAATTTTGTTTTAAAAATTCATAGGAGATTTTTTTTTTAATTTGGCCACACCATGCCGAGTGTTGGAGAAGGCAATGGCAACCCACTCCAGTACTCTTGCCTGGAAAATCCCATGGACGGAGGAGCCTAGTAGGCTGCAGTCCATGAGGTCGCTAAGAGTAGGACATGACTGAGCAACTTCACTTTCACTTTTCACTTTCATGCATTGGAGAAGGAAATGGCAACCCACTCCAGTGTTCTTGCCTGCAGAATCCCAGGGATGGGGGAGCCTGGTGGGTTGCCGTCTGTGGGGTTGCACAGAGTCAGACACGACTGAAGCGACTTAGCAGCAGCAGGCAGAGTGTGGACTCTTAGTTCCCCAACCAGAGATCGAACTTGTACCGCATGCACAAACAAGTTGGACTACCAAGGACGTCCCAATATGATTTTACATTCAATTCCATAATACATCATTCATAGCATAGTATATTCCAGTTGCTGTGCCACATTTACTAGTGGTTTCTTTTTTTTTTAATTTTTTTATTTTATTTAACTTTACAATATTGTATTGGTTTTGCCATATATCAAAATGAATCTCTCAAACCCCTGATTACCTTCAAAGATCTCTCAGTATAGACATGTACTGACCTTTGACTATGAGTTCACCTTCCTTCACCTGTCCTCCAAGGTCCTGCATAATCTGACTACAGCCTCACTTCCTGCCTGCCTTCCCCTATACCACACCCAACTTTCTGTTCTTTGAATCCATCCCAGGTTTGTGTCCTTGTTTACTGTTGCTCCTGATGCTTTGACTACCCTTCTCAAATCAGAGATCTTCTCCTTTGTAAAGTCTCTGATGCAACAACCATACATTCCCAAAGTAGATTTAGATGCTCCCACTTCAGTTTTCCATCCTACTTGGTTTATTCTGATATAATGTAATAGGAGATGACTGGTCTTGAGGGCCAGACAGATCTCAGTCAGAATCTATGTCCTATGTATACAAAATTGTGTCCTTGAGCTGGTTATATTTGTGAGCCTGATTCCTCCTCTCTAAATGCAGATCCCCTGTATGGCTGTCAGTAGGACTAAAATTTCATGTATGCAGTATGCTTAGCACAGTGCTTACCTCAGAATCGTTCCTATTGTAGAAATGTTTGTTAAGTCCAAAAAGACATGAAGGTCTGTGTCCCCCCACGTAATATGAGCTCTATGTCCCTTGGGCTGGTCACAGGACCAAAAATAGAGCAGAGCTTGGTGAGGGTGATGTAGATAACCAAAGTCAGGGACTGGGTCACAGGTATGTAATGTGCTGTGCTGTGCTTAGTCGCTCAGTCATGTCCGCCTCTTTGCGACCCAGTGACCGTAGCACTCCAGGCTTGTCTGTCCATGGGATTCTCCAGGCAAGAATACTAGAGTGGTTTGCCATGCCCTCCTCCAGAAGAGCTTCCCAACCCAAGGACTGAACCCAGGTCTCCCACATTGCAGGTGGATTCTTTAATGTCTGAGCCACCAGGGAAGCCCAAACATGTAACACTTTTCCCTTAATCTTATTTGCGGAGTTGAACTGCATTGAAATGAGACAACCTGAGCAGCAGAGGGCGATAGACATTTGGGTAAAAGATGGAAGAGAGGCTGGGCCAAGTACGAAGTCATATTTTTAAGACTTTTAAGCTCATCAAAAGAGCAACCAGCTTCCTTTTTTCAGTGCTGTCCTTATGTATGTAGTTTTATTCCCCTCTAGTCTTATAAATGTTTGCATTTACTTTGAAAAATTATTTATTTTAATTATTCAAGTGATTCATGAATATGTGCTTACTGCAAGTTAATCTCATGTTTTCCACCTAAAAACCCTTTTTGATAAGCATAATATAGCTTGTAGATGGTTGCAGTGAAATTAAGTTGCTGAGAAGTTAAGTGATTTACCTTAAGACACACAGTGAGAGGACCAGGAGAAATCAGGCCTCTTTGAATCCTAGAAACCATCTCAGACCCTGTAGGAAAGAATTCAAGAGCATTATAGTGCTCACTTCCTGACTCTAAACTTAAATTCAAATATTAATTTTGAGTTTTCTTTTTATTATAATTAACATTTATGGCATGCTTATAATATCCCTAGTGGCTTAGACAGTAAAGAATCTGCCTGCAGTGTGGGAGACCTACGTTTGATTCCTGGGTCAGGAAGATCCCCTGGAGAAGGAAACGGCACCCCACTCCAGTATTCTTGCCTGGAGAATCCTATGGACAGGGGAGCTTGGCGGGCTACAGTCCATGGGGTCGCAGAGTCGGACATGACTGAGCGACTAACACAACATGTTAGGCACTTCACACATCCTATCTTATTTTTTTAATGTTCACAGATTCCTTTTTTTAAAGTTAGTTTTTATTGGAGTATAGTTGCTTTACAATGTTGTGTTAATTACTACTGTATAGCAAAGTGAATCAGCTCTACATATACATATATCCCCTCTTTTTTGGGTTTCCTTCCCATTTAGGTCACCACAGAGCACTGAGTTCCCTGTGCTATATGATAGGTTCCCATTAAGTACCAAAGAATTGATACTTTTGAACTGTGGTGTTGGAGAAGACTCTTGAGAGTCCCTTGGACTGCAAGGAGATCCAACCAGTCCATTCTAAAGGAGATCAGTCCTGGGTGTTCATTGGAAGGACTGATGGTAAAGCTGAAACTCCAATACTTTGGCCACTTCATGCGAAGAGTTGACTCATTGGAAAAGACTCTGATGCTGGGAGGGATTGGGGGCAGGAGGAGAAGGGGACGACAGAGGATGAGATGGCTGGATGGCGTCACCGACTCAATGGACATGAGTTTGAGTGAACTCCAGGAGTTGGTGATGGACAGGGAGGCCTGGCGTGCTGTGATTCATGGGGTCGCAAAGAGTCGGACATGACTGAGTGACTGCACTGCACTGAACTGAACTATCTATTTTATACATAGTATCAATAGCATATATATATATCAATCCCAATTTCCCAGATTTCCCACCACCCTCCTTTTCCCGTTGATATCCATACATTTTTTCTCTACATCAGTGTCTCTACTTTTGCTTTACAAATAAGATCACCTATACCATTTTTATAGAATCCACATATTTGTGTTAATATATGGTATTTGTTTTTTCTCTTTCTGACTTATTTCACTCTGTATGACAGTCTCTAGGTCCATCTGCATCTCTGCTAATAATCCAATTTCCTTTCTTTTTATAGCTGAGTATCTAATTTATTCTTTACAAAATTACACATCATTTGTTCAACAAACATTCCCTGGATGTTTAATAATAACTAGGGCCTAAGGTGGAGAAGGCAATGGCAACCCACTCCAGTACTCTTGCCTGGAAAAATCCCATGGATGGAGGAGCCTGGTAGGCTTCAGTCCATGAGGTCGCTAGGAGTCAGACACAACTGAGCGACTTCACTTTCACTTTTAACTTTCATGCATTGGAGAAGGAAATGGCAACCCACTCCAGTGTTCTTGCCTGAAGAATCCCAGGGATGGGGGAGCCTGGTGGGCTGCCGTCTATGGGGTCGCACAGAGTCGGACACAACTGAAGCGACTTAGCAGCAGCAGCAGGGCCTAAGCGGTGCAGAATTGAAGAAAGCAAGATTTCAACAAAAGCATACAACTTTTAGAAGATGAAAAGCATTTGTTAATAATTATATGCTGAAATGCTCCTCCTAATGATTAATGGAAGGCAAAGTTAAAACAGTGGTATTTTTTAATCTTTAGATCAACAGAAATTGGCATCCTATATTTGTGAGGGTGCTGAGAAACCAGCATTCCCATACACTGCTGTTGGAAATAATAGATTGATACCTCCTCCTTAGATATTAGTTTGGTAATACCTATTAACATTTAAAGTGTGCTTCGATATTTTTGGACAGTGGGAGAAAATATTTGCAAACTGTCTAACAGCTGAGTGACTAAGCACACAGCACATCCCACAATAGATTTGTATCCAGAATATATAGAGAGCACTCACAGCTCAACAATAAAAAGATAATTATTAAGAAATGAGCAATAGAAACTTTCATGGTAGTCCAGTGGCTTAGAGTCCAGTTTCCCAATGCAGGGGGCCCAGTTTTAATCCCTGTTCAGGGAACTATTAGTAGATCCCACATGCTGAAACTAAGCATTCCCATGCCAAGTCTGGAAGATACCACATGCTGCAACTAAGACCCAGGGCAGACAAATAAATAAATACATTTTTTTAAAGAAAGAAAATAGGCAATATATTTGAGTACATATTTCACCAAAGACATTGGATGGGTAATGAGCACACAAAATAACACCCAGCACAGGGAAATACAAATAAAATCTACAATGACGTAACGCTATAAAATTACTAGAATGGCTATAATCAACAAGACAAGTATACCAAGTGTTTATGAAGATATGAAAAAAGATTAGAACTCGTATACATTTCTGGTCAGAATGTAAAATGCTGCAGTCACTTTGTATTTTTGTTTATTTGAATCTTATCTTGTACTAAGGACACTTAAAATGAGATCTACCCTCTTAGCAAATTTTTGTATACAAATACATTATCATTGACTATAGGTACAATGTACAGTGTTGTACAGAAGATTTCCAAGAGCTTGTTAATCTTGTTTAAGTCAAACTTTGTCCCCTTGGTTAGGAGCTCCCAGTTTTCCCTTCTTCCTAGCCCCTGGCAACCGTCATTCTTCTGTTTGAGTCTATGGATTTGACAATTTTAGATACGTCATGTAAGTGGAAATATGCAGTATTTGTCTTTCTATAACTAGTTCATTTCACTTAGCATAATGTCCTGAAGTGTCATCCATGTCGTAGCATATTGCAGTATTTCCTTCTTTATTAAGGCTAAGTAGTATCCCATGTATATTTATTTGTTGTTGTTTGGTCACTAAGCTGTGTCCTGCTCTTTGTAACCCCATGGTCTGTAGCCTGCCAGGCTCCTCTGTCCATGGGGTTTCCCAGGCAAGGATCTTGGAGTGGGTTGCCAATTCCTTCTCCAGGGGATCATATATATATATCTATATATCCACTCACCTGTCAATGACATTTAGTTGTTTCCACATCTTAGTTAATTAATGTTCTGGAACCAAACTGAAATGAATCACTTATGTCAGGGAAAAAATGGAGATGGTTAATGCAAGCACATTAGGAAAATTTAACCTTATAGAAATTTACAGCTCTCAGAAGTCAGCAGAATATGCCACCCAATCTTCAAACACCAAGTCTGTTCACACTATTTCTAGATTTTTTTCCCCCCCGACTCAGCTACCTTGGTCCAAATAAGGAAGACCACCAGACAACCAATTAGCTGAAAAAAACAAATGAGTTCCACATTTATTCCATAAAAATTCCTTCAGTTCAGTTCAGTTTAGTTGCTCAGTCGCGTCCGACTCTTTGCGACCCCATGAATCGCAGCACGCCAGGCCTCCCTGTCCATCACCATCCCCCGGAGTTCACTCAGACTCACGTCCATCGAGTCAGTGATGCCATCCAGCCATCTCATCCTCTGTCGTCCCCTTCTCCTCCTGCCCCCAATCCCTCCCAGCATCAGAGTCTTTTCCAATGAGTCAACTCTTCGCATGAGGTGGCCAAAGTACTGGAGTTTCAGCTTTAGCATCATTCCTTCCAAAGAACACCCAGGGCTGATCTCCTTTAGAATGGACTGGTTGGATCTCCTTGCACTCCAAGGGACTCTCAAGAGTCTTCTCCAACACCACAGTTCAAAAGCATCAATTCTTTGGCACTCAGCCTTCTTCACAGTCCAACTGTCATATCGACCACTGGAAAAACCATAGCCTTGACTAGACGGACCTTTGTTGGCAAAGTAATGTCTCTGCTTTTCAATATGCTATCTAGGTTGCTCATAACTTTTCTTCCGAGGAGTAAGTGTCTTTTAATTTCTTGCCTGCAATCACTATCTGCAGTGTTTTTGGAGCCCAGAAAAATAAAGCCAGCCACTGTTTCCAGTGTTTCCCCATCTGTTTGCCATGAAGTGTTGGGACCAGATGCCATGATCTTCGTTTTCTGAATATTGAGCTTTAAGCCAACTTTTTCACTCTTCTCTTTCACTTTCATCAAGAGGCTTTTGAGGTCCTCTTCACTTTCTGCCATAAGGGTGGTGTCATCTGCCTATCTGAGGTGATTGATATTTCTCCCAGCAATCTTGATTCCAGCTTGTGCTTCTTCTAGCCCAGCGTTTCTCATGACGTACTCTTCATAGAAGTTAAGTAAGCACGGTGACAATATACAGCCTTGACGAACTCCTTTTCCTATTTGGAACCAGTCTGTTGTTCCATGTCCAGTTGTAACTGTTGCTTCCTGACCTGCATACAGGTTTCTCAAGAGGCAGGTCAGGTGTTCTGGTATTCCCATCTCTTTCAGAATTTTCCACAGTTTATTGTGATCCACATAGTCAAAGGCTTTGGGATAGTCAATAAAGCAGAAATAGATGTTTTTCTGAAACTCTTGCTTTTTCAATGATCCAGCAGATGTTGGTAATTTGATCCCTGGTTCCTCTGCCTTTTCTAAAACCAGCTTGAACATCTGGAAGTTCACAGTTCACATATTGCTGAAGCCTGGCTTGAAGAATTTTGAGCATTACTTTACTAGCATGTGAGATGAGTGCAATTGTGCAGTAGTTTGAGCATTCTTTGGCATTGCCTTTCTTTGGGATTGGAATGAAAACTGACCTTTTCCAGTCCTGTGGCCACTGCTGAGTATTCCAAATGTGCCAGTATATTGACTGCAGCCCTTTCACAGAGTCATCTTTTAAGATTTGGAATAGCTCAACTGGAATTCCATCCCCTCCTGTGAGCAACTCAGAACTCATTGCTCCTTGTAGCATGGAGTTTCCTGGCTTGCATGTTGAAAGCCTTGCAATTAACTCATCTTTCTGCTGATTTGTTTTCAGTATGTGGGGTTTGAATTTGTCAAAAACCAAATTCTGTGTATAGTGAAGCAATGAATATGGTGATGCTAATATTTCCTCAAGAGTCTGATTTCAGCTCTTTTGGATAAATGCCCAGGAGTGGGGACACTGGATTAAATGGTAATTTAATGTTTAAATTTTTGAGGAATCTCCATACTGTTTTCCATAGTAGCTGCACCATTTTGCATTCCCATCAACAGTGTGCAAGGAAAAAAGTGTGCGAGGATTCCAGTTTCTCCATATCTTTGATATTGCTTGCTGTCCTGACAGGTGTAAGGTAATATCTCATTGTGGTTCTTATTTGCATTTTCCTAATGATTAGACCTTTGAAACATCTTTTCATATGCCTGTCAACCATTTGCACATCTCATTTGGAGAAATGTCCATTCAAGTCCCTAGCTCATTTTTAGATCATGCTATTGCCATCATCTGTTAGATCATGGAAAAAGCAAGAGAGTTCCAGAAAAACATCTATTTCTGCTTTATTGACTATGTCAAAGCCTTTGACTGTGTGGATCACAATAAACTGTGGAAAATTCTGAAAGAGATGGGAATACC
The DNA here is from genome assembly GCF_029378745.1 of Bos indicus. Lineage (NCBI taxonomy): Eukaryota > Metazoa > Chordata > Mammalia > Artiodactyla > Bovidae > Bos > Bos indicus. Next base: position 93,894,166 of record NC_091762.1, on the reverse strand, counting down.
AGACCACCTGACCTGCCTCTTGAGAAATTTGTATGCAGGTCAGGAAGCAACAGTTACAACTGGACATGGAACAACAGACTGGTTCCAAATAGGAAAAGGAGTACGTCAAGGCTGTATATTGTCATCCTGCTTATTTAACTTCTATGCAGAGTACATCATGAGAAACGCTGGACTGGAAGAAGCACAAGCTGGAATCAAGATTGCTGGGAGAAATATCAATCACCTCAGATAGGCAGATGACACCACCCTTATGGCAGAAAGTGAAGAGGACCTCAAAAGCCTCTTGATGAAAGTGAAAGTGGAGAGTGAAAAAGTTGGCTTAAAGCTCAACATTCAGAAAACAAAGATCATGGCATCCGGTCCCATCACTTCATGGGAAATAGATGGGGAAACAGTGGAAACAGTGTCAGACTTTATTTTTATGGGCTCCAAAATCACTGCAGATGGTGACTGCAGCCATGAAATTAAAAGACGCTTACTCCTTGGAAGGAAAGTTATGACCAACCTAAATAGCATATTGAAAAGCAGAGACATTACTTTGCCAACAGAGGTCCGTCTAGTCAAGGCTATGGTTTTTCCAGTGGTCATGTATGGATGTGACAGTTGGACTGTGCAGAAGGCTGAGTGCCAAAGAATTGATGTTTTTGAACTGTGGTGTTGGAGAAGACTCTTGAGAGTCCCTTGGACTGCAAGGAGATCCAACCAGTCCATTCTGAAGGAGATCAGCCCTGGGATTTCTTTGGAAGGAATGATGCTAAAGCTGAAACTCTAGTACTTTGGCCACCTCATGCGAAGAGTTGACTCATTGGAAAAGACTCTGATGCTGGGAGGGATTGGGGGCAGGAGGAGAAGGGGAAGACAGAGGATGAGGTGGCTGGATGGCATCACTGACTCGATGGACGTGAGTTTGAGTGAAGTCCGGGAGTTGGTGATAGACAGGGAGGCCTGGCGTGCTGCGATTCATGGGGTCGCAAAGAGTTGGACATGACTGAGCGACTGATCTGATCTGATCTGATTAGTTTTCTGCTATTGAGATATAGGAGTTCCCCACATATCTGGAAGATTAGCCCTTTATCAGATATCTGGTCTGCAAACATTCCCTCCTATTCCACAGATTGCTTTTTCATTAAGCTGATTGTTTCCTTTGCTGTGCAGATGCTTTGTGTTTTGATGTAGTTCTACATGTTTCTACATGTTTATTTCTGGTTTTGTTGCCTGTGCTTTTGGTGTTATTAAAATGTGCTTACAGGGAATTACCTGGTGGTGCAGTACTTTGAACTCAGCGCTTTCTCTGCCAGGCCCAGGAACTAAGAGCCCCCAAGCCATGTGGCTGGAAAAAAAAATTGTTGTTATATTTTTAACCTGGAAATTTAACTTCCAAAAATGTATCCTACAGCAATTCTTATGTAAACAAAGAAATATTTACTGCAGTTTTTGTTTTTGCTGCTGCTGTTTTTTGTAACAGAAGCAACCCATATCCAAGAATAACAGCTTTAACTACAAGGTAGACATTTAAAAAAAAAAATGAAAGAGGTCTTTTCACACCAACTTTGAAAATGTTCAAATATATTGTTAAGTGAGAAAGAAAGTTGTGTAAATGACTTAATTTTTGTTTAAAAAATAACCTTCTGTATATTCATAGGAAAAAAAAAAAACCTGAGAGAAAATACACTGAACTGTTAATAGTTAACTATGGGCTGGGAAGACGAGAGGGAGTAGTGCATTAGGAATGTCCAGTATTTATATTACATTTTAATTTTTTTAATAGTCCTATATTACTTTTGTAATCAGACAACAATACAAGAAAATTTTAAGGGGATGATGTCTTTACTAGAAATGTTCACTTTTACGGGTCATTTCAGAGGTTTCGTACCCATTCTATAAACGAGGTTCTGAGAAATAAAGTGATTTCAAGGTCACAGAGCCTGCCAATTCTCCCCCAGAGGTCACTTGACAGTGAGCTGACAGGACCCACCCTAGCAGAGAGACGGGACCAATCACGTTTGCTGTGAGGTCACTTTGAAGGCCTGGGATTGGTGCTAGTGTCTTAAGCAGAGCCGGCGGTCAGCAACCCGGGCAGCTGCGCGTGGCAGAAAGCTCCTGAGGGTGGCGGGAGGCCGGGGGGTTGGTCTTGGGGCACCAGCACCGTGCCTCAGCATCGGATGGGCTAGCCGTAGAGACAGCCTGCCTTTCTGGCTCTGGCCAGTCAGTCCCCCAAGCCCGTGCCCGCAGAGTCTGCAGCCGTTCTCCCTGCATCTCTCCCACCGAGCACAGGGAAAGGCAGGTCTCAGCCCTGCTCAGACTCCTTTTCAGCAGCGGTTGATTACGCATCACAGTCTCCGTTTGACCTGCCTGATCTGAAGCCAGCACAAGCGATCAGAGACAGGTCTCACGCCATCTCTGCTTCCCTGCCTATCCTTGAACCTCCTGCGGCTATGCTGCTGAGCTGGAAAGACCCCTGCTTTATAGAGAAAAGGAGGGAGGGAGGTCCAGAGAGAGGAAGGGGTTTGGCTCAGAGCACACAGTGAGTTAATGACAGAACCATGGACCTTTCCTTCAGGACAGCAAATTCGATGGTAACCTTTCCAACTTTACCTTCACCTCTTCCTAACAAACACCTTCATTCTTCTCTGTCTCTGACTTCCTCTGTGTCTCAAGCCCGTAAAACATCTGAAGCAGCAAGTTTTATCAAGAATGATAAAGACTTTAGAATCCCACACTTCTTGTAAGACCTTGGACTTATTGCCCTTATCTTCCTCTCTGCTGTGGGATATTGTTCTCTACTCTACCTTATGAGAGTAAATGAGAAATTGGGAGGCAGTTTGTTATAGACCAGTGGTTTGTAAAGTATGATACCTGGACCATCACCACTGAAATCACCCAGGAATTTGATAGAAATGAATACTTTCCAACCCTACAACAAATCTCCTGAATCAGAAACTTCAGGGCCCAGCAATCTATGTCTTAACAAATTCTCCAAGTGATTCTGATGCATGCTAAAGTTTGAGAACCACTAGTATACAAAGGGTAAAACTACTGGGTTTGGAGTCAATTATGAGTTCTTCTAAAAGTGTCTTCATTCTGCCTAGTACTATTTGGGAGTCCTCAAGCAAAGCATGTCACCTACATGCTCTTTAGTTCACTTACCTGTGAAATGGAGGTAATGGTTCTATCTACATAACACTGTTGTTTATTCATTTGTTCAACATTTTTTTTTGAGTGACTATTATATGACAAAGGACTTCCCTGGTGGCTTAGAGGGTAAAGCATCTGCCTGCAATGCAGGAGACCCTGGTTCGATCGCTGGGTTGGGAAGATCCCCTGGAGAAGGAAATTATATGACAATCACTCTTCTAGGTTCTACAGAAACAACAGTGAACAAAACAGACAAAAATCTCTGACCTCATGTAATGTACATTCTAATGAGACTTGAGGATTAATTAATATAATTATGATCATGTATAATGCTTAGTATAACATGCGGACGTATTAAGCATTCAGCAAGTGGAAGCTATTATAAATGATGGAAAAAGCACTTGGAAGGAGTGAAATGTTCTATTAGACTAAGTTGTGAACTAAGAAATGTATGATTCATGCCCATGTCATCAAAATCTTACACAGGACTTGGTGCTGAGTAGGGCTTGGTAAATATTTGATGAATATATGTACAAAAGTCAGGGATTAATGCTCTCTCTCTTGTCTGACTGGCTTTCCTTTATAATCCTTTAGAGTTGACAGCTCACCAATAAGTCACACCCTCCATAAACCTTCCTCTCTTCCTACATTCGTTTATTTCACTCGGTCCAGTGATTGAAAGATAATTTTCTCCACATTAACAGGTGTTTTGGGTCTGAAATGTAGTTGTATGATAATTCTATATAGAGTGAATGAATGGATGCCAGAGAAGCATAGAAATATACTGGAAATAGCACTGAAATAGGAATCAGAAGGCTTCAATTCTAATTCCTATTCTGCCTCTTCTATAGTGTTTGGTCTTAACTTAAATCTGTTTTCTTTTCAGATCCCCAGTCTCTTCATCTGTAACATGGAACTTACAATCCCAACTCCACCACAATGCTGAGAGGAGACAGACTAACCTTGATACCTAAGTTTTAAGAACGTCTCACACAACCGTGAATGTGTGGTCTCCTTATCTTACTCCTCAAGAAGAATTGCTAAAAGCAGTAAAGGAGATAATGTATATCTCTTTGCAAACCTTAAAACACTGTGAAAATTAGATACTATTTCAAATCAAATAGTCTATAACCTATAGAATTTATAGTTTGGAAATATCTCCTTATCCTTGCAACTGAAAGGGTGATCTGCAGCCTTGACACCACTTGAGATCTTCGTAGGAATGCAGACTCTTGAGCCCCACCCAAACCAACTAAACCGGAATCCTTCATTTTAACAACACTTGCCGCTGGGTTAGTGGTAAAGAATCTGCCTGCAATGCAGGAGACTGCGGTTTGATCGCAGTTGGGAGGATCCCTTGGAGGAGGAAATGGCAACCCACTCTAGTATTCTTGCTGGGATAGTCCCGTGGAGAGAGGAGCCTGGCAGGTTTCAAGAGTCAGACACAGTTTATTGACCAAACCACCACCACCACCGTGATCTGGTGATTCAAATGCACAGTGAAGCTAGAAGCACTGCTGTAAATCAGGGGCTTCCGGAGTGGCTCAGTGGTAAAGAATCTGCCTGCCAATGCAAGAAGCTCAAGATATGCAGGTTAGATCCCTGGGTTGGGAAGATCCCCTGGAGGAGGAAATGGCACCCTAATTCAGTATTCTTGCATGGAAAATCCTATGAACAGGGATTGTAGGGTTTGTTAGGGCTATAGTCCATGGTGTCGCAAAGAGTCAGACACGACTGAGCATGCACACATGCTGTCAATCAGACTTACAGGACATAAGCATGGAAAAGATTTGAAGATCATCTTCAACTCTCTCATTTTACAGATGAGTACACTGGAGCCCTGCAATGAAAGGGACTTGTCTTTCTAAAAGGCAGATCTGTGTCACCCACACCTCACGTTGCAAGCCAGTGGTTCCACATTGCCCATATCCTTAGCTCAGCATCATCTGGCTGCTGCTGACTACTCAGTTGATACCTCCCCATACAGACTAGACAAACCAATCACTCTGACCCCTACTCCTCTGCTCTAAACTCTTTGGGATATTTTCTCTATGTGGGCTCCCCTTTCCACTTCAGTCCAGGCTCTTGCCACCAGCTCAGACTATGACAGCCCCCAGCTTTCATTAGGACACTTATCTAACCTTTACGGTTGACAGTGGGCACGGTTAGCCAGCTGAGGTCTCCTCTGCCTCCTGAAGCACTGTGGTCATTATCTGTTCTTACATTACTTATTTTACCAGACTGTGAGCTCCTTAAGGATTGAAACCAGGGTTCAGGTCTCAACACAGAGTCAGGCACCTTGTAAGACCTCAATTTATCCCAATGTGACTAATGTTCTCTAGCATGTCTTCGAGGTCCAATTTTCTACATTTTTCAACGGTGAAACCCCAGAGATCAGGGACTTGATATTCCTTCTCTTTCCATCTCACTCATGAGGCCCCATGTATCTGAGTACATAGGCACTGACTCACCACCCAGGCTGACTCGTTCAGCTGTTGGTGACAGGTAGGCATTCCCATGATGTGCCCCTCAGAGTGGCTCACTGCAGCGTGTTCAGGGATGTTCAAGTGACACAACATGTTGCAACACCAAGGGTAGGGAAGGGATTAGCCTTCAGAATAAGTCATTTCACCTCTGGGCTGAGATCTAGTGCCTTCTAAAAACGCTCACAAGAAAAGGGAACCCTCCGACTGTGGTGGGAATGTAAGTTGGTGCAGCCACTATGGAAAACAGAATAGAGTTTCCTTAGAAAACTAAAAATAAAGTTGCCAGATGATCCAGCAATTCCACTCCTAGGCATGTATCTGGTGAAAACTATAATTTAAAAAGATACATGCACCCAAACTTCATAGCAATTCTATGTACAATATCCAAGACAGGGAAGCAACCTAAATGTCCATCTACAGATAAATGGATTAAAAAGATGTAGTATATTTACCCAATGGAATATTACTCAGTCATAAAAAAGAATGAAATCTTGCCATTTGCAGCAACATGGATGCCCCTGGAGATTATCATACTAAATGAAGTAAGTCAGAAAGAGAGACAAATACCATATGATGTAACTTATATATGGAATCTAAAATACTACGTAAATGAACGTATTTTTGAAACAGAAACAGACTGACAGACATAGAAAAACTTACGTTTTCTAAAACGGACAGGGGATGATAAAAGGATAAATTGGGAGTTTGGGATTAGCAGATACAAGCTATTATATATAAAATAGATAAACAACAAGGTCCTATGGTTGGGCACAGGGAACTATATTCAATATCTTCTAATAAATCATAATGGAAAAAGATACAAAAAAGAATATGTACATGTATGTATAACGAATCATTTTTCTGTATACTAGATAGAAACTAACACCAGAGAAGGCGATGGCACCCCACTCCAGTACTCTTGCCTAGAAAATCCCATGGATGGAGAAGTCTTGTAGGTGCAGTCCATGGGGGTCGCTAAGAGTCGGACACGACTGAGCGACTTCACTTTCACTTTTCACTTTCATGCATTGGAGAAGGAAATGGCAGCCCACTCCAGTGATCTTGTCTGGAGAATCCCAGGGATGGGGGAGCCTGGTGGGCTGCTGTCTATGGGGTTGCACAGAGTCGAACACGACTGAAGCGACTTAGCAGCAGCAGCAGCAGAAACTAACACATTATAAATAAACTATACTTCAATTTAAAAACTAAAATAAAAATTTAAATGTACAGAATAAAATTATGTACTTTGCAAAATTTTTAAAAAGTGTTCACAAGATTTCAAGCTGTGTCCCAAAAGTCAGTTCCTGAGGCCTCCTATCTCCATACAAGAACTGATACAAGTAGGTGCTCAGTACATGTTGATGAAGGAATAAACGATTGAATGGGTAAAGAGTTCTGGATTTCTAAATGTAACCAAATGCTTTCAAAAAAAGCAGTTGTGGGAATTCCCTGGTGGTCCAGTGGTTAGGAGTCTGCACTTTCACTTCTGAGGGCTTGGTTCAATTTCTGGTAGGGGAACTAAGATACCACAAGCCACATGGCTCCACCAAAAAAAAAAAAAAAGAGAGAAAGAAGCAGTTGTGCAGGGAGAGAGTTAAAACCAAATGTCACGTAGCATTAAAGCTAAAGTGTTTTAAGTTCTTTACCTTTGCCCACAAGCCCTGTGCAATCTGACCCAGCCTGCCTTGCCAGCTTTGTCTCTTCCCCTCCCATACATACAATTTTTGCCTCATCCCAAAAGATCTGTAGCCCCTAAACATGTCATCTGCTTTCATGGTCCAGTGCCTTCACACACATGTTTTCCTATATCTAGAGTCCTTTCTCTTCCCCTCTTAATTTAGGTAATTCTTATTTGTCTTTCAAAGACCTGGTTAAACCTGCTTAACCAGGGAAGCCTGGGAAAGCCTGCTCCTGGGAAGCCTGCTCTGACTGCACAACTGGGCTAGATGCCTCTTCCGTGCTCCGGTAGGTGCCTAGCTCCTTTTCATGAGTACTGATCATATTGTTTTGCTGTTGTCTACCTTTCCCAGCCCCCCACAAAGATTTGAGCACCTTGAGGACAGAGACTAGGTCTTATTTATTTCTGTGTCCTCAGTGTCCAGTATATGACATGACAGAAAGGAGAGCCATTTATTGGGCACATTATCCAGTAGCAAGAATGAAGAGTGAAAGAGTTATCATTAGTCAGGACCTTTGTCACCTGTAGAATTCCACTCTTAAGAAGAGCTTTGCAGGGACTTCCCTCGTGGTCCAGTGGTTAAGAATCTGCCTTGCAGAGCAGAGGACACAGGTTTGATCCCTGATTGGGGAACTTAGATCCTATATGCCACGGGGCAACTACACCAGCATGCTGTGACTACTGAAGCCAGCATGATGCAGAACCCACGTGCCACAACTAGAGAGTCCACACACCACAGTGAAAGATCCTGCATGACACAACGAAGATCCTGCATGTGGCAAATACACCCAACTTCGCCAAATAAACAAATATTAAAAAAAACAAGCAAACAAAAGACCCGAAGAGACCTCAACTTTAACTCCAAGTTTGTAAGTTAATTTAAGAGTACTTGTTTTAATGGTAATGTTTGGCAGAAACCAACAAAACACTGTAAAGCAACTATTTTTCAATTAAAAATAAATTAAATTTTAAAAATGAGTACTTATTTTAAAAAAAGAAGAGCTTTGCAAAGCCTCATTTAATATTTGTTGATGAATAAATTATTTACACACATATGAAAAGGGCTGGGGCAGTGAATAGTAAATGACAGGCAAGGACGCCTGGGGAAGCAGAATTTTACCACCACCACTATCACCCAACCCTGCTGCAAGTCCACAGTAGATGAATGAGGAGGACATTGACAGATGACCCTCTACAGAAGGGCACGCTGGGGACAAGACCCCAATAGTCTGATTGGAATGACTATTCCAAACTAGCTGCCACTTTTTCCTTTCTCCTACCCCACCCTGACAGAGAGTTTCAGAAGAGTTAATGACAAGAAAATATCATCTGGATCAGTTACCAGACCTGAGAATCAAGTCAGTTTTACAACCTAGGGAAATTCACTCCTCTAAGCTTCAGTTTCCTCATTGTAAGAAGAAATAGTAATATCTAGCTTGCAGAATTGGCAGGAGGATTTTATAATAATAGTTAATACTTATATAACATATATCATTGCAAGTCCTATTATAATACAAATATATTATTGCATATTATATATGTATATGTACATATATGAATAGTAACTCAATTAATCCTCACCAGAACTCTATAAGGTAAGCACAATTTTCATGTCAATTTTATAAATAAAGAAACTGAGACACAGAAATATGACAAAACTTCAGGATTTCCCTGGTGATCCAGTGGCCAAGACTTCACGTTCCCAACGTAGGAGGCCCAGATTTGACCTCTGGTCAGGGAATCAGATCCCACATGCCACAGTGAAGACTGAAGATCCCATATGCTGTGCAACTAAGACCTGGCACAGCCAAATAAATAAATATTTTTCTAAAAAAGAGAGAAATGTCACATAACTTTTCCAAGATCATACAGCTGGAAAGTGTGAAGCAGGGAGTGAAACCCAAGCATATTGGTTTGCTCTAGAGCCTTTAATCTTAGCCAGATCTTAACAAGTACTATACTCTGCCTCTTAAGATAATTATGTGAGAGTGAAGATGTCTGGCTCATAATAGTACATAAGAAACAATGACTGTAAGTAAAGTAACCCATGACCTGAGATGGCATAAAATGGATTAATATTAAGAGGTACAATATTACCTTATAACTCTTTAAAAATGTCTTATCTTTAAACTATTACATAGTGTTTATGTACAAGTCACATAGTTTATGTAATAGTCACATAGTCCTGTGATTGGAAGACTATTTTCTGCTTGAACAATCTGGGCTATTTTAAGATGCCCTAAAGGTAAGCTGGCTTTGCCTTCTCCTGAGGAACTGAAACAAGTTCTTAGCACTTCAGCCAGAGAACTTTTGAGGGGCTTGACGATCTCATGAAATTAATTCCTCCAGTCAGGCCCTGAAGACAGAGACAAATTGAATCCAGTCAGTGCTCTCAAGGAACTCACAACTAAATTGAGGAGACAAACAAAAGAGATCATCTCAATATAACACTGTTATATTGGAGGGAAGCTTGTAAAGGACATTTAAGTTAATTATGGACAGAGTGATCAGGGAAGACCTTTCAAGAGAAGGAGGCACATGAAGTCTAATATCAAAGGGCAAGTGAGACATTTGAAGACATCAAGAAGGGTTTTCTTGGTAAAGGGAATTCTATGAACAAATGAATGGGGGCTTGAAATAGCACTGTATATTCCAAGAACTACAGTACTGTAATTCACTATGGCTAGAACAGAGCAAGAGTCATGAAATGGTAGTGCCAGACAGAGGCAGAGGCCAGACGGGGAAATGCCTCAGTTGTCAAATTAAGGGGTTTGGCCCTAATCTTACAGGTTATGCAGAGCCATTGACTGAAGTCCCAAACAAAAATATAATATGGTTTAAAAGATAATCTTGGTAGCAAGGGTGGGTTAAACTAGAGGTTTAAAACTATAGATATCTTTTAAGCACATGAAAAGATACTCAATATCATTAGTCATTAGAGAAATGCAAATTAAAGCCATAATAGATATCATCACTGGGATGCCCATAATAAAAAAAGATGAACAACAACAAGTGTTGGCAAGGATGTGGAGAATTTGGAACCCTCATACATTGCTGGTAGGATTTGAAAATTGTGCAGCTGCTTTGCAAAACAGTTTGGCATGTCATCAAAAGTTAAATATAGAGTTCCATATGACCCAGTAATTCTACTTCTAGTTATATACTCAAGAGAAATGAACATACATTGACATAAAAACATTTACATGCAGCTTTATAGCAGCATTATTCATAATAGCCAAAAATGGAAACAATCCAAATATTCATCAGCTGATGAATAAACAGAATATGGTACATCCATATGGAATACATAATTGAATATTATTCAGCCATGAAAGGGTATAAAGTCCTGATACAACATAGATAAGCCTTGAAAACATAATTCTAAGAGGGAAAAGTCAAACACAAAGGGCCACATAGCATATAATTCGATTTATATGAAATATTCAGAATAGCCAGGCTCATAGAGATATAGATCAGTGGTTTCCTGGGGCTGGGGGTAGGAAGGAATGAGGAGTGACTGCTATTGAGTACACTTGTATGTGTTGCTTCTGTTGTGTCTGACTCTTTGTGACCCTATGGACTTTAAAGCCTGCCAGTTCCTCTGTCCATGGGGTTCTCCAGGCAACCATACTGGAGTGGGGTGCCATGCCCTCCTCCAGGGGATCTTCCCAACCCAGGGATCTAACCTGCATCTCTTACATCTCCTGAATTGGCAGGATTCTTTGTCAGTAGTGCCACCCTGGAAGCCCTCCTATTGAGTACAGGTCTCTGAAATTAGTGGTGATTGGTGGTACAAGATTTTGAATATACTAAAACCCACTGATTTGTGTTTAAAAAGTGTAAGTTTTATGACATGTGAATTATATATATAATAGAAACTGGTGGCAGAGTGACAAGTGAGGTTACTGAAATGGCCTAAGCAGCAGACTTCAAACAGGGGAATCCACACCCTTGGAAGTTCATGAAGAATTTCTGGGGGCAACACAGGCATAAATAAATTCCATATCTCTAACTGTTTTGTGTCCATTCCTTTCTAAAACTAATCTGCCTGATAATGTGTATTTTATTTCTCCTCTTTCACAGTAACTTTTCTCTCATCTTCAAAGGAAAGATATGCCACTGATGAATCTTGACTATCACTATGCAAGTATTGAAGTGAAGTGAAAGTCACTCAGTTATGTCTGACTCTTTGTGACCCCAAGGACTATACAGTCCAAGAAATTCTCCAGGCCAGAATATTGGAGTGGGTAGCCTTTCCCTTCTCCAGGAGATCTTCTCAACTCAGGGATTGAACCCAGGTCTCCCACATTGCAAGCAGATTCTTTACCAGCTGAGCCACAAGGGAAGCCTAAGAATATTGGAGTGGATAGCCTATCCCTTCTCCAGTGGATCTTCCTGACCCAGAAATTGAACCTGGGTCTCCTGCATTGCAGGTGGATTCTTTACCAACTGAGCTAACAGGGAAATCCCAATGAAAGTATAGCCCTGGGCTAAAAATGTCTGGACCATCACTGAAAGGATAATTTGAATGTTCTGGACTTCTGATGGACAGCAAAGCAAGAGTGTTCAGTAAGCAATGATTAAACTGATAATAAAAATGTAGATGTCAAATTAAAAATGTGTGAGGAGGGCCATAGTGTCTCAAAATTCTTCTAAAGGGTACCAAAAGATAAAGTCTAGAATTAGCTTTACCTTAGGATCACCAGGTTGCTTAATGTTCAAAACTCTAGTTTTGTGGTACCTTCAGATAATGGAACATTATTTAGCACTAAAAGAAATGAGTCAGTAAGTCACAAAAAGACATGGAGGAAATGTAATACTTAGCACTTTCATCATGTAAAAGAAACCAACCTAAACAGGCTACATATGCCATATGATTCTAACTATACAACATTCTGGAAAAGGCAAAACTGTGGAGACAGTAAAAAGATAAGTGGTTGTCAGGGTTAGGGAGAGAGATGGATAAATAGAACACAGAGGATTTTTAGGGCAGTGAAACTTCATACATCTAATTATATATTTGTCCAGATCTTTAAAAAATAAACTCACTTTTTGGCATCTTCTCCTGCAATAGAGAACACAAAAAGGGAAATAAGTTTTTAGGAAAGATAGGGAGTTAATCTTTGAGCCTGAGGTTATGAGATATCAGTGGGATATCCAAGCAGAGTCTGCATTTGACATTAGATGTAGAGGCCTGGAGCTTGGGAGGAAAATTTAGAATAAAAATTTTGGACTCATCAGAATAGAGGGCTGGCCCCTCTCCTTGCCTGCATGAAGCCATTGGAGAGTTTGTCACCATTCAAGAAAAGCATAGAGAGTACAAAGATAAAGAGACTGTGATGCACGGATAGGATGTTTTTAGACTTCACACACGAAGGAATTTTCAGTTTGACAAGGTTCAGGGTGCAGCCATAGGGTGCAGGGTGTGGTCAGTCTAATGACTGATGTGGAAAGGGGAGTCATTAGAACTGAGGAAGTCAAGCAATAGAGAGGCCAGGGGGCAGGACGGGTCATTAAGGTGAATGTTGAAGTCACCCAAGTTACTGTAGTATTGTACCAGCCTAGTGGCTCTTTAACTTTAGTGTGGATCAGAATAAGTTGGAAGACTTAACAAAACATAGATTTCTGGGCCCCGTATCCAGAATTTCTGATTTAGTTTGTCTTGACGGCCCAAGAATTTGCATTTATAATAAGTTCCCAGATGAGGCTGATACTGGCGGTCTGGGGACCACACTTGGACAATTACTGCAATGGAATGAGGACTGAGGACTGAGTCAGGTGTTAAGGTTTTCTATGAATGTGTTTAGTTGGTGAGAGTAATGAAGAGGGAGCAATACCAGTCCTAAACAATGGATTTAGAAAGTGGCCCTGACAGTTGGACACTTCACCTGATGGTCAGTTCTTTGTTCATCTTAGGTACGTACTTTTCACTACCATCTATACCAGAAATTTAGGTCGCCTTCATCTTCCCTCTCTGGTTTAAACCTCTACCTCCCTGCACTTTGATTTCTTGTTGGAATAAAACAAAGGCATGGAATACATGTCACCTTGATGTTTGAATCAGAAATAGCTAGAAGCATCTTAACTCTGAAACCATCAACTGCAAGGGAAGAAAGAAGACTGAATTGTCAAACTGCTTTCTAACCCAGAGATTTCATTATGTGTTGGGAAGTTAAGAAAAGGAAAAGAAATCACTGCAGAGGCCATGTATAGATTAAGTGAGTAACAGCTGGCATATTTCTCAGACTTTCTCACAAAAAATGTTTTGTGCCTTTATGCAAGTCTCTGAAACATATATTATAAGTCTTAAAAGTTAATTTTATCTATTCACATTAAAGATCAGAAAAATACAGGATGGACTCATAACTTCTAATAAGAGAGAATGGTAGGGAATTCCCTGGTGGTCCAGTGGTTAGGACTCTACGCTTTCACTGCCCAGGCCAGAGTTCAATCCCTGGTTGGGGAACTAAAATCCCACAAACCTCGTGGAGAGGCTAAAAAAAAAAGAGAGGGAGAGAGAGAAAATGTAATCTTACTGATTAGTCACATAAGAAAATTCACTTGAACTCATGTACCACGATATTTGTTGGAGCACTGTTTACAATAGCCAGGACCTGGAAGCAGCCTAATGTCCATCAACAGATAAATGGATAAAGAATATGTGATATATATAAATAGATAATGAAATATTACTCAGCCATAAAAAGGAATGAAATTGGGTCATTTGTAGTGATGTGGATGGACCTAGAGTCTGTCATACCGAGCAAGTCAGAAAGAGAAAAGCAAATACTGTATACTAACCCATATATATGGAATTTGGAAAAATGGTACAGATGAACCTATCTGGAAGGCAGGAATAGAGACACAGATGTAGGGAATGGATTGTGGATACAGGGTGGGAAGGGGAGTGTGGGATGAATTGAGAGAGTAGTATTAACATATACACATCACCACGTGTGAAATAGCTAGCTAGTGGGAAGCTGCTGGACTGCAGAGGGAGCTCAGCTCTGTGCTCTGTGAGGGGTGGGTTGGGGAGGGTGAGAGGGAGGCTCAAGAGGGAGAGGGTATATGTATACACATAGCTGATTCACTTTGTCATTCAGCAGAAACTAACACAACATTGTAACGCGATTATACTCTAATTGAAAAAAAAATCTCACTTTACATTATTGTAGGTCTAGGTCCGAGGAATTTGTTTCCTTTCTGAACAAAACTCTCTGTTCATTGTTCCTTGTTAATTAAGACAAGACAAGAGGATACTTAACTGGTTTTTAATCCACATTTCTCTTCTCTGGAGATGTATTTCTGATTCCACAGTCAGAAGTTCTCACCAATTTCCCCACAAGCGCTTAGAGCCACAATGTAAAGAGGATTTCTCATATATTAATACACTAATTTTTCAGAGTACCCTGGTCAATTAAATATCACCTACGCCTTGTCCACCCTGGAGGCATAGATATCTAAGGGAATCAAGTCTCTTGCTAGGTAAGTTCTGAACTACAATGTTAGAACTGGTAGAGAGGACTTGGGGGCCACCCTTCCAGGCCATTTAACCCTCAGGACATTTTATAAATGATTACACTGAGCCCCAGAGAGAGGAAAGATTTGCCCAAGGCTTCAGCATCTCAGGGTTCCAAGGTTCCTTAGAAGTATCAAATCCCACCTCCCCAGTGTCTGGAAAGCAGCCCTTCTGATTCCTGGTGTAGTGCTCCAGTCTCATCCTGAGGTATACTCGCGTCTCAGCAGTGCAGAAAGCTATAAAATCCTGCTGTTTTTCTACTCAAATCACTCTTATTTGCCTTCTAGCATCTTACAGAAGATACTAGGAAGGAGAGACTTCCCTGGTGGCTCAGCAGTAAAGAATCCACCTGCAATGCAGGAGACACAGCAGATGCACTTTTGATCCCTGGGTGGAGAAGATCCCCTGGAGGAGGAAATGGCAACCCACTCTAGTATTCTTGCCTGGAGAATCCCATGGACAGAGGAGCCTGGTGGGCTACAGTCCATAGGGTCCCCAAAAGTTGGACACTACTGAAGCGAGTTCATGTGCACAAACACACTATGAAGGAAGGATCGAGTGGGAGAGTGATTTTCCCAGCGCCTTCCTGGACTAGTATCATCAGCATCTCCTGGGAACATGCTAGTGGCACAAACTCTTGAGCCCTCACTCAGACCTAATGGATCAGAAATTCTGGGGGAGACACCTAGCAATCTGCTTTAACAGGTGCTCCAGTTGATTCTGATAGACACTAATATTTACAATGGATTATGGTCGAAAAACAATTTCACATTAGAAAGACCTCCTGTTCACCAGGTCCTTCCTATCCTAGAGAGAAATTCCAATTCTCTCCAAGGCAATGAGGTAGTGGGATTGATTGTGGGGTCAGCATTAGTTCTTACATGACTGACTTGAGCGGTTTCCTATCTCTGAGCCTGTGTTTTCTCATCTATCAAATGGAATAGTCACCTTTTTAACCAGCCCCAGGGGATTGTTGGGAGGCTTGAATGTGAAGCTTGCTGATAAACTGCTTTCTAAAACACTGCAGTGACTTTGTAAGAGATTGCTAGAGTTAATATTTGGATTGCTACTTTCAGCCTGAAAAAAAAAATCCCTTTGATACTGCCTAGCTCTACGCAGAGTAGCCAACCCAGTGACTAGGGTAGACCTCTGTTAATAGAGAGAATGCTTATCGGAAACTTCTGCTTGGGTTCTGATGAGTGGTTGGAATGGGGCTCAGCACCTCACGCTCAAGAGAAACCAGCTGAAATTTCATCATACTAAGTTTGCTTTCTCTCATACTAAACTGATAAGGAGGATCTTGTGCTTATTTCTAACTGGAAGTCTTTTTCATTATTCAACAGAGTAGTACAAAAGACAGTAGACCTTTAGAATGGTTCCCTCCCTTAAAGCTTCAGGGCACTGAGTAGTAAAAAATATCACGAAATCCTGCTTTAGAAAAATAAGTGAGTTGTGTTGAAATTCTTATTCCTTTGCTTTTGTCTTTTCCCATTTAACTTTCTTGAACTGCTGACTTTCAGAATTAGGAGAAAATTGAACAATTATTAAATTTGTTCTAAAACTCATTATTAGAACTCCCATCTATTATATCCCCAACATTTTATCTATCAGCCCCTTTGGTGACCAAGAGTTTACTATGTCACAAATACACAGCCTATCCCATGTGAGATAGTTTTTGCTCTTAGAATGTTCTCTTATTTTTTGAGCTAAAAATGTACCTTGGAAAAGCTTCTTATTCTCTCTTTGCCTCCAGCTTTGCCTTCTAGAGCAAAGTGGAACAAATCGATATTCTTGTCATAATAATAATAATAATAACAGCTATTTAAGAATAAAAGAATCTTCCACATTCTGTAAACAATTGATTTTCTAGAGAAATAAATTATCATTAACCTTGAATACCTGAGATTCAGCCTTGACTATAGTTAGAGACCAAAGGCCACAAGCTTCAATAGCAGGAATTTTTAAAGGATACAAGTGTTTTTGAGAGGATGAAGCGCTCACTGAATTAACCATTAACTTCTGTTTACATAGATAAGAGGAAAGAATAGTATATAATTATATGCCATGTGTCATTGAATTTAAGTTAAATTTAAGTTGAATTCAGTTAGTCTGAATCTTTTCTCGTGAAGTTGAATTTCTGTGTTTATAAAAGGAGCAGACTTTCCCAATAATATCAAAAGGTTTATTTTCATAGTTCTAAAGACTCTATAAATTACTCTTTATCATCCTGAGATTATGAGTTACTATAGGAAACTATGTTTGTTGTAAAGTATTATATTTGTTCACTTTAAGTCATAAACTCTGTTTGCCAAAGGAGGTTGATTATATTCGCCAAACATGATGAGTAACTATTAACCTGCTGCTGCTAAGTCGATTCAGTTGTGTCCGACTCTGTGCGACCCCATGAACTGCAGCCTACTAGGCCCTTCAGTCCATGGGATTTTCCAGGCAAGAGTACTGGAGTGGGTTGCCATTGCCGTCTCCTAACTATTAATCTAGTTCTGATTAAATCAACCATAATAAAAAGTATACAGAATCTCTTATAATAGGGACATTATAAAGTCATTCCTCGTGGTAAAAAAATTGTTTTAATTGTAAAATGAATAAGCAGCTCCAAATCAGTTTTATTTATTTACTTTAAGAATTGGTAACACATCCTTATGATTAAAAAGTCAAAAGGCTAGTCTGTGAAGATCTTCTACCTGTCTCCTGCCATCTAGTTGTTTTCCCTAGCAGCAATCAGACAATCGATGATGTCTATTTCTGTTAAATTCTTCCAGGGATATTTTCTGCAAATAAGCAATCATGAATACATATTACTACCCTCACTTCTTACAGTAACACTAGTATGCAATATACATTTTTAGCACCTTGCTTTTTCACTTAACAGTAGATCTTGAAAATTATTTGAAGAACTTTCTTGTTCTTTTTTATGGCTGCCAGGTAAGCTTTGTAGGAATATACTACTACTGTGTTTAACCAGTGTATTAATAAACAGTGTATTAATGTTTATGAATAAACATTTGTTTCCAGTCTTTTGCTATTACAAACAAAATTTGTACACATGCTTGAGTGTATGTGTAGATTAAATTTTTAAAAGTAGAGGGAATTCCCTGGCAGTCCACTAATTAGGGGACTTTCCCAGTGGCTCAGCAGTAAAGAATCTGCCTGCAATGCAGGAGATGTGGGTTTGATCCCTGGGTGGGGAAGGTCCCCTGGAGGAAGGCATGGCACTCCATATTTTTGCCTGGAGAATCCCATGGACAGAGCCTGGAGGGCTATGGTCCACTGGGTTGCAAAGAGGCGCACACTACTGTATCTACTGAGCACACACGCACGTTCCAGTAATTAGGACTCTGCACTTACACTGCAGGGGTCACAGGTTGGATCCCTGGTGGGGGAAGAAAGACCCTGTATGCCGTGTCACCAAAAATAAATAACAAATTTTAAAAAACTGATAATAAAAAAAGCCCTTGTGACTTAAATATTCTGAACAATTTTTTTTAGAGGTAGAATTGCTGGGTCCAAGGGAACAGTAATTTAAAAATTTGATAAATACCGCCAACAAGGGCCTTCCCTGGTGGACCAGTGGCTAACACTCTGTGCTCCCAATGCAGGGGGCCCTGGTTCGATCCCTGGTTGAGGGAACTGGGTTCCACACACTGCCACTAAAGATTCTGCATCTGCAACTGAGACCTGGAGTCGCCAAACATATAAATAAATATTTTTTAAAAATACCACTACTGGACTTCCTGATAGTCCAGTGGTTAAGAATCTGCCTGCCAATGCAGAAGACTCTGGTTCAATCCCTGGTCCGGGAAGATCCCACATGCCATGGAGCAACTAAGCTGGTGTGCTATAAATACTGAGCTGGCACTCCAGAGCCTGTGAGCCATAACTAGAGAAAGCCTGTGCACAGCAATGAAGACCAAGTGTAGCCAAAAACAATTAATTAATTAATTAATCGAATTAAAAAAAAATACCACTACTGAACTGTCCTCCATAAAAATTGTTTGAATTTACACTCCCACCAACAAAATATGAGAGTACCTGTTAAAACCACCACTACCACCACCACACAGTCTTAAGAGTCTTCTAGATCCTTGTCAATCTGAAAGGTGAAAAATAATATTTCAAAAACATTCTAATTTGCATTTCTCTTATCCTGAGCAAGAGTGAGCATTTAAGAGCCATTGCTATTAATATCTCTTTTTCTGTGACTATTGGTTCATGTCTTTGCACTTTTTCCTCTTGGATTTTGGTTCTTATAGATTTAATCTTTTTATATAAATATGACAATCACCCATTTTCTTATGATACAAACTGCAAATACATATGTATATATTTATATATAGTCATTTTCATCTCACTCTTCTTATGGTGGTTTTTGCATTACAAATAATTTTTATTTCAACATAGCTGTATTTATCCATCTTTTATAGCATCTACATTTTGTTTTGTACTTTAAAAGATATTCCTCACTTTGAGAGATTATAAAAACTGCCATGGTCCCTTCAAAAACATTTTGATTTCTTTTTTTTCCTTTTTAAAGTCGTTGATATATTTTAAGTTTCTCTTGAATAGTGAGGTGTAGGTCCAAGTTAAATTTTTCTAAATGGCTGTCCATTTATTGTAACACCAAAAATACTGCCGCTTTTTTTTTTAAACTGACTTGAAATTTTACCTTTATCATACAAAATTATCAAGTATATTTGGATGTACTTTTGGACTTTCTGTTCTATTTCATTGAATAGAGGTCAATTGTGGCTCCATTCTTCGTTGATGGCAGAGTCCTGATTTTTTTATGGTGATTTTCCACCACTACCATTGGTTTCTTTTCTTTCCTTTTTAAAATCATTGATATATTTTAAATATATTTAAAATTGGGTCCTCAGGGAAGGTGATCTTCAGCTCGAACTCAGACAATAAATCATTATTGGTCTAAGCTAATACTAGTGGCCTTTTTTCCTTTTAAAAATATTTATTTATTTACTTGGCTGCTCTGTCTTAGTTTCAGCATGCGGGATCTAGTTCCCCGACCAGGTATCGAATCCAGGCCCCCTGCACTGGGAGCTCGGAGTCTTATCCACTGGACCACCACGGAAATCCCTCCCTTTTCTATTTATTGGTTTATGCATGGCCAGTAGACTTGAGAAGAACCATACTGAATGGCTACTAGGAATAATAAAAATCTATTAGACATACAAAGGGGGATGTTTACAAGTCAGCAGTTGGATGTATAAGTCTGAAATTCAGAAAAGAGGTCTGGAAATGGAGGTGTCCTTTGGGGGATTATCACTACTTAGACTGTATTTTTAAAAAATGTGATAGGATATGATTATCAAGAAGTGAGTATAAATGGAAAAGGTAAGAGGTCAAAGTATTGAGCCCTGGAACACTGCAGTATTTAGAAGTCAGAGAAACGTGGAGAGATGAAGAGAAGCCAGTAAGGCAGAAGAAGAACCAAGGGAATGGAGTGTCATGTGGGCAAGGAGGAGAAATTGATTAGCTAAGTCTACTGCTCTTGGCATGTAAAGTAACAATGACCATTGATTTTTGTGAGTAAATGGATGTCACTGGTGTCTCTTGACGAGCATTTCGGTGGAGTGGTGGAGGTGAAAGCTCAACTGTACAGGGTCCCATAGGAGATGGGAGAAGGGAAATGAAGACAGTATAGTACTGGCCACCTTTGTGAGACATTTTGCTGTGAAAAAGAGCAGAGAAATGGGGTAATGGTTGGAGGGTCAAGCCCAGTCAAGAGGGTTTTTGTTTTAAGATGGAAGAAATAAATTTATTTTGGTATGTCAATGGGAAAGAAAAACCATGATGTCGATGAGGAGAACTGCTGGATAGATGACTTAAAGAAAGTGAAACAGCAGCACAGTAGCACTGTCCTACTCAAAGTGTGATCTGCACACTAGTGATGGCCCCCAAAAGTTTGTCACCAGTTTGTGACAGAAATTGAGAGTAAATATTTAGAAATTTTTATAACAATTTGACAGAAATTTTATGTCTATTGGATCTAATAACAGCAACAAAAAACTCTGACCTGGAGTGGCCAAATTTTTAGAGATAGAAAGTAACCTGGTGGTTGTTATGATCCGAGGTGAGGAGGAAATGAAGAGTTATTGTTTAAAGAGTACAGAGTTTCGGTTTTGCAGGATGACAAGAACTCTGGAGGTAGATGATGGTTATGGTAGCACAATAATGTGAGGTATTTAATGCCACTGAACTCTATATTTAATAATGGTTGGGAGGGTTAAAAAAACTTACCTGGGCTTGCATTTTTGTATGTCTATTTTTAAAATTTAATTTTTCTAGCAATTAATTTTTATCACATTTTATAAAAATATAGGTTTATGGCTAATTGAGGGGGGGGGGGGACAAGTCTTTTTGCACAGATAGTGCGAGAATAATTGAGGAGGGTTTGACCTTAGCTAAAAGGTAAATGCTGCTGCTGCTGCTAAGTCACTTCAGTTGTGTCTGACTCTGTGCGACCCCATAGACGGCAGCCCACCAGGCTCCCCCGTCCCTGGGATTCTCCAGACAAGAACACTGGAGTGGGTTGCCATTTCCTTCTCCAATGCAGGAAAGTGAAAAGTGAAAGTGAAGTCATTCAGTCGTGTCCGACTCCTAGCAACCCCATGGACTGCAGCCTTCCAGGCTCCTCTGTCCATGGGATTCTCCAGGCAAGAGTACTGGAGTGGGGTGCCATTAAGCAAAGGAAGGCAGAGTATAACAGCACAGTCAGGAGCATAAGCAAAGGTATAAATAGGTTGGAGGTCATGGCACTGGTGGGAACCTAGAGATATTTTCTTTTGCTTGCTTCATTTTCACAGTAAATTGGAAATGAAATCATCAGGCAAGTGAGAAGCCTTGGAAGTTTCAAGAGAGATCTTTGACATAGTCACCCAGTGGGGAGGGGGAGTGATGGAACTGGATAAATGTAGTAGGAGAGCCAAGCATTAAGGGCTTATTTGACAATAATGATATAGAATTGTACGTGGAGGTCAGTCAGTATGATTTCAGATTTTTCTCCACTCTACCCCATTTTGCTGCAGGTTTAGGATTAAAGTTTCCTCAGGTGAGTACAAGGGACAGAAAGAATTAGACAAATGAAGGTGAATACCTAGGAAATATTTTCGTAATGGACATAGAAGCTAAGCTGTTCATGAAGGGAAATGAGGATATAGGAAAGTGTAAAGAACAGTGAAAAATGTATTAGGACAGTGGATTCTGAGTCTTGGTAGACGTGATCAATTTTGGAGCTGGTATTAGAAGTGAGCTAGAAAGGAAGGAGGTTGAGGTGGGAGAGTTGGTGATTAAAACTGAGATTATATTAATAGATTTCAGCACAAGCTGGAATCAAGATTGCAGGGAGAAATATCAATAACCTCAGATATGCAGATGACACCACCCTTATTGCAGAACGAAAAGAAGAACTAAAGAGCCTCTTGGTGAAAGTGAAAGAGGAGAGTGAAAAAGTTGGCTTAAAACTCAACATTCAGAAAACGAAGAGCATGGCATCTGGTTCCATCACTTCATGGCAAATAGATGGGGAAGCAATGGAAACAGTGACAGACTTTATTTTCTTGGGCTCCAAAATCACTGCAAATGGTGACTGCAGCCATGAAATTAAAAGACACTTGCTCATTGGAAGGAAAGTTATGACCAACCTAGACAGCATACTAAAAAGCAGAGACATTAATTTGCTATCAAAGGTCCGTCTAGTCAAAGCTATGGTTTTTCCAATAGTCATGTATGGATATGAGAGCTGGACTATTAAGAAAGCTGAGCACTTAAGAACTTAAGATGCTTTTGAACTGTGGTGTTGGACAAGACTCTTGAATGTCCCTTGGACTACAAGGAGATCCAACCAGTCCATCCTAAAGGAAATCAGTCCTGAATAGTCATTGGAAAGACTGATGCTGAAGCTGAAACTCCAATACTTTGGCCACCTGAAGCGAAGAGCTGACTCATTTGAAAAGACCCTGATGCTGGGAAAGATTGAAGGCGGGAGGATGAGATGGTTGGATGCGATCGTGGACTCAACGGACATGAGTTTGAGTAAACTCCTGGAGGCCTAGCGTGCTGCAGTTCACGGGGTCGCCAAGAGTGGGACAGGACTGAGCGACAGAACTGAACTGAGCTACAGTTATTGGAAATAAGAACAAAAGTATGAGCAGGGAAATGAAAAGCTGAGGCAAGGGTGGACCCTAGTGGAGAGAACCATGAGAAGTTAGGGCATTGGAGGTATAATCTAAAGTAACTGAAATGATCAAGAATTATGATAATGGTAATTAATGACAATGAACCAGAAGCACAGCGATCTGTAGGTTACCGAAACGAGTGACTGCTCTAGTCTCCTAACAGGAGTTTTATTTTTAAAGCTCTGGTTATTTGAGCAAGTACAGCTCCCTTAAAAGCCTGGGAGAACGAAAAGCCACAGAACCAAAGCTGTGCAGGAGCTTTTGTCGGGACTCCTCCGCCGAGACTGCGCAGTGAGAGCGGAGGCGGGGCCAATCGTGGGCTCGCGGGCGAGGGCGGGGCCTTGGGGGCGGAGTCTGAGCTCCGGGTTGGGCTGCGGCTGCGGCTGCTGCACTTCCAGCTTCTGAGGCCAGGAGGCCGAGGCCTGGGCCCAGCCCGGAGCCGCCGCTCGTCGGAGCCTCCTGGAGCCCCCGCGCAGGCTCAGCCTGGGGGCGGGCTTAGGCCCGGCCCGCCGCGGAACCCAGGACAGAGGCTGCATGCCCGAGGACCAGGCCGGCGCAGCCATGGTGAGAGAGCGAGGCCTGCCTGACCCGCGGCCGCCCGCCACCCTGGCCCCCGCGGGCCTGCCCTCCCCAACTCTGATGCCCCGTCTGCTCCTGCCTTTACCTCCCTTTCTTGTTACCTACCCCTGACTGATCCGCTCCTTCTTTCCCTTGTGCCCCGGCCACCTGCTGGGGTAACACCCCCCCCCCCCAACCCCCCCTGCATCTCTCTCCACTCGGTGCCATTCCCCCTTTTTTTAAATCACCCCCCAGTGACAGCCTCTTTAGCGTTCCCCTTTGCCTCCCCCTCCTCGTCCTTTAATCCGACCTTCCTTTTCTCCTCTATGGTTTTGCCTTGTTCTCTCTTTTGGGATCTCTACACCTTCCTTCGGTTTCCTCCCTCTTTTTTGCTCCTGCTCCTTTTTTTCGCTACTTGCCCCTTTCATCATTTTATCTCCTCTCCGTATCCTTTCTCCCCTTCGTCCTCCACCATCCACATTTCCTTTCCCCCTTATTGGATGTCCTCTCTTCCGCGCTCTCACAGCTGTCCCCATTTCCTTCTACGGGATTCAAGGGTCTAAGCAGGAACAATTTGAGGGCGGTTGCTTCCCAGGAGCTGTTGGGCGGGCAGATAGGGAGCCGGAGGCTTTCTTCTTCCTTTTCTTCTTTGTCGAGGGAAGGGAGTAGATTGGAGAGAGCTTGCAAGCCTGATTACCTAATGTCTTTGCAAAAACTGAGTGATAATGTGTTTGGAGCGGCGGAGTGAGACGTGGGATGCGGGCCGACATGCATACTATGGCCTTATGAGATATCTAGCTTTTTGATAGAAGTAACTTAAAATGTTTTAAATCGAATAGTTATTTTGAGCATCTTTTAATGTGGAAGTATAGTTTGGGAAAATAAAAAATATTTATTTACAGGCTTTTTTTGTTACTCAGAACAAATGGTTTGTTTTTGTTTGGAGACTGAGACCAGGGCATCTGGAGACGGAAAATCAGCTTGGCAGTCAGTTTGTGACAGTCTCCTTAGTACCTCTATTATCTTCATTTATTTTACCCTCTCTGCTTTTAGTTGGGAGAGCCTTACATTTGCAGATTTTCTCTCTCCTTCCTGTTTGAAGCTTCAGTGGGTCTTTCATTGAGTTGGGTTACACATGGTTTGCAGTTCATTTGATTAATCCGTTGCTCCAGCATATACAGCAATCTAAATTTCGGTCTCTGGGAGGAATAAGACATTCTAATAAAAACAAAGTCCTGGTAATTATGTTCTCCTAGGAGGATAGTCAGTTTCTGTTTTTTTCCCTGTTTTTTGAAGAGTGGTTCAAAGTTACTTAATTTGTGAACTTTGTCTAACTCACTGACTCTGCATTTTTAGGTGGTCATTCTCCAGTGTCTGCCTGCACAACAACCCTTCACATTCACAACCCATCACACAGCTATTGTATGTTAATCTGTTTCTTCCCCTGAAATGTGAGTTCTACACAGTTACTCTGCCTTACTCCTGTTATTCCCAGTGCCCAGGCCAAGTAGGTGCTTGAAATGATTTCACTTTATGGTCTCATTTTTCCTATCTGACAAATGTGATCTTGAACTGAAATTTGAGAAAACTAGTGGACTACTCAGAAAGAGTGAGTTTGAGATTCTTGTTTTTGGTGCAGAAAGGAAATTTATTAAGATGGGACCTTTTCAGAATAAAGAGCTGGTCCCAACAAATACACCAAGTGGCTAGATTTTTGAAAATGTTAGCTTTCCCACAGAGAGTGAATATATGAGTACAGAGAGAGAAGTGATAAACTCCTTTTTGGGGGTTTAGGATCCAAGTGTTCCATTTGAGCTGGGCTTGAAAAGTGAATAGGGTTCATATAGATCATTTTGGGTAGGGGAAGAATGTTGTGAATGTGAATAGGATTCACATAATGAGGATGTATTGTAGGTAGTAGGATTACTTTTATGTGGCATGAAGAATGCAGGAATGAGGCTAGAATTAGATATATTAGACATGGTTATGGTTTAGACTTTGTCTCCAACTAACTGGATTTTTCCTTGTTAAAATACATACGCACAGTGTAAAAGTATTTATGTATGGGAGAGTGGAAGAGAAGGCAAAAGTTTAGCTTGTTTTGAGCTAAAAATTATTTGTAGAGGCTATTTAAAAAAAAATTTCCTTGTGTAATAGGTGTAACAGGCACTCAATAAATAGAATCAAATATTATTATAAAGCTTTGTGTTTGACATTTTTCAAAATGTTCATTGTTAGGTTGTGTTTTGAATAGTTGATGTGTCTAAGATGGGTTCTCAAATTTTATCATGAATCAGAATTACCTGGAGGGCTTGTGGTCTGCCACTTCTAGAGTTTGATTTATTAGGTCTGGAGTAGGACCTGAGAGTTTGCATTTCTAACAAGTACCATGTCATGCTGGTGTTCCTGATCTATAAGCTATATTTTTGAGAACCACTGGTTTAAGATGTAGTCCTTTTTATTCATTTAACAGTTTTTGGACTGCCATTGACTGGTGACATTGAAGATATTGCAAGTAATAAAACGGATGTGGTCTCTGCTTTTTTGTTTGTTTTGTCTGTGGACAGTATAGCATCAAGCAAAAAGAGTAATTATAAATGTGAAGAGTGCTAAAAAAGGAAAAGTGGCAGGATCATGATATGGGAAAGTTAGGGATGGCTTCCCAGAGGGTCTTACTTTTAGGAGAAACCTAAGGGACTGAATGACAGGAGTTGAGTTGTGTTGCAGAAAACCTGTTTAGAAGGAATAGCATATGTAAATGACCTAGTACTGTCTCTTGCCTGCTTAACTGCGTATCCTGGAGTTCTCAGCTCAAGAAAGTCAGGGAAACCCCAACTCCCCTGCCTACTCATCAAAACAAAACAAAAACACTGTGAAGTCACACACTTGCGTTTTGTAAGTCTCTTTGATAGAATACACATCAATTGTAATTTTATATTTCTTGCTATGATTTTTCAGTTAATATCTGTCTCTGCCTTCAGACTATAAAAATCATTGATACAGAAGTGACTTGACTAGCTTCTAAGGGCCAGGTGATGTTCTAGGCATTGTGGTTAAAGTGGTTTAAAAAAAAAAGACAATAAACAAATATATTATGAGAATAGTTGTAAATGCTAAGAAGAAATAAATCAGAGTAAGGTATAAAATTAAATATATTTGTGTGTGGAACTATTTCAAATGATATGGTTAGGCAGCAGCATTAATAGCTGCTATTTACTGAACATGACTGTGTATAAGACCTGTTTTGTGTCTCATATTGTGTCTTTAACACCTAAATAGCTCCTGATGTATAACATGTGCTTAATAAATGTTTGTTGAATGGATGGCTGACTTTGGGAAGGATCAGAAAGTCAGGTAGACTTTGGTGAGAAAGACCATTTCAGTTGGAGTTTTACCTTTTGAGGGTTTATTGGATAAGAGTTTGAGAAGGAAAGCTTCTTGGCAAAGGGACTGACTTGAGCACAGAAGCTGAAACGAAGGAGGCATGTTGTATGTGGGGAAATGCCTGCCGACGGGTTCATTCCCTGGTCCTGGAAGATCCCACATGCCGCAGAGCAGCTAAGCCCGTGCACCACAACTGTTACGGCTGTGCTCCAAAGCCGGGAAGCTGGAACACCGAAGCCCACAGGCCCTAGAGCCTGTGCTCTGCGCAAGAGAAGCCACGGCAATGAGACGCCTACGCACTGGCAACTAGAGAGTAGCCCCTGCTTGCTGCAACTAGAGAAAAATAAAAGCCCTTGCAGCAACAAAGACCCACATATTCAAAAATAAAAATTAATTAATTTTAAAAAATACATAAGAACTGACTTTTAACCTTAAATTAGGAATTCTTGCTTTTTTGTACTTTAACAATCAGTAGGTCTTTTTTTAAAAATTAATTTTTATTTGACTATAGTTGATTTACAATATTGTTAGTTTCTGCTGTACAGCAAAGTTATACATACGCATATATCCACTCTTCTTTAGATTCCTTTCCTATATAGTTCCCTGTGTTATACAGTAGGTCCTTATTAGTTAACTTTTTTTTATAGTAGTGTGCATATGTCATTGGAGAAGGAAATGGCAACCCACTCCAGTGTTCTTGCCTGGAAAATCCCAGGGACGGGGGAGCCTGGTGGGCTGCCGTCTGTGGGGTCGCACAGAGTCAGACACGACTGAAGCGATTTAGCAGCAGCAGTGCATATGTCAATCCTAATCTCCTAATTTACCCCTCTCCCTTTCCCTGATGGCAACCATCAGATTGTTCTCAGTATCTGTGACTCTATTTCTGTTTTATAAAGAAGTTCATATATACCATTTTTTAAGATTACTTGAGCACTATCATATGAAATTTGTCCTTCTCTGTCTGGCTTATTTCACTCAGTATGACAATCTCTAGGTCCAGCCAGGTTGCTGCAAATGGCATTATTTAGTTATTTTTTTATGGTTGAGTAATATTGCTTTGTATATGTATAATACATATTGTATGTGTATTGTACATATAAAGATATAAAAATATCTTCTTTATTCATCTGTCCATGGACACTTAGGTTGCTTCCATGTTCTGGCTATTGTAAATAGCGCTGCAGTGAACATTGTGGTGCGTGTGCCTTTTTGAATTATAGTTTTCTCCAGATATATGCCAAAGAGTGAGATTGTTGGGTTATATGGCAACACTATTTTTAGTTTTTTAAGGAACCTCCAGTCTGTTTTCTATGACTGTACCAATTTACATTCCCACCAACAGTGTAGGAGGGTTTTTCTTTTCTCCACACCCTTTCCACCATTTACTGTTTGTAGATTTTTTGATGATGGCTCTTCTGATTGGTGTGAGATGATACCTCATCGTGGTTTTGATTTCCATTTCTCTAATAATTAGCGATGTTGAACATCTTTTCATGTGCTTTTTGGCCATCTGTGTGTCTTGTTTGGAGACATGTATGTTTAGATCTTCCATCTGTTTTTTGATTAGATTGTTTGATTTTTTTTTTAATATTGAGCTGCATGAGCTCTTTGTATATTTTGGAGGTTAATCCTTTGTCAGTTATTTTGTTTTGCTTTTGGTTTCCTTGGTTGTGCAAAAGCTTTTAAGTTTAATTAGGTCCTATTTGCTTATTTTTGTTTTGATTTTCATTACTCTGAGCGGTGGATAAGTAAAAATTAGTAGGTTTTTCTAATTTTTCTATTTTTTTTCTAAATGACAAAATAAAAAGAATGCTTCCAGGCTGCTGCTTACAAGCTTGTCTCCACAAATAAAACATTGGAAGTATGGATATTGCAGTAATGCTAGTCACTTAGTTGTGTCCGACTCTTTGCAACCCCATGGACTGTAGCCCTCCAGGCTCCTCTATCCACGAGATTCTCCCGGCAAGAATACTGGGATAGATTGCCATTTCCTTCTCCAGGGGATCTGCCTGACCCAGGGATCGAACCTGGGTCTTCCACATTGTAGACGGATTCTTTACCATCTGAGCCATCAGGAAGTATGGTTAGTTTACTTCTAATATTGAAAATCCAAATTGGATAGAATTATCATCACATTTCTTTTTTTAATACTTAAAAATACTGAAATATCTTGATGTACCATTTAAGAGTCCTGATAAGATAAATGCACTCATTTACTCCTATTTTGTCATCACAACTTAGGTTTCCTGTCTTTGTTTTACCAACAATTCATTATAAGAATAAAAATAATTTAAAATTCCTGTATTGTTCAGTGTGTAACAATTGAGTGTCTGTAATATAATGAGCCAGTTTCCTAATTTCCACTAATTCACACATGTTCAGTAGATCAATTTTTGGATACTTTCAAACTATTCTATTTTCAAAGGAGAATATTTTAAGTAATTTTTTTATGATATGGTAAAAAAAAATACACAAATCAGTGTCTATTTGTGTATAACTGAGTCACCTTGCTGTACGGCAGAGATTGGTACACCACTGTAAATCAACTATACTTCAATTAAATAAAACTTAAAAAAATACAAAGCAAAATATCAATGTTGAATTTAATGATTGAGTCATCCTTGAATTAGGAAATTTTGGCTGGAACACTACTTTTTTCATAGATTCTAAAGCTAACCCTTAAAAACACACAATGAATAAATAGCAGAAATAGTCATTATTTGAGGTGGAATAAAAGATATTTTTAATGCTAGTAATTAATAGAGGAAAATGTTAAGACAAAGTTCTTGAATGCTGGAACATTTATTTAGAGAGCATGATCTCACACATTTAGTGAGCACACAGTATCAGATGATGTACTAATTAATCTTCACAATTCCATGCGGTTGTGATGTTTTCTCATGGCACAGTTAAGAAAACTGAGACTTAGAGAAATCAGGCAATTATGGTCATATACCAAATAAGTGACTGAACAGGATTCAAGCACAGGTTTGTCTGATCCCTAAGTCTGTGCTATTTCAAACACCTTCCCTGGACTCAGATTTTCAGAATCTAAACTGAATTCATGCATTTAAAATATTTGTACTATTGTTTCCATTTTAAGAGTAATTTAATATTGAGAGAAAATCGGTCAAAGAGTGTGTATAATCTTATGGTTCTTGATCTGTCTTGCCAAATCACTTTCTGCAGAGCATTTGTAGAGTGTCAGATGTTGGTGGCATTCTGTCTTTAGCATTTAGATACCTTTTTCATGTTGAAAAGCTTGAGACACATGACAGGAATATACTTTTAGAACACAGTAATTAGGGGGAAAAGCCCCAGAGGCTGGTGGGAATCATTATTCTAGTAGCATCTGTTGGGCATTGAAAGTGTACATTTCAAGATATTATTGTGTACAGAGCATCCTTGGTATGCATGTGAATTTGTGGATTCTTCATTCCACATAAGAAACTAGAGTTTAGGGCCCACTGGTTTACAGTGGTCTTACAGGGCTGTTGCGGCCACTCAGATTGTACT
Source organism: Bos indicus (assembly GCF_029378745.1). NCBI lineage: Eukaryota > Metazoa > Chordata > Mammalia > Artiodactyla > Bovidae > Bos > Bos indicus. Next base: position 93,863,680 of record NC_091762.1, on the reverse strand, counting down.
GCACAACACAGGTAGCAACTGTACCTGTGGCCAGCAGTGGGTCTACAAATATCTGTATCCTGTGTACTTGGCAGCATAAATCACATAGTGGGAGTCCAGCAAATAGTTCTGCGCAGTATACGAGGATTCTTAAGGTCTAATTCTTTAATGCACTAATCATTTTATGAGAAAAAGTCTTTGCATTTTATGTTCAGGCATACTGAGCACACATACTGTTTATCATGCCTTTAGTTTTGCTTAGACTCTTCCTTTAGCCTGGAACGCTGTCTGCTTGACTAACTTTCAGGTTCCCTTTAAGCCCTCCCTCTGTGAAGCCTTCATTTGCCCTCAGGTAGCCTTGGGCTCCTCCTCTTCCTATGCCTTCCTTGTACATTATATGTGCTTTGGGTATGGAAATTACTGTATGGTGTTAGTATTTTTAGTGAGGCTGGCTGTCTCTCCAGATTATGAGCGTTCTGTGGGTAAGTACAGTATTGTGTTTTTTTCAGCTTCATGTCTTAAACAGTTGGCATAATTCCTGAGACTGAAAGAATGTGAGTACTCTGTAGAGAATTGCATAAGGTGAATGTTTACTGAGATGTGAGTCATGAAAAAGGGGGAAATAGATGAACACTTTGTACAGGTCCTCTGAGGAGGGAAAAAGAGTTTTGATGGGTAAGAAATTTTGGATCAGATAGTTTCTCTTACTAGCATAAGTAGTAGTTTTCACCCGGGATAAACATTTCTTTTGAGAGTTCATCAGGAAGAGCTGGGGAAGAAGCCAGATGATTTTGAGATGAATTGCAAAGCACTATCCCTTTGTATAAACATTTGCAAATTATTTGTCTATAATTTGTGGAGGTACCCTTTCAAAAGAATAGAATATTTAAATATAGATAGTAAAGAATCAGTTATTTGTAAATGTAGAGGGGTGGTTAAATTAAATATTTTGTTAACTCTATATAAAGATTTTTTTTCTTTTTTCCGATCTCCAGTTCTCCCTTGTATGAACACTTTGCTTAGCTCTCAAAAGCATCTTAATGCATGTTCAATGTCATAGTCTCCTTTTCTAAGGGCATTTTAAAAAAAGTTTCAGTGCTCTTGGTTATGTAATATCAGTTATTTTCTTTCCATAGGCCTTGTAACCTTTGGCAAGTCATTTCATCTTGATGTGCCTCCAATTTTAAATCTCTAAGGTGAAAAGGTTGTATTAAATCCTCTCTCTCTGACCTTTTACACCTGTTAAAAACTGTAGTAAGATTATAGCATGTTAAAGGTAAATATTTTAGTAAAGTAGGTACATTCTATTACCTGTAGTGGCAGACTGCTTTAATAGGTTTTAATTTCGGGTGAACCTGAGCTCTTACCTCCATTAATATACTATACAACTTTTCATAGTGGAAACCCTTCTTTCAATTATGTTAATATTTCCATAGTATGTTAGTATTTTAAAGGCATTTTCATACACATCCCATTTATTCCTCAGTGCCATTTTGTGAGGTAGTCAAGATAGAGGTTTAGCAGACAAGAAAACTGAGAAGTTAATTTTTTTACCTAAGGTCACACAGCTACTAAATAGCAGAGCTGGGACTGACTGCAAGCCCAGTGCTCTTTCCATTATTAACCCAGCTTCTCTGTTTACCATATTATATTTCAAAACTAATGCTAGTAGTTAAGAGGAAAATAATGCTAAAGTATCTCTTTGAGTTAGTGATTGCTATGATCTGCTCGTCTGCTAAGTGACTGCTGATCTGAATTTTTGTATTGTTTCATGGAATAGCTTTATTACATGAGCTAAGATGGAAGAGAAGGGGATTTATTTACCTTTGCAAGCCTTGATCTTTTGTAGATAGAAATCTAGCTTCTTGCCCTTTAACACAGAGCCCTTTGCCACACTGGCCAAGCCTTGAAGTGATACATGCAAGAAGGTTGCCTTTAGTTCATTTCAGCTCAGTCGCTCAGTCGTGTCTGACTCTTTGCGACCCAATGAACCGCAGCACCCCAGGCCTCCCTGTCCATCATCAACTCCTGGAGTTTACCCAAACTCATGTCCATTGAATCGGTGATGCCATCCAACCATCCCATCCCCTGTCGTCCCCTTCCCCTCCTGTCCTCAACCTTTCCCAGCATCAGGGTCTTTTCAAATGAGTTAGCTCTTCGCATCAGGTGGCCAAAGTATTGGAGTTTCAGCTTCAACATCAGTCCTTCTGATGACTATTCAGGACTGATTTCCTTTAGGATGGACTGGTTGGATCTCCTTGCAGTCCAAGGGACTCTCAAGAGTCTTCTCCAACACCACAGTTCAAAAGCATCCATTCTTCGGTGCTCAGCTTTGTTTATAGTCCAACTCTCACATCCATACATGACCACAGGAAAAACCATTGCCTTGACTAGACGGACCTTTGTTGACAAAGTAATGTCTCTGCTTTTTAATATGCTGTCTAGGTTGGTCATACCTGCAACTTTATTTGGTGTCTAGGGATCTCTGAAGAGTAGTTGGTCGTTTTTGCTTGTTTTTTTTCTGGCCATACTGCACGGCGTGTGACCAGGGATCGAACCCATGTCCCTTGCAGTGGAAGCATGGAGTCCTAACCACTGGACTGCCAGGGAATTCCCTAATTGGTATTTTTTAAAAAAGAAAATAACTCCCCTCAGTCCATGCCAAATAATTGAAAATATCTGTACCCTTGAGTATAATATACCTGTACCTTTACTACTACCGCAAGGAGGGGAAAACTCCATAAACTAAAAAGAGATATCCCATGGAGTACTACTAAAACAAGGAGTCAAAGATTGTTTCAGTATCTTGAAGTGTCTTATATCCATGAAGTCCAATGACACTGTCTGCTTTTCAATCCCATTGTTTTAATTTTATTGCTAGACTTGGGACTTAATATTTCTCTCTGAACATATGGTCTCTTTCTCTAGGGGCAAATAAATACTTTAAACACACCTAACAATAAATTTGTGTTGACTGTTCATTTACTCATTCAATAAACATTTAGTGCCTATCTGTTAGACATTCTTGTTGGCTCTGGGAATATAGTAGTGAACAAAAATAGTGTTCGTTTTATGGAGTTTACATTGTATAGTAATAGCTAACAATTATTGAGCATTTATGGCTCCCTTGGTGGCTCAGATGGTAAAGAATCTGCCTGCAGTGTGGGAGACCCAGGTTCAATCCCTGGGTCGAGAAGATCCCCTGGAGAAGGAAATGGCAGCCCACCAGTATTCTTGCCTGGAGCATTTCATGGACATAGGATCCTGGCAGGCTACATGGGATCACATAGAATTGGACACGACTGATTGACTAACACACACACACACTGAGCATTTAATATATGCCAGAACTTGATGCTTTTGAACTGTAGTGTTGGAGAAGACTCTTGAAAAGTTCCTTGGACTGCAAGGAGATCCATCCAGTCCATCCTAAAGGAGATCAGTCCTGGGTGTTCATTGGAGGGACTGATGTTGAAGCTGAAACTCCAATACTTCGGCCACCTCATGCGGAGAGCTGACTCATTTGAAAAGACCCTGATGCTGGGAGGGATTGAGGGCAGGAGGAGAAGGGGACGACAGGATGAGATGGCTGGATGGCATCACCGACACAATGGTCATGGCTTTGGGTGGACTCTGGGAGTTGGTGATGGACAGGGAGGCCTGGCGTGCTGTGGTTCATGGGGTCGCAGAGAATCTGACACAACTGAGCAACTGAACTGAACTGAGTCACTGTTCTAAGTGTCTTACACCTAAAATTTATTTATGGCAACAATCCTGTGATGTAGGTACTGTTATTGTGTGCTTTTATAGATAAGGAAACTGAGGTACAGGGAGATTAAGTACTCATGCCTAAAGTTACATCATTTTGTAAGTGGTAGAGCTGGCATTTTAATCCAGGCAGGCTGACTTCCAAACCCACACTTTTCACCACAGTATTTGTTACATAGTCCCTCAGAGAGACGTCAGTAAAACATTTATTTCTAATACTGAAATTGTCAAGTTTGTGATCTTTGTAGTCACCTGGTTATTGGTCCAATCTTTAGGAAAAAATAATCCGGGGATGCGGAAAAAAACAGTGTCAGAGCCTTTGCCTTCTATTGGAGGATCTATTAGTCCTAGGAACTTTTCAGGTAGGAGGTAAGATCTTGAATCTGATTCATGAATCATAACCAAGACAACTGCATAAAGCCAGGACCCTAACACCTAACATCACGCCATTGGTGAAAACGTAGACTAAAAAATATCTGCCTCATGGTGTAGGGAAACAAAGGAGCTTACTTGTCTTGACATGGTCTCTGGATGGGAATAGTCTCTCTCGAGAATTTACAGTCATGAACTTTCTGCCTTATGTGCATGAAACTTGAACTTATATAACTTATGCAAGATCATGGTATTAAGTAGGAAGGGAACATTTACTGAGTAATTACTCTGCCAGACATTGTGCTGGGGGCTTTAAAAACAGTTTCTCACTTCATCCTGACAATAGCACCATGAGATAAGTACTAATATTATCCCCATTCTGCAAAGGATAGGACAGAGGATCAGAAAAGCTAAATAATTTGCAGTAACACCACTGAATTCAAATCAAGGTCGAGTATTCTTCCTGTTAAGCACAGGGTCTCTGGAAACATCATTTCATTTTTGTGCCTCAGCTTCCTTAACTGTGAAATGAAATTTCTAATATTTTTCCTTTTACTTCATAAGGTTATTATAGATATCAAATGATAATAAAGGATATGAATTTTTTTTTTTACTGTTAGATACTGTTCCTGGTATCATCCATAAAGTATATTTTTCCTTTTAATTAATTAATCAAAAGAGAGACCTCATTATTTAATAGTTTTGAAACCCACAAGGTCTGTCTTGAGGAATTAAGGCAGTCTTACTATTTTTTTGTATCAGATGTTTCCTGAAGTAGTTTCTTGAGAAATATATTAATTCTGAGATGTCATCTAGTAACTTACTAATTCATTCAACAAATAAGTTATCTGATGCATTTTTTGGAACTTTAGGCCCTAAGTATAAAGGATGCCTGATCGATGAGGACTTCATTTTTTATCACTCCAGCAACAGTGGAAGCCCCAGTCTCCTCCAGCAGTAGACTACAGTTGCAATATGTAGTCAATCCCCAGTGTCCCCCACCTCCCCACTTGCTAGAAATGCTCAGAAAGCTTTCTGACCACTGCTCAGAAAGCTGAAATGCTTCTTTGCCCTGACCCTGGTGACATAGTAACAGAGTGAAGCTTTTACGTATAGAAAACAAACCAACCAACAAATTATGTAACTAAGTCATGGGAAAGTGACTGAGTATGCCTCTAGCTGAATATTGCATAGATGACTAAATATGTCAAGAATGGAGAATATAAGGAAGAAAATTTTAAAAAATTAGGAAGATTAAAAGAAAGCCATGAGAAGATTAGGAAGAGCTAATGAGTATCAGCATGTGATTTCCTCAAAGACTCCTTAGGAAGAAGTCTGTTCTTCTGTATGATACTTAGAAGTGTTGCAAATCTCCTACTACATATGTGCAAATGTAGCTTATTGTAATTCCCGTAATTTGGAAAGGAGATTTGTACTCAGTGCTTCAGCATTGTTGTATTGAGATGATGGTATTTTTTTTTATTGTTACTAGTTTTGTATCTTAATTGTAAATTATCATTGACTTAATCTAGTGTGTGGTTATATATATATTTGTACTAAAAGAACTTTTGACATAAAAGTTTCCAGATTTAGACTTTGACAGTGTTTTGTAACTTGAATAGGAAACATCCATTTTTCTTGGTGAAGCAAATGTCGGTAAAATTCCCTTGTAGTGATATTGTTAATATGGTTTTGCGTTGGAACTTGGGAACCAGGAGGGATGGATAGGCTATGAGGTTTTTTTGCCCCACTTATGTGGATCTTAGACAAAAAGCATTTGAGAACTACTAACTTTCCTTGAATTTGTAGTCTTGAGAGGGAGACGGCCATCTAAACAAGTAAAAATTATACAGTGGATAATTGTAATAGAACTGTATAGAGAATGTCATGTGATTGTATCAGTTGTATTTTGGGATATGAGGAACAGCTTCATGGAGCAGTGGACATGTGTCCTGGCTCTTGTAGTGTTGGTAGGAATTTGATAGATGAGAGGAAGAGAAGGGTATTCTCAGGAGAGAGGACAGCATGTATTGAGAAAGGTAGGCATGACTGACTACCACTGGTGACATTTCTTCTCTGAACCTCAGCTTCTTCAACAAAGATAATCTCTTTCTCCTTACTTTATAGAATCATAATAATGATTGTTTTCAAAAGACTTAGTATTTATTTAAAATTATTTTTGATTGCACTGGGTCTTCGTTGTTGCACACAGGCTTTGTCTAGTCTTGGTGAGCAGGGGTCACTCTCTGGTTGCATCATGCGGGCTTTTCTTTGCAGTGGCTTCTCTTGTTGCAGAGCACGGGCTCTAGGTGCTCAGGGGCTCAGTAATTGCGGCTCATGGGCTCTAGAGCGCAAGCTTGGTAGTTGTGGCACATGGATTTAGTTGCCCTGCAGCATGTGGGATCGTCCCAGAATAGGGATTGACTGGTGTCCTGTGCGTTGCAAGGTAGATTGTTAACCACTGGACTACTGAAAAGACGTTATAAATCGAAGAGTTAGACAGCTGTTTAATGATGAAGGTGTGGACCTACATCTTGGCTCTTGTAGCATGAGCTGTTAGTGTCATTATTACTTTTTTTTCCTTTTCCTCATTTGAAAGCCTTCTGTGTCTCCAGGGAGGCCTGGCGTGCTGCGGCTCATGGGGTCGCAAAGAGTCAGACATGACTGAGCGACTGAACTGTGTCTCCCTGAGGTATCATCTCAAGACCTCTCTTAACCTCCTTTCAGTCCAGTTGTTCTTTATTTTTGTTGTTCTTTTCTTTTGTTGTTCCTTCAAGATTCTACTTTGTGGCATCTAAAGACAGGAGCAGAAGAGAAGATACATGTTTGTCTAACTAGCTTTAATAGCAGGAAAAATTCTTTAATTGTTTATGTATAACTAAACTATGATCCATGTTGTTTAGCCTCAGAGCAGTGTCATAATCTATGGAATATAATCCTTCAGCCAAAAAGTCATTTAGTAATAACTCAAAAGAGTCTTTATTTGCAAAATGTTTGGACAGCTGAAATAGAACAGAGTTCACAGATATATTTCTTAAAATTTCTTTTTTATTTCCTATTTACTTCCCTTTATATACATCATAACCGTCCCCCTGCCTTTCCCCTGAAACCCTTCTCAAGATGCCCTTTTCAACCCAGTCCATCACTGTTAGATGGTAAAACCTCAGAAATGTAAGACTGCATAGGGAAAGGGTGTAGGAGCAGTGGTGAGAAGTTACATTATGACCAATTTAGGAAAAATAAAAATGTGTGTGTGTACATGTATATGGGTTTCCCTGGTAGCTCAGCTGGTAAAGAATCTGCCTGCAATGCAGGAGGCCCCGGTTTGATTCCAGGGTCCAGAAGATCCCCTGGAGAAGGGATAGGTTACCTACTCCAGTATTCGTGGGCTTCCCTGGTGGCTCAGTTGGTAAAGAAACCACCTGCAATTCAGGAGACCTGGATTTGATCTGGGTTGGGAAGATCCCCTGGAGGAGGCCATGGCAACCTGCTCTAGTATTCTTGCCTGGAGAATCCGCTATGGACAGAGGAGCCTGGTGGGCTGCAGTCCATGAGGTCTCAAAGAGTCGAACATGACTGAGCGACTAAGCACAGCACAGCATGTATATTTTTATTCATAATTAATATAATTTTAATTATATGTATAATTAAATGTAAAAGGTCTATTATAAAGTCTAATATAAAAGGTCTGTTCTTACTAGTTTGAATACATATATTGAAAAGTATGACTATATTGATAAAATATACACTGATTTTTGGTTATTTTGAAATATTTGAAAAGCACAAATGTGAACACAGTTCTTTTTTTCAACATTTTCACAAGTTTTTGCTTTTTTTCTCTTATTTTTAATAACGGATACTTTTAGGGACTTCCCTCATGGTCCAGTGACTAAGACTCTGTGCTCCCAGAGCAGGGGACCAGGTTTGATCCCTGGTCAGGGAACTAGATCCCACATGCTGCAACTAAAACCCAGTCCAGTCAAATAAATAAATAAAAATGAATCTTATTTTTTAAAAAATAATAATTTGATACATTTAGAAGACCATAGAAAACATTTATGTAAGCCATGAAACATAGTAAACAAACGTCTAAAAACCAGCATCCAACGTAAGAAATAGAGGATAACCACTGCCAGTTTTTCCTCTGTGTGCCCCATTCTTCTATGCTACTTCCACCCACCCCCACCGTCCTTTTTAATTTTAAATCTTTCCCTTGCTCTTCTCTATAGGTTTACTATAACATATTGTTTAGTTTAGAAGTAGCTATATAATCTTCTGAAATTTGCTCAGTCATGTCCGACTCTTTGTGACCCATGGACATTACAGTCCATGGAATTCTCCAGGTCAGAATACTGGAGTGGCTAGCCGTTCCCTTCTCCAGGGGATCTTCGCAACCCAGGGATCAAACCCAGGTCTCCTGCATTGCAGGCTGATTCTTTACCAGCCGAGCCACAAGGGAATCCTAATCCTATGCCTGTATAGATGTTTAGTTGAACTCTTGCTGCATATACAGTTTTTGTTTAGCTTAGATTAACTTTATTCTTAGCATTTTACTGTCTTTAACCAACAAGGATCTACTGCGTAGCACATGAAACTCTGTGTTATGTGCCAGCCTGGATGGGAAGGGGGTTGGGGGAAGAATGGATACATGTATATGTATGTCCCTTAGCTCTTTAATTGGCTATATCCAAATAGAAAGTAAAAAGTTTGAAGTTTGAAAAAAAAAAACAAAAACAGAAAAACTTAGCCCAAGCAAACTCAAAGGTATTTGATTATAGCTCAAGAAAACTTGAATTCTGAACAAAAATTATTACTCTACTACTGGAGAAATTCATTTAAGAATTCACATAACACATATCTAAGTAAACTTTTTTTCCAGAAATGAAGTGTAGAGACAAAAAATAAAAATAGTTTTGACATTGTATCCTTCTCACACATATACATAACTGAAATTGAATAACTTTTCTTTGTTTCATCATTTCAGAATAAAATGTGAAAAAGATACTTTAAAGACTGGGTTCTAAAAAAGAGTTATTCATAAACATATTATTATGAAATTATCTATATAGTTGATATACCATAATTTGCTTGCCATTTCCCCCCTATTTTAGAATTTGTATATGTATTTTAGCAGGGAGGTTAGAAAAACTGTGAATAAGTCTCTTTGTGTAAATTCCTTTGTTAATATCTCTGGTTATCCCTCCCCCCCTTTTTTTAAAAATTTTTTCTTTTTTGTTCCTGGTAAATTCTTAGATGAGGTCCTGGATCCAGGGACTGGGTGTTTTTGAGATTGCAATTAAGTCTTTTATATCCAGAGAAATTGTGACAATTTATACTTTGAGCAGCAGTATTTGAGAGGACCAATCTGGATATACTTGATTTGAATGATTCACAATGTCAGGATTTTATCCAGTTCCAGAAAACACCATGTTAACAAAAAAAATTAGAGAGCTGTGCTGTTCTTTCAGACTGGTGTTATTTTTCCTGTTTTCCATAGGGTGTTTTTTCAGCCAGTGTTGAGGGACCACGTCATTCTGCCTGCTGTACATGTGATAGTTAATTACAGGGCTTAGTTATCCTGTCTGATCACTCCTCTGAGAATTTATCTCTTCTGTGACTCAGCTGTCACCAGTAGGGGGTGATATTTAAATCTGTATATTCAGCTCAGTTCTTTCACAGAAGCATTTTTAGTTCCTTTTCTGTACTTGCCTAAGCAGACAGACTTTTCACAGCCATAACAAATTCCCTTGAAGAAATAAGTCTTTGCCTTGTCTTCTTTTCAGTCTTGTTAGTGAGATCATGGGAGTATTAATTCCTATTTCATTTTTTATTTTCTAACTTTTTGAGGACAATTTCAGACTTACAGAAAGTTGCAGAAATAACATGAATTCTCGTATAGACATTCACCCAAATCCTCTAAATGTTAGCATTTTATCTTGTGTGCTTATCTGTGCTATTTCTACGCACACACAGACACACACACACATTTGGTTAATGACTACTTTAAATCTTGGAGTTTGTTTTATTTTAAAACCTCAGCTTCTCTGTCTTCCACCCTTTTCCCTCCTTCATCTGACAGCACTCTATGGAATAGGAAAAATTAGAACTAAATATGTTGTTGGAGAAGCAAATGGCAACCCACTCCAGTGTTCTTGCCTGGAGAATCCCAGGGACAGAGGAGCCTGGTGGGTTGCTGTCTATGGGGTCGCACAGAGTCGGACACGACTGAAGCGACTTAGCAGCAGCAGCAGCAGCAGATCCTTGTTTACCTTTTTAGTTATTACCAAAGCTGTGGGCCTGTGGAGTTGATTTCCACTCTTAGTTATTGATGATGCTAAAATTTGTAACTTTTTTTTTTTTTTCAAATAAATGGTCAATTTTTATAAATCATCAAAAAAAAAAAAAAAGAATTAAATATGTTGGTTCAAGGCCTAATTCTGCTACATTTTTAACTCTATGAACTTGGATGCATTGTTCTTTCTGATCTCCAGTATCCTCATATACAAAGTAGCGTCTATTACACCAGCTCCACAAGTCTGCTGTGAGGGCCAAATATATGTCAAAAGGATTCTGTAGGAATGCTGGTCAATCCAGAGAACACTCAGGTATCTAGGAGAGTGCCAGGCATTATGCTGCTGCTGCTGCTAAGTCGCTTCAGTCGTGTCCGACTCTGCGACCCCAAAGATGACAGCCCACCAGGCTCTGCTGTCCCTGGGATTCTCCAGGCAAGAACACTGGAGTGGGTTGCAATTTCCTTCTCCAATGCATGAAAATGAAAAGTGAAAGTGAAGTCGCTCAGTTGTGTCCGACTCTGTGCGACCCCATGGACTGCAGCCCACCAGGCTCCTCTGTTCATGGGATTTTCCAGGCATTATGCTAGGTACTGGGAATTCAGAAATCAGCACCTGTTTGCTGTTTGGTCACTTACTGCATCTTGTCAATTCTTCAAATTGTTTTTCACTTTGGATTTTTTCCCCCCATTTTTTTTGCTTCTGCCGTAATCCACAGCATTATCACCACTTGTGTGAGTCACTGTAAAAACCAGCTGGTCCCCAAGTTGTTTTTTGGCATTTATGTCAGTGCCAAACTAATAATTGTTCTGAGGTATGGTACAGTATGGGCTTCCCAGGTGGCTCAGTGGTAAAGAAACCACCTGCCAATGCTGGGGCTGCAGGAGACTCAGGTTTGATCACTGAGTGGGGAAGATCCCTGGAGGAGGAAATGGCTACCCACTCCAGTATTCTTGTGGGATAATCCCATGAACAAAAGAGCCTGGTAGGCTACCATCCATGGGGTCTCAAAGAGTCGGACAGACTGTAGCAACTGAGCACGTGGTGTGCGTGGGTGCGTGTGTGGTGTCACTTCAGTGGTGTCAGACTCTTTGCCACCCTATGGATGGTAGATCACCAGGCTCCTCTGTCTGTTGGATTCTCCAGGCAAGAATACTAGAGAAGATTGTCATTTCCTTCTCCAGGGGATCTTCCTGACCCAGAGATTGAACCCATGTCTCTCACATATTATAGTGGAAAAGGTATAGACTTCATAATAAGAAGATCTAGGGTTACATTTTTGCCCCACTTCTTACAAATAGTGTGACTCTGGGCAAATCTCTTTACCACTATTCGAATTTGAACTCTTTCTCTTTTAACAGGTAAATATCAGGGAGTGTTCTAGGTGCTAAGGATATACAAAAAGGGTTAATATGTTCCTTGAACTTGAAGAGCATCATGATCTAGTAGGGTAGACAGATACTGTCATAAATAACTATGGAGTAACAGAAATTATAAAAGAAACTGGCTTTGGAGTCATATATAAAGAGCAGCTTGCTGCTGCTAAGTCACTTCAGTTGTGTCCGACTCTGTGTGACCCCATAGACGGCAGCCACCAGGATCCCCCGTCCCTGGGATTCTCCAGGCAAGAACACTGGAGTGGGTTGCCATTTCCTTCTCCAATGCATGAAAGTGAAAAGTGAAAGTGAAGTCGCTCAGTCTTGTCTGAAATTTAGTCTTTGAACTGTGTGGGTTACCTTATGATCCAAACGAAATCAGACTTGACCTCCTCTCCCTCCTGCTTTTTTTCTAGTAGGAGCTTTGTTTTTGCCTTGCCTGGAGTGTGCCTAATTGGTGAAGGGAAAAATCTCCCTGAGCAGGAATTTTCAAGAGATGAATTGTTTAGACACCAAATTTCAGCTTCTGCTTTATCCTTTCTTTGTTGTCCTGTGCTGCTGTTGTCTGTTTTAAAATAAAGGGAATTCCCTGGAAATCCTAGTGATTAGAAGGTGCTTTCACTTTTCACCATAGCCGAGGTTCAGTCCCTGGTTGGGGAACTCATGCCTTGATGCAGCCAAAAATAATAATAATAAAATTAAAATTACTGATCTCTCAATACTTCTGTGTTAGCTAAAAATCCTGGAATTTGGGGAATCACAGATGGCAGTATAGTTTTTGGAGGAGATCTCAGATCACCTGAGTACAGTTGTAGTTTTGTCACTGGCTTGATATATATAACCTCTCTGTTGTTTTTCTTTAAATGGAGATGATTTTCCTTGTTCCCATCACATAACTGCTTTCAGTATCAGGCGAGATAACATATTTAGAATTTGTATATAAAGCTGAAAGATAGTATATTATGCTGGATAAGGGCATAGGCTCTTGGAGCTACATTTCCTGGGTCTGAATCCTGACTCTGACCCTTGCAAGCTGTGTTTCCAGGCATACTGCCATTATTCTGAGTTCTTTTGATCCTATTTATCTCATTTGAATCCTCACAACAACTTTATGAAGTAGGCATTATTATTACCTGCATTACAAGATGAGAAAACTGAGGAGCAGAAAGTTTAGATAGCTTGTGTAATGTCACACAGTTAGCAAATGAAAAGTTGGGATTTGCACTCTAGTTCCAAAGCCCAGGTAATTAACTGTTAGGCACATGTACTTCCCAATAGAAGAGCAGCTGACTAGAACAGTCTTTTTATGCTTGCTAATAGGAATTATAGAGATCAGGTGAAGTTTTCTCTGAAAAGGAAAAATTTGTGGGGGTGAAAAAATGTTTTTGTTTGTGAACATATTTTATCAATTGGAAAAAAATTTTTAGAATGATTAATTCAGTATTCTAAATGTTCATATATTACTTCCTTAGGTTTGTTCTGTTAAAATGACTTCTAAAAATTATGTGCTCAAAAAAAAAAAAAAAATTATGTGCTCAGAGAGTTCATGTCTTGTCTCTGACAGTTACCCAACTTTCATTCATTTTCTTTTGTAAAATAAATAGATTATTTTGAAACTTACCAACTGAGGTCAAAGGGTAGCTTGTTTCATCTGGGTGATGAATTATAGACACTTAGAAAGATGGTACAGTGAAGAGTAGAAAAAGCAGGAAGAATTCATACTTACAACACAGGAAGTAAGACAGAAAATGCAAAATTCTATGAGGCAGAAGTTGAATTTGAAGAATTACTTCCTCTAAACTTTTCTTATGTGTTCTAGCTACCTCTGGCTGCAGAGAAGACAGAGGTATATGACCTTTGCTACAGATGGTCCTATGCCCAGGTAAAAATAAAAGGTTTATTAACATGGAAGAAAAGAAGAACAAATTTCATGGTTGGTAGCTCACAGCCTCTGTTACATTGGGCCAACCATTTAACTTTTGTGAAGTCTGTTTTCTCATCTTATAAATAATATCTTTGTTGTCCACTTTACTCAGTTATTACAATATCAAATGTGTCCATGTGAAAGCACTTTGTAAACTGTAAAATATATAATTTTAAATAACTTTTAATTCTAGAAATCACATGGTATATAGAAAATTAGATTTATTCATATAAGATCGGTTTAGTTCAGTTCAGTTGCTCAGTCATGTCCGACTCTTTGTGACCCCATGGACTGCAGCATGCCAGGCCTCCCTGTCTATCACCAACTCCCAGAGTTTACTCAAACTCATGTCCATTGAGTCAGTGATGCCATCCAACCATCTTATCCTCTGTCATCCCCTTCTCACCCCGCCTTCAATCTTTCCCAGCATCAGGGTCTTTTCCAATGAGTCAGTTCTTCGCATCAGGTGGCCAAAGTATTGGAATTTTATCTTCAACATCAGTCCTTCCAATGAATATTCAGGACTGATTTCCTTTAGAATGGACTGGTTGGATCTCCTTGCAGTCTAAGGGACGCTCAAGAGTCTTCTCCAACACCACAGTTCAAAAGCATCAATTCTTCAGCGCTCAGCTTTCTTTATAGTCCAACTCTCACATCCATACATGACCACTGGAAAAACCATAGCTTTGACTAGATGGACCTTTGTTGCAAAGTAATGTCTCTGCTTTTTAATATGCTGTCTAGGTTGGTCATAACTTTCCTTCCAATGAGCAAGTGTCTTTTAATTTCATGGCTGCAGTCACCATCTGCACTGATTTTGGAGCCCCCAAAAATAAAGTCTGTCATTGTTTCTGTTGTTTCCCCATCTATTTCCCATGAAGTGATGGGACCGGATGCCATAATCTTAGTTTTCTGAATGTTGAATTTTAAGCCAGCTTTTTCACTCTCCTCTTTCACTTCCATCAAGAGGCTCTTTAGTCCTTCTTCACTTTCTGCCATAAGGGTGGTGTCATCTGCATATCTGAGGTTATTGATATTTCTCCCGGCAATCTTGATTCTAGCTTGTGCTTCATCCAGCCCAGCGTTTCTCATGATGTACTTAGCATATAAGTTAAATAAGCAGGGTGATAATATACAGCCTTGACATACTCCTTTTCCTATTTGGAACCAGTCCACTGTTCCATGTCCAGTTCTAACTGTTGCTTCCTGACCTGCATACAGATTTCTCAAGAGGCAGGTCATACCATATAAAATAACCGATAGCAATTTACCCAGAGTTAACGACTGTTAATATTTTGATGTATTTATTTCAGTTTTATATTTATAGTTTTGTAAACTAATTTTTGTGATAACTTTATTGATATATAATTCACATACGATTCAGTTCACCCATTTGAAGTGTACCCAATTCAGTGGTTTTTAAGTTACTAATAGTGGTGCAAATACATAATCAATTTCAGAATATTTTCAAATATTTCAGTATTTCAGTTTCAAAAACAAGCTATGTACCCATTAGCATTTTCTTCTCATTTTCCTACAACTCTTCCTCTCCATTAGCTCTAGGCATCCACTAATCTTTCTGTCTGTATAGATTTGCCTATTTTGGACATTCCACATAAATGGAATTCTGCTTTATATGGTCTTTTGTGACCGGCTTCTTTCATTTAGTATAATGTTTTTGAGATCCATCTGTGATTCCATAATACAATGGAATAGTATTCCATTGTGTAAATATACCATATTTTGTTTATCCAGTCATAAATTGATGATATTAGGCCATTTCCACTTTTCATCTATTATGAATAAAGCTTTTATAAACATTTATGTTCAAGTTTTGTGTAACATACGTTTTCATTTCTCTTAAGTATATACTTAGTGGAATTGCAAGGTTATATGGCAATTGATAGATTTTTAAAGAAGTTTAATTTATTCTTGGCTGTGCTGGGTCTTTATTGCTGTGTGGGCTTTTCTCTCGTTGTGGAGAGCACAGTTGCGGAGCCTGGGCTTCTCATTATGGTGGCTTCTCCTGTTGCAGGCTCTACAGGGCACGGGCTTCAGTAGCTGTGATATGTGCATCTCCTGGGCTCTAGAGGGCAGGCTGCATAGTTGTGGTGCATGGGCTTAGTTGCTCTGCAGCAAGTGGGATCTTCCCAGATCAGGGATTGAACCCATGTCTCCTGCACTGGCAGGAGTCTTCACCACTGAGCCACCAGGGAAGCTCCTGCTAGATTGTTTTCCAAAGTGGCCGTACCACTTTACATTTCCACTTGCAGGGTACAAGAGTTCCAGTTTCTTCATATCTTCACCAACACTTGTTTTTATCTGTCTTTTGGTTATAGCCTTAATAGTAAGTGTGAGATATTACTTCATTGTAATTTTGGTTTGCATTTTTCTGGTAACTAATGATGTTGCATGTCTTTCATGTGACTCTTGGTCATTTGTATTTCTTTGGAGAAATGTCCATTTAGACCTTTGCCTGTCTTTGAGTTGTCTTTTTATAATTGAGTTGTAAGAATTATTTGTATAATCTAGATACAAATCCCTTAACAGATACATGATTTGCAAATATTTTCTCCCATTTTTTGGGGTTTTCTTTTCACTTTCTTGATGATGACCTTTGATGCAAAAGTTTTTTTGTTTTTATGAAGTCTAGTTTATCTGCTTTTTTCTTTGGTTGTTTGTGCTTTTGATGTCATATCTAAGAAGTCATTCACCAATTCAAAGTCAGGAAGGATTATACCAATGTTTTCTTCTAAGAACCTAACAGTTTTAACTTTTACCTTTGGGCCTTTGATCTATTTTGAGTTAATTTTTATATGTGCTTTGAGGAAGGACCCCATGTTCATCCTTTTGCATGTAGACGTCCAGTTATCCCAGCACTGTTTGTTGAAAAGCCTGTTTTTTTTTCCCATTGAATTGTCTTGACAGCCTTGTTTAAGTCAACTGACCATAAATATGAGAGTTTATTTCTGATATTTCAGTTCTATCTCATTGATTTATGTGTCTATTTTTATGCCAGTACCATACTGCTTTGTTTACTGTAGCTTTATAGTAAGCTTTAAAACTGACAAGTGTGTCTTCCAACTTTGTTGTTCTTTTCAGAGATTGTTTCAGTTATTCTAGGTCCATTGTATTTCCATATGACTTTTAGGTCAGTTTGTTAATTTCAGCAAAAAAAGAATCTGGAATTTTGGTAGGGATTGTACTGAATCTGTAGATCAATTTAAAAATATTATCTTCTGATCCATGAATATGAATGGATGACTTTTATCAGGTTGAGGATGTTCTATAAACTATGTATTTTAAAAAACTTACCTTGTATTATGAATATTTTTATATTTGAGTAATATATCTTTGAACTATAATTTTTAATGGCTGCATATTATTCAGCCATTAAAATGTCACATGTGTAGTATCAATTTAATATGGTTAAGAGTTATGTTCCTCAGTCATATTTTTTTTAAGATATGTTTATTTATTTATTTGGCTGCATCAGGTCTTCATTGTGGCAGGGATTGAACCTGGGTCGCCTGCATTGGGAGCTTGGAGTCTTATCCACTGGACCACCAGAGAAGTCCCCCTAAGTCAGTTTTTAATTTGAAGTTACACTTTGTCAGTTACTATGTGTAGAATACTTAGATGTTACTTTTCTGAGCCAGTTTTCAGTTAGGCAAAAATGAAAATAATGCTTCACTACTTAGTAAAGTAGGGGTGAGGAATGACTGAAATAATGGATCAGATCAGATCAGACGCTCAGTCGTGTCTGACTCTTTGCAACCCCATGAATTGCAGCATGCCAGGCCTCCCTGTCCCTCAGCAACTCCCGGAGTTCACTCAGACTCACATCCATCGAGTCAGTGATGCCATCCAGCCATCTCATCCCTTGTCGTCCCCTTCCCCTCCTGCCCCCAATCCCTCCCAGCATCAGAGTCTTTTCCAATGAGTCAACTCTTTGAATGAGGTGGCCAAAGTACTGGAGTTTCAGCTTTAGGATCATTCCCTCCAAAGAACTCCCAGGGCTGATCTCCTTCAGAATGGACAGGTTGGATCTCCTTGCAGTCCAAAGGACTCTCAAGAGTCTTTTCCAACACCACAGTTCAAAAGCATCAATTATTCAGCGCTCAGCGTTAAACTCTCAGCAGAGTCATACAGAAAGCACCTAATGGATGGTAGCTGCTATAATTATATTTTAGTTATATTACTGTTTTAGGGACCTTAAAGAGTGTTTATTTCTGTAATCAAAACCCTTATACTTAAATCTTTGTGCTTATTTGATTAGTTCTGTATTCCTAAGATTGGAATAAACTGGGTTAACCTTTTTCTTTTTTGAGTGTAACACATATAGCACATTCTTTCCTCCAAATGAACTGATCATATTTGAACTGTTAGGTTGGGATGGGAATTTTGTGGGAGGTCAAGTTGGAAAGTAAATTGAGGCTAGATTTTGGAAGGACTCGGGCATCATCAGTCTAACAATATAAGATTTTTTTCTTTTGTGTTCAGGCCCATGCATCCCACTGATGTTTTGAGCAGTAGAGTGTTCTGGGATGGTAATTTAGGAAGATTAATCCGCTGTGCCATCTTCCCTAACCATCCTTGACTGATTAGGATACCTTGCTGTATGTTTACATGACTACCCAATATATCCTATACTATAGTATATAATAGACTTTTAGTAAAAATGTGTTTGAATGTTTCTCTTCTCCTGCTTCTTGAGAACATGGATCATATGGTGTATTCCCACTGCCTAACATGGTATCTTGCACATGGTAGACACTTGAGTAAAAGTACTTGTTGAGCAAGTAAATGAATCTTTTGTTCTCTACTTTTCTGGAAACTAACTTGTTGGCTTTGGTTTTCCCTTTGTTTCTTCCTGGGATCCAAGGAGGAGGCATCTCCTTATTCCTTACTTGATATCTGCTTGAATTTCCTGACTACTCACCTTGAGAAGTTCTGCTCAGCAAGACAAGATGGAACATTGTGTCTGCAGGAACCTGGAGTATTCCCACAGGAGGTGGCTGATCGGCTACTTCAGACCATGGCTTTTCATGGTAATAAATAAACAGAGGAAACAAAAATTATGCCCTTTAAATTAGCATTGGATTTTGAAGTGCTGCTGTGGCCATTTAATTATTTTCATAGAAATAACAGAAAAGCCTAATTGAGGAAAAGGAATTCATTTATTTTTGCCTACCTTGCTGCTTATGGCATAATTTAAGTAAGCATTTTCTTTTCTAACCTGGCAAGCCCTTTTTTTTGTTTCTTCTATTTTGTTGTTATGAGAAGCTGTTCGCATGGCAAAAATAACTTCTCTCCCAAAATAGCAGTTTGGAAGTCTGCTGGTCTAAAATACCTTACAGGGTTATTTGGCAGCAAGAAAATCAATAAATGTTATAATGGAAAAGCTAGTTTATGCTTTTGATCTTTGAAACAGGAAATCATAGCTAATATATTACTTCTGTCTTCAAAAACAAATTCTGAAAATAAATTGTGAAAGATTTATCTGTGAAATTCTGATTATGCACAATATATTGAGAATTTTGTTACCTACGTGTAAGTTCTAAGTTGAAAGAGATTCCATCCCTTTATATATTTAGGGTGTGTAAACTCTTACAAGTAAGAAATACAATTTTTTCCACAACTATAAAATAGAATAAATATGGCAATAGTGATAATTATCATTTATGAATTGCCTCTTCCATGTAATATTAATGCCAGGCATTTTATACTTTTCTTGAATTTTCTCAAAAACTTATAAGGTAGCTACTTTTGTCCTATTCATATACAGATAAGGAAACTGAGGTTCAGAAAAGTAACTTGTTAAGAGTTACACTGCTAGTAAATGATAGAGTCCTGGTTCAAATGCAGATCTGTTTTATTCTAAATCAGTTTTCTTTTCACTGCCACACAACCTTCCTACTCCTACATTAGAGGTGTTGTTGCTCCCCTGGATAGCCGATAATGGTACATACACTTTTGCTGTGACTTTAAATATATATACCCACACATATATTCAAATATGTTTATAGTTGTTATATTTTATTAAATATAGGGACTATAAGGGACTTCCCAGGTGGCTCAGTGGTAAAGAATCCACCTGCCGGTGCAGGAGATGCAGGAAACTCGGTTCAGTCCCTGGGTTGGGAAGATCCTCTGGAGGAAGAAATGGCACCCACTCCAGTATTCTTGCCTGTAAAATTCCATGGACTGGGAAGCCTGGTGGGCTACAGTCCATGCCAGTTGCAAAAGAGCCAGACACGACTGAGCAAGTGAACACACATACACAAATACATAAATTTATTATATATACTTAAAGTCACAGCAAAAGTATATCCCATTATCTGATATGTGTGTGTGTGTGTGTTTGTGTGTGTGTCTATAGACAGAGCACACACAAATGCAGATAGTGCATTCGAAGGAAGGGTGGGAGGAAGAAGATGTCTGCATTCCTTGGTTTTCACTAAAGTTGCTCAAGTCTGTAGTCTCTTTGGATTCTTCCAACTGCTGAAGGAATGAGGGTAAATTTCAATAGGTATTATCCACATTTAAGTTAAAGATCCCTTACAAATGAGATTTAAAAGGTTGTGGTAGTGCTAGCATTTCTTTCTGGTCTCAGTTTAATGATTACACTTAGCAAGTTCAGTTTAAATATTTGTACATATAACTAGTCTTGTAAATCAAAAGAATAAATGTTAACTGAAGTTTTAACTTTTCCATATTCCTTTGGAAATATAACTATTGTTAAATAATAATAGCAGCTAACATTTGTTGAATGCTTATTATATACCAGGCACTGGTGAATGCTTTGTATGAATAAAATAATGAAAGTAGTTTTTAAGTACATATAACTTAATAATTGTCTTCCAGAGTATGTCTTTGAGAAGCTATATGCTTGATCAGAATGTGTTTTCTATCAGTTTTCTTCAAATTGAGTTCAAATGAGGAAAGTGAGGATTAAGAGAAACAGTGTGCTGCCCCATTTGTGTTTCCCCCATGTGATTACCTGTCTTATTCATCACATGCACAGATTATTTGATCTCTTTGTAAAAATCATATCCACCTTCAAACAGTCAAGAGTGGATACTGCTAATAGTACTGCAAAAGAAAAATCTCTGGACTGCTAGGGAATTCCTTATGAATGCTTTCAAAATTGCTAGTATAAGTCTTCTAATAGTGCAAAGATTTTAGAAAATATTTCATTTAAAAAAATTTACTTATTTACTCAATTCAAGGGATTAATGATATTGGTAGCAGTCCTTATTAAAATAAGCCTGATACTAAAGAGTTTTACTTACTTGATTCTATAATTCTCTTGTTATACTCTTTGCTCACTGTATCTGTTGTCTCAATGCTAAAAGTTTTCCAGGAAATGTGTGCATAAGATCTAGAAATCAGAATAAGAATTTTACCATCTAAAAACATAATGCCGTTTCAGTTCAGTTCAGTCGCTCAGTCGTGTCTGACTCTGCGACCCCATGAATCACAGCACGCCAGGTCTCCCTGTCCATCACCAACTCCTGGAGTTCACTCAGACTCAACGTCCATCAAGTCAGTAACGCCATCGAGCCATCTCATCCTCTGTTGTCCCCTTCTCCTCCTGCCCCCAGTCCCTCCCAGCATCAGAGTCTTTTCCAATGAGTCAACTCTTCGCATGAGGTGGCCAAAGTACTGGAGTTTCAGCTTCAGCATCATTCCCTCCAAAGAAATCCCAGGGCTGATCTCCTTCAGAATGGACTGGTTGGATCTCCTTGCAGTCCAAGGGACTCTCAAGAGTCTTCTCCAACACCACAGTTCAAAAGCATCAATTTTTCGGCACTCAGCCTTCTTCACAGTCCAACTGTCACATCCATACATGACCACAGGAAAAACCATAGCCTTGACTAGACGGACCTTTGTTGGCAAAGTAATGTCTCTGCTTTTCAATATGCTATCTAGGTTGAACTTAACTTTCCTTCCAAGGAGTCAGCGTCTTTTAATTTCATGGCTACAGTCACCATCTGCAGTGATTTTTGAGCCCCCAAAAATAAAGTCTGACACTGTTTCCACTGTTTCCCCATCTATTTCCCATGAAGTGATGGGACTGGATGCCATGATCTTCATTTTCTGAATGTTGAGCTTTAAGCCAACTTTTTCACTCTCCTCTTTCACTTTCATCAAGAGGCTTTTGAGGTCCTCTTCACTTTCTGCCATAAGGGTGGTGTCATCTGCATATCTGAGGTGATTGATATTTCTCCCAGCAATCTTGATTCCAGCTTGTGTTTCTTCCAGTCCAGCGTTTCTCATGATGTACTCTGCATAGAAATTAAATAAGCAGGGTGACAATATACAGCCTTGACGTACTCCTTTTCCTATTTGGAACCAGTCTGTTGTTCCATGTCCAGTTCTAACTGTCGCTTCCTGACCTGCATACAGATTTCTCAAGAGGCAGGTCTGGTGGTCTGATATTCCCATCTCTTGAAGAATTTTCCACAGTTTATTGTGATCCACACAGTCAAAGGCTTTGGCATAGTCAATAAAGCAGAAATAGATGTTTTTCTGGAACTCTCTTGCTTTTTCCATGATCCAGCCGATGTTGGCAATTTGATCTCTGGTTCCTCTGCATTTTCTAAAACCAGCTTGAACATCAGGGAGTTCACGGTTCATGTATTGCTGAAGCCTGGCTTGGAGAATTTTGAGCATTACTTTACTAGTGTGTGAGATGAGTGCAATTGTGCAGTAGTTTGAGCATTCTTTGGCAGTGCCTTTCTTTGGGATTGAAATGAAAACTGACCTTTTCCAGTCCTGTGGCCACTGCTGAGTTTTCCAAATTAGCTGGCATATTGAGTGCAGCACTTTCACAACATCATCTTTCAGGATTTGAAATAGCTCAACTGGAATTCCATCACCTCCACTAGCTTTGTTCGTAGTGATGCTTTCTAAGGCCCACTTGACTTCACATTCCAGGATGTCTGGCTCTAGGTCAGTGATCACACCATCGTGATTATCTGGGACATGAAGATCTTCTATGTATTCTTGCCACCTCTTCTTGATATCTTCTGCTTCTGTTAGGTCCATACCATTTCTGTCCTTTATTGAACCCATCTTTGCATGAAATGTCCCCTTGGTATCTCTAATTTTCTTGAAGAGATCTCTAGTCTTTCCCATTCTGTTGTTTTCCTCTATTTCTTTGCATTGATTGCTGAAGAAGGTTTTCTTATCTCTTCTTGCTATTCTTTGGAACTCTGCATTCAGATGCTGATATCTTTCCTTTTCTCCTTTGCTTTTCGCTTCTCTTCTTTTCACAGCTATTTGTAAGGCCTCCCCAGACAGCCATTTTGCTTTTTTGCATTTCTTGTCCATGGGGATGGTCTTGATCCCTGTCTCCTGTACAGTGTCATGAACCTCCGTCCATAGTTCATCAGGCACTCTATCTATCAGATCGAGGCCCTTAAATCTATTTCTCACTTCCAGTGTATAATCATAAGGGATTTGATTTAGGTCATACCTGAATGGTCTTATTAATATAATATCTAACTATTAACTATTAAGAATGTAATGTCGAATATGAATATTGTAGTGGTATAGTCATCCATGGACAGGTCTTATGTGAACATAAGTTTTCATTTCTTTGGGATACATGCCCAGGAGTGCTACTGTTGGGTCCTATTGTAGTTGCATGTTTAGCCACACTGTTTACAGAATGGCTATGCCATTTTACACTCTTAACAATGTAAGACTGACTCAGTTTCTCTGCATACTTGCCAGCATTTGGTGTTATTACTGTTTTTTTATTTGAGCCATTTTAATAGGTGTGTAATGATTTCTTCAAATACTTTTTCAACCCTGCCCTATTCCTCCACTCTTTCTGGACAAATTAGCTGTGTTCAAATATGTTTTAAGTCTGTTTTTTTTACCTGTTCTTTAGATCTGGGTAATTTCTATTTTTTTTTTTCACTCTTTTAGTTCACTAATTCTTTCCTTTGTTCCTTTTATTCTGTTGTTGAACGCAGCCATTATTGTATTTTTCAATTCTAAAATTTTCCTTTGGTTCTTCTTTATAACTTCTGCTTCTTTTCTGAGGTTTTCTGTTTTCCATTTGTTTCAAGCTTGTTTGTATTTGCACACTTAAGCATTTTTATGATGGCTCCTTTAAGACCTTCATCAAATAATTTTAACATTTCTCATTTTTTTAGTGTTGACATCTATAGTCTTCTTTTCACGTTGAGATCTTACTGGTCCTTTGTATGATGAGTGAGTTTTTATTGGAATCTGGACATTTTGGATATTGTGTTATGTGGGACTGCTGTTTTTGTTTGTGTCTCTGCCACCACTCTAGCAGTGGAAGGTGAAGGCACTGCCTTGTTATTGCCAGACTGGGGTAAATGTTCTTATTCCCCACTTGACTTCTGTTGACACCTGAGACTTAGTGCTTCTCATTACTCATTACTGCTCTGCAGGGGATTGGCGTGCTGCTTCCCCACTAGTTCGCTACTGGTACCCTCCCTAGCTGAGAGCCGTGTGAGTACTTCATTTCTCTTCTTCATTTGGCCTCCACTGACAGCATGTTGTAGGGAGGTGACCTCATTACTTACTGTTGGGCAGTGATGAAGTCTCAGCTCTCCACTAGGCTTCCTTTGATACCACCCCAGCTCAGAAAGGGAGAAGCACCTCATTACTGCCAGATGGACATGGAAGTCCTGCCTCCATACTCGGCCTTCTCCTAACACTTCTCTGTGGGGAGACTGTGGCAACTAGTTATAGCAGGAGTGAAAGTCTAGGTTCCCTGCTTGGCATCTGCTGGTGTGGATGAGGGTGAGGTTTTGTTCATGTCTCTGACACCCTCATCCACATCAGGAAATGTGGTGAGATAAAGTAATCACTTAATTTCAGTCAAACACCAGAGACCTAATGAGGAACCAGAACACCAGTCTCCCGCATAGCCATAATGAGGAGCACTAAGTCTCCGGTGTCAACAGAAGTCAAGTGAGGGACAAAAACATTTACCCTTGCTAGGCTGCCCTTTTCCTGGTACTTTGGCTAGAGTGAGCAGATTTTGTGGCCCTGGCAGGGGAGGGGCTGTTTTTGTGTGTGCTTGTTGGTATTTCCCAATTGCCAGCTTAAGTCTGGAATATATGGTACAGGGGAAAAAACCAGGAACTCCACCATATTGTTCTTTGTGTCCCAAGATCTCTAGCTAGCCTGCTTTCTTCTCTTGACCTTTCAGTGATCTAGCCTTATTCCTTGTCTCTTCCCACTTCCATACGTAAATCTTCAGAAATCGACCATGTTCTCACTCATATCTAGGTTTTCCCCTGTATTCTTCTTAAATTCCCCTCACCTTCCTTCTCCATCTTTGCATTTTTCCTTCATCTTTGAAAGACCTTCTCAAGGATCACCTCTTCCATGGAGCCTTTTTCAGGTCTCCAGGGATGGTAAATTACTTCCTTTTCTTTGCTTTCATGATCCTTTTGTACTTGGATCTGGTATACCTTTGGCTAGAACTGGGCATGTAGCCCCATCTAAATCCAAGGGTAGGTTGGAAAACACAACTGTGCATGTGTCCAGTAATGGGAGGAGAACCAGATATTAGTGAATATCAGTAATGCCTAACACAGTCCTGATTCTGCCACGTGCTATTTCTGTGCTGTTGGAAGACCACTTTTTTGAACCCCAGTTTACTCAGCTATAAATTGTAGATAATCACATTCTTACCTTACTGAATTGTTGTGTCTATTAAATGAAATACTGTTACATGGTAGTGCTTTGAAAGTGTAAAGTATACTGGAAGTTTTAGCTATCCTTTAACCATTTTTTGAAGTTAAAGTACTGCTTATTTTTTCCTAGGTCTCCTGAATGATGCAACTGTAGGTATTTTTAGGGGCAACCAGATGCGCTTAAAACGAGCTTGCATTCGCAAAGCCAAGATCTCTGCTGTTGCTTTCCGGAAAGCCTTCTGCCACCACAAGTTAGTGGAACTTGATGCCACAGGTGTGAATGCTGACATCACGATTACAGACATCATCAGTGGGCTTGGCAGTAATAAATGGATCCAGCAAAATCTCCAGTGCCTCGTGCTGAACTCATTAACTCTGTCCCTCGAAGATCCTTATGAGCGGTGCTTTAGCCGACTTTCTGGCCTTCGAGCATTAAGCATCACCAATGTTCTCTTTTACAATGAAGACCTGGCTGAAGTTGCCTCATTGCCAAGATTAGAGAGCCTGGATATTTCTAACACCTCGATCACAGACATCACGGCTCTGCTGGCTTGCAAAGACCGACTCAAGTCTCTAACCATGCATCACTTGAAATGTTTAAAAATGACAACTACCCAGATACTGGATGTTGTTCGAGAACTAAGACATCTGAATCATCTTGATATTTCGGATGATAAACAGTTTACATCAGACATAGCTCTTCGATTACTAGAACAAAAGGACATCCTGCCCAACCTCGTCTCCCTGGATGTTTCTGGGAGGAAGCATGTGACAGACAAAGCTGTTGAAGCTTTTATTCAGCAACGGCCCAGCATGCAGTTTGTAGGTTTGCTGGCCACTGATGCTGGCTATTCTGAATTCCTCACAGGCGAAGGACATTTGAAGGTCAGATTTTAAAAATATATTCCTTTGTCAGGCTGACCATTGTTTAGTTTACATAAGACTCCATTAAGGTGAATGTCTAATAATATATAGATCATATTCATGAAACATGACATAGAGTGAAAAGGCCTTGCTTTTGAGTCTGAATTAATATTCCAGATTATTTGCTTTATGGCCCAGAGCAAACTATGATGTAACTTTTCAATTTACATTTATTTATAAAATAGATATGACTCTTACCTGCAAAATTATTCTGAAGATTAATAATTATATATGTAAAGTGCAAGTCATGTTGTAGGCCCTGGATAAATGATAGTTCTCATGAAGAGAATGTTTAGATATTTTGAACCACTTAAACATATAATATCTAAAGGATCACGTCAAAGAAACTAGAGATGCTCCTTTGTAGCAAAGAGTAATGGGAGGTAAGTTGTCCAAGAAGATCTCTATTGTAAAAATGGTAAAATCCTTCTCTTCTTAGGTTTCTCATGCGTAATGGCTTAAATTCCATTTGGGAAACATCTACTGAACTTGGCTCAACTTGAGATTGAAAGATAAAAAAGATAACAGGATTTGTTTCCAAGGAGCTTGATAGTAGTAGTAATGTTATGATCACAAACAACTCTAAAGCCAAGGATCAGTATAGTTGCTGTAGGAGAGTAGGAGAAACTTTTTCTCACTGGAGAATTTTCGTCTTGATGGAAGATGGTATCTGAATCAGACCTTGAAGGATAGAACTGTAACAGGTTTAAGGACAACTAGTATTTTTCTTGGAGAAGGAAATGGCAGCCCACTCCAGTGTTCTTGCCTGGAGAATCCCAGGGACGGGGGAGCCTGTTGGGCTGCCGTCGCAGGGGTCGCACCGAGTTGGACACGACTGAAGCGACTTAGCAGCAGCAGTATTTTTCTAACATACGTTGTATCCTATAAGTGCTTTATATTGTATATGGTAATATCTGTAGGTTGATATTAACTCCACTTTATAGATGAAAAACATAGAAATTATGATTTACTGTTAGTTAGAATCAGCGTTTGGATCTACATCTATCAAATTTCAGAGCCCCATTTTTTTTTCCTCTACGACTTACATCAAACCACTTAAGTTGAAGCATCATTTGATTCTACCTGGTGCAAATGGCAATACTGCATTCTTTTTTATGGCTGAGTAGTGTTCATGTGTGTGTGTGTATACCACGCCACTTCTTTATCCATTGTCTATCAATGGACACTTAGATTGCATCCATGTCTTGGCTATTGTAAATAGCGCTGCTGTAAATTTGGGGATGCATGTATCTGTTTGAACTATAATTTTCTCCAGATGTATGTCCAGGAATGGGATTCTGAATCATATGGTAACTCTATTGTTAGTTTTGTAAGGAACCTCCATACTATTTTCCATAGTACTGTACCAATTTACTTTCCTGCCAGCAGTGCAGGAGGATTCTTTTTTAGCAATCAATATCGATCTCAAAAAAGGAGAAGGAAAGGTTAGCTATAGAACATTTTAAAACATGTCAGTTCTTATATTATTTGTAAATTTAGACTTTAAAAAGTAGAATGTAGGCAATTATTTTGAGTCACTTTTTTATTCATTCATTCAGTAAATATTTTATTAAGTACCTCTGCATATTATGTACTGTGCTAGACATGGAGATTTGATGGTAGAGTGAAATGGCGTGATCTTGCCCTCATGGAGCTTATAATTTAGTGAGGGATTCAGACAGTGAAGTATCATACATATGTTATGGGTGTATGATTTCAATATATGTATTTATATATCATATACATAATGTGCACATATATATATGCTTTAAACTGCATAGTGTGAAGAATCTAAAAGCTACATAATACTGTATTTGAGTATGTTGAACAGAGAGGCTTGACTTAGTTTAAGGCTTCTCTGAGGACTTGATAAATGAGTGAAGACCTTATGGATGAGTAACTTGGTAGAGAAGATTCCAGGCAGCAAGAATAATACAGCAAAAGATGTGTGGTAGGAAGGGAACATGGTACATCCAAGGAACTTCAAGAAAGCCACTGTGGCTAGAGTTCTAGAGTAGGAAGTTGCAGAGCGATGAGATGAGGCTGGAGAAAGTAGGTGCTAGGGCCAGAAAGGGCAAAGTCACATGAGCCAGGTGCAGGGCAGCAAGTGTGAGGAACTACATAACAGCTTGTTATTGAACAAGGTAAGTTTCTAGCACAGGGCTTGTGGGTAAAGGCAGCATAAAAATGTAGATTACTAAGTTAGTGTTACTTGTCTGCCTAAGAAATGGATCAGTAAAGAATTATAAAAATCAAAGGGGAAGAAATCTCTGTGTACTGGGAGTTTAGGAAGGATTTCCCAGAGGAGGTGAGCTTGATCTGTGTCCTCAACGATGAGAGGAATGTGTCCCTAGCACACTGCACTAAGTAATCTTCTCAAGGCAAAGATCCTCCAGTAGCTATGATTCCCGAGCAGTGTGATTTTTGCTGATTGTTCTTACCACCAACAGACCCTAGAGTGAATTAGCCCAAGATTTTCAGTTGAGGCTAGTAGAACATACACATTGTACAATGCCTTTGTGAAACAGGTTTGATTTTACAAATGGAACATCATTGCTTTGAAATTTTGACTCTAGAAAACACCTAATTTGCTGTCATCTAGTTTCCACTTCTGTAAACACAGTGATTCTTAACCTTGGCTATAATTAAAATTACCTGGAGTGTAATTATTTGAGATGATGGATATGTTAAGTAACTGTATCATGATAATCATTTTGCAGTATTTACATGTATAACATCATCGTTTTACACATTACACTTACAGAATGTATTTGTCATTATGTATCTATAATATATATCTTTTAAAGCTGGAAAAAATTTTTAATTAAAAAAATCATCTAAGTAACTTGAGTAATTAAATCAGAAGCACTGTAGGGAGGTGGGACTGAGGCATCAGTTTTTTTTAAAGCTCCTTGGGTGATTTTAATATGTAGCCAAAATGGAGAATCATTGTTTTAAAATAATTTTTTTAAAAAATAGAGATCATTGGAACTTTGCCCCTTATTCAACTATACATAAAAATAGATGTTTGTTTTAAATTATTTATTTGACTACTAATTTGAGAGTTGAAAAATAATAGGTCATGTTAAGAGAAGAGAGCTGAGATTGCTCTGTCTCCTTTTTAAAAATTTTCCAGGTTAGCAAAGTTGAAAAATGGGTCTGAAATGATTATTTTAATGTTATGATGCTTTAAATTAATTTAGTTTGACAGTTTTGGTTTTACATGCCTCAGTAGAGACAGTGTCACTCCCCAGTATTCCTTATGAGGCATTATCTGGTACTTTTAGTGGGTGGTTCAAAGAACAAAAGATTTGTTTTTCCACTTGCATGTATATTATGTATTTTGATCTCTTGGCTCTGTGAGGGAGGTATTTTCCTCAGTGAGAGGGAGTGATTTTCTTAAGGATCACAGCTAGCTGATGAGCCTGGAATGTATTCCTTTACTGCATCTCTGCCTGTATTTGAGAACCTTAGTTCTTTCTCTTACTCATCTAGTCCCAACACAAAGGGTTTTCTGACGTAGAATTACCAACCCTGTCACCTTGGTTTCCCTACCTTATCTGCTCGTTTGTCACCATCAGTTTCCTCAACCTTCCACTATCCCACCATTAAGATTCCTGTGTTTTTTGGCTGCCTCACTCCTGAGAAGCACTGGTTATATGTTAAACCCAGTATTCTCAGTCTTCATCTCATTTGGTCTAAGTGCCTTTTGACATAGTTGATCTTTCTTCCTTCTTGAAATACCTTTTTTTTTTTTTTAACTCAGTTTCTAGAATATCAGATTGACCTTGTTTTTTCCGTACTTTTTGGACTTTCTCTCGGTTTCTTTTATTGATTCTTCCTAAATCTCTCAGGCCCCAAACCTATATGCCTATGTAAATTTAGGAATCATCCTAAATTTATATCTCTAACCTAGACTTCTCCCTTGAACTAAGACTTAATACGTACTTTTTAAAGACGTCTGAGCTAGTGCTTCTGCTCTTGAGGAATTCTGATCCAGTGGAGAACAGACAGACAGTTTAAAAATAGCTTTAATCAGTTGTGAGAAATGCTGTAATAGAGTTATGTGCTGAGTGCTACAAGAAAGTCTTTCCTTAGAATATACATTTAGTTTTATCCATATTTTAAATATTAATAAGGTTTAACTTAGTGGTAAAGGACATTTTTTCTGTTTTAAATAGATTGCAGAAACTAGTATATACAGATGATTGTTTGTTTTGTTGTTGTTGGTTTTTTTTTTTTTATCTAGCATATGAAATTGATTGAATTGAAGATGCATATAGTTTGAAGAACCAGATTGCTTGATTTGAGTAGGGTAGGGGCTCAAGAAGTGTTAACCACTGAATAAATATACAGGCAATGAAATTTGGTTCAGATTATTTACATTCCAGTAACAAAAGTTCTGTAATTTTACATTTAAAGATAACTTGAGGTTATATTTTATATAAGATTGTAAAGCTGTTTGAATCAACCAACATGGATAAATGAAGTCTGATGAAGATGATTGTTCATGTGTTTTCCCTCTTACAGTCTTTTTTAGCTCTCCTAATAGTTCAGTGTCTTTCCAAATCTAAAATCTAAGAAAAAGTTCAGGGTGATTCAAAAACAGTTGAACATTAGGAAAATTTTTATTGTTCAATAACTGCTTATATGTGTGAATACATAGTCAAAATCGATGTTTATGTATGTGTATTATACATTCTTATTGTTGTTTAGTCACTAAGTCGTGTCTGACTCTTTTATGACGCCACAAACTGAAGCCTGTCAGACTCCTCTGTTGATGGGATTTCCCAGGCAAGAATACTTGAGTGGATTGCCATTTCCTTCTCCAAGGGTTCTTCCCCACCCAGGGATCAAACACACATCTCTTGTGTCTCCTGCATTGGCAGGCGGGTTCTTTACCACTGAGCCTCCAAAGAAGCCTATATTATACATAAATAGTATAAAAAACATTTTGTAAAGAAACTTCCATTGTTATTCCCGCAGTCTTACAGTCTTACAAATGCTCAGTATATGCCTTTTTGTCACTTGATACACACATCTGTACTATAGTCTAATTTTATTAGACCTTTGTAGCATATCCCATCGGTGGTTAAAATGTTAGCTGTGATACAGCCCTTCATTTTCTTAAAGCTGCATATTCCTTACCCATATGAACATAGTTATTACTAAGTAATATATTTTAAACATTTATTTTTGTGTTACCTTTTATAATGGTGCTGCCAAAAAAAGATAGGGTTTGGGGGTTTTTTGTATTTTATTTTATTTTTTTACCATTTTGAAATTGTCACTCAGGTTGATAAATAGAACTTGTCAGCCACCCTGAAGCTCTTTCACATGCCCCATCCTGATCACAACTTCCTCCTTCCCCACAAAAGTAATCTCTGCCCTGACTCTAATAATAATCATGTCCTTGCTCTTTTAATAGTTTTACAGCCCAACCATTTACCTCTAGGCACTTAGTTAATCTTGTTCACTTTTCTTGCCCACTTTTGCCCACTTTTCAAAATCATACGTCTTTTCAGTATCTTTTATAAAATTCCCTCTCCATCCGTTTCTTTTCCTTATACTTTGTGTATTAAAGAATCTGACCCTTTGGTCTGTAGACTTTCCCTCAGTCTAGATTTTCTTGATTGTATGTTTGTGGTGCATATTGACTGTATTTTCTGCAGATTGGTAGCTGGATGTGAGGACTTGGTCAAACTCACGTTTAATCCCTTTGGCAGGATGCTTAGGTTTTACGTTCTTTCATTAAGGAAGTACATAATGTCTGGTTGTTTTTCTTTCTGTGATTTATTAGCAGTTGTTGACATTCAACACCTAGTTCCATTAATTCATTGAGGATCATGGTGATACTGTAATAATTTCTTTTTTTACTTATTACTGGCTTACTTTTCCCAAAAACCACTTCTTATTACATACATTTGGCTACCCAGTGGTATATGAACCACAGTTGGTCTTCCCTTGTGCCGCAGCTGGTAGAGAATCTGCCTGCAATGTGGGAGACCTGGGTTCCATCCCTGGGTTGGGAAGATCCCCTGGAGAAGGGAAAGGCTACCCACTCCAGTATTCTGGTCTGGAGAATTCCATGGACTGTATAGTCCATGGGGTTGCAAAGAGTTGGACACGACTGAGCGACTTTCACTTCACTTCACTTAAGATAACTATATTAACCTGTATAAATGGGAAATTCCAGGATAAACCTACAGAATTTTTTTAATGCTGAATGGGAGCTTGATAAATCTGGGAGAATCAATTAATATATTTATTTGATATTTATTGAGTGCTTGTTCTGAGCCACACACAGTGCTGCCTGTAGGGGTACAGTGAATAGATCAGTCTACTAAGGGGATTATGGTAATGGCTATGAAGGTGATGTTTCAGGAAGACCTGACCTAGATTGGTGGGCCAGAGAAGGCCTCTCTAAAGAAGTGTTATTTAACTTGAAATGAGAAGGATGAGTAGAAATTAGGTAAAGAAAGAGAAGGAAATTTCAGTCAGAGAGGACATTATACTTAGTAGCTTTTTCCTGGGAAAGAGTTTGGCTTATTGAAAGATCAGAAAGGTCAGTGTAGGGTGTTGTGGGGAGAGGGATAGATTGAGAGTTTGGGATTGGCATGTACACATTGCTATAAAAATAAAAAAAGGCCACTGTCATTACTAAATTGTGAGTTAGGGCGAGAGGGTTACCTTAAGAGGCAGTAGAAGCCTAATCATGTGTAGTAAGACCTTATAAATAAGAGTTAAATATCTTGAGATTTATTTTAGGTACAGTATAGAAAATTTTACCCATAGACTTATTCTAGGGTCTGAGCCTATCTAATATATATCTGTTTAGCATATGTATACCTTCACAGGGTGACTTTTCTGGATGGGTTGGAAAATAATCATAGCCATTTGTTTGAAGCTTTACATAACTATCCAGGATGCCGTCCACACAAATGATGTTTGGATAGAGACACTTGGAGGGTTGAAAAGAATCCTAAAAGCTCATCTTCTGGCTGTGTTCAAAGGTGTCTGGAGAAGCCAATGAAACTCAGATTGCAGAAGCACTGAAGAGGTACAGTGAACGGGCCTTCTTTGTCCGAGAAGCTCTATTTCACCTTTTTAGCCTGACTCATGTGATGGAAAAAACAAAGCCAGAAATTTTAAAGGTAAGAACAAGAAACTGGATGTGAGAAGTGTGAAATTATCTTCCTAGATAGATGATGGTTTTGTGAAGAAAATTGGTGAAAATCTGCATTTAGTCTTTTTTTTTATAAGATTGATAATATATAATTCAGTTTTTAGCCATAAATGAGAATGAGAGGAGATAACTGAATAGTGTTACTGAAGTTTTATAGTAATCTCATTTAAACAATATAAATGCCCTCAAGTTCATATTTAACTATCTAAAACCAGTAATCATTGTGATATCTTTTTACCAGCTGTAGTAGAAAATAGAGTATATAACTTGAATCAGGACACTACTTGGTATATTAGCCATGTATTGCTTCTGTATATGGTTTTTAAAGAAATACAATATTGGGATTTTATAAAGCACTTTTCCATGCTATTTATGAACCTTCTTGTGCTTTTGTAACTAATCTGTGTTATTCCCCAATTAAGATATTTTACCCAAGACAGTTTTTGGAGGAAAAAAAAGGAGGATTCTTAATTTTGTTGATTGGGTGGGACATTTTTTTGTCAGAATGTGGTTCTTTAGCCACCTGAAGTCTGGGATATTGCTTATTTTAAAAAGCATTTGTGAACCTCATTCCAAGAAAATTTAGATTCAGTAGGGCTGGATAAGATACAGGAATCTACATTGTAATAATCCCTCAGGATAATCCTTATACACATTTAATTTAGTACTATATCATATTTGGTCCCTCTTTTAGTGGGCACAACAATCCCGAGAGAAGTTTTATCTTCTGTTTCACGGATTATGTACTTGAGGGTCTGTGAAGTTAAGTAACAATAAATTAGTGGCAGAGCCAGAAATGACTTAACCTCCCGGTTTCTTAAATTTTTTGAGAATGGGGTGTTTGGATAAGAAGCAGGAACATCTGAGTCCCCGGATGTTGACTGCAACATCCGCCACCTCCCGTGTACATACCAGAGGATATTGGTGCTTGGCATATGCATTATCATTTTTTGGTTTTGGTTACTGTGCACTTGAGTAACAGAGGACCAGACCCGTCGTCCTGATCTGAAATATTTACTCATTGATTCATTCAGAGAATGGTGCAGAGAGAAATGTGATCCTTGTAAGGAGTTTTTGCTGCAAAAGAAAGCAAAAGCAAAAGGTGGTAGTTGGCTGAGGATGTTTGTGGGTTTTGTTTTGTTTTGTTTTAGATGAGAGAAAAAAATACCTTGTATGCTGTGTGAATGATCGACTACAGAATAAAAATCTGGTATAGGAGTTGGAAGGGGAGATCAGCTGAAGCAGTGTCCTTGAGTAGACAAGAAGGGAAGAATCAAGCATTTAAGTGGAGGGATTATTTTTAGAGAGGAGCCCCTAGAGGTCATTTATGGTCACAGGCAGGCAGACAGCAATTCCTCGTGTGTATGCTGGCAACGAGGTACGTGTAAAAGCCAGAATCTGAAGTTCTTTTATGATTACTTCAGTTTTCTTGGGGTAACTGAAGTAAGATCTTCAGTCAGTAATGAGGAATGGGGAGGATTTGTTGGGGATTTGAGGAGAGAGGAAAAGGGGAGAAGTAGTTATCTAGGCCAGAGGGAAGTAAATGGATTTTATTTTATTTTAATTTTAGCAGTATTCTTAAGGAACTGAATGTTGGGATTTGAAAGTGAAGTTTGCTGCTGGTTTACCCTATTCAAGTCAGTAAGAATTTGTTTAGTGTTTGGCATAAAACAGGCCAGACTGAACTATGTCTAGGAAATACTAAGATGTTTTCTCTGAATAGAAAAGATTCATTAACATTACAGAAAAATTTCCGGACATGAACAACTTGACACCTCCCTTGACCAGGTAGGTGAATAACTACTATGTCCTAGGCTCTGCACATAAGGATAAAAAATATACTTAAGATATCTTAGAAATTATTACAGATCAACAGAGTAATGTTGCTATATTCTGCTGCTGCTACTGCTAAGTTGCTTCAGTCGTGTCCGACTCTGTGTGACCCCATAGATGGCAGCTGACTAGGCTCCTGTCCCTGGTTTCTCCAGGCAAGAATAGTGGAGTGAGTTACCATTTCCTTCTCCAATGCATGAAAGTGAAAAGTGAAAGTGAAGTAGCTCAGTCATGTCCGACTCTTTGAGACCCTATGGACTGTAGCCTACCAGGCTCCTCCGTCCATGGGATTTTCCAGGCAAGAGAATTGGAGTGGGTCCTTCTCCATTGCTATATGAAGAGGGTTTATATGTTTTTTATAAGTTGGATTAAGAGAACTCATTTCTTTTTCAGCTTGTGGTTACTGGGATGAGAAACCACCCTATGAATTTGCCAGTGCAGCTTGCTGCAAGCGCCTGTGTGTTTAATTTAACCAAGCAGGATCTTGCTGCAGGAATGCCTGTCCGACTCCTGGCCGATGTGACCCATTTGCTGCTCAAAGCCATGGAACATTTTCCCAACCACCAGCAGGCAAGCATATGGGAATTCACATTCAAATGGTCTTTTTAGTGTCTGCTACCCATCTCCTACCTCCATACAGTTCATTTTACTAGACCAAAGCTGGAAATTCCTTTGGAGGCTGTGAAGTAATAAGTTTTGTGGTGTGACTGAGTGCAGGGCGATAGAGAAGTAGAATACTAAAGAATGCATTCCTTACCTAAAACTATTTCAGTCCAAACATTGTGGGAAATAATGCAAGCCATGTAAAACTTCTTGCACTTAGACCTTGAGTTAGTAATAATTTCAGCATACAGGATTAGGTGTAGAGCTTCTGCTCTGAGCCAGGCATTGGTTAGGTACTCAAGTACTGGAATAGAGAAATAAATAAGACATGGATTTTTTGTTTCTAGCAGTATAGGTAGTCTACAAAACCTGTCCTGTTCTTTGGATGAAAACTAAACATGCTGCTTGAATTATATTTTTAACTCTTAAAATTTAACAATGAGTTGGCAAGTTAGTAGAAAATACTCAGAGACCCAAAATCAAGTAAAATTGGCAACCTAAACTGGGGAGTGGATCATTAAAGCCAGCTTCCCTCATTGAGAACAGCTGCCAAACTAGATGAGTTTTAGCCTTTGGTTTTCATGGACTCTGGAAGCCAGGTGAACAGAAGACAAACTAGAACCCATCCAAGGGCCACCAGAAGGGAGGGAGATTAGCTGGAATTATCCAATTTATCACCCTATTTCTCATCTAATAAAAAAGATTTTAAAAATGTGCAAGTAAACTTGTGTGGGTCCAGTGGAAGTCTTTGAACCGTAGGTGAGCAGAATAAATGTTCTAAGACATGTTATGCTTTATAAATGTCTTTTTTTTTTTTTAATAGAATCTAACAAAACAGTATTTTATTCAGGGTTTTTTTTTTTTTCTGTCTTTGGTTCTTAGTTACAGAAGAACTGCCTCCTTTCACTTTGCAGTGACCGAATTCTTCAAGACGTTCCATTCAACAGGCAAGTGGTAGCACCAGAACTATGGGACAAAATAGAATTATAGAAATCTGTCTCGGGTCATTTCTTACCAGTTAGGATATTCCTAGTGTACAGTTAATCAGGTGGGTGGGCTTGTGTATCACTTTGTAGAATGCTGAATCTACTTTCTGTAATTTAATGCTTTGATATTCATGAGAGCAGATTCTATTTTCATACCTCTTTGCATAAGAATTTGTACTGATTATAGTTTTTAGAATGTATGCACAGTGTTGTAGGCTGAAGAAATGGAAGTATTTAGAAATTCAGTATCTTGCCTATGGTTTTGTGACTAGTAACTGCAAGGCTAGAAAGGATCAAGTCTAGTTTTAGCTCCAGCATTCTTTTCTCTGTATCATGCCTCTTATTATTATAGTTACTTGATATTGAATTATAGGAGAAACCTTTTAAGCAGAGGTTAAGGGAGACCGTATAGCTGGATTCCAGTAAGTAAAAAGGGTTTCCTTATTTTGTAAGATGTGATTTAGGAGCTAATTTTTTTTTTTTTTCATTTTACTATTTTAAAATATAATTTTTTAGTGATGGTATTTTCAAAAATAAATTTATACTTTATGATTTAATGAGAAGTGTTTTTCTCAAGCAGCAGTTTTATAGTGATTTACTTTTATTTGGGTAATAGTACACTGTTATCTGACATGCTGATGGAATGAAGTATTCCATTTACTATTTGAAATAAATAATTGGTTCAGACGGTGAAGAATCTGCCTGCAATGCAGGAGACCTAAGTTTAGTCCCTGGGTCACAGGGATCCCCTGAAGAAGGAAATGGCAACCCACTCCAGTATTCTTGCCTGGAGAATTCCATGGACAGAGGAACCTGGTGGACTACAATCCCTGGAGTCACAAAGAGCTGGACACAACTGAACGACCAACACGCTTTCACATGTATCTCATGTAGATTACTGAATTTTATTTTATAAATATATTAAGCATCAGCATTGATCAC
This sequence comes from Bos indicus, assembly GCF_029378745.1. NCBI lineage: Eukaryota > Metazoa > Chordata > Mammalia > Artiodactyla > Bovidae > Bos > Bos indicus. The sequence goes on along the minus strand of NC_091762.1, from coordinate 93,825,804 downwards.
ATGAAGTCACAGGTTGAAAAGACATAATCTCCTAAAGAAAATTATAAACCACCCCAGAGGCTGACAGACTGTTCCTTAAATGGCTAGATATTAAATGTTCCCAGTTTATGAGCCATAGGGTCTCTGTTGGACCTACTTAATCCTCCCATTGTACCTCCAAAGCAGCCATAGATAGACACTTTAACAAAAAAAAAAATAAAATGGGGATAACTGTTCCAGTAAAACTTCAGAAGACAGACAGCTAGGCCCACAGCTATAACATCACTTGAGGTGGGCTATTGTTTGCCCTTGATGTAGCCAGTGAGTACAGTCTGCTAGAATTGAGCTTCTTTGTGCTAAGAGACAGAGGTTGGTTAATCTTTGCCTCTCGTGCTTAGTACTTCAGTGGCTGATGGATGGATGGATGGATGAATTAGGAGTATAACAGAAGACAGTCTTTCATAGAAGAGGGTGACAGAATGTACTGGCCCCCCAAGCAAGGACAGAAAGATTTCATTGGCTTGGTGATCATTGAAGATTTCATTTTAGTGATGGCATTAAGATAATAAAACTAATAACTAATGTATGAAGCACTTGCCGGACACTGTGCTAGGTGTTTTCGATATGCTTATTCAGTCCTTGCAACAGTCCTGTGAAATTGTTACTCTTGTAATCTTCATTTTACAGATGAGGAAACAGAGGCACAGAGAAGTTTAGTAGCTTGCTCAAGGTGATAAGATAGTAAGTAGCAGCATTTAGATTTAAATCCAGACTGACTTCCAGAGCTTCTACTTTTTATATCCATGTCATATTGCCTTGAAACCGAAAATTGACTGAGTTGAATGTTTTGTGGGAACTGCACAAGTAAAGGCACAGAGGAAATCAGTACTAGTAAAAATTAACTTTTATCAAAAGTTTGATATGTGCCAAGGTCTGTACTAAGTCTTAAGCGTTATGTGTGATATGATATAATCCTCACAACAGTTCTGTGGAATAGACTGTATTATTTTACAGACAAGAAAATTGAAGTTCAGAGAGATGAAGAAAGTTACCCAGGGTCCCAAAGTTAGTACATGGTGAAGGTGATATTTGAATCCAGGCTGATTCCAAAGTGTATGATGTTCTTAATGACGTCACTATATTGCCTCACAGGATAAAACAATGTGTTTTATTGTTATCAACAGTAGGTAGAGCTAGAACTCCAACCCCCAAATTCAAAGAACTTCAGAATCCGCTTTTAACTTTTAATACTAGGTTATATTATTTGATATATATGGACATGTTTTGAGACTAATAAAGTTTCTATGTATCATATCCTCTCTTTTCCTGTTTTATTTATTTTTTCTCTAGCATATGTCAGTACCCAAACATGCCATATACTTTACTTACTTATTTATTACCTGTCTTCCCCACTAGAGTGTAATCTCTGTGAGAGTAGAGATATTTCTCTGTTTTGTTTGCTAATCTGTCTCTAGCATCTGAAACAATATCTGGCACAAAGGAGAAGCTGAATAAATGTTTTTGAGTAAAAGAATGAGTGTTCCCATTGTGCTAAGTACTGAGGGGGAACCAGAAAATGCTTAAAATTATTATTATCACTACAGAAGAGAAATATGTTATACCTCTAGAAGATGAATGTCAGATATTTTTGACCATTTTTTCCAAACTCTCTGTTTCTTTTACAGTGTTGTCAGAATTAATAATACCATCTCCAAAACACTAAGTGTACTTGTTATTCTCTATCAGTTAGGAGGAACTTTCCTTTTCTTTCTCACCTACCTAAATTGTAGCATCAGTTCCCAGCTGGAGCTCTGAAACTACTCCTGGGGCCTCCAGGGTTAATTCATTAAACTCCTTGTGTGTTTTCAGGTTTGAAGCAGCCAAGCTTGTCATGCAGTGGCTCTGCAACCATGAGGATCAAAACATGCAGAGGATGGCAGTTGCTATCATTTCCATTCTGGCTGCCAAGGTACCTGAATTCATGTTTATAATTTTCTGTAGGAAACTGTTTCCCCTGACAGTTCAGTAAACCAGGTTAACTTATTCAAGCTGCATTCAGTATTGCAGAATTCCAGGGTGATCAGAGATTCTGGTCTGACCTTCGGAGTCTGCTACAATGAATGATATTAAACTCACACCAGTAGATCCTTGGACATTTACCTTGTCTTCTGCTTGCTTGCAGCTTTCTACAGAACAGACAGCCCAGCTTGGTGCTGAGCTCTTCATCGTCAGGGTGAGTCTATGCAGACCCCTAAACAGTTTTCGTTTTCATTATTCTCAGGCAGTGTTTGCTTATCTTCAGTGTTTGCCAGTACTTCATCAAGTACTGGTGCCCCCCAGTACGTGCCTATCTTCTGAGATTTTATATTTCAAAAGTTTGTTTTTGTTACTTCTAAGTGAATGTGTTAATTTCTCTTCATTGGGGCAGCTTTACTCTTTAACAGGAGGTGGAAAGAGTCCTAAACTAGGAATCAGATGACCCAGGGTCTAACTTGTAAACTCACTGTGTGAATTTAGATAAATTACCTGGACCACTGGGGCCTAAATAAACCTTAAATCCTATCTAGTTCACATAGTTCTGTGATTTTGTTATTTATTAAAAAAATGTGGCATCTCTATTACAGTCATAAGACTTTGCTAGATGGTTTAGGGGAAAAGATAATGTTAATAGCTGATTTATGATTTTGGGTTGCTTCAGTTGAGGAATTAGTATGGTGAACAGTGAAAACTTAAAAGGTTTAAAGAGACTAAGTTAAAATCATGCCTTATTCCCAGTTCTATCACTCAGCAGCTGTGTGATTTCAGGCAAGTCACCTAAATTTTCTTTGAAGTCATAAAAAAATGCTTTATACAGTTGTTAAGAAGATTGAAAAGGAAAAAAAGATTGAAGGAATATACTAAGTTCGTAGCACAAAATACAACACATATGTTAGATGAGTAGAAAAGGCTGCTGATTTTATTTATTTTTACTCTTTTCAGGGATGACATTTTAGTTTTAAATATGACTTTTTATTGCTGTGAATGAGTTTCAGTAATTTTGGCTAGAGGTGTATTCCAAGACTATAAAGAAGTAGTCCATTTATGTGCTTTGGGAGGAAATTAAGTTTGAGTAGCAATTAGCAGGAATTAATAGTAGTAGTAATGGTGATGCTAGCTAATTTTTTTTAAGCCCTTAATTAAGTTCAGATAGCCCAATTCTAGTGCCACACTCTTGGCCACTATGCTATTAAGTTACCTAATTGCAACTGGATGATTGTGTTTCTTAAAAATTTTTTCCTTCATTGTGGAAGTGAAAGTGAAGTCGCTCAGTCATGTCTGACTCTTTATGATCCCGTGGACTGTAGTCTAGCAGGCTCCTCTGTCCATGGGATTTTCCAGGCAAGAGTACTGGAGTGGGTTGCCATTTTGTATATAACTTTAAATAATAGTGCTCATTAATGTTACTTGTATCTCTTTTAGCAGAGCTCCTTTTACCCCCAAAAGTGTAAACTAAAAATGGAATTATAAATGGCCCATGTAGGTCTTAAAATATTTATTTTTCAAGCTTAACATTTCTTAGGTTTAAAGCTATGATTGAAATAATTTACAAATGGAATTTCAAAGCTATTATCTTATTTAAACCCAATTTAGACTTTAATTCTCTTACTATTGTATATAGTTCATCCTTTCTTTTTTTCTTAAGGAAAACATGGGGTAGGAGAGAATTAGGTCTTCCAATTCTTACTTTCTCTTACTAAGTTGGCTGTGATAAAATTACTTAATATTACTCGGACTCAATTTCCTCTTCTGAAAAATGAGGACAACAGTATTACAATATAGGATATAATTTGCTGATATGTAGTAAGTAGTAGATTCATTCCCTCTACCTTTTTTATCCCAGGATCTGAAGTGAGTATATATTGTGACCTCTTGGGTAACATAGTAGATCCTAAGTTTTAATCATTTTGCTTTTCATTTTATTTACAGGTGATTAGATTATAGGTATGATCAGAATATTATAGAAGCATTTGTGAAAATCCTTTTTTTCTTGTAGAAGGGATCAGAATAGTATAGAAGTATTTATGAAAATCCTCTATTTTTTTCTTGTGAAAGGAAAAGTCTAATCCAACAGGCTGTTTGTTGCACTTGTAAAAACCTTCATAGGAAATGTTTGAACCCATGGAACTAATCCTCATGGACTTGTTAGTCCATGTTATTACCACTAATTATAATAACAATTCAGTAATTAGAAATTCTATTTTCCTCTTTCAGCAACTTCTTCAAATAGTGAAGCAGAAAACCAATCAAAATTCAGTGGACACTACTTTGAAGTTTACTTTGAGTGCACTTTGGAACCTCACAGATGAATCTCCAACCACTTGCAGACACTTTATTGAAAATCAAGGGTTAGAACTCTTCATGAGGGTTCTAGAGGTTAGAATGGGAATTTAGCCTACAGCTTTGGACATTCATTTATTGATTGTTTTCAGCATTTGTTTATTATATTTGGTTCTTTAGTTATAGATGTCTCTTTCTTTTTATAGTCATTCCCAACTGAGTCATCCATTCAACAGAAAGTCCTAGGACTTTTGGTAAGATACAAGCATTTCCTGCTAAATTCAAGCTGTAATTATTTTCCATCTGAGGTATTACATAGAAAAATGCTACTCTGTTTGTAAACACATACTGATGTTAAAAATATATATCAATATAATTAAGTGGAAAAAGCAGGCTACAAAGTTACATATTTAGATTTTCACCATACTGAAAGGAAGAATATAAATTACATACTTTTTTAATATTTTGTGGTATAATACAAAGCTTCACTTGTATTATAATACAAGCATGTATTAATAATACAAGCATGTTTTACTTGTATAATCAGGAAAAAAAAAGATCTCATGAAAAATGTCACTAACCTACAAATATTCTTAGATTCTATGTCTGGTAATTGATGATTACTACTTAAACAACTGTTTAACAAATCAGATATTCCATAAGTATACTGAATATATGTTAAAGTGAGCCCTCTAGGATTTTGAGACACAGAGGAGGATCAGATATTTTATCACTTTTAATCACTGAAAGAGAAGAAGTGCCTGTACAGTAAAGGCTGTTTTAGAGTAGACCTCTGCTCTTGAGGAATTAGATCACAGGAGGCATAGGTTAGTAAATTGTAAAAGAAAAGTAGATTAATGTTTATTTTCTAGATGCAGAAGTATGAGAGATGGATTTTTGCCAAAGCTGAGGGCTGGCATTTAAAGAGGACTATCTAGGGACTTCCCTGGTGGTCCAGTAGTCAGGACTTCGTGCTGCCAGTGCAGGGGCACAGGTGTGATCCCTGGTCTGGGAACTGAGATCCCACATGCAGTGGGTTGTGGCCAAAAGACAGAAACAAAACCTAAAAACACTATAGTATCTATTTACTATAGTTTTAGTTATATAAAGCAGAAAATGTAAAACTATCTAAATGCCCAGTAATAGGGAAATGTTAAGTAAATTACAGTATTTGATTGTTTTATTCATGGTTCATAGGATTATTAGATACAGAATTTGGCTCAAGTCATAAGAAAAAAAGGGGAACTTATTTTAAATATTCAGAAAGATCACATAGGGCTTTAAAATTGCTTTTTTAAAAAATTTCTTAAAGAATACATGCTTACTGTTCCTAGTGAAACAGTGCAAAAATGTATTTAAAAAGTATAAGGTTTTGTCCCCAACCTTCCTTTATTTTCATTTCTGTGAATTAATGTTAATACATCCTGATGTGCTTCCTTCCGTTACCTTTTTCCTTTACTTTGTGATTGAATTTTTTCAATAGTTTATTTTGAGGTATTAATTCTAGTTTAATTCTTCATGATCAGAGAAACTACTTTGAGTCCTTTTGAATTTATTGAGACATGTGTGGCCTGGGATATGGTCTTTCCTGGTCAATGTTCCATGTGCTCTTTAGAAGAATGAATATTCTACTTTTGTTAGAGTGTTCTATATATGTCTCTTGGTTGATATTGAAGTCTACCATAGACTTACTGATTTTCTGCCTACTTGTTCTGCTAGATAGCATTTATCATGTTCTATCAGTTTTTGCTTCCTGTACTTTGAAGCTCTGTTATTAGGTTCAAAAACCGAATTGCTATGCCCTCTTAATTGATCCCTTTATCATTATGAAATGACATTCTTTATCCCTGGTAATATTCTTTACTTTGAAATCTCCTTTGTCTCCTTAATATAGCCAGCCCAGCTTTCTTTTAACTAAAGTTGACATGGTTTTATCTTTTTCCCTCCTGTTACTTTTAACCTGTATTTTTCTTTATATTTAAAGTTGTTTCTTATGGACAGCATATACTTTGCACCCTGTTTTTTATCCAGTATGAGAATCTCTTCTTTTTGTTTGGACTGTTTGGATTGTTTACATTTAATGTTATTATTGGTATGGTTATATTTGAGTTCATCAGCTTGGTATTTGTTTTCTGTTTGTCCCATCTGTTCTTTTTCTTTTTCTGCCTTGTTTTGGTTTGAGTTTAATAATATTGTTTGATCTCCTTTCTTGGTTTATTAGCTATTACTCTGATTTGCTAAGTTAATGATTATTGTGAGTTTATAGTATACATTTTTAATCACAGTCTACCTTTAAGTGATTTTATATGATTTCATATATATTATAAAAACCTTTAAAATAGTAGATTTTCATTTCTGCTCTTCTTTCCTTTATGTCATCATTGTCATGTATTTTACTTTTATATATGTAATAAACCAATAAACATTGTTTTTTATTATCAGTTATCTTTTAAGGGGATTTAAATACTTTTTAAAAATTTACATGTTTTCCCAAATACTTACTATTTGTGACGCTCATGTTTCCTTTGTGTAGATCCAGATGTCTATGATTTTCCTTCTGCCAAAAAAGCATTCTTTAACATATTTCATAGTGTGGGTCTGTCTGCTACTGATGAATTCTTCAGCTTTTGTATGTCTGCAAACATCTTTATTTAGTCATCATTTTTGAGTTTCTTTTTTTGTCAGCTGTAGAACTCTAGGTTGATAGTACTCTAAAGATGTTGATTACCTTTTTTTCTGACTTGCCATCTTTCCAATGAGAGATCTGATGTCATCATTATCTTTATTCCTCTGTATGTATATGATTTTGTTCCTCTGGCTACTTTTAAGATTTAGGATTAGCAAAAACAAGTCTGTGTAATTTGATTACGATGTGTTTTAATGTAATTTACTTCATGATTCCTGTATTTGGGATTCATTGAACTTCTTGGTTTACAGTCTTCAAGTTTGAAAAGCGTTTGGCCATTATTTCTTGAAAGAAAAAATGTTTTACACCCCCTTACCCCCAACCCACTGGAGTCCTTTGGAGACTTCAATCTCATATTTTAAGCTGCTTGAAATTCACAACTCATTGGTGCTTTTTAATTTTCTTCTGTTTTCTGTGTATGTTTCAGTTTGAATTGTTTCCATTGTTATGCCTTCTAATTTAGTAATTGTTTCTTCTTCAGTGTCTAATGTGTTATTAATCTCAGCTAGTATATAGTTTTTATTGTTAGACGTCATTTTCTTCTCTAAAACTTCAATTTGGCTCTCTTTTATATCTTGCATATTTTTACATAACTTTTTGAACATATGAAATGTATTCATAATAACTGTCCTTCTCTGCTAATTTTAGCATCTGTATTAGTTCTGGGTAAATTTCAAATGATTGATTATTCCCCTTAGTTTGAGTTTTGTTTTCCTGTCACCTTGCATGCCTGGTAGTTTTTGACTGGATGCAGACATTTTGGATTTTACCTTGTTGGGTGCGGGATGGTTTTATTTTCCTATAACATATTCTTGAATTTTGTTCCAGGATTAACTGCCTTACTTTTAAACAGTCTGATCCTATTTGATCTTGCTTTTGTGACGTACTAGGAGGATCCAGAGCGTGCCGAGGCTAGGGCTAATTATTCTGTACTACTGAAAAAAGACCTTCCTGAGTACTCAGTGCCCTGTGAAAGAGTTTTCTCAGACTGGATGGTGAGAACAGGCACTGCTCCTGGCCCTTTGTGAGTGCCAAGAACTTCAATCTTTTTGATAGCTCATTTTCTACCTTCAAATAGTTTCCTCACAGTCGTGCTCTGATCAGTTCTCTGCTGAATAGGGTGCTGTGCCCTGCAGCTCTCTGGATTCTCTTCACGTACAGTTCTCTTCTCTCTGGTTCTCTGTCCTATGACTTGCCTTGATCTCCCTGGATTCCCAACTCCATCTCTTCAACTCCATGAGTCCACTGGGCTCTACTTCAATTGTATATCACTGTGCCACAGCCTGAAAACTCTCAAAGCAGCGTCTCGTCTTGTTTGTCATCCACCTCTGAAGGCCACTGTTCTTTGTTACCTAACGTCTAGGATCATGAAAACGATTGTTCCCTGTTGTGTTTCTCAGTTTGTTTAGAATGGAGAGTAAGTCTGGCCCCTTTTATTTCATCTTGGTCAGAAGGAGGAGTCCTCATCAGTTTTTCACTGTACAGATTTAGGAATGAGAAATTTGTCTTTTATACTTACCAAAGATCCTGACGCTAGGAAAGATTGAAGGCAAAAGGAAAAGAGGGTGGCAGAGAATGAGATAGATAGATAATATCACCAACTCAACGGACATGAGTTTGAGCAAATTCTGGGAGACAGTGGAGGACAGAAAAGCCTGATGTGCTACAGTCCGTGGAATTGCAAAGATTTGGACGTGACTTAGCGACTGAACAACAGCAATGTATTTCTTATACTATTTTTTTAAAAACTTGCTCTTAGTGTAGGTATGTTGGCAATGAATTTTCATTTAGGTTTTGTCTGTGTGAGAATGTCTTTATTTCATTTTCAAAAGATAAATTTTTTGGTCACTATTGAAGTCCAAGTGGACATTTTTTCTGTTGGGTTTTTTGGTTATAATTTTCATAAATTGGAATAATTTTTGCCATTATTTCTTCAAATATGTTTTTCTGTACCCTTTCTTATATCCTTTCTTTTTGAGACCCTGATTACAAGTATGTTAGATGGCCTGAAATTATCACACGGGTCATGTGACAGAAGTGCTCTCCTGGCTTTTTGGCAGTTTTTTTTTTTTCTTTCCATGTTTTGGCTTGAACATTTTCTACTACTGTTTTTTCATTTTTCGTTGTATATATAGATATATAATTATAATTATATACATATAGTATAATAATATATATATTCTTTCTGGAAGTTACATTTAGGTCATTTTTATATTGTCATTTTTTTTTCTCCTCAGGCTTATATTTTTCTTTCGTTCTGTAATATATTTATAACATTCATAATAGCTGTTTTAAGTCCTTATCTATTGGTTCTATTATCCCTGTCATTTCTGGATCTATTTTTATTGATTGACTTTTCTTCTGGTTAAGGATTGTATTTTCCTGACTCTTTATATGTCTGGTAATAGCCATTGTGAAATTTAATTCACTTTGTTGATTACTAGATTTTATTGTTTTCCTTTAAAGAGTCTTGGACTTTGTCCTGGTATTCAGCTAAGCTACTCACAGATCAGGTTGTTGCATTCAAAGCTTACTTATAGGCATACCTCATTTTATTCACTTCACAAATACTGTGTTATTTTCCAAATCGAAGATTTGTGGCAAGTCTGTTGGCACCATTTTTCTAACATTATTAGCTCACTTTGTGTTTCTGTGTCACATTTTGATTATTCTTATAACATTTCAAATTTTTTCTTTATTGTTATATTTGATATGGTGATCTCTGATCAGTGATATTTGATGTTACTACTATAACTAGTTCAAGGGCTCAGATGATGGTTAGAGTCTTTTAGCAATAAAGTATTTAATAATCAAGGTATGTACAGTGTGTGTTTTTTTTTTAATGTAATGCTGCTGCATACTTATTAGACTACAATATATATAATATAAACGTAACTTGTGTGTGTACTGAAAACTAAGAAGTTTTGTGTGGGTCCCTTGATTGCAGTATTCATTTTTTTGTGATTGTCAGAAACCAAACCCACAATCTCCAAGGTATGCCTATATTTGCTTTGTTAGAGTAGCTTCAGATCAGCCTTTCCCCTATTGCTTAACCCTAGTTACCCCACTATACTCAAATGCTTTGTTTAGATGAGATCCCTTCACTCTGGCTGGTAAGAATGTAAACTATTCCTAAACCTGTTGACTTTGGGATTTGTTCATGTATTCCTTTCTGGTGGTTCTTTCCCTAGCTTCATGGGGTTTCATTTCATATCACTAATCAGCCAGAGATTTTAGGGGATCCCCCTGCAGATGTCTTTTTCTTTGGAAATTTTTCCTTTTTATTACTCTGTTCTATAGATTTCTGCTGCCTTAGCCACGCTACACACGGATTCTTATCTCTTCAACTCAGCAAAACTGTCCGATTCTCTTTAGATTCCCCTTATATGCACAGCAATCTAGAAACTGTCCTATTTGAATATCTTCTCTTGTATCTATACAGGGATCAGATTCCCTGTATAGCTATTCCATTGTCTCATAGCTATTGTCCATTCTCTCATATATTTGGCTGGTTTCCCAGTAACTTGTTTATTGCAACAAAGAATGGCCCATGATTCTTTTGATGCTTTGTTCCAGATCTTTCTTGTTGGTTTTTGTTTTAATGATGCTGTCTTTGCATTTTCGTGTGTGTGTGTGTGTGTGTGTGTGTGTGTTTTAAACTTCTTAAATCAGGTACTATCTTGCAGTTGTATTGCATGAGATTCTTCCGGGAGTCTAATTCGCTACTGTGTATGTGATGATTCTCACTCATTATGGATTATTGTCATTGTGAATCGTAATTTAGCATTTTCTGTGAGGCTTTGAGTTCAAGATGTGTCCTTCTCAGAGGGTCTTTGTATTTCTTTCTACCAAGCTTGGAGGAGATGGAGGACTACCTTTGTTTGTTTGTTTAATTTAATTTATTTATTTTGAGCACACCACACAGCTTGTGGGATTTTAGTTCCCCAGCCAGGGATTGAACCCAGGCCCTTTGGAATGAAAGCACAGAGTCCTAACCACTGGACTGCCAGGGAATTCCCTTATTTGTTTATTTTAAAAGGTATATATTTCTTTCCTTTTTTTGTCTCTCTAAAATGATACATGCTGTGTAAAAAATATGAATATGGAAGAATATAAAAAATAAATGTGAGATGCCTTTTCTTATTTGAATATGTGAGATTAGAGAGGGGCATAGGAGACTTTGATTAATCATTTATGGTGATGGAAAAATACAGGATTATGTACATTCAGGTAGCGGGTAAAGTTATACCTGTCTCTTCTGTCTTCCTTCTTTTTGGTGGTTGGAAAAGAGAACTTATCTTTTCAGAGGATGCATGTGGACATGATGCCTTTTATTTTCACTTGTCATAGAATGACTTAAGCTAGGGAGTGAATAGTTTCTTAACAATAAAAATGCCAGGGTTTTTGGTTCCTAAGAATTGGAATCAGTGTGTTAGGAAAAGAATTATGATTTCATAGTAGATCAGATGAAGTTTTGAGAAAGAGGATTAATCTTCAGAATAGTGAGGTAAGTTGGGTCTTATATTGTTTTGGAGAAAGTTAAGCACAGCCTAGATTGTAAACCCCTCGATTGTTTCCCATGTGAATAGAGGTCTTCCTTATGTACTACCTAGGCAAGCCATCATATCCCAACTCCAGATAAAGCACCTACTTTCCACAGGCCAGCAGGCAAATTTTGACATTCAGTGGAGGTCCTAGGCTATGAAGTTTTTAAGACAGAGGATCACTATATTGCTCACATAAATGAATGCTTTCCTGTCTTCATCTTACTTAGGCTCTCTACATTACTTAGAACTACTAATCCTTTCACCCTTTAAAAAAAAATTTACTTATTTTTGGCTACACTGGGTCTCCATTGTTGCGTGGACTTTTCTCTAGTTGTGGTGAGCAGGGGCTACTCTCTAGCTGCAGTGCACCGGCTTCTCCTTGCAGTGGCTTCTCCTGTTGCAGAGCATGTACTCTAGAGAGGGGGGGCTTCAGTAGTTGCACCACACAGGTTCAGTAATTGTGGCTCACGTGCTCTAGAGTGCAGGGCTCAGTAGTTGTGGTGCATGGGCTTAGTTGCCCCGTGGCACGTGGAATCTTCCTGGACCAGGGATTGAACCCATGTTCCCTGCATTGGCAGGCGGATTCTTAACCCCTGGGCCACCAGGGAAGTACCCCTTTCATCCTTTTGATGTACTCACCTATCTCTGCTTTCTAGATACCAAACTTTCCCCTTACCTCTCCTACTGTTTTCCTCCTACCTGTCTTATGGTTGCTCTCAGGTTGGAGTTTCTCCAGACCACAAAGATGGTGTAAATTTGAACTACAGTCTTGCTTGAGTATTGCCTGTTTATAAATTACAAGGGAAGACTTTTCCTTTTAGGCCAGAGCCCAGATCACAGTAGGCTTCTTTCTTTTGTTGCTATGTCAGGCCACCCTTTTATTGAGGTGTAATGCTTTGAAAATTCTTGCATTGTATGCAAAGTCTTAGTATCTCTGGTCCTTACTTCTGACCTAGCATGGCTGTTAAACCCAGTTTTCTTGCACCCTGCCCGCCCCCCACTGCTGCGAGCCAGAGATAGCCTGTTAGGTTCTAGTTTGATTTCCTGTTTACATTTTATCCCAGACAAAAAAGTTACATATTTAAAGTTTGCTTGCTGTTTTTCACCCAGCACAACTAGATATTGTACAGCAGGAAATTTTTAGGTTATCTAGTTCACTAAATCACTTGAAAAGAAACTACTATTTCTTTATTTTATTGTTTGGGGTGGAGAGGAATAAAATCACCTACAATCCCACAGTGCTAACATAGCAACAGTCTTCACCTTTTGTCCATACATGTTTAAATCATTGCAGTGTCATTCAGCCATTTACTATACATAATTACTTTTTCTATTTTTTCCCCCAGAACAATATAGCTGAAGTACAAGAACTGCATTCTGAATTAATGTGGAAGGATTTTATAGACCACATCAGTAGTCTTCTACATAGTGTTGAAGTGGAAGTTAGTTACTTTGCGGCTGGAATTATTGCCCACTTAATATCTAGAGGTGAACAAGCTTGGACATTGAGTCGCAGCCAGAGGAATTCTCTCCTGGATGATCTGGTAGGGTAACTTGCTGTTTTCTGGAAGAATACAAACAACATTCATAATGATTAAACTATCAAAGCCTCATCATGCAATACTAAATAAATATTATAATCCCTTCTTGTGTGTCTTATGTCTTTCAGCATTCAGCTATTTTGAAATGGCCAACTCCAGAGTGTGAGATGGTAGCATACAGGTAATTAGCAAGATAATTAATATTAAGCCAACCTAGTCATGTTGCTTGCCTAGAGCTCATTGCTATTAGATGTATGATCGTTTTCCCTTAGGCATCTATGTTTTTATTTTGCTACTTATCATTCATCAGTCCTCCTTTCATATTCATTGAAGACAGGTGCCAAAGTCTTGTTCTATCCCCTTGAAATTCAAAGATGAATAAGATATGGTGCCTCCAAACAAGGACTTTACAGCCTAGTGAGGGAAACCAAATGTAAATCAGATATAATTCACTCTTATGCTAATTTCATAGAATGCTCTAAAATCAAAGATGAAAATGCTTTTTAAAAAAAGATGAAAGTACTTAAATCTGCACTGGAAAATAATGAAAAACTTCCAGAGAAAGTAGATTGTGAACTGAGTTTTAAGTAGGGACAGAAGATTTTAGGAAGAGTATTAATGCAAGGAGGTGTAAAACAAGAGAACACATTTAACAAACTAGAAGCAGCACCTGATTTGTTTAGGGAAGCAGTTTATAATTATTAAAGTGCATACTGGATTCTGACTTTATTTATGACAAGTGATTTGATAGATAAGTTACTAATATACCTGAAGTATTCCTATTCCAGATTGCTACATAAATATTATCATTACAGTTTATTTTGTTGTCTATTTTATAAATGCTGATGCTGCCAGTACTTTTTATTCTAATATGTTTTACCCATTTTGGGGCAGTAGACTAGAAGAAATAGGCTAAATTCTGGACCTCCTTCATGATGTTCTATTGGTTGGTTATCAACTAACTTCGCATCTAGGTTTCCAAACCAAGGTCTACTGTTCTTCAGAATGTGTATCTTCAAGACCGAAAGGTGCTTTTGAGAAAAAGTACATTGTTCTGATCACGTTCTATCTTCTGCATCAAGACTTCTGTTTGAATACAATCCTTTATCAGATGGCTAAGACAAAGGAATGATGTTCTACAGAGGGTCATTTATATTAGTTTACAAATAGAAGGATGAAATTTCTGGAGTGAAAAGCTCAGGAATCATTGCTTTAGAAAATGATGCAAAGTATAGGATGTAACTTTTATTTTCTTTTCAACTTTTAGGTCCTTTAATCCATTTTTCCCATTACTTGGCTGTTTCACAACACCTGGAGTCCAGCTATGGGCAGTTTGGGCCATGCAACATGTCTGCAGCAAGAATCGTATGTACCGAAAGAGAACTGTGTTTGAATGTAATTCTTGTCCTTCAGCTAGAAAATTAAAATGATATGTATATTCAGTGTTTAGGACCTTGCTGCCGGCATCCATAGTGTGTGGAAAAGTAAACTATTTAAATCAGGTTTCATATCATTTTTTTTCCATTATTCTTTTTTGAAGGCTGTGATGTGATATAACTCTCTGTCAGTATTTATTAATATAAACTCATTCCATAGGTGATTTGAAATATTAAAAAGAAGCACATAAATATACCTTAATAGTAAAGTATAAATTAAATTTTCTTAAATTAAAAATCAGATCCAAGGAAAAATAATTTGAAAAAAATTAAAAGATAGAAGGAAGGTAGTAGAATTTAGATATGTAGGCCATTCATAGTAATTGATATACTCTCTGTGACTGGACTGGAAGTAAGCAGCTACATGGTTCTCTTTCTGTATATAAGAGGGAAGAACATTATATATCCTCAAAGGGGTATAAAGCTTTTCTGCACAATTAAGTACAAGTTAAGTTTCTTTTATAGAGTCTTAATAGGGGCTGTGTTATAAATGGCCTTATATAAGAATGTGAGAGTCATTTTTTTAACAACAGTTTTTTAGCAAGTAGCAGTACTGTTTTGTTATATTCTTTCTTGTTGCATTCTTTGATGAACACGTATCACAAAAAGAGAACTCAATAAAAGTTCTTTCTTTGTCAGGTGGATAGAGGGAGATGGTTTAGGGAATGGGAAGCGACAGAGAAAACCACCTTGTACCCACCTAAACCTACACCTGGAAGCTTTTCTGCCTCCTCCTACTAAATTCCTGGAGCAGAGTTGTTCATTCATAAACATAAGATTGCCTCATTAGCCACACTAAACTGCCTCTGCTATAAATTTTTTTTCCTTTCTCTGTACCTTTAGGTTCTGAGAACTCTCAGTATATATTTTTTTTAAACAGTCTGTCTGATTTTATACCCAGCCTCTAATCTCCAGGCTTCTTTCCTCATTACTTTTCACAGACTCATAGGAGACAATAAAACATAATAAATAAGTAATAGTGCATTTTCATTTAACTGGTACCATTTTTGTGACTACTCTTAGGTGTTGGTGTTTTTTTCACGTTTACTCTGTGAAATGAGTACCCTGAAGAATTTATTCTATAATGCACTGTAATTTGGAGATTGTTAGATTATTTTATCTCCAGCTCAGGTAGTTCAGGTTCCTACTTTCTTGCTTCCCTGTTTATACTTAAATGGAATTTACTTCTCAGTTTGCACTAAGAAGTTGTAATGCACTAAAAAGCGTATACCTTTTAAAAATTAAGAGTTAGTGTAGCATAGTGATTAAGACACAAGACTATTAATACCTGGATTCAAATCATGTTCCACCGCTTACCATGTATGCCATCTTGAGCAAATTATTAAATGTAGGACTTCAGTTTCCTCATTTGTTAAATGGAAATAATAATAGTACCTGTTTCACACATTATAATGAGCATGTTCCCATATTTTGGGAAATTTTTGGCAACATGATTTACAATAATCACTTAATCTTTATTTTATGGTATATTAGTTTCCTAAGGCAAGTGTAACAAAGTACCAAAAATGGGTGGCTTAAAGTAACAGGAACATTTTGTCACTCTGTTCTGGAGGCTTAGAAGTCTAAGGTGTGAGTAGGGCCATGCTTTCTCTGACAGCTCCAGGGGAGGACCCTTCCTTGCCTCTTCCAGCTTCTGGTGTTTTCCATTCCGTGTGTCTTCATATCATCGTCTTCTGTGTGTGTGTGTCTGTTTCTGTGTCCAGATCTCCCCTTTTCATAATAACATCAGTAATATTGGATTAGGGCCAACGCGCCCCGCCCTTGTTTCCACATGAGGTTTCATTCTGAAGTACTGGGCCTTAGCCGGTGTTAGGACTTTAACTTATCTTTTGAGGGAGATACAATTTAACCCATAACATATGGCTATAAATTTATTAAACTTACCTAGCTACATCCCTATTGATGAACATTTAGGTAGTCTACCTTTTAATTTAAAAATTATACTCAAATGCTTGTTTTTACAGAGATATTCATTGCATCATTATTTATAGTAGGAAGTAACTCTAAGTAGCCTAGAGGTCCAGCAATAGGGGAATGTAAAATAATGTTGAAACATCCAGACAGTGGAATTGTAAGTGAAGAAGACATGATAGAAAAGTATATGAGCACAAACTTATATTCTGGGTCACAACAGAGTAACTGGTACCAGAGTATAAGCAATAGAAAAATGTGGGGAAAATTTGAAACAGTTTGTTCTAGTCTTAGACAAAAGATTGCAAGGATTCTGATCCTTGAAAGGAGAGAACAGATGAGAGGGCTTTGTCACCTGGTTCTTCTTGGCCATGCCTCCTCCAGGGGCTTGAGGAACATGGTGGAGACTGGAACAAAGGGATGGAGAACAGCCACAGCCTGGCGGGGGCAGGGGAAGCATTCCTAGTGGCCCAAGGAGGGAAGGAAGCTGGCTTGCTGTAAGAATCACAGATCCATGAGAGGAAGCCAGCCTTTTCTAGTCAACACAGCTTTGCCCAAAGCCCAAAGAAAGCCCGTTTCTTTGCCCAAAGAAACGTCTCCCCTGGCCACAGAGCAGAGCAGCCAGCCTTCTACCTCCTGGAGGAGATGGACACAGGGCAGGCAGGGAGGGCTGTTGCAGGAGAGGATGAAAGTAGTTGTTTCTTGAATGAATAAGAGTGTGTCCAGGGAGGTGGTGTTGAAGATGGCCACAGTGGCCAGTATGGGGAGTCTGGGAGGCCAGGACCCCTCATTACCTCTGCCATAGGGCCAGTCTCCACTTGGCCCTGTGAGCATGGGCAGGGCTGCCCTAAATGTCATGCCAGGCACAGACACCCTTAGGGAAGATTTCAGTGGGTCCATGGATGAGGGTTGGTACATCGATTAGGAGAGGGCAGCCTGAGGGAGTGGTGGCAGAGACCTCTCAGAATTGTAATCAGGGTCCCCAAGGTGAAGAGATGCTGGACCATCCCAAACTGGGAGAGGCCTCTGTTTTGGCAACCCTGAGTCCACCCTTGGTGGGCAGCTCACCCCTCATATACACAGACATGTGAATGGGCCTGCATACATACACAGGGATGTATGCTCAAGTAGATAACCACACACTGATGTGGCCTGCCCCAGCCCACACGCAGCACCACCCTCAGCCTCTGGAGTTCCCCTCTCAAAGACCTGCCTCCAGTGTGCCTACATCTGAGGGTCTCCCCAGCAGGGCACAGGCAGGGTGACTGGACTGCTATGGGCCCTTGAGGGGTGGAAGGGGGTCAGGGAGGCTTGGGGAGGTGGGTGGGGAGGCAGGCTCTGCTGCAGTTCCTGCTGTTTGCCATCAGATCACACTGTGTGCTGAGAGTCAGGCATAGAACAAACTCTACAGACTCCCTTTCTTCCTGGAGGCATTTACTGGAGTAGCATAGGGGAATCAAGTACAGCTCAGCAATTTCATTGGATGGAGGAGACAAAAATCAGAGTGCAGCAAGACTGAGGTGCCTGGAATTTGGGGGCAGAACAATGCAGTTACATCTAGAAAGAACTCCAGAAATCTTCATAGGAGTTTCTTGAGTCTTAGGCTGAATACTAAGCTGTGCATGCCTAGGATGAGACTCCTTGAGGCCAAATACCAAAGAGACTGCTAACTGAACAACATGAGCTTACACAGGGTTGGAAAATATTTAAATTCCAAACAGTGGAAAGAACATAATACCTAGGGCTTTCACTGCAGATGCCAGAAGAGCCAGAAGAGATTAGCCCTAAATTAAAGGCTTCTCTAAGGCAACCCTACAAAGCTTACAAAACAAGTCTTGAAATGATCAAGCTGCTCTGTAGAAACTGCCAGAGAAAAACTAAGCACTCTTATAAAAAAGACAACAAAGTCTACACTCAACAATATGTTTAGTTATATGATGGATTGCTAGATGAGAGAAGAAGCAGAAAAATATGATCTGTAACCAAGAGAAAAATCAGACAGTTGAAACAAACCCAGAAATGATAGTGATGATGGAATTAGCAGGGGAAAATTAAAAACATTTTTTATAGATATGATTCAAGATTTTTTACAAAAATATGAATACCAAAAGGAGGAAAAGTGAAGTATAAAAAGTAAATTAAAATTTAACATGAAAAATATCTTAGCTTAAGTGTAGATAAGAAAAGAAGAAAAAAGTTCAGTGAAATTGAACACAAAGCAATAGAGAATATCCAAACTCAAAGAAAGCTGGTTAAAAAAAAAAAAAAAGGAACACCAGAGGTATCCTGATATAAATACCAGGCAAAGACATAAGAAAAGAAAATTACTGAACAGTGTATCTCATGAGCATAGATGAGGATATTCTTTTTAAAAAATGTTAACAAACAGAACCTAACAGTGTATAAAAGGGAGGTTACTCCAAGAATGCAAAGTTGCTTTAAGATTGAAAATCAATATGCTTCTTCCTATTACCAGACCAGGAAAGAAAAGCAGTCTAATCATCTCTATTGATGCAGAAAGGCAGACCACTGGCCACTGCCCATGAAAGCAGGGATTTTTACTACTATTCAATTTTTCTATCCTTGCTGGGAAAACAGTTTGCAGTTCCTTCTACAGAGGTGTTTTGGATTTTACCTTTTTTAGTCAGAGGGATGACCTTCCAAACAGGATGTCGTCTGTTTACCTTGAAGTTGCTTTCCACAGACCGGGCAGCTCTTTGTTGGTTAGTGGAGAGCTGTTTATGTGCCACTGTCCAAGTGACAATAGAATCTGGCAGCTCCTTGTGCAGTTCCAAAGTCAGTACTAGTGAGAAAGATGCTCCCTTCTCATGAGTATCCCCTCCTTACATTCTACAGGTAGGATGACCCTGTGTAAGCGGATTCCATTATATCATTTAACTCTTCTGGGCATTGTCATCCCCATTAGAGTGTTTCTCTGACGTCACTCAAAAACACTGTGGCTCTTTCAGGTTTGAAGATCGTTGTTTGTCCTTCAGTCATAAGGGTAGCTTCAATTAATGTCAAATAGCAAGGTAGAAAATGCCCTTAAATGGAAATTCTTAGTCCAGAGTCCCAGTAGTCATCTCTGGTAGGCTCACAGGCTTTTGCCGTAACCCCCAGTCTGCCCTTCACATAGGACTGTCACACAGAGAATTTGTCCCTACGAGTCCTCCAGCTTCTGTTCCACACTGCATTGGCTAGGGCAGCCTTCCTCCCCATTTAGCATATCGAATTCACATTGCTTGAAAGAAGGATTTATAGGCTTTCTGTTTTATATTGTTAGGTAGGGAAAACATTCCCCAGTCAGTAAAATGTCCATCCTCATAATACAGTCAGATAAAAGAAATTCACATACTAATTCTCCTATAAACTTTTACCTTAATTCTGTTAATCCTTATATTCCTAACTGTAGCCTCCATTAGGACTTCATCCACAGATTTTAATCTTACAATACTGAGTAGGAGAGTGTTCCCCAGCCAGACATAATCCTTATTTCCATAAAATATTCAGGTAGAAGAGGCACAACTTCTTTCTAGAAAGTCTGTTTAAACATTCCAACTTTCATAATCCTATCAATCCTTACATTTTTATTTTCTCTCAGTCTAATTGTAGCCCACATCAGGGCTTCACCAGTGGGTTTTGGTAACTTCTCTACTTCTTGACTAAATTACCCACTCTTGTGCAAAATTCAAGTCCTCAGAAAGGCGTCAAGCCAAGGAGTCCTGGCCTTTTGTCAGTGTTTGTCTTGAGTAGATGAAACAAATGCCAGTCAGGTTTGGATCCATCTCTAAATGCCATTGGTAACTTTAACCTTTAGTAACCATAGCTCTGACTATACAGACCTTTGTCGGCATGGTGATATCTCTGCTTTTTAATATGCTGTCTAGGTTTGTCATAGCTTCTCTTACAAGGAGCAAGTGTCTTTTAATTTCATGGCTGCAGACACGGCCTGCAGTGATTTTGGAACCCACAAAAAGAAAATCGGTCAGTTTCTACTTTTTCCCCATCTGTTTGCCATGAAGTGATAGGACCAGATGCCATGATCTTTGTTTTTTGAATGTTGAGTTTTAAGCCAGCTTTTTCACTCTCTTCTTTCACCTTCATCCAGAGGCTCTTTAGTTCCCCTTTGCTTTCTGCCATTAGAGTGATATCATCTGTATATCTGAAGTTGTTGATACTTCTCTTGACAGTCTTTATTCCAGCTTGTCATTCATCCAGCCCAGCATTTCACATGATGTACTCTGCATATAAGTTAAATAGCAGGGTAGTAATATTCAGCCTTGATGTACTCCTTGCCCCATTTTGAACCAGTCTGTTGTTCCATGTCCAGTTCTTACTGTTGCTTCTTCACCAGCATACAGGTTTCTCAGGACGCAAGTATGATCCACATAGTCTGGCTTTAGCGTAGTCAGTGAAGTAGAAGTAGATGTTTTTCAGAAAATCCCTTGCTTTTTCTGTGATTCAAAGGATGTTGGCAATTTGATCTCTGGTTCTTCTGCCTTTTCTAAATAAATCCAGCTTGTACATCTGAAAGTTCTCTATTCACATACTGATGAAGCCTAGCTTGAAGGATTTTGAGCATTACCTTGCTATCATGTGAAATGAGTGCAGTTGTACAGTAGTTTGAGCATTCTTTGGCATTGCCTTTCTTTGGGACTGGAATGAAAACTGACCTTTTCCAATCCTATGGCTACTGCTGAGTTTTTCAAATTTGCTGATGTATTGAGTGCAGCACTTTTAACAGCATCATCTTTTAGTATTTGAAATAGCTCAGCTGGAATTCCATCACCTCCACTAGCTTTGTTCGTAGTAATACTTCCTAAGGCCCACTCGACTTCACGTTCCAGGATGTCTGGCTCTAGGTGAGTGACCATACCATCATGTTTATTTGGGTCATTAAGACCTTTTATGTATATTTCTTCTTGTATTCTTGCCACCTCTTCTTAATCTCTTGTGCTTCTCTTAGGTCCTTGCTGTTTTTGTCCTTTATTTTGCCCATCTTTGCATGAAATATTCCTTAGTATTTCCAATATTCTTGAAGAGATCTCTAGTCTTTCCCATTCTGTTGTTTTCCTCTTACTTCTTTGCATTATTCATTTGCAGAAGACTCTCTTATTTCTCCTTGCTGTTCTGTGGAACTCTGCATTCAGTTGGGTTTATCTTTCCCTTACTCCTTTGCCTCTCACTTCTTTTCTTTTCTTAGCTATCTGTGAGGCCTCCTCAGACAACCACTTTGCCTTCTTGCATTTCTCTTTCTTTGGGATGGTTTTGGTTACCGCCTCCTGTACAGTGTTATGAATCTCCGTCTACAGTTCTTCAGGCACTCTGTCTAGCAGATCTAATGCCTTGAATATATTCTTCTCCTCTGCTGTATAATCATAAGTGATTTGATTTAGGTCATACCTGAATGGCCTAGTAGTTTTCCCTACTTTCTTCAATTTAAGCCTGAAATCTACAATAAGAATCTGATGATCTGAGCCATGGTCAGCTCCAGGTCTTGTTTTTGCTGACTGCATAGAGCTTCTCCATCTTCAGCTACAAAGAATATAATAAATCTGATTTCAGTATTGACTGTCTGGTGATGTCCATGTGTAGAGTTGTCTCTTGTGTTGTTGGAAGAGGGTGTTTGATATGACAATACTCTGTTAGCCTAATCCCTTGAATTTATTTGTCACCTCCACTGTATTGGGTCAAAATGTTTTCAAGTCATATGTCTGATAAAGTGCTTGTGTTCAAAATATATCATGTACTCTGAAAACTTATGATAAGAAAACAAAATGAGTAAAAAAAAAACCAAAAGAATGGACAAAAGAGTTGAATAGTCTCTTCAAAGATTTACAGATGACAGGGGGACTTCCCTGGTGTCCTATGGTTAAGAATCTGCCTTGCAATGCAGAGGATGCAGGTTCGATCCCTGGTTGGGAAAGGAAGAGCCTCCGTGCCACAGAGCAACTAGCCTGTGTGCTGGAACTGCTGAAGCCTGCATGGCGCAACTAGAGATCCGTGCATCGCGACAAAAGATCCTGCGGGACACAACGACCTGACACAGCCTGATAAATAATAAATAAATAAATAAATACAAGATTTACGGATGGCAAGTATACACACATGAAAAGATGCCCAACATCATTAGGATATATGTATAGATCAATGCAATGGAATTGAGAGTTCAAAACTAAACCCATTCATCTATGGCCAAATGATTCTTGACAAGGGTGCCAAGACAATTCAGTGGGAAAAGAACGTGTTTTTCAGCCAATCGTGCTGAGAAAACTGAGTAGGAGAAGGCAATGGCACCCTACTCCAGTACTCTTGCCTGGAGAATCCCATGGACGGAGGAGCCTGGTGGGCCGCAGTCTATGGGGTCACAAAGAGTCGGACAGGACTGAGCGACTTCACTTTCACTTTTCACTTTCACTTTTCACTTTCACTTTTCACTTTCACTTTTCACTTTCCTGCATTGGAGAAGGAAATGGCAACCCACTCCAGGGTTCTTGCCTGGAGAATCCCTGGGACGGGGGAGCCTGGTGGGCTGCCGTCTATGGGGTCACACAGAGTCAGACACGACTGAAGCAACTTCGCAGCAGCAGGCAAAAATCTACATCGCAGAAATTAGAACAGTGGTTGCTTGGGATGAGAGGTGCAGGGGAGATTGACTGCAAAGGTGCACAAGGAAACTTATTTTGTTGTTGAAAATATTCTATATCCTGATTGTGTTGGTGGTTACACCAGTGTATCTGTTGTTCTTGTTCAGTATCTCCTGGAGTTTGCTCAAATTCATGTCCAATGAGTCGGTGACATTATCCAACCATCTCATCCTCTGCCTCATATAACTGTAGATTAAATTGGGTGTATTTATGGCATGTAAATTAGACTTTAATAAATATGACTAAAACTAAAAAAATTTAAAAGACATATGTACAGTAAATTCCCTGGTGTTCCAGTGGTTAGGACTCTGTACTTTAACTACTGAGGTTCCTGTTTCAATCCCTGATTGGGGAACTAAAATCCCACAAGCCAAATAGAACAGCCCTCTCCCTACCCCTACCCCCTCCAAAAAGCATGTGTGCAAAAAAAATATTTTTTTAAGTTTTAAAAATGTTTTATTTATTTAGGCTGCATTGGGTCTTCTGTTGCGCGCCAGCTTTTTCTGGTTAAAGCAAGCAGGGCTACTCTTTAGCTGCTGTGCTCAGGCTTTCCATTGCCGTGGTTTCTATTGTTGTAGAGCATGGGCTCTAGGGTGCAAGGGCTAAGTTGCCTCAGGGCATGTGGAATCTTCCCAGACCAAGGATCAGAACCTGTGTCCCCTGCATTGGCAGGCAGATTATCAACCATTGGACCACCAGGGAAGTCCAAAAAAAATTTTTTTTAAATAATGAACATTGGCATATACAATATGACTGCCATTAAAATTATTTTTTAAACGTTGGAAATGAATTAAAGTACCTATCTTACCCATGTTTTGGGGTCAAAGATTTTCTGGACTGCCTGTCTTATGATTTATATATATATATTATAATATATATATAACGTTATGAATGTTGTCTGTGACCTATATGTGAGTCCTGTAGTGTTGTGTAACATCATCGCAGAGACATTTATCAAGCTCTAACTTATGTTAATGGGCAATAATAAAACAGCTTAAATTTAAGCGAATAAATAAAAATTATTCCACAAAAAAGGCAGTAAAGTGTTTTAAGGAAAGCTCTTTCTCCTGTTTTCTTTCAGCCTCAAGGTACTGCAGCATGCTGATTGAGGAAGGAGGGTTGCAGCATTTATACAACATCAAAGAACACGAACAGACTGATCCCCACGTCCAGCAGATTGCTGTGGCCATTCTGGACAGCTTAGAAAAACACATTGTACGCCATGGGAGGCCACCTCCCTGTAAAAAGCAGTCCCAGGCCAGACTAAATTGATAGCCATAGGTAATTGGATAATGGAGTCACAGAAATTCTTTTTGTGATAAGTTCACTTGGAATAGCTTACCCTCTGTGATGTTTTAGGGGTTTCTATGATAAGAGTCATAAGATGAGTATGGGATTGACAATGTATAGTACTGCCCATGTGAACAGTCTCTGATTTGTCTTGTGATTTTTAACTTATTAGGCAAGAAGGGTCTCTTCCTTCATCATTGCCTTTTAGGAAGATTTCCACATCTTTCAGTGTTTGAACTTAACTGTGCTTAAAATTCTACAGTTTTATGATGAAGTTTGCACGAACCCTTAGGCCAGACTTTTCTGATTTTAAAGTCCCTTCCAATCAATTTGCAGCTTCAGATAAGCTGTTAACTTGATTGCTGGCACTGCTTCAGTTGTAAATTTTATACTGCTTCTGTATAAAATGCTTTTATTCTCTGTTTGTGTATCTTTTATAAGATGTCCTTCTTAGTGTGAAAGAATGGAAATCTGAGTCCTACCCTTGTGAAAGCTACTTACTGGCTAGTGCCAGGATGGCTGGCAGAAAATACATTAAAAACTACTAAGGGAGAATAGAGGTTAGGAACTGGGAAAAGGCCTGCTCTTGAGGTATTTTTAAACTGGGACTGGCTAATCTTCTGGAACCCACCTCTCCTAAGACATTGAGCAGTAGCTTGTTCTTCATATTAATTCTTGGAGATGTGGACTGCTGCTTCCTATACAGATTGCAGGTTACTCTCTAGAAATATTTCCCCAAGCTACCATGGTGTAAAATATTACAGCATTCTGTGTTAGAGATTAATTAACTGTCTGAATCTCTTTATGTCATATTGTTGTGAAAAAAATGGTCTCTTGCTAAAACTGACTGTTCTTTTCTATTTCAAAGTCTTTTTGTTCGGTGGAATAGAGACCATATATGGTGTTAACCTGCTCACTTAAAATAATAATTAACAATAGTAAATTTTGCCACAAGAAGTTAATTTTCTTTTGTTTCAAAATATATGTATCTTAATGTTTTCATGTTAGGGAAAGATATCCACGTCTCACTGCCAAAAATAAATAAGAATTAGATGATTGTTAAATGTAATGATTCTAGTTGCAGTGCAGAAAAGGAAGTATTTTGTGATAGATTGTTTTTTAGACAGTTTTCTTTTCTTTAGGAGAGTTGTTATAGTATAGTAAAGAATCAATTATCAATAATGGCAGTTGGGAGGCAGCAAGTCACCAAGAGAGTTATTTTCCATTTTAAATTTCAGTTTGTGAATAAGGTTAACCTGCAGTCTTAGATAACTGCATTTTTTTCATAGATGGCCAGAATGTTTTCAATAGAGATTTTAAATGGTATATTTAAATCATTGTGATCATTCAGAAGCATTTTTATTTAGAAAGGAGCTGGCTTATTAGTATGCTGTTAATATTTTGACATACATGTTTCATACCACTATCACAATAATCATACTTGAATTATTTGGTACTCCTTTACAGAAATAAAAACTAAAAGAAAATAGGTATTTAGAATCACTAAAAACCATTTTAAATTGTGGGTTAATTCTGATTCAAGGAATTTTTATAGCTGTAAGATAAATTTTCACAGGTTAAATATTTCAGAGGAAATGGAAAATTCTTTTTAAAATGTCCCCTTTTCCTGGGTTTTAAATACCTAAGGCAAAATGTCAAAAATAGGATGTCCTACAATAGCTTAGAAGTTGCTAGCTCTGTGGACCATTTCCAGGTCTTCTGGCTTGCGTAGTTAAGGAACAGCCTGTTTGAGAAGTTTGGCTTCAAGTTTCTGTTGTATCCTACTTAAAACAAAAGTACATGCTCCTTGTAGGCAAATTCTAGGTTTTTGTCTTTATAAGTTGTTTTCAAATATGGCTAAAAATGTTGGACATGACTGAGCAACTTTCACTCATTCATATATAAATTATGAGGTGTCACTGGCCTGTCTTTTAAGGTAGAATCTGTTCGGCCTCCTGTTTGCATTTGTACACTAGAATGTAATGGAACTTGGTGCCTTCAAGGGTTACCTCTTCAGTGGGTTAGAGGTGCTGTTTCAAGCACAATTTAGACTAGGGTTGAACCACTCATTGTTCAAATCATTGGTGCACTCAGATATTGCAAATTATCACTACGTCAGTCCACAAACAATAAGGTTTAAACCTACTAAAGGAAATGGAATTAGACTTTTTAGACTATAATGATGCATGTTGTTATCAATGAGTAAAACAAGAGCAGTCTAAAAGCAAAAATAATTTAGGTATATCATTCTTCCCATCAAGTAAGTTTTGCTGTTCTCTTTATACTCTAAAAAATCATTTTGTCCTTTTGTAGTTGAAAAGAAACATAAATCAAGTAGTAATAAGTTACTTTACTCTCTGGTCAAATACTCAGTGGCTACTGATCTTAGTTGAGAATTAAAAAAATCATATCAGACTCACAGACCCAGGAATTGACCTTAAGTGTTGCTGCTTCTCACTCCTGGACAGAAATGCTATTTAGTGGCACTAGTCAATTTAAGTGAATGACCCAGGTGGAGATGAATCCCACAAGGCAACTGTAGAAATTTAATTTCATATCTTTGGTTTGCAAGCTTCCAAAGAATCAAGGATTCATGTTTTAAAACATTGGTCCTGAATATCCAGCCTAGGGAGTTAATCTTGCTGGTGGGACCTTTTGAGTTGGCCCTTTTTCTCCCCAGTCAGTCATTTGGCTGTATTTTAAATTATGCATTGCTCAGGATAGTATTGGGCCATCTTCTAGATCTTTGGGACACATTTTGATGAAAACATATTTTGTTTCACTGTGTGCTGAATTAGGGTAGAATCAGTTAATAAACCTTGGTTTTGGCTTAGTGCTTTAGAATGTCTGACATTCTTCCTCCCCCTGCGCTCCACCCCTTAGGAAACACTGTGCAGCAGTACCCAAGGTTGAAAAAGAGGTCCTGAGTAGCCAGGAAATAAACTTGCTGTATTGTATATGTTGAAACCTACCCTTCTCCTGCCCTCTAATAGTATGTTTACATTATTTGGTTATTGTGCAACTTTTATCTTGAGATAAACAGTATTAAACTGAAGGTGTAAGTTAAAGGCAGTGTCATACTGTCAGCTGATGTGGGCAGTTTTATCTGCATGTTACTTTTTTGGGGACTTTATATGGCTAGGGTTTCCAAGTAGTGTTCTGAGACAACTTACAGAGAGGTTTGCAAACTTATGGTTTCCCTCTGAAATCCACTGTAGCATTGGATATTGAGTATTTAAACGTTACCATCCGCTTTGTATTGACACATTTTTCATTTTTTTGTGTTAACTCATGAACTGTTTATTTAAGTAATAATGCAAATCCAAGCTTCATCCAATGATGAAAATAGCAGTATGATAGAAGATTTTGCTGAGTGTGCTTAAAATGCATAATGGCTTTATCTTCTTTAGTATTTCATAGATTTTGCATGACATGTACACTCCTAATTATGCATTCTGTGGTTTCCAAATCTTAACTGAAGACATTCAATGTTAACCTAAGAAAGAGCTTTCTCTGCCTGTTTTTACCCTCCCCCAGTGTTTTTAATAAATTATGGGAAAATCAATGCTATTTCTCATTTTCTGGATGAAGCAAAGCTCTGCTGGAGAGCACAACCTGACTGTATAGCTAGACAGAATGGCTGTTAAGAATATTTAGAAAATCCAAATATATCAAATTATGAGAAATAATAAATAATTCATTAATAATATGTGCTTAATTTTTGAAGTTACTTTGGAAAATTGTTCAAATTGGGTTCTTTTAAGCTTATTTTAATCAGCTTAGAAGCAAGAAGCTACTTAGCTAATGAAAGCTGTGACATACTTCATAAAAGCAGGAAATTCTTGAGAGCATTTAATAATGGGAGGATGTTATGTCAAGATTTATACTCTCAGATAACCTGTAAGAATAAAATTTTAAATCCCTGACTTTTGTAGCATTCCCACTGTCAAATTCTCACTGACTTGTGAGTGTGGAAAAAGGTATCTTTTGCTTGAATTCTGGTAGAAGAGTTCAACTCTTTTCAAAAGATATGAAAAATTCATTGGAAAATACGTATACATTTCAAAGTCTCTCAGTTATCTGGACTGAAGGCACTGTTCTCACTGTGGCCAGATGAATGGGAGGGTCCTGTACCTGAATCATGCTATATATTAAATCAGGACATCGTTAGGTATTAATGTTGTGTGTACAGATTTTTGTTTGGGGTTGTTGTTTTTTTTTTTTTTTTTTGCTTAAATAAATGTTACAAATTTTATGTAAAGTGCGTCTTGTCTATATTTATTCTAGACATTTGCTTTCAAATTTAAAACTAAGGCAGATTCCTTGGTCATCCACTTATAACAATTGCTTTCTCAATTGGCTTTCTCAAAGGCCAGTGATTTTACTGCAAAAATTTCCAGTGTTTTTTTTTTGTTTTTTTTTTTCAGGACCTGGAACTCCATTCATTCATTTCATTAAATTCCCACGCTAGGTGCTGTTTGGGCTTTCCTGGTGGCTCAGACAATAAAGAATCTGCCTGCAATGCAGGAGACTTGGGTTTGACCCCTGGGTCAGGAAGATCCCTTGGAGAAGGGAATGGCTACCCATTCCAGTATTCTTGCGTGGAGAATTCCATCGACAGAGGAGCCTGGCGGGCTACAGTCCACGAGGTCACAAAGAGTAGGACATGACTGAGCAACTAACACAAACACAGGTACTGTTCATGTGTTGGAACTTACATAAGTCCTTCAGAGAATTTATAGTTTTGTCGAGAAGAGGAAGTAGTAAACAGATAAATATTACATAACACAGACCACTCCACAGTATTTGTTGTAGAGCCACAGAAACTATACCTAATCAAGACTGGGTTCCCATCAGACAGCCCAAGAACACTTCTAAAGAGCATATCTGAGTTGATAGTCATTCACACAACTGTTGAGATAATTAACTGGCATTATTGTTTAAGTCCATTTAGTGAGGGAGGCTACCAAAAAACAAAGTATTATTAGGAACTGCCCACCCTGGCCAGGCACCATAGTAACCATTTGCATGAGTGATTTTATGACAGGAGGTCCTAGTAAGGAACATGGAACTAATAAGCCACCACAACCAGAAGAGTTTGGGAAAAGTCAAAAGGGGATACCATGTATCAGACCACCTCCCAGAATCCTCATTGGCATCCATCGTGGCTGAGCAATGTGTGCGCCACCAGGAAGGAATCAGAGTGACTGGCCAAAGACAACCCGGAAACTAATTCATCACCAAAAACCCGAGACTCTGAGCTACGTGGCAGAACAGTTCTCCCAGATTCCTTTACCCTACTGTTCTCCACCCGGGTGCCCTTTTAATAAAATCTGCTTTGTCAGCACGTGTGTCTCCTTGGACAATTCTTTTCCATGTGTTAGACAAGAGCCCACTCTAGGGCCCTGGAAGAGGTTCTCCTTCCTGCAACAATATAAGAAGCCCATGACCAGGAAGAGTCCTTAATAACTTTAGTTTCAGAAACCTCATTTTATAATTGAAGAAACTAAGTCTTAGGGAAAATCGTTGTTTTTCAGTTGCTAATTCATGTCTGATTTTCTGTGACCCCATGGACTGCAGCACACCAGGCTTTCCTGTCCTTCACTATCTCCTGTAGTTTGCTCAATAATTTAAGAACTCATCATCATTCAGTGATGCTATCCAACCATCTCATTCTGTTGTCCCCTTCTCTTTCTGCCCTCAGTCTTTCCCAGCATCAGGGTCTTAATGCTGTTGCCCAGATCACACAGCAAGTCAGTGACAAACTTTGCATGTCTGTTCTTACTTCCAAATTTACAATCCAATGGTTCCTCTCTCCCCCGTTAGTGCAATAATAGCATGAGATTGCTTAGCTCTTAGACAATTGTGATTAAGCATCAAATGAATGGTACAGAAAAGAATGCACCAAATGGTCGTAAGTGGACATTGACTGTCCTTACTGATGGTGTAGGGCAGCATTAGTGTTTAGATGCCACAGAATTGTTGAATGGTCACTAGAAATACTACTGCTTCACTGATACACAAACGTGAGATTAGATGTATTACAGTGATAGGGTTTTTAAAAATATTTTATTTATTTTTATTTACTTGGCTGTGCTGGGTCTTAGTTCCAGCTCTTGGGATCTTCGATCTTTGTTGGGGCATGCAAGTTCTTTAGTGGCTGCATGGGGACTCTCAGTTATAGCATGTGAGATCTAGTTCCCTGACCAGGGGTGGAACCCAGGCCCCCTGCACTGGGAGTGTGGAATCTTAGACACTGAACCACCAGGAAAGCCACCTTTAAAAGTAGTTTTTAAAATAATTTTTGTAATAAGTATTAGCTTTTCTTAACCCCTCATTGTCTCTTCAATAATTCATTCAATACTAACATGGTATCACTATGGGCCACACATACTGAGGAAGATAAATACCTTTGGACAATATTTAACCAAACAAGTTGTTAAGCTGTGTTGTCTATAGCCAACCTTCAAAAAGAAAAAAAGCAAGACTTTCTCCATTCTCCCCTCTCCCTTACCCTTTCTAGCAGTTTTTATTATGTAGATTGGCCCAGTCTCTTGCTAAATTTAAATTCTTTTCTCCTGAGTTGTCTTTCTACTTCCTGTTCCCTATTCTTAATCTGCATTGTAAGAATCCAATGAACACCTCCGAGTAACTGCATAACTCTTCAAATTGAGAGGAGTGGGTGAATATCAGAAACCATGAGCACTCACATTAATCATTTTTTGTCTTTTTATAATTTAAGATTCTAATGCAGTCTGAAAATTAAGCCTATAAAAGCAAGTCACAGGGTGGGAGTATCGACACGCAGCTCTTGACTTCTAGAAGCAGCCTTTGGAGCAGGTTTGTGGAAATGATACCAGATTTTGCAGATGAGTGGCTTGTTCCTGTGCATTCAGTAAGACAGCTGTTTAAAATCATCATGCAGTGACTCAAAAACTGTCAATAAAGGACTGTCTCTCCTAGACTGTGATGTGACTATAAGAGTAAAGAACAACAACAAAAAACCTCAGCTCTCCTATCACTTTACATCAATACACATTATAAAAGGAACCATTTTCAATGACAAAGCTAGAATGTGATTGTCATATTTCAATATAGGAGTTATCAAACACATGTTCTACCTAATTCTTGGTTTCATCAATTCAGTCTAAAATAAAGCCCTTCAAAACTGGAAATAGTATGAATAATGAGACAAGTACTGTATTTAACCCTCAAACATGTTGTAAGGGAAGAGAATTACTCCTTACTTTATAAATAAGGGGAAGCCTAATGATATGACTTGTCTCATATCACATATATAGAAAGTAATTTGTAAATTAAACCTAGATACTGGTTTAATACCAGCTTCCCCACTCTTTGAAGAATCTTTGCTGATTTGTACAGGCTCAGTAGCGATACCTTTGAATTAAAAAGACAAATGTGGGATTTCCCTGGTGATCCAGTAAGTAGCTAAGAGTCCAGGCTCCCAATGCAGGGGGCCCAAGTTTGATTCTTGGTCAGGAAACTAGATCTCGCTTGCCACAACTAAGAGTTCGTATGCTGCAACTTCAGATCCCACAGGCCTCAAGCCTCAATGAAGATCAAAGATCCTGTGTAATGCAACTAAGACCTGGCACAACCAAATGAATAAAAGTTTTTTTTTAAGACATGTATAATCAAAAAAGTCCTCTGAAACTGGTTCATGAAATAAACCACATTATTGTTTGTGGATACTAGCAATGGATTTAAAGAATCTTCTATTTTAAAGACCTATGGGAACAGATCAACTATGTGATTTGGAGTCAATCAATTACCACTGTGCCAAATTCTATTGTAAGAAGGGTATAATTTCAAATAACACTAGTTTTCAGTACATTCTGATGATTGACTTAGAATTCCATATATCCAGAAAATACATACCGGAAATACATATGCTAAGCATTTTTTGATGTATACTTTTCCAGCTGAGCCTTGCAACAGCCTTGTAAAGAAGATAATTATGACATTCATGGGTAAGGAAATTGTGAGGTATGAAATAACTTTGCCAGGTTCATAGGTTATGAAGTTTCAGAGTCACACGTAAGATTTAAGTCTATCAAACTCTGAAATCTATGCTCTTAAACACTGTGCTATAAAGGGGAAGATCAATTTAACCATTCAGGACAATCTCAAATCTCATTTAAACATTAAGGCCATTCCCACTCACACTTTGGCCTCTCTCAAAGGATGGAACCCATTGACAGTTTTCCAAGTTTATGATTTGCAACCTCACTGGCCCTTAGCGTCATTATTGTAGTGTCTCCTACAATAAAACATAAGCCTTTTACAACTTAGGGAGAAAATTTCCTCCCCAAAGTAATAGGGCTAAAGAGACCAAGAAACCACCACACTGATAGAGATTACTTAAATGTGAAAATATCTGAACATGCCTTATCTAACTAGTATGGAGCTTTAGAAGAGTCACCTGCCACAGACCTCATTTGTATGGAGGTCTCCAATCAAAGGGGCACTGACCTTGAGCACTGCTGCTGCTGCTAACTCACTTCAGTTGTATCCAACTCTGTGCAACCCCATAAACGGCAGCCCACCAGGCTCCCCCGTCCCTGGGATTCTCCAGGCAAGAATACTGGAGTGGGTTGCCATTTCCTTCTCCAATGCATGAAAGTGAAAGTGAAGTCACTCAGTCATGTCTGACTCCTAGTGACCCCATGGGCTGCAGCCTACCAGGCTCCTCTGTCCATGGGATTTTCCAGGCAAGAGTACTGGAGTGGGTTGCCATTGACTTCTCCGTTGAGCACTGAGACATTTCCAAATAATTGTATAAACAACTCTCATCAGAACCTCCCATCCTTTGAAGCTCTAAACCAACTCCCCTGTCGTATTAAGCCAGTATGTAAACCTTTCCCCACAGCTGTTCCAGGAGTTAGTTTCTATGTAGGTTATTCCCATGTGTGTAATAAAATTTCCCCTTGTTTACCTACTGTCAGTCAATTTATAGGTCTCCTTCCACCTCCAACAATCGGACCTAAGTTGGTAGAGGAGTTTTTCCTCTCATAAGCCTTCACAATAAGTTCATTAAAAAAAAATGTTAAAACTAATAAACACGGAGAGAGAATGTTGGAATAAAGGACAGTACTTTAAATGGATGCATGTAGTTTTATATGTATCACTTGCCCTTATTTTACTCATTTTCTGCCCACCTGTGATAACTTAAAGACAAAAAGAGTCTTTTTGGATGGGCCTTAGAGAATAATTTCCTTAATTTCGTTTCCCTGGAGTGGTTTGTCTTTCTTCAAGTTCACTACTTCAGTGTGTTACCTTTTACTAATCAAATTAGCAAAGAGGGAGACTGGGGCTTCCCAGAGGGCTCAGTGGTAGACTTCCTGCCAATACCTGAAGAGATGTGGGTTTGATCCCAGGGTGGAGAAGACCCCCTGGAGGAGAACGTGGCAACCCCGCTGCAGTATTCTGCCTGAAAAATCCCATGGACAGAGGAACCTGGCGTGCTACAGTCCAGAACTCACAGAGTCGGACAAGACTGAGTGACTGAGCACAGTGGGAGACTAGTCAAGAGGGAGATCTCAGAACTCCAGGCTGCCCCTCCCTAAATACAGGAAGCCTTTTCTTTAGGGCCATTGATACTTTGTACTGCTCTGTGATTCCAGTTCCTTTATTTTCTAAGCAGGCTCTTCCTATAGTAATACAGGTTTTACTGCTGATCACTACAATAAGAAAAATAAACCAGAGCTACAGACTTGGATAAGACAAAGACTTAATAGCTAGTCTTTGTGTTTTTGATGCCCAGAAAGCGACAGTTGATAAACGTCTCAGAGCTTCAAATGACC
This sequence comes from Bos indicus, assembly GCF_029378745.1. Taxonomy (NCBI): domain Eukaryota; kingdom Metazoa; phylum Chordata; class Mammalia; order Artiodactyla; family Bovidae; genus Bos; species Bos indicus. The sequence continues at coordinate 93,791,605 of NC_091762.1, read as the reverse complement.
CTTTTCCTTAGAAATTATCCTGTCTACTAGAAAGCACAAAACTGACACAGGCAGTGTTGATCTCTTAGTTTTTGAAATTCGGTAAGTTTGGTATTCCAGAAGAGGAAGTGAAGCTCACAGGGTACTACCCAAAGGTAAGGTGGAGATGGACTCTGAATTCAGGCTTTTTTGACATCAGAGCTCATGATCTTTCCCCTGTATTTCATGCCAGTTGTTGTTGAGCAGCTCAGTCGTGTCCAACTCTTTGTGACCCCATTGACTACAGCATGCCAGGCTTCCCTGTCCTTCACCATCTCCCGGAGCTTGCTCAAACTCATGTCCATTGAGTCAGTGATGCCATCCAACCATTTTGTCCTCTGTCGTCCCCTTCTCCTGCCTTCAATCTTTACCATGCCAACATAGCTAAAGAAAATTTACAAAGTTCTTAAAGAAATCCAACCATGATCTAAAGAATCTTGACTATAGTTTTCTCATTGCATTGCAGAAGTTTAATTTCTTAAGACTTTCCAATTTATCTGTTCCTGCACTATCCTTTGCCCATTCTTCAGAGTTGTCAGGAAAAGGGAGGGGAATGTCAGGGAAGGGCTCTCTAAAGGAAGTGAGGTCTCAGTGAAATCTGAAGGATTAATACGAATTACTTAGAAGGGGGAGGTAGCATGGACAACAATGAATGTGCCAAAGTACAAGTCTAGAACTGAAACAATTTCGCTATATGATGTTAAAATGAGAATGCAAAGTGAAATGAAAGTGTTCGTCACTTGTATCTGACTCTTCACGACCCCATGAACTATAGCCCACCAGGCTCCTCTGTCTATGGAATTCTCCAGGAAAGAATACTTGAGTGGATTGCCATTCCCTTCTCCAGGGAATCTTCCCAACCCAGGGATCAAACCCAGGTTTCCTGTATTGCAGGCAATGTCTTTACTATCTGAGCCAGAATACTAATAATTTAAACTAGAGATACAACCAGGAGCCAGATCATGAGGATGATCTAAGCCATCCTAAGAAGTTTGGGTTTTATTCTGAGGACAATGGGGAGACATGGAAGTGTTTTAAACTGGGGAGAAACATCATCAGATTTGTGTTTAGGTAGAATACTCATTTTAGGTGCGTAAAAGATTGGTTGGGATGGGTCTGGTAATGGATCAGTTAGGAGCATAAATCATCAGAAATTATTGAAGTGGAAAACTGGAGACTAGGTAGGGGATGGATATCGGAGAAGGCGATGGCACCCCACTCCAGTACTCTTGCCTTGAAAATCCCATGGACGGAGGGGCCTGGTGGGCTGCAGTCCATGGGTCGCTAGGAGTCAGACACGACTGAGCGACTTCACTTTATTTTTTCACTTTCATGCATTGGAGAAGGAAATGGCAACCCACTCCAGTGTTCTTGCCTGGAGAATCCCAGGGACGGGGGAGGCTGGTGGGCTGCTGTCTATGGGGTCTCACAGAGTCGGACACGACTGAAGCGACTTAGCAGCAGCAGCAGCAGGGGAGGAAGGGCAGGAAGCACAGTTTATGACAAAAATTTGTTCTTCCCTAAGTAGCTGCAACCTTGCCTCTGATTTTGGAGACAAACTTCCTTTTACAACTACAATTGATTTTTTCCAGGTAGCCATTACACTTTTTTTTTTCCCCCCAACAAATAATACTGGCTACCTTCTGTAAGTTAGGCACTATTATTTTTAGTCACTAAGTTGTCTGACCCTTTTGCAATCCCATGGACTGTAGCCCACCAGGCTCCTCTTTCCAAGGGATTTCCCAGGCAAGAACACTAGTTCAGTTCAGTTGCTCAGCTGTGTCTGACTCTTTGCAATCCCATGGACCACAGTATACCAGGCTTCCCTGTCCATCAGCAACTCCCAGAGCTTGCTTAAACTCATGTTCCGTCGAGCAGGTGATGCCATCCAACCATCTCATCCTCTGTCGTCCCCTTCTCTTCCTGCCCTCAATCTTTCCCAGCATCAGGGTTCCTTCCAATGAGTCGGTTCTTCGCATCAGGTGGCCAAAGTACTGGAGTTTCAACTTCAGCATCAGTCCTTCCAATGAATATTCAGGACTGATTTCCTTTAGGATGGACTGGTTGGATCTCCTTGCAGTCCAAGGGACTCTTAAGAGTCTTCTACAACACCACAGTTCAAAAGCATCAATTCTTTGGCTCTCAGCTTTGTTTATAGTCCAACTTTCACATCCATACATGACTACTGGAAAAACCATAGTTTTGACTAGATGGATCTTGGCTGGTAAAGTAATGTTGCTGCTTTTTAATATGCTGTCTAGGTTTGGCATAGCTTTTCTTCCAAGGAGGAAGCATCTTTTAATTTCACGGCTGCAGTTACCATCTGCAGTGATTTTGGATCCCTCCAAAATAGACTGGGTTGCTATTTCCTTTTCCAGGGGATATTCCTGACCCAGGGATCAAACTTGCATCTCCTGTATCACAGGTTAATTCTTTACCACTGAGCCACCAGGGAAGTCCCTTGGCACTATTTTACACCTGGGTATAACAAAGTCTTTTCCCTCATGTTAGTTCAGTTCAGTCATTCAGTCATGTGCAACTCTTTGCGACCCCATGCACTGCAGCACACCAGGCTTCCCTATCCATCACCAACTCCTGGAGCTTGCTCAAACTCATGTCCATAGAGTCAGTGATGCCATCATCATCCTCTGTAATCCCCTTCTCCTCCTGCCTTCAAACTTTCCCAGCCTCAGGGACTTTTCCAATGAGTCAGTTCTTCACATCAGGTGGCCAAAGTACTGGCACTTCAGATTCAGCATCAGTCCTTCCAATGAAGACTCAGGACTCATTTCCTTCAGGATTGACTGGTTTGGTCTCCTTGCAGTCCAAGGGCCTCTCAAGATTCTTCTCCAACACCACAGTTCAAAAGCATCAATTCTTTGGTGCTCAGCTTTCTTTATTGTCCAACTCTCACATACATACATGACTACTGGAAAAACCATAGCTTTTGATGGACCTTTGCTGGCAAAGTGATATCTCTTCTTTTTAATATGCTGTCTAGGTTGGTCACAGGTTTTCTCCCAAGGAGCCAGCATCTTTTAATTTCATGGCTGCAGTCACCATCGGCACTGATTTTGGAGCCCCCCAAAATAAAGTCTGTCACTGTTTCCATTTTTTCCCCATCTATTTGCCATTAAGTGATGGAACTTGATGCCATGACCTAATTTTTTTGAATTTTGAGTTTTAAGGCAGTTTTTTCACTCTCCTCTTTAACTTTCATCAAGAGACTCTTTAGTTCTTCTTCACTTTCTACCATAAGTGTGGTATCATCTGCATACCTGAGGTTATTGGTATTTCTCCCAGCAATCTTGATTCCAGCTTGTGCTTCATCCAATCTGGCATTTCACATGATGTACTCTGCATAAAAGTTAAATAAGCCTTACTGATAAGGCAATATTTGAGCTAAAATTTGAAGGAAGTAAGAGAGATATCCATGAATATAACAAGCAGTCCAATGGTGCTGGAGTAGAATAAATAAAGGAGAGAATGGCAGAAGATGAAGCAAGAGAAGGGCATGGAAAGAACAGATTATGTAGAACCTTGGAGAACACCATCCTTATGAATCTTTATATTCTGCCTGAGATGGGAAGCTATTGGAGGATTTGGGGTAGAGGATGACATGATGTTTAAAGTGATCACTCTAGTTGCTATGTTGGGAAGAGATTTTAATGGAACAAGCCTGAAAGCTGGGGAACCAGACAGGAGGATAGACAGGAGGATATTGTAAGAATCCAAGTTGGTTCTGACAGGGGCTTGGACCAGGTTAGCAGGTGGGAGAGATAAGAGATAGTCCTTGGATATATTTTAAAGACAGAGTCGATAGGATTTCCTAACAGATAGGATATTGGATATAAGAATAAGAGAGGAGTTAAAAATTATTTCCAAGGTTTTGTCACAAGCAACAGAAAGGAAGGAGTTGCCATATACTAAAATAGGAAAAGCAGATTAGGGTAAGGACAACAGGAGTTTACTTTTGGACACATTAGGCTATTTTGATAACCAGGTGTATATGTTGAATAAACCACTGAATGTATCACTCAAGTTCAAAAGCAGGGTACAGTCTAGACATAAAACATGGATATATCAGCATATAAATTTCTTTTAAAGTTATGAAACTAGACAAAATTACCACAAGGAAGAGAGATTGGATAGGGAAGACATATACAAGTACAGAGTCTTGGGGGTACACAAAGATTTAGAACTATGGGTGATGAGAAATCAAGAGGATGAGAAGGAGCAAAAATGAGGTAGGAGGAGAAGAGAAGAAAGAGGAAGGCATGGGAGAGGAGGAGGAAGAGAAGATGCATCCTGGAAGCCAAATGGAGAAAGGGAGGAAGAAATGATCACCTGGGTCAAATGCTGCTGAATAAATAAGATGAGAGAAGAGTGACAACTGAATTCAGCAACCTGGACGTTGAGAAGAATGGTTAGTGGAGTGGCAGGGGAGAAAGAAAAGGGTAAGAAAAAGATTGGAGACAGCATGTACAGACCACATTTTGGATAAGTTTTGCACAAAAGGGTGAAGAGATATGAGGGCAAGACCTGAATAGGTATTAAGTACTAGAAATTAGGTCAAAAGAAGTTTTTTTTTTTTTTTTTTTTAATTATGGGAAAAGTATCAGCTGGTGGCAATGATCCAAGAAAGGGGAAAAAATAATTCAGGAGAAAGAAAGGATGTTGCTGGATGATGTCTTTGAATAAGCAAGAGATGAGACTTGTTGCAGAAGCCCAGAACTAGCCAAATTGCCAATATCCATTGGATCATAGAAAAAGCAAGAGAATTCCAGAAAAACATCTGCTTCTGTTTCATTGACTACGTTAAAGCCTTTGACTGTGTAGATCACAACAAACTGTGGAAAATTCTTAAAGAAATCAGAATATCAGACTACCTTACCTGTCTCCTGAGAAACCTATATGCAGGCCAAGAAGCAACAGTTAGAACCAGACATGGAACAATGGACTGGTTTCAAATCGGGAAAGGTGTACATCAAGGCTATATATTGTCACCCTGCTTAACTTATATGCAGAGTACATCATGAGAAATGCCAGACTGGATGAAGCATAAGCTGGAATAAAGATTGCCAGGAGAAATATCAATAACCTCATATATGCAGATGACACCACCCTTATGGCAGAAAGCAAAGAGGAATTAAAGAGCCTCTTGAAAAAGGTGAAAGAAGATAGTCAAAAAGTTGGCTTAAAACTCAACATTCAAAAATCTAAGATCATGGCATAACTGGTTCCATCACTTCATGGCAAATAGATGGGGAAACAATGGAAACAGTGACAGACTTTATTTTCTTGGGCTCCAAAATCACTGTGAACTGTGACTGCAGCCATGAAATTAAAAGATGCTGGCTCCTTGGAAGAAAAACTATGACCAACCTAGATAGCATAGTAAAAAGATCACTTTTTACATCACTTTGCCAGCAAAGGTCCATCTAGTCAAAGCTATGGTTTTTCCAGTAGTCATGTATGGATGTGAGAGTTGGATGATAAAGAAAGCTGAGCACCAAAGAATTGATGCTTTTGAACTGTGGTGTTGGAGAAGACGCTTGAGAGGCCCTTGGACTGCAAGGAGACCAAACCAGTCAATTCTGAAGGAAATGAGTCCTGAGTCTTCATTGGAAGGACTGATGCTGAAGCTCCAATACTTTGGACACCTGATGTGAGGAGCCAACTCCTTGGAAAAGACCCTGAGGCTGGGAAAGATTGAAGGCAGGAGGAGAAGGGGATGACAGAGGATGAGATGGTTGGATGGCATCACCGACTCAACGGAAATGAGTTTGAGCAAACTCTGGGGGATGGTGAAGGACAGAGGAGCCTGGTCTACTGGAGCCCATGGCGTTGCAAAGTGTCAGACATGACTGAGCAACTGCACAGCAACAACAAAGAGTATAAAGAGTTCATGGTAATAGGATAGAAAGCCTGTAGTAGTAGATGGGTAGATACGATGGTTGGAGCTTAGAATTCTTTTTTTTAATATTTATTTATTTGGCTGCTCCAGGTCTTAGTTGCTGCATGTGGGATCCAGTTCCCTGACCAGGGATCAAACCTTGGCCCCCTGCATTTCGAATGTGGAGTTTTAACCACTGGACCACTACAGAAGTCCCTAGAATGTTCTTTTTGATTCTTTTTTTTTTCAGTGAAAGAGGAAATTGACAGTATGATTAGGGGAAGAGGTGTTCAAGATTTGAGGACGAAAGTTATAAAATAGTCTTAAAAAATACTCTACTATAAAATTAAATTAAAAAGTACACCTGAAACTAACACAGCATTGTAAATCAACTATACTTCAATACGAGGCTTCCCAGGTGGCACAATGGTAAAGAGTCTGCCTGCCAATGCAGGAGACACTGGGTCAGGAAGATCCCCTGGAGAAGGGAATGGCAACCCACTCCAGTATTCCTGCCTGGAGAATTCCAGGGACTGAGGAGCCTGGCAGGCTACAGTCCATGGGGTCACAAGGAGTCGGACACGCCTGAGCGACTGAACAACAATCAAGGACTTGTTCTCTGTCAAGCATTTTCATGTGTTTTACATAAATTTTTTTTTTTCTTTTTCTTTTTTAACGCGCAGTTTGTAGGATCTCACTTCCCCAACCCGGGACTGAACCGAGGACAAGGTCGTGAAAGCGTGGAATCAAAACTTTTAGACCACCAGGGAGCTCGCTACATACACTATCTTATTTATAAGGCATTCTCATCCCATTTTACTGATGAGGAAGTTGAGCTTTAGCGAAATTAAGAAGCTTGTCCAAGAGCAGGCATTCCAATGCAGTATTCAAATTCAAGGCTCCCTACTCTTAACAACTATCCTTTTCCAAGACATCCCTTCTGTTAATTTTACTAGTGTACTAATTTATTGCTCTCTTTCACGGTTTCTTGGAGCAGATTATAAGGGTCTTCTTGATACTTTTTAGGTCATAAGAAACAAGAGAAGTGCTATTGCCAGTTCTAAGAGAAAAGTCTTTTAAAAATATATTTTTAAATGTATGCATTTAAAATATCCCTCAATATCCATGGGTTCTCTATCCCCGGATTCAACGTCCATGGAACATGTTCAGAAAAAAAGTTTTCTTGAGGTTTCAAAAAGCAAAATCTGAATTTGCTAGTACCAGCAAATTATATGTAAATATACAGAATTTACAGTGTATTAGTTATACTAGTATGAGCAAGCTACAAGTCATTTCAAGTATACAGGAGGAAGTATGTAAGTTATACCCAAATACTCCTCTTTTTTATAAGGCACTTCAGTTTCACGGGATTTGGTTATGGTGGACCCTGAAATCAATGCCCCTGGGGACAGAGAGGGACCACCATATTGTTTCCCAACTCCACAGAGCTGGTCCATGGGCGTGCCTTTGACGGGCAAAGGGAACGTGGTATTGAACCCTATGGCGTAGGTTTTGTGGGAGACTTGGGCATAGACGTGGGGGTAGGAGTTGAGTTGTCTGTACGGCGTGAAGGAGGTGGAAGGAGAACAGCTGGGTCCTCACCGGATGGAGTGGTGGGTGGCCGGGGTGGGGGTGGTGAGGCCCGTCCTGGGGGCGGGGTCTACGGTGGGCGAGTGCGCGTCGCCGCGCCCGGCATTTCAAACCTCGCGGCTTGATCGCTGAGTGTCAGCTCGCGGGTGTTGCTCAGCTGCTTCCTGGCGCGGGTCGAACTCTCGCGGGATCCAGGCCCACCTCGACGGCAACTCTCTCCTCGACGCCTCACAGTCGCCATGGTTCACTTCTTGCACCCGGGCCTTTCGCCCCGGACCATCGTCCCTCCGGACGCTCGGAAGGATGTTCTAGGCTTCCTCGTGGTGCAGGTGAGCTCCGAGGAGGGCAAGAATCGGGGGTAGGAAATGGAACGCGAACCTCGGCTGGACGTCAGCCCTGGGCGAGCACGGCAAGTCGTCGGGGACCGTGCGGAGACATTTTTGGCTCGTTTGACCTACGCGGGGGGTAACGTCTGAAGAGGCTGAGCCCCTGTTAGGCTTCTGTGTTCAGATGCTGGGAAGTGCTTGTCGGAGAGGAGTTTTCCGCCCGGGGCGTCCCAGCCTCCGAGCGCGCCGACCCTGCGCAGCGGAGGAGTGGCGGGGTGTGTCCCGCCTCCCGCTTGACCTTGGGCGGGTCTTCTCCTCTGGTCCCCTTGGTTCTCCTGTGTAAGTGAGTGCGTGCGTGCTAAGTCGCTTCAGTCGTTTCCAACTCTTTGCGACCCTAGGGACTGGAGTCCACCAGGCTTCTCTGTCCATGGGATTCTCCAGTAAGAATACTGGAGTGGATTGCCATGCCCTCCCCCAGGGGTATCTTCCCTACACAGGGATCGAACGCGTCTCTCCTGTCTCCTGCATTGGCAGGCGTATTGACTAGCGCCTCCTGGGAAGACTACGTGCAAGCGCGGGCGACAGCTATTTTGCAAGGTGGTGTTAAGTTTAGACGTAAGCACTGGGCGTGGCTTTATGCTTGGCCCGTGGCATTTATTGTCATCCTGCGCCCAAATGCCTTAAACTTCAACTGTTCCCTAACGTATGTTGGGGACTTGTTGCTCCCCAGAGTATGCGACCTGTCGGTCCTGGGATTGTTAATAGAAAGAGCCCGCCTGGAAGAACTGGAACCCCAAAGTGAAATTCCTAAAATTCCATGTGTTCTTTTCGGCCCCGCGCACCGTTTCCCTCGGAATGCCTTTCAAACGAAATTGAGCAACACGCAAACCAAAAGAGTGTGTATTTGGAGCCTACTGTGTATCAGTTGTCGCATTTCTAAAATCTCTCGGATTTTTTGGTAGGCATTGATGGTCTCCATTTTACTAGTGTGTAGGAAAATTGAGAACCCTTGACTTGCTCAGGATCTTGAACCTGACATCATTTCTGATGTGATTCCATATTCTACAAAACCCCAAGGGCCTCCCTTCTTAGAACTCAAAATCTAGTGAACCCATATAGTATGGAGGAAAGGAAATATTCTGATTGAGGTTGCACTTTACACACTAACGCCTTGTTGGCCTTTGTGTCCTGCAGAGATCTAACCTGTAATCCTGTAGACCCTTTTGGACTCACTTTTAAAAGCTTCTTAAATAATGCATACATTTATTTGTTATTGTTCAGTTGCTAAGTCCTATCTGGCTCTTTAGCGATCCGACGGGCAGCAACACTGCTCCACTCCCCTGTCTTTCACTCTCTCCTGGAGTTTGTGCAAATTCACGTCTTGTCTTTTGGGTTGGTGATGTTCTATCTCATCATCTTATCCTCTGCCTCTCCCTTCTCCTTTTGCCTTCAATCTTCCCCGGCATTGGTCTTCCCTGTTAGCTCAGTTGGTCAAGAGTCCGCCTGCAATGCAGGAGATTCCTCGGTAGGGAAGATCTGCTGGAGAAGGGATAGGCTACCCTCTTCAGTATTCTTGGGCTTCCCTTTTGGCTCAAGAATCTGCCTGCAATGCCGGAGACCTGGGTTCTGTCCCTGGGTTGAGATCACCTGAAAGAAGGGCAAGGCTACCCTCTCCAGTATTCTGGCCTGGAGAATTCCATGGACTGTAAAGTCCATGAGGTCGAAAAGAGTCAGACAGGACTGAATGACTTTCACTTTCCCAGCATAAGGGTCTTTTCCAGTGAGTCAGCTTTTTGCCTTAGGTGGCCAAAATATTGGAGTTTCAGCTTCAGCATCAGTCCTTCCAATGAATATTTAGGGTTGATTTCCTTTAGGATTGACTGGTTTGATCTTGCTGTCCAAGCAACTCTGAAGAGTCTTCACTAGCACCCCAATTTGAAAGCATCAATTCTTTGGCACTCAGCCTTCTTTATCGTCCAACTCTCACATCCGTATATGACTACTGGAAAAACCATACCTTTGACTATTTGGACCTTTGTCGGCAAAGTGATGGCTCTGCTTTTTGATACTCTGTCTGGGTTTGTCATAGCTTTCCTTCCATAGCACAGGCGTCTTTTAATTTCATGACTGCAGTCACAGTCTGCAGTGATTTTGGAGCCCAAGAAAATAAAGTTTGCCACTGCTTCCACTTTTTCTCTTTGTCATGAAGTGATGGGACCAGATGCCGTCATCTTAGTTTTTTGAATGTATACTGTTGGGGTATGAGGTTGAAAGACGAGAGTGAAAAAGCTGGCTTAAAATTCACCATTTTAAAAACTAAGATCATGGCGTCTGGTCCCATCACTTCATGGCAAACAGGAGGAGAAAAAGTGGAAGCAGTGACAAAACCAGACTGGATGAAGCACAAGCTGGAATCAGGATTGCCAGGAGAAATATCAGTAACCTCAGATACACAGATGATACCGCCCTTATGGCCAAAGTGAAGAGGAAGTAAAGAGCTTTTTTTTTTTTTTTAAAGAGCCTCTTGATGAAAGTGAAAGAGGAGAATGAAAAAGCTGGCTTAAAACTCAACATTCAAAAAATGATGATCATGGCCTCTGGTCCCATCACTTCAAGGCAGATAGATGGGGAAAAAATGGAAACAGTGACAGACTTTATATTCTTGGGCTTCAAAATCACTATAGATGGTGACTGCAGCCATGAGATTAAAAGATGCTTGCCCCTTGGAAGAAAAGCTATGACAAACCTAAACAGTATATTAAAAAGCAGAGACTACTTTTCCAGCAAAGGTCGGTCTAGTCAAAGCTATGGTTTTTCCAGTAGTCATGTATGGATGTGAGAGTTGGATGATAAAGAAAGTTGAGCACCAAAGAATTGATGCTTTTGAACTGTGGTGTTGGAGAAGACTCTTGAGAGGCCCTTGAACTGCAAGATCCAACCAGTCAATCCTAAAGGAAATCAGTCCTGAATATTCATTGGAAGGACTGATGCTGAAGCAGAAGCTCCAATACTTGGCCACCTGATGCGAAGAACTGACTCATTTGAAAAGACCCTGACGCTCAGAAAGACTGAAGGCAGGAGGAGAAGGAGACGACAGAGAATGAGATGGTTGGATAGCATCACCTACTCGATGAATATGAGTTTGAGAAGCTCCAGGAGTTGGTGATGGATAGGGAAGCCTGGTGTTCTGCAGTGCATGGGGTCCCAAAGAGGCTGAGTGACTAAACGGAACTGAACTTTCACCCTTATCAAGAGGCTCTTTAGTTCCTCTTCACTTTCTGTCATTAGAGTGGTATCGTCTGCATATCTGAGGTGGTTGCTATTAGTCCAGCAGTCTTGATTCCGTCTTGTGATTCATCCAGCCTGACATTTGTTTGTAGCTAATGGAAAAGCTGAGTTGTTAATGTATGTCCAAGCACAGCATGTCAGGTACATTTTTTGCTGCCACTGGCGTAATTGAAATGCAAGGTTTTCTTTAGAAAAGTGATCAGACTAATTCATTTCTGTGTGGGTCATTTGGTTAAGATTTTTAGTTAATTTAAAAAATTGTACAATTCATGAATACTTTTCCTTTAGATTTCTCTGTTGTTTTAAATGTTATTTAGCAATGTTTTGTAGTTTTTACTGTAAATGTCTGTTACATATTTTGTTAAATTTATCCCTGTTTTTGTTAGTACTGTGAATATTTTTTAAAAGTTTGTAGTTTGGGGGGTGTATTGATCTTGTATCTTATGACTTTGCTCAAGCTACTTTAAAAAAAATAGAAAAAAATTTAATCAAAAGTTGGTTCTTTGTAAAGATCAATAAAATTGCTAGATCTTTAGCCAGGATAACCAAAGGAAGACTGAAATAACCAATATCAGAATGAAGGAGCTACTGTCACTACTGATGTAAAGCCACATATATTGTTTTTTTTTTTTTTTTATGTTTTCTTAAGATTTTCTTTATAATCTGTTATCTGCAAATAAAGACAGCTTTACTTATTCCCTTTCAATCTGTGCTTTATATTTCCTTTTCTAAAAAATGCAATATCTAGGACTTTTTGTAGAATGTAAGAGAAAAGTAGTGAGAAGAGACATCTTTATATCATTCTAGCTCTTGGTTTTCCCATAGATGCCTTTTATCAAATTAAGGACGTTTTCTTCTATTCTTAGTTTGCTGATTTTTTTTTTGTTTTTGCTTTTTTCAATCATGGATATCATGAATGTGTTTTGAAATGTGTTGAAATACTTTCTCAGCATATATTAAGGACGTATGTTTTTGTTCTTTATTGTGTTGATGTGGTAGGTTTTATTGATTGTGAATTTAACTTGACATTGTTGGACCTTAGTTCCTGGACCAGGAATTGAACTCTCACCTTTGACAGTGAAAGCTGAGTCCTAACCACTAGACTGCCAAGGAATTCCCTCCATTGAGTTTTTTTTTTTCCAGTTGATTATTTTAAAAGTTTCATTCTACCTTTTCTGTTGACTTACTAGTTCTCTTCCTCTTCTCTGAATGGTCACACAAAGCTAACAGTTTTTAAAATGTGGACTGAAGACCTCTGGGGTCTCTAAGACCCCATTCTGTTTCGTTAAGCCTCACATTAATGAAATTTGCAAAGATGTAAAACAGTGCTGCCATTGTCACTAAACTTTTAAAAATTCTTTCTGAAAATACAGCTCTTTAAAAAAACTGTTCTTTATTGGGAACTTCCTGGTAATCCAGTGGTTAGGACTTGGTGCTTTCACTGCTGCGGGTGCAGGTTCAGTCCTTGGTCTGGGAACTAAGATCCCACAAGCCATGTGGTGTGACTGGGAAAAGAAAATGTTCTTTGTGTGAACATGTGATTGGTTTAATTTTTATTATTTCTGAATGAAATATTTTAAAGATTTCTTAGTTTTAACTTATAATACAGTAAATGTTGATATATATAATCCAGTTTTTTAAGAGTACTGTTGGTGCTAAGACTAAAAAGTTTGAGAGTCACAGCTCTAGGTTTTAAAATGTACACGTTTTGGAGAAGGAAATGGCAACCCACTCCAGTATTCTTGCCTGGAAAAGTCCATGGACAGAGGAGCCTGGCAGGCTGCAGTCCATGGGGTTACATGACTGAGCATGTGTGCATGAGGGTGGAGGGTCACGGGTTGGTAGCAATAAACTGGTAGAACTAAAAAAAAAAAAATTGTACACGTTTGACTTACTGCACTACTTCTAAATATATCACTTCAGCTTACAACAGTGTTCTTTGATTTTCTCCCCTCTTTCCTCTCCTTTGTACTGTTTAAATAATACATTTTACTTTTCTAAGTTGCACAGTATATTGTTTTTACTTTTTCTTTGATGAGTTATTAAAGAAATTAGGAAATAAGAAAAATAGTTGTATATTTATCCACATGCTCCTGTTTCCAGTACTCTTCCCTTTTCTCTAGATCCCAAATATCCATCCTGTATAATGTTTCTTTACCTAAAGAACATTTTACCTTTCTTATAGTGTAGATCTGCTGATGATAGGTTCTTTCTACTTTGTCTGAAAATATCTTTATTTTACCTTTATTTTTGAAAGATATTTCAATGCACTTAGCTTTTCTTCCTACTGCACTTAAATTTTTTAGAAAATTTTATTTATTTAGTTGGATCTTTGTTGCTGCACAGGGTTTTCTTTAGTTGTGGTGAGCAGGGGTGTTCTGGTTGCAGTGCAGGGCCTTCTCTTGTTGCTGAGCACAGGCTCTAGGATGTGCGGGCTGCAGAAGCTTGGTGTGTAGGCTCAGTTGTGGCTCTGGGGCTCTAGAGCACAGGCTCAGTAGTTGCGGCACGTAGGCTTAGTTGCTCTGAGGCATGTGGGATCTTCACGAATCAGGGATAGAATCCATGTCTCTTGCTCTGGCAGGTGGATTCTTTATGACTCAGTCACCAGGAGAGCCCTCTACAGCACTTTAAAAGTGTTACTTCATTGTCTTTTGGCTAGCATTGCTTCTGATGAAAATTCAGTGGTCACATTTTTTCGTTTTAAACTGTCCACAGTACCTCTAGCTCCCTCTGCCCCACCCCTAGCTTAGATTTTTCTTTTTATCATAGGTTTTTAGCTATTTGTCATGTTGTAGTGTCTTTTATTTCACTTTGGGTCCATTCTTGCTTCTGGGATCAGTTGGTTGATATTTTGCATCTAATTTCAGTATTTTTTGACTTTTTAAAAAAGAAAGTTATTAAGTTTATTGTTTTTTGTACCTGGCGAATTAGCTATGTAATTCAATAAATATTAAGCTATAAAACAATTTCATAGATTCCAAGTATAGGACATTGTCCTTGTTGACCTTTTTTATTTTTAAGTTTATTTATTTATTTTCTTGCTGCATGTGGGCTTTGTCTAGTCTCTGTTGAGATTCCATATTTATTCCCTTGTTATATTCATATTCTTCTGTATATCCATGAATTATAATACCTATTTTAAAGTTCTTGTTTGCTAATTATGTTATTTCCAGATCTGTTTCTTGTTCTCTTTTTTTGGCTGCATCATGCAGCTTGTAGGATCTTAGTTCCCCATCCAGGGATTAAATCCAAACCCTCTGTAGTGAAATTGTGGAGCCCTAACCACCAGACCTCCAGGAAGTTCTCTGGATCTATTTCTTGTGACTGATTTTATTTTCTTTCCTGCTTCTTACCATTTCTTATATTTTATTGTAAGCTAAACATCATGGGTCCTAGTGTGTTTAGATTTTTGTTGTCTTTTTGAGTCAGGCCTATATTTGAGGTTTTTAAAACAGATTTTTTTTTTTTTGGTCTGTGTTCTGCCCTTCATGAGATCTTAGTTTCTGACCAGGGATGGAACTGAGGCCCTCGGCAGTGAAAGCGCCGTGTCCTTACCACTGACCGCCAGGGATTTCCGTGAGGTTTTTTTGGCTGAGCTGGGTGAAGATCTTTAGTTGCAGCATTAACTCTTGGTTGCAGCGTGTGGGATCTAGTGCCCTGCCGAGGGGTCAGACCTTGGCTCCCTGCATTGGAGTCCCAGTTTGAAGTCTGTCACTGGACTACCAAGAAAGTCTCTCTGAGGTTTTTAAAGCGCTGTTGAAGGGACTTCTCTGGAGGTCCAGTGGTTAAAGAATGCAGGAGCACAGGTTTGATCCCTGGTCTGGGAATTAAGATACTGCATGCGCAAGCCACATGGTGTGGCCATAAATAATAACAAAACAAAAACAAAAAATGCTGTTGTAAACTTTTAAAGTTTAATTTTCTAATTGTTGGTCGTATATAAAATACAGCTTTTTGTTTTGATTTATTACCTTATACCCATTAAAACATGTTAATTAGAGTTATGTAGTAGTGTTTTGTATTTTAGAAATGATGAATCTAAACCCTCGGTTGAGATGGATTGGAAAAGGATTAAGAGTGGAAGCAGAATAATTTGGAGTTTTTTAGTATTCTTGGAAAGATATGGTAGTGACTTGACTTAGGAATTGGTAGTGGAGTTAGAAAGAAGGGGATGAACTAGAAATTTATTTGGGAGGTTTGATAGGCATACAGCAGGAAATAGATGACACAGTCAGAATAGGGCTAATTTAATGAGAGTTTTGGAGAAGGAAATGGCAAGCCTCTCCAGTGTTCTTGCCTGGAGAATCCCAGGGATGGCGGAGCCTGGTGGGCTGCCATCTATGGGGTCGCATGGAGTCGGACTGAAGCGACTTAGCAGCAGCAGTGAGAGTTTAATTAAGGGATTACTTCCAAAGATAAGGGAGAGGTATGGAAAAACCACAATAATATACTACTTCATGTCTAGTGACAGTAGCTCTTGCCACCCCTAGGTGCAGAGGACCTCTCAGAAGGAATGTCTTAGTTCATTTAGGCTGGTGTGACTAAAATTCTGTAGACTGGGTGATTCATAAAAAACATAAATTTATTTCTCACAGTTCTGGAAACTAGGAAGTTCAAGATCAAGGTGCTGGAAGATTTGGTGTCTGGTGAGAGCCTGCTTCCTGGTTCATATACGTCTTTTTGCTGTGTTCTCACATGGCAGAAGGGACAAGGGAACTCTCTGAGGTCACTCTTGTATGGGCATTAATTCCATTCAGTGAAGGCTTTACCCTCATGACCTAATGACTTCCCAAGGTTCCTCCCTCCAAACATCAAATTAGAGGTTAGATTGCAGCATAAGAATTTTGGAAGAATGCAGACATTTAGTCAATAGCAAGAACAGAGGACTAATCTTAGAGGAGTGATTAGTATGCCATAGCCAGCCCAAGATACTTTAAATGAGAAAGAACAGGGGAAATTATCTGTGTGGAGTTTAACCCCCAAAACATATATCCAGTCTTAACCCTTAGAACCTGTGAATTTGACCTTTGGAGTCAGGATGTTTACAAATGTAATTAAGTTGAGGATCTTCCCCTCTTGCTTCTCTGCACCCCCACCAGGTGGCTTGTGGGACTGGGGATTGAATTTGGGCCCTTGGCAGGAAAGCACAGAGTCCTAACTACTGGACCACCAGGGAATTCCCAGGTTGAGTATCTTGGTGAGAACATCTGATCCATCCTAAAGTTTTAGGCCAGACCCTAAATCTAATGTCTGGATTTATAGTGTTTATAAGATAAAGGGATAGAATTTGAGACCTAGAGATACAGGGGAGAAGGCCATGTGAAAATTAGGGTTGTGCTGCCACAAGCTAAGGGAAACCACAGCCCCCAGAAGCTGATACCGTAAGAAATCTTCCCTAGAGCCTTCAGAGGAACAGTGGTCCTGCTCATACCTTGATTTCTGGACTTCTGTCTTCCAGAACTATGAGAGAGTAGATACCTGTTGTTTTTAGCCACCAATTTTGTGGTAATTTCTTATAGGAAATTACCTAGGAAACTAATACGTGTTCCAGTTTTTTGAGAGTTTCATGTCAGAACCAAACTAACAGCCAGAGGGTAAGGGAACCTATTCATGAGAACCTATTCATAGGATCTACACAGGTCACCTCAGCAGTAGAGGTGGAGAAGATTGAGTGGGTCTGGGGTGAGATGGGAGGTAGTTAGCAAATAGAAGATGTCTGGCACAGGTAGAACCAGTAGGATTTGCTAATGTATTGGATCTGTGTGTTTTGTGGGATGTTGATTAAAGATAAGGAAATGTCAGTAAAGATTAAGCAGCTGAATAGATGTTACGCCATTTCCTGAGTAGGGAAAGACTGGATAAATATAGTTTCCTACATGTTAAGTTTGAAGTGTTTGTCTGACATGGTTAAGTAGATACGTCAGGGAGGCAACTGGTTACCTAACACTGGATTAACGAGAGATCTGGCCTGAAGATAATACTGTAGAATTCGTTGGATTTATAGATAACATTTAGAATCATGTTATCGGTAATCAGATATTATAGAGGCAAAGTTATTAGTCATTAGTGGTCTTGATGGGAAGTCAGTCTCTAAAACATTCTACTGATTTATAAAACAAAGACAAGTAACAAAATACTGTGGTATAATTCTATGTATATAAAGTTCAAAAACATGTAGAACTAAATAATATTCAGGATAATGGTTACTTCTGGGTGAAGGGGTAAGTAGCATCAGGGAAGGGTATGTAGGGACTTCAGAAAATTGATATATTCTATTTAAGCTGTGTCATGAATACAAAAATATTTTTAAAATATATTGTTTTATATTTAAATATTTTACATATGTTCTAAACTTCATTTATATGGATTTAATCTTTACTGTATTTTAAATATGAGACTGCCATGTCCAATAATTTGGCAAATAATGTCATAAAGCCTTAAAAGGAAATATTCTGGATAAAATGCAGCAAATTCAATTACAGAGTAAAGGAAATCCCCAGCATTCCCACTCAATTCATAGAAGCTGGAAATCACCACTGTAAGCAGGCCCTGAAATAGCCAAAGATTAGAGACTAGACCTTTGCCAAAACCAGGTGGGAAGTTTGAATGGAGACTGTGAACTGTAATATACATATATAAACGTGAACTAACAAAAGCTGATTATACTTCAGGGAAATGGTAGATCTAAAAGTCTGCTTATGGAAAAGAGAAATAGGGGACCTTGTCAGTTTTGGCTTGGATTTTTGAATGAGAAAAATATCTCCTAAAAATGTGCAATCACATTTCTGTCCTCAGACTCAGGGTTTTAATTGACATTTCTTGCTTGGTTCAGGAAGTGTGTAGCTGAGAAATTATCAAAATGGTCACTGATGATGCCCCTGGGTAAGTAGCATTTAGCATAACCACCCGATGTGGCCTATCTTCTACCCAGGTTTCACAGGAGTCTAGTAAAATCTCACTAAAGATTAACTCAGAGACTTAAAGATTAGCTCATGGACTTCTATGTGGCTCAGTGGTTAAGACTCTGTACTCCCAGTCCTAGGGGTATGGATTTGATCCCTGGTTGGGGAACTAATATCCTGCGTACTGTGCCATGAGGCCTTAAAAAAAAAGAAAAGATTAGCTCACATCTTAAATTATGACACATGAACCTCTCTGATTAAGAACCAAGAGAATCAGGGGCTGTCCTGCTGGTGTAGTGGTTGGCAGTCTGCCTGCCAGTGCAGGAGATAACAGGTTTGATCTCTGGTTTGGGAAGATCCCACATGCCATGGAGCATCTAAGCCTATACACCACAATGCTGAGCCCTGTGCTCCAGAGCCCAGGAACCACGACTACTGAAGCCTGTCTTCCAAAGTCTGTGCTCCACACCAAGAGAAGACACTACAATGAGAAGCCCATACAGTACAATGAAGACCCAGCAGAGTAAAAAACAAATAAGTAAATCTTTAAAAAAAGAATCAACAGAATTAGATTCCCAGACTTCAGAAAATGGTATTAATGAAACACTATAAAGCAAGTGTGTTTAAAATTTATTAAATAAATATTGCATAGGAACCTGGAATGTTAGGTCCATGAATCAAGGCAAATTGGAAGTGGTCAAGCAGGAGATGACAAGAGTGAACGTCGACATTCTAGGAATCAGTGAACTAGATGGACTGGAATGGGTGAATTTACTCAGATGACCATTATATCTATTACTGTAGGCAGGAATCCCTTAGAAGAAATGGAGTAGCCATCATAATCAACAAAAGAGTCCAAAAGGCAGTACTAGGATGCAATCTCAAAAACGACAGAATGATCTCTCTTCGTTTCCAAGGCAAACCATTCAATATCACAGTAATCCAGATCTATGCCCCAACCAGTAATGCTGAAGAAGCTGAAGTTGAACCGGTCTATGAAGACCTGCAAGACCTTCTAGAATGAACACCCCCAAAAAATGTCCTTTTCATTATAGGGGACTGGAATGCAAAAGGAGGAATTCAGGAAACACCTGGAGTAACAGGCAAATTTGGCCTTGGAATACAGAATGAAGCAGAGCAAAGGCCAATAGAGTTCTGCCAAGAGAACGCACTGGTCATAGCAAACACCCTCTTCCAACAACACAAGAGAAGACTCTACACATGGACATCACCAGATGGTCGACACCAAAATCAGATTGATTATATTCTTTGCAGCCAGATGGAGAAGCGCTATATAGCAGCAAAAACAAGATTGGGAGCTGACTGTGGCTCAGATCATGAACTCCTTATTACCAAATTCAGACTGAAATTGAAAAAGTAGGGAAAACCACTAGACCATTCAGGTATGACCTAAATCAAATCCCTTATGATTATACAGTGGAAGTGAAAAACAGATTTAAGGGACTAGATCTGATAGAGTGCCTGATGAACTATGGATGGAGGTTCGTGACATTGTATAGAAGACAGAAGTCAAGACCATCCCCAAGAAAAAGAAATGCAAAAAAGCAAAATGGCTGTCTGAGGAGGCCTTACAAATAGCTGTGACAAGAAGAGAAGTGAAAAGCAAAGGAGAAAAGGAAAGATATAAGCATCTGAATGCAGAGTTCCAAAGAATAGCAAGGAGAGATGAGAAAGCCTTCCTCAGCGATCAATTCAAAGAAATAGAGGAAAACAACAGAATGGGAAAGACTAGAGATCTCTTCAAGAAACTTAGAGATACCAAGGGAACATTTCATGCATAGATGGGCTCGATAAAGGACAGAAATGGTATGGACCTAACAGAAGCAGAAGATATTAAGAAGAGGTGGCAAGAATACGCAGAACTGTACAAAAAAAGTCTTCACGACCCAGATAATCACGATGGTGTGATCACTCACCTAGAGCCAGACATCCTGGAATGTGAAGTCAAGTGGGCCTTAGAAAGCATCACTATGAACAAAGCTAGTGGAGGTGATGGAATTCCAGTTGACCTATTTCAAATCCTGAAAGACAATGCTGTGAAAGTGCTGCACTCAACATGCCAGCACATTTGGAAAACTCACAGTGGCCGCAGGACTGGAAAAGGTCAGTTTTCATTCCAATCCCAAAGAAAGGCAATGCCAAAGAATGCTCAAACTACTGCACAATTGCACTCATCTCACACGCTAGTAAAGTAATGCTCAAAATTCTCCCA
Organism: Bos indicus; assembly: GCF_029378745.1. NCBI lineage: Eukaryota > Metazoa > Chordata > Mammalia > Artiodactyla > Bovidae > Bos > Bos indicus. Next base: position 93,771,352 of record NC_091762.1, on the reverse strand, counting down.
AGCCAGGCTTCAGCAATACGTGAGCCGTGAACTTCCAGATGTTCAAGCTGGTTTTAGAAAAGTCAGAGGAACCAGAGATCAAATTGCCAACATCCGCTGGATCATCGAGAAAGCAAGAGAGTTCCAGAAAAACATCTATTTCTGCTTTATTGACTATGCCAGAGTCTTTGACTGTGTGGATCACATAAAGTGTGGAAAGTTTTGAAAGAGATGGGCATACCAGACCACCGGACCTGCCTCTTGAGAAACCTGTATGCAGGTCAGGAAGCAACAGTTAGAACTGGACATGGAACAACAGACTGGTTCCAAATAGGAAAAGGAGTACGTCAAGGCTGTATATTGTCACCCTGCATAATTAAGTTATATGCAGAGTACATCATGAGAAATGCTGGGCTGGAAGAAGCACAAGCTGGAATCAAGATTGCTGGGAGAAATATCAGTCACCTCAGATATGCAGATGACACCACCCTTATGGCAGAAATTGAGGAAGAACTAAAGAGCCTCTTGATGAAAGTGAAAGAGAAGAGTGAAAAAGTTGGCTTAAAGCTCAACATTCAAAAAAATAATATCATGGCATCTGGTCCCATCACTTCATGGCAAATAGATGGGGAAACAGTGGAAACAGTGGCTGACTTTATTTTTCTGGCTTCCAAAATCACTGCAGATGGTGACTGCAGCCATGAAATTAAAAGACGCTTACTCCTTGGAAGGAAAGTTATGATCAACCTAGACAGCATATTAAAAAGCAGAGACATTAGTTTGTCAACAAAGGTCCGTGTAGTCAAGGCTATGGTTTTTCCAGTGATCATGTATGGATGTGAGAGTTGGACTATAAAGAAAGCTGAGCGCCGAAGAATTGATGCTTTTGAACTGTGGTGTTGGAGAAGACTCTTGAGAGTCCCTTGGACAGCAAGGAGATCCAACCAGTCCATCCTGAGGGAGATCAGTCCTGGGTGTTCATCGGAAGAACTGATGTTGAAGCTGAAACTCCAATACTTTGGCTACCTGATGCAGAAAGCTGACTCATTTGAAAAGACCCTGATTCTGGGAAAGATTGAGGGCAGGAGAAGGGGACGAGAGAGGATGGGATGGTTGGATGGCATCACTGACTCAATGGACATGGGTTTGGGTGGATTCCGGGAGTTGGTGATGGACAGGGTGGCCTGGCGTGCTGCAATTCGTGGGGTCGCAGAGTCGGACATGACTGAGCGACTGAACTGAACTGAAACAAAGGATGAAATAAAAAAATGAAAAAAGAGCAATATATAATCAGACTATGAAGAACTAAATGTGACAGAGTAAAGAAATAGTGACCTGTAAGGTAGATCTGTAGAAATTACCCATGGGAAGCATAATTTCCATTTTCACATGGGCATATGAACCAATTCTGGGTTTTGAGACACAAGTAAAAGTCTGCTAAGACTGTTTCAGGGAATTTTTTTGCTTCCCTGAAATTGATGCTTTTTTCTGCATGAATTCCAACGTGGCCAGGGTTTGAAGCAGTTTAAACTCTCATAAGGTCTTTTGGGAATGCAAAATAATAGAGCCACATTGCAAGAACAGGTGAGTACTGTCTTATGTAAAGTTAAATTCACACTTGTAGCAAGTGTGGAATTCCAGGGACACAGAAATCCCATTTTTAGGTGACTACCCATGAAAAATGAAAACTGTGTTCCCACAAAAGTTTATGTGGGAAGCCCCACCAGGGACTTCCCTGGTGGTCTACTGGTTGGGAATTCAACAGCCAGTGCAAGGGACACAGGTTCGATTCCTGGAATCATCTGGAAAGACTGTACATGCCACAGAACAACTAAGCTCAGCTAAGCTCTAGAGCCTGCAAGCCACAACTACTGAGCCCATATGCTGCAACTGGAGAAAGCCTGAGCACAACAAAGAACCAGCCCAACCAAAAATAAATTAAAAAAATTTTATGTGAGTTGTTACAGCTTTCTTCAAATTTGTCTAAAGTGCAAATAATCCAAATGCTCTTCAGTTGGTAAAGAAAGAAATTCTAGTATATTCATTACAGTGGAATGCTTCTCAGCAATAAAAAGGAACAAACTACAGAAGCATGCAACACCATCAAGAACCTGTGTTAAAATGCATTATGCAAAATGAAAGAAGTCAGATTTGAAAGGCCTAATTACTTAATGATTCTGTTTATATGACATTTTGGGGAAGGCAGGACACTGGAGACAGAACAAAGATGAGTAGTTGCTTGGGATTGTTAAGAGGGATTGTCTGCAAAGGGACACTGGAGAATTTCTGTGTTATGGAACTGTTCTATATCTTTATTATGGTGGTTGTACACAACTGTATGGATTCATCAAAACTCACTGAACTAACTGTATACCAAAATAATTTTTTTTGCTATGTATAAATTATACTACAATTAAAAGAAAAACAATGAATAAGAAAATAGTACAGTATTCAGAGTAAGTCAGAGTAAACTTACTGGAGAAATTTGGTTGTGAAGAAGAGTAACTGAAGAGAATGTGGGAGTCAACAGAAGGTTTTTGTTTTTAAAGCAAATAATGGAGCATAAACTGCATGCTGTTGCTGCTGCTAAGTCGCTTCAGTCGTGTCCGACTCTGTGCGACCCCGTAGACGGCAGCCCACCATGCTCCACCGCCCCTGGGATTCTCCAGGCAAGAACACTGGAGTGGGTTGCCATTTCCTTCTGCAATGCGTGAAAGTGAAAAGTGAAAGTGAAGTCGCTCAGTCGTGTCCGACCCTTAGCGACCCCATGGACTGCAGCCCACCAGGCTCCTCCATCCATGGGATTCTCCAGGCAAGAGTACTGGAGTGCGGTGCCATCACCTTCTCCAGTAAACTGTGTAAGAATGATCTATTTTATGGGAATTCCCTGGTGGTCTGTTGGTTAGCACTCTGTGCTTTCCTGCAGGGCACAGCCGGGAAAAAGAAGAATGATCCATTTGAGAAGGGTAGTTTGAAGATGTAAATAAATGAAGAAACAACAGGAGGAGCCAAGACAGGAAGGATGAAATCCAGCCAGCACATGTGGAAGTGTTGGTCTTTGCAAGGATGTACGTGTTTTCCATAGAAGAGGAGACCAAGGAAAAGATGCTTGCAGTTTTGAGCTAAATTTGATGGGGAGGTGGCTTCATTTTTTTCACTGAAGTGGATCAGATTCTGATACCAGTGTGAAATGGGTTTGAGGAACAAGTAGAAGGCATGAAATAATTATTGCTTGATAGTGGGAGAGTGCCCTGTCTAAGGAGACTTTGAATGATTTCCAGCTATTAGGGCTCATTTGAAGTTAATGTGCATGAATTTTCCATGACATAATATGTTGTGTGAATCTTCCCCTCTTCATAGATGATTAGCTGCTGGGTGTTGCCATAAAGAAAGGTGAATAGCGAAGTTCTTCCAGGAGAATATCTGAAGAGCATGATGGAGGAGAGAAAACAGGGAGTTGAGGATATTTATGAAGGTGGCGTGCTGCGATTCATGGGGTCGCAAAGAGTCGGACACGACTGAGCGACTGATCTGATCTGATCTGATCTGAATCTATACTTTGGACTATGAAGGGAATTTATTCAGTAAAAAGTGGTGTGGAGGTCATTGAATGTATTGCATGTTGAAAATTTGACAAAGATGGCAATCCCTGGCTTATCGCTCTCTCTTTATGTCTGAATGCCATGCCTTTCAAATGTTTGTTGAATGAACAAATGTCAGTCTCTTAGCGAAGATGTCTTATATCTCTCAGTTTGTATTCTTCTACAGCCTCCTGATTATAACAGTCTTTTATAGTGTGAACACTTTTGAGGGTGGGAATGGGCAGACCTTCTTATCCTCTGGCATGTGGTAATCACTGAATAAATGTTTGCTGAATAAATGACTGTGTGATTTCTGCTTGTTTAGTTCCTTGTGTTGTATTGAAATTGTCAGATTTATTGGATGTATTCTCTACTTAACTGTTTGGTCCAAAAGGATTAGAGCTGTATCTTACTCATCCCTGTATTCTCAGGGGCTGGCACAGAACAGGAGATAAGTGAAGGATTGAGAGAACTTAATTTTTTTTAAAGATACAACAGAAGCTACAACAGGTAAAAATCTTCCACATGGTTGATAATTGGAATAAGGTGGTTTCATTACATATAAATCATTACAGTTAGAAGAACGTATCTTAAGATATTCTCATGTATAACATGACCACTTTTATGTTGAATTTTTGTAGATGTAACAAGTTTGTTTGTTTGGGGGTTTGTTTGCTAGGAGGATGCATCTCCCTACTCTTTGGTCAACATATGCCTGAACGTCCTGATTGCTAACCTGGAGAAATTGTGTTCTGAAAGATCTGATGGAACACTCTGTCTTCCGGAGCATTGGTGTTTTCCTCAGGAATTAGCTGACCGATTCGTTTGGTTGATGACTCGGCAAGGTAACGATAAGACTGCTTTTTTGTGTACATTTATAGCACTTTACTATTTGAAAAGCACTTTTGCATATAATTCTGTTTTGTTCCTCTCAACAACCTGCTAAGAAATGTAGAAGTTTGTGTGGAGGTTGATTTTCAGAATCTTTCTGGGATCCTTTAATGAAAATTATCTTCCTTCTAGGTTTGCCCTGCTATTGCTATAGTCTCATCTCCCATTCTTTTGATTGAATATGAACCTTTAAAAATTTTTTCCTTTGCTTCTTTTTGTAGTAGGGCTTTCAAAGGGCTTTGTTTGTTATGTTAGTGTTTTCTTAATGAAAAATTTTGGAGAGTAACCCATGATTGAGATAAAATTCACATAGTGTATAATTCATCCATTTAAAGTATATAGTTGAGTTATTTTTTTTAGCATATTCACAGATTTGTGCAGCCATCATCCCAGGCAGTTTTCATCACCTCAAAAACAAAACAAAACAAAAAACATGTTATTCATCCCCCTATAATTCTTAGCAGTCACCAATCTACTTTCTACCTCTATGGATTTGCCTTTTTTGAACATTTAGTGTAAATGGAATCACTTAATATGTGACCTATTGTGTCTTCGGAGAAGGCAATGGTACCCCACTCCAGTACTCTTGCCTGGAAAATCCCATGGATGGAGGAGCCTGGAAGGCTGAAGTCCACGGGGTCGCTAAGAGTCGGACACGACTGAGCGACTTCACTTTCACTTTTCACTTCCATGCATTGGAGAAGGAAATGGCAACCCACTCCAGTGTTCTTGCCTGGAGAATCCCAGGGACGGGGGAGCCTGGTGGGCTGCCATCTATGGGGTCACACAGAGGTGGACACGACTGACGCGACTTAGCAACAGCAGCAGCATTGTGTCTTGCTTCTTTCATTTAGCATAATATTGTCAAGGTTCATCCATTTTGTAATATCAACTACTGAATTTTTATGGCTGTGTAATATTCCATTATATCCATATACTACCATTTATTCGTTTCTCAGTTGATGAACATTAGGTTGTTTTTAAGATTTTTTTTTAAATGTGGACCATTTTTAAGTCTTTATTGAATTTGTTACAATATTGCTTCTGTTTTATGTTTTGCTTTTTTGACCACAAAATGTGTGGGATTGTAGCTCCCAGACCAGGGACTGAACCCTCACCCTCTGCACCGGAAGGCAAAATCTTAAGTCCTAGACTGCAGGGAAGTCCCTGTGTTGTTTTTATTACACATTTTGGCTATTATGAATAATGCTTCTATAAACATTAGTGTACACATTTGTGTGTGTGGATATATGCTTTTATATCTTAGAGTTTATACCCAGGAGTGGAATTGCTGGGTTAAGTGGTAGCTTTGTGTTTAACTTTTTGAAGAACTTCAAATTCTTTCCCAAAGTAGCTGTACCATTTTATGTTCCCACCAGCAGTTGGAACAGAAGAGTTCCAATTTCTCCACATTCTTACCAAAACTTGTTATCTAATGACTTTGATGATAGCCATTCTGGTGGATGTGAAATGGTATCTATTGTGATTTTTATGTGCATTTCCCTAATAGCTAATTGGCTTCCCTGGTGGCTCAGACAGTAAAGAATCTGCTTTCAATGCAGGAGACCTGGGTTTGGTCCCTGGGTTGGGAAGATCCCTTGGAGAAGGGAATGGCTACCCACTCCAGTATTCTTGCTGAAAACTTCCATAGACAAGAGGAGCCTGGCAGGCTATAGTTCATGGAGTCACAAAGAGTGAGATGTGACTGAGCACGATATAAAATATAAATATAAAAAATACACATATACCTCCTTTATCTATTCATCTGTTATTGGTATGTATGTTCCTGTTGCCGTTTTAAAAATTGTTTTTATAGGTCTTTTTCTTCTCTTGTGTTTTCCGCCTAGAGAATCTCCTTTAACATTTGTTGTATAGATGGTATCCATTCATCTGTTGCTGGACCCTTACGTTGCTTCCATTTCTTGGCAGTTGTAAATAATGCTCCTGTGAACATTAGGATGTATATATATTTTCAGATCAGTGTTTTGTTTTTTTCATGGATTATATACCCAGGAGTGGAATTGCTGGTCATATGATAGTTGAGTTTTTTTAAGAAAACTCCACAGTGTTTTCCACAGTAGCTGCACCAGTTTTTACATTCCCACCGACAGTATATGAGGGTTTCCTTTTCTCCACCTCCTCACCAGCATTTGTTCTTTGAGTTCTGTCTGATGACAGCAGTTCTGACGGGTGTGAGGTGATCCCTCATTCTGGTTTTGATTTGGACTTCCCTGGTGATTAGTGATGTAACACATAAATCTTTTCATGTGCCTATTGGGCATATGCATGTCTTTGGAGAAATGTCTGTTTAGATCTTCTTTCCATTTCTAAATAGAATTGTTTGTTTTCTTGATATTAAGTTATATGAGTTGTTTATGTATGCATTGTAGATGTTTTAGGTTGGTGAAAAAGTAATGGCAATTCTTCAGACTGTGAATTTTAATTTTAAATCATTATCAGTTCAGTTCAGTTCAGTCGCTCAGTCATGTCCGATTCTTTGTGACCCCATGAATCACAGCACGCCAGGCCTCCCCGTTATCACCAACTCCAGAGTTCACTCAGACTCAGCGTCTATCGAGTCAGTGATGCCATCCAGCTATCTCATCCTCTGTCGTCCCCTTCTCCTCCTGCCCCCAATCCCTCCCAGCATCAGAGTCTTTTCCAATGAGTCAACTCTTCACATGAGGTGGCCAAAGTACTGGAGTTTCAGCTTTAGCATCATTCCTTCCAAAGAAATCCCAGGGCTGATTTCCTTCAGAATGGACTGGTTGGATCTCTTTGCAGTCCAAGACTCTCAAGAGTCTTCTCCAACACCACAGTTCAAAAGCATCAGTTCTTTTGCGCTCAGCTTTCTTCACAGTCTAACTCTCACATCCGTACATGACCACTGGAAAAACCATAGCCTTGACTACACGGACCTTTATTGGCAAAGTAGTGTCTCTGCTTTTGAATATGCTATCTAGGTTGGTCATAACTTTCCTTCCAAGGAGTAAACGTCTTTTAATTTCATGGCTGCAGTCACCATCTGCAGTGATTTTTGAGCCCCCCAAAATAAAGTCTGACACTGTTTCCACTGTTTCCCCATCTATTTCCCATGAAGTGATGGGACCAGATGCCATGATCTTTGTTTTCTGAATGTTGAGCTTTAGGCCAACTTTTTCACTCTCCTCCTTCACCTTCCTCAAGAGGCTTTTTAGTTCCTCTTCACTTTCTGCCATAAGGGTGGTGTCATCTGCATATCTGAGGTTATTGATATTTCTCCCGGCAGACTTGATTCCAGCTTGTGCTTCTTCCAGCCCAGCGTTTCTCATGATGTACTCTGCATATAAGTTGAATAAGCAGGGTGACAATATACAGCCTTGATGTACTCCTTTTCCTATTTGGAACCAGTCTGTTGTTCCATGTCCAGTTCTAACTGTTGCTTCCTGACCTGCATACAGATTTCTCAAGAGGCAGGTCAGGTGGTCTGGTATTCCCATCTCTTTCAAAATTTTCAACAGTTTATGTGATTCACACAGTCAAAGGCTTTGGCATAGTCAATAAAGCAGAAATAGATGTTTTTCTGGAACTCTTTTGCTTTTTCCATGATCCAGAGGATGTTGGCAATTTGATCGCTGGTTCCTCTGACTTTTCTAAAACCAGCTTGAACATCTGGAAGTTCACAGTTCATGTATTGCTGAAGCCTGGCTTGGGAGAATTTTGAGCATTACTTTACTAGCGTGTGAGATGAGTGCAATTGTGCGGTAGTTTGAACATTCTTTGGCATTGCCTTTCTTTGGGATTGGAATGAAAACTGACCTCTTCCAGTCCTGTGGCCACTGCTGAGTTTTCCAAATGTGCTGGCATATTGAGTGCAGCACTTTCATAGCATTGTCTTTCAGGATTTGAAATAGCTCAACTGGAATTCTATCACCTCCACTAGCTTTGTTCATAGTGATGCTTTCTAAGGCCCACTTGACTTCACATTCCAGGATGTCTGGCTCTAGGTGAGTGATCACACCATCGTGATTATCTGGGTCATGAAGATCTTTTTTGTAGAGTTCTTCTGTGTATTCTTGCCACCTCTTCTTAATATCTTCTGCTTCTGTTAGGTCCATACCATTTCTGTCCTTTATCGAGCCCATCTTTGCATGAAATGTTCCTTTGGTATCTCTAAGTTTCTTGAAGAGATCGCTAGTGTTTCCCATTCTATTGTTTTCCTCTGTTTCTTTGCATTGATCACTGAGGAAGGCTTTCTTATCTCTTCTTGCTATTCTTTGGAACTCTGCATTCAGATGCTTATATCTTTCCTTTTCTCCTTTGCTTTTTGCTTCCCTTCTTTTCACAGCTATTTGTAAGGCCTCCCCAGACAGCCATTTTGCTTTTTTGCATTTCTTGTCCATGGGGATGGTCTTGATCCCTGTCTCCTGTACAATGTCACGAACCTCCGTCCATAGTTCATCAGGCACTCTGTCTATCAGATCTAGTCCCTTAAATCTATTTCTCACTTCCACTGTATAATCATAAGGGATTTGATTTAGGTCATACCTGAATGGTCTAGTGGTTTTCCCTACTTTCTTCAATTTCAGTCTGAATTTGGTAATAAGGAGTTCATGATCTGAGCCACAGTCAGCTCCTGGTCTTGTTTTTGTTGACTGTGTAGAGCTTCTCCATCTTTGGCTACAAAGAATATAATCAGTCTGATTTCAGTGTTGACCATCTGGTGATGTCCATGTGTAGAGTCTTCTCTTGTGTTGTTGGAAGAGGGTGTTTGCTTTGACCAGTGCATTTTCTTGGCAAAACTCTATTAGTCTTGCCCTGCTTCATTCTGTATTCCAAGGCCAAATTTGCCTGTTACTCCAGGTGTTTCTTGACTTCCTACTTTTGCATTCCAGTCCCCTATAATGAAAAGGACATCTTTTTTGGCTGTTAGTTCTAAAAGGTCTTGTAGGTGTTCGTAGAACCGTTCAACTTCAGCTTCTTTAGTGTTACTGATTGGGGCATAGACTTAGATTACTGTGATATTGAATGCTTTGCCTTGGAAATGAACAGAAATCATTCTCTCGTTTTTGAGATTGCATCCAACTGCTGCATTTCGGACTCTTTTGACCATGATGGCTACTCCATTTCTTCTGAGGGATTCCTGCCCGCAGTAGTAGATATAATGGTCATCTGAGTTAAATTCACGCATTCCAGTCCATTTTAGTTCGCTGATTCCTAGAATGTTGACTTTCACTCTTGCCATCTCTTTTTTGACCACTTCCAATTTGCCTTGATTCATGGACCTGACATTCCAGGTTCCTATGCAATATTCCTCTTTACAGCATTGGACCTTTCTTCTATCATCAGTCGCATCCACAACTGGGTATTGTTTTTGCCTGGCTCCATCCCTTCATTCTTTCTGGAGTTATTTCTCCACTGATCTCCAGTAGCATATTGGGCAGTTACTGAGCTGGGGAGTTCCTCTTTCAGTATCCTATCATTTTGCCTTTTCATACTGTTCATGGGGTTCTCAAGGCAAGAATACTGAAGTAGTTTGCCATTCCCTTCTCCAGTGGACCACATTCTGTCAGACCTCTCCACCATAACCCACCTGTCTTGGGTGGCCCCACGGGCATGGCTTAGTTTCATTGAGTTAGACAAGGCTGTGGTCCTAGTGTGATTAGATTGACTAGTTTTTTGTGAGTATCGTTTCAGTATGTCTGCCCTCTGATGCCCTCTTGCAACACCTACCATCTTACTTTGGTTTCTCTTACCTTGGACGTGGGGTATCTCTTCACGGCTGATCCAGCAAAGTGCAGCCGCTGTTCCTTACCTTGAACAAGGGGTATCTCCTCACCGCCGCTCCTTCAGGCTCAAACACATCTTTATTAATCAAAAAAGGAACCATTACAATCAACGTTTTTCCAATGAGAAGTAAGTTTTTTTATTCCTGTAGAATAAAAATCTGTATTTTGGGATTCAGTGAACTCTTGGAAGGCATTTTCTGCCTCTATTGGTTGTGGAAGCATTTTCCCTGCAGAAAGTTGTCGAGATGCTTGAAGAAGTGGCAGTCGGTTAGTGGGAAGTCAGGTGAATATGGTGGATGAGGCAAAACTTTTAGCCCAGTTTGTTCAACTTTTGAAACATTGGTTGTATGACGTGGGGTTGGGCATTATAGTCGGAGAAATGGTTCGTTGTTGTTGGGTAGAATAAGAGAAAACAACACTTCAAAACAATGATTTTTTTGATTTTCGGTCACCTCATGAGGCACCCAGTTACTGAACTTTTTCACCTTTGTTTTTTTGTTTCTTATCCTTCATTCCTGTTCCACACTTTCTTTTGTATGCTTCCGTTTCTTTATATATGTGTTGTTTTATGTTCGTCAAGTTGCCATCTTGGGAAGCTTTGTATATTTTCTCACTTTGTATACTCCCTGGATAATCTTCTTTGGTTTAGCTACCACTTCTACTTTAATTTCCCAGAGTTTTCAGTGCAGGTCTTTATTCGAAGCTCCAGAGCCACATACAAGATAGGCAGGTATCTTGGAACTCTTAGCTAGGCTGCTGAATCATCCTCCTCTTTTGGTTTTCTTCTACTTCAGTGTCTGCTGCTTATGTTTCTGCTCATCTGGCTTCCCTTGAAGGACAGTGCAAAAGCTATCTAGAGTGTAGATGCTTTTTGGTAGTTGGTCCTTGTTCCTTTTCCTCTTACATTTCCATGTTTTAAACACCATTCTCTATTCTGAGAAGACCTTGGCTGATTTTCTGGAAAGTCCTGAAGAATAACCACTCAGATCTGTGTTTTGTTAGGGTGTGAGGGCTGGATCTTTATACTTCCCAACACAGTCTTTGGATGTGGATTTCCATGGAAAAGTGGTATGACCATGGGTGAAGCAACTCCTTTCAGCTAATGCAGTCTACACAGATGAGGGCTGTCAGTTGGTGGCATTTCCAGCAGCTCAAGTAGTAAGTCCTTTCTTTCTTTCTTTTTTTTTTTAAACCATTTATTTATTTATTAATGGCTGCATTGGGTCTTAGCTCTTCAATATGGCCCGCAGGCTTCTCTCTAGTGGTGATGTGTGGACTCCAGAGTGCAAGGGCTCTGTAGTTGTGGCATGCAGGCTCTCTAATTGGGGTGCGTAGTTGGAGTTTGTGGTCTTAGTTGCCTCTCGACATTGGCATCTTAGTTCACCGACCAGGGATCAAAACTGCGTCCCCTGCATTCAAAGGTAGGTTCTTAACTGCTGGAAGTCCCAGTCATTTATTTTTAAATGTGATCTGGTGTCACATCACAGCATCTACTACACTGCCATTTCCTCCCATCTCAAGATGGTTTGGCCATCTGTCTACCTGTTCAGTGACTTAGGAGTCACTTTTCATCCCCCTCCTCCGCCCCCCTCCTTTGTTCTTTTGACACGTTTTCTGCCTTCAAAGTACATATCTCAAATGTTTTTCTCCTCAAGTCAGGTCAGATGTTAGTTTCTGACTCTTTGCAACCCCATGGACTGCAAATGACCATGGGTGAAGCATTAGCTGCCAGGCTCCTCTGTCTGGGGAATTCTCCAAGCAAGACTATCAGAGTGGGTATGCATTCTCTTCTCCAGGGGATCTTCCCAACCTAGGGATCGAACCCAGGCCTCCTGCATTGCAGGCAGATTCTTTACCATCTGAGCCACCTTCTCCTCCTAGCTCCTGTCAATGACACCTTTCTCTTTCTTCTCCCCTGGTCTCCCAAGTGGTTTCCTTACCTTTAATTTTGTACATCGCCAAGCTCTGCCACATAGCCGAGAGTAGTCCTCTATATCTTAATCAGATCTGTCTGCACTTTTGCCACTCTTTAAAGTCTTCTCTTGTACTTAGGATAAAATGCCAGTTATTTACCCTGGCCTACAAGGTCTAACTGACTCTTGCCTCTGTCTATAACCTGTCAGATTATGGTATCCCCTTCTCTATTTGTGCTTCAGCTGCACTGGTTTTTTCTCATTTCACAGGAATAGCCAAACTGTCTCTTCTCAGGGCTTTAGCCTGTCCCTCTATCTGGAATGACAGCTACCTTTGCCTTTCACATCCTTTTTGTCTCAGCTTAAATGTCACCTCCTAATACTTCACTGAAAGACAGAAGATTCTTGTTTTCCTTCTCATTTTTCCCCACCCCTGTGTTATAGTCTTGTTCGTTTCCTTTAGAACCTTTACTGCGTTGTTAATAGTATTTTGCTTGTTTTATATTCTTTTGTATCTGTGTTCTGCTGCTGCTGCTAAGGCGCTTCAGTTGTGTCCGACTCTGTGTGACCCCAGAGATGGCAGCCCACCAGGCTCCGCCGTCCCTGGGATTCTCCAGGCAAGGACACTGGAGTGGGTTGCCATTTCCTTCTCCAGGGGATATTCCTGACCCAGTTTCTCCACCATTGCAGGCAGATTCGTTAGCAACTGAGGTGCATGGGAAGCCCTTGAATAAATGTAATAAGTTCTTTCTGAAAGCCTTGAGTATTGAGATTTCCTTTTTCCTAGGTTAGTAGCATAGCCCAACTCAGACTGGGGACTTGTGAATCAGCTTATATACCTTTTCCCTCTGTTCTTTCCCTTAATGCATTCAACTGCTGTGTTCTGTCAGTTTAAACTTTCATCTCTCATCATTAAAATCATTAATAATCTCTTGCCCCATCCCACTCCCATCAAACACCGTCTTAATTCTTTTGTGTCATCACACATAATTGGTCTTTGTAAAAATATATTATAACCATTCATTTTTTGCTTAAAAAGTTTGAGTTTTTCATTTTTGTTTACAGGGTACATGAGTTTCCTAGCTTTGTTTACAGGCCCCATCTGCCTTTTGCCTTCCTCTCTGCTGTCGTTTCCGCCAGGCCTCCCCTTGTACACTGTGGTCCAGTAGCACTGATCAAATAGGGTCGTTCTGAATAAGCTGACCTTCTGTGCCTCTGTGTCTTTGTTGTGTTCTCCCACCCTTCACCTTCCCATTGGGAAACCGATATTCAGCCTTAAAACCTGCCCTGATATTAACCTCATCTGTGTTCAATATCTGGTACAAATCACCACTGAATATAATATATTATAGTCACTTATTTGCCTGACATGCTTCCTAGACTGAATTCTTTGTGGTCACAGGTGTCTTATTACCTTGTATGCCTATTACTTAATATGGAATCTCATATATAGAAGATGCTTAGTATTAATAAGTTGTTTCTAAATGAAATCTAATACAACCCATTCATTTTACAGATGAGGCATAGGGAGAGAAGTGACTTACCAAAGGCCATCCACTAGTTTGGTTAAAAGTAATCATTAGTGCTATTTGCATATTATAGGCCCTATACTTACCTACCTCTTTTATTTTGTCTTTTTTTTTTTTTCTATGAACAAAGTTGAAGTGAAGTGAAGTAAAAGTCACTCAGCTGTGTCCGACTCTTTTGTGACCCAATGGACTGTAGCCTGCCAGGCTCCTCTGTCCATGGAATTCTCTAGGCCAGAGTACTGGAGTGGGTAGCTATTCCCTTCTCCAGGGGATCTTCCCAACCTAGGGATTGAACCCAGGTCTCCCACATTGCAGGCAGATTCTTTACCATATGAGCCATCAGGGAAGCCCCCGAGTACTGGAGTGGGTAGCCTATCCCTTCTCCAGAAGATCTTTGCGACCCAGGAATCAAACAGGGGTCTCCTGCATTGCAGGCGAATTCTTTACCATCTGAGCTACCAGGGACGCCCAAGTAAACAAGGTTACTATGGTTAAAACTGTGGACACTGAAGTCAAACTGCTTTTGATTCTTGATTCTGCCACATATTTTGACCTTGAGTAAGTTCCTTAACCTCTTTAAGCTTTAGTTTCCTGAGCTGTGGGATGGTAATAATCATAATTCCTTTACAGTATTATTTTAAAGAGTAAATGAGATAATCTGAGTAAAGGGTTTAGAACAATGCTCGGCACAGAGTAAACAGTAAGTATAGTCATTATTGTTACTGTTAGCATGTATCAAAGTTTACTGGCCACAGTGCCTCCTGGAAAAGGCATAAGATTTAGTTATTACAAGCTGGTTCTGGTTCTCTTGTAGGCAAGCTGACTGATAGAACAGCAAGCATTTTCCAAAGCAACCGAATGAAACTGAAGCTGGTCAACATTCAGAAAGCTAAAATATCCACAGCTGCATTCCTAAAAGCCTTCTGCCATCACAAACTCATTGAACTGGATGCTACTGCAGTACACACTGACCTCTCCATCCCAGACATCCTAAGTGGACTCTGCAGCAATAGCTGGATCCAAGAAAACCTCCGACGTCTCATCTTGGACTCAACAAGCATCCCTCGAGATTCAAGACTGTTGTTCTTCGGTCAGCTCACTGGTCTTCGTGTTTTAAGCGTTTTCAATGTTTGTTTTCGTAGTGAAGACCTGGCTAATGTTTCGCAGTTACCCAAACTGGAAAGCTTGGATATCTCTAATACTCTGGTCACTAACATCTCTGCACTCCTTACCTGTAAGGATCGACTTAAATCTCTTACAATGCACTATCTAAAATGTCTGACCATGACCAAACCACAGATTCTCGCAGTCATTAGAGAACTTAAATGTCTGCTTCACCTTGATATTTCTGATCACGGGCAACTCAGGTCAGATCTAGCTTTTCATTTGCTACAACAGAAAGATATTCTGCCTAATATTGAGTCCCTGGACATTTCTGGGAGTAATTACATCACTGATGGAGCTGTAGAACTATTTATACAACAACGGCCTGCGATGCAATTTGTGGGACTGTTGGCTACAGATGCCGGTTATTCCGACTTCTTTTCTGCAAAGAAAGGCTTGAGGGTTCGTTCTTTTCTGAAATAAGTTTGTTTTATTTGTTCAGAACATTATTAAGCTTTCTTTGTGTATCAGAATCTGTACTAGGCATTCGGGTTACAAAGACAGATGAACAATTCTTAAGGAGCTTAATGATTAAGAATTATTGTGTAACTCCTATGTAGTATGAGGTTGTGAAAATATAACCTTAAATAAGATACAGCCCTAGCCTCCAGTGTCTTCCAGTCTAGCTTGATAACCATAAGCAGAGCCATTCACACATTACCTCTTAGGTGCCAGTTGGCATGTTTTGCACATTGTTTTCTATTTTAATCCTCCCATTTTACAGATGAGGAGGTTAAGCTATTTATCCAGTCATAGAACTATTAAATGATAGAGCTGGCCGTATATTTGGGTCTTTGTGAAACTAATGCTTTTCCCTCTAGGGACAGCTAAATATAATGAATAAGGCAGGTGATGTATGCCTAACACCATTTTTGAACGCAATTGTTAAAAGACCCTGAAGGAAAAAGTATTGTACATTGCTAGACTATGTTTATAGCCTCTAGTGGTGCTGTTTTTAAAAGAGCATATATTTAAATATTTACGTCCTAGAATACTTTTTAAAAACAGTGGCTTTCTACCTCAGTTGTACATTCTAATCACTTTGGGAGTTTTAAAATACACTGATGCCTGTGGCCTATTCCCTAGAGATTCCGATGTAACTGGTCTGGGATTTGGCCTGGGCGTTAAGTAATTCTAACGTGGAGCCAAAGTTCAGAACAACGACTTCAAAAGAACCCATTAAAAACAATGACTTATATAATTTTTACTGGGGTGAGAGTAAAGTGATTTGCAGTCATTAGTTGTTTTCACATTTTATTCTTTTGATTTTAAAATAGCAATTGTGTCATAAAGTTTTTTAATTTTAAATGACTTAATGAACCCATGAAGCTATCAGTTGCATCGTTAGGCTACAAATAGATAATTTGAACTTTCAGATTAAATGTGTATAGTAGAGAATTGTTTACCAAGAATGTACACCTAGGCCTGTTTCAGATTAATGGCACTTAGTGTCCCAATGATCAAAAGAACCACAGCAGTTTAAAAAAAAAAAAAGATTTTTAACACATCAACTCATGATATATACAGTAATATTGCCAAGTGCTAGAATATTCTGTAGAGAGATTATGCATGTAGTTAAGATATTATCAAAGCCAGTACACCAAAAGAAAACGAGACAAGTTTTCTTTCAGTAAACTTTATCTGGTATACATGTAAGTTTAGTTTATTTTGAAAATGTTAAATAATGCATTGTATACAGTGTTGGATATTTTGGGGGAGGGAGAGGGGAGACCACAATCTTCCCAGTACTAAGAAATTCTAAAGATCCTAATCCAGACTTAGTGGAGTATAAGGTATGGTAAGTTTAAAAGGTGTGTTTCAGAAAATCTTATATTTAAGAGAAATATATATTTTTCAAGTCAGATACAAAATATACTAAGCATTTTTGTTGTTTGGGTGCTCAAAAGTTTGCTAAAAATGGGTAAAATTAAGGGTTAGTGAAAACCTTCTAACAGAACAGGTATGTGTTATTTTCTTGTACCTAATGTTACAGTGGGCAGTGTGTACTTAATTTCTTTAAAATGGTTGGAAAGGGCACCCACCATTAGTCCTAAGAGCCGTATAACATTTTCATTTGCTAGGGAATCCTTGCTGATCCACTGGTGGGGTGTCTCAAGAATGAGAATTGTTTTGTACTGGCATCTGTAGGAAACCTTGGAGAGAGAGGGTGATGTAACAGCTGTCTGGTCTTCTGCTTAGTCTTACAATGGCTTTTCCTGTGTTTTTCTTTCAACTCTTACATCTAGATTCTCACAAAACTTAAAAATCTAGACTATATCCATTGTTTAGATTGTTAATAATGTGTAGATCCTTGCACAGTTGATCTACATATAGTACTTGAAAACTGTTTTGAAATAATTTGTAATGTGGCAGATCACTAACTTTAAACATTTTGCCAAATTTGTCTTACCCTATTCTGTCTCTATACATGCAATTTTTAATACACACAAACACACACACATGCGTATTTGGCTGTGCTAGGTCTTAGTTGCAAAATGTGGAATCTTTAGTTGTAGCATGTGGGATCTACTTCCCTGACCAGGGATCAAACCCAGGCTCCTTGCAAGCGCAAAGTCTAGCCACTGGACCACCAGGGAAGTCCCCACACACAATTTTTTTCTTGAGGGTAGGTTGCATACAACATGCACCTCTGCCCATTAATATACTTTAGCTTGTATTTCCTAGAGGAAAGATAGTCTCTTTGACTCTGAGAGCATGGGTAATCTCAAGAATGACCATAGTGCAGCTGTCAAATTTCAGGAAATTTAACATCAATACAAATCTTTTATATAAAAGTCTACTGTATGTGTTTCCAGTGTTGATTTTCCCAGTTTAACACCATTTATAAAATATTTTTCCTTTTAGTCCATGATTATTTTTACATTCAGTTGTCATATGTGTACTTAGTCATGTCCAGCTCTTTGTGACCCCATGAACTGTAGCCTGCCAAGCTCCTCTGTCCACAGAATTTTCCAGGCAGTAATAGTGGAGTGGGTTGCCATTTCCTACTCCAGGGGACCTTTCCGGCCCAGGGATGGAACCAGCATCTCCTGCATTTCCAGGCTACCTGGAAAGCCTCAGTTGTCATAGTCCTTCCTTTTCTTCATTATATTGATGTTTTTGAAGAATACAAACTAACATTGTTTTGTTTGTTTTTTTGAAGAATGTTCCTCATTTTGGGTTTGTCTGATGCTTCATCATAATTCAGATTCTTCTAGGTTTACCCAGAATACCACATAAGGGATGTTGTGCCCTTATGTAATACACTTATGTGTCTCAAGTGTATTACAGTATGAAGCACAGAGTGCCCCTCATTGGTGATATTAATTTTCATCACTTGGTCAAAGTATTGTTCAGGTACTAGGTAAAATATCCAGGTGCAGATAAAATATTATCTATATACTCTTGTACTGTTTCTACCCTACATAGATAATACTATTCCTTTTGAAGCTAATGAATGCTGTACAAGATATTAGAAGACTATGCCAATATCCTGGCCCTCATCAGAGTTTCTGATCTAGATTTAGCATCCATTGATGATTCTTACTCGAACCATTCTTTACTGCAGTGGTTGCAAAGTGATGATTTTCCAACTCTAACTCTTTTTTTTCAGCTCTTCTTTTTATTCAAAACATTTAGCAAGTCTAACATATCCTCAGTATGAACTCATTGGTTCCTGTTGTTTTCAGTGATTTATAATGCATTGCTGTTCTTAATTATTTTGATGCTCAGCTTGTCACAGGGTGGCCAATGAGAGCTCCTGTGTCTGTTTTTACATGCCCCCATTATTACTGTTATTATTTTGAGTCTTTCTTTACTTTCTAGGCTTCTTATACTTCCCTGTTTTGGCTTTAGAGTTAGATGTTTCTCCCAAGAGCCCTGGTTCCTTTTAGTGGGAAACCACTGAGTGTTAGATGTGTTTTTAAACCGTTTCATCAAGCAGAGCTAAGAAACAGATGAAATAAGTTTAAAAGTGATACTTACAAATGTCCATCTTTATATTGTTCTTCTTTGCCTTTCCACATTCTGTGTTTGTATCTCTCTTTTCCACATGGAGAACCTCGGCTTCCAACAGCCTCAGCACATTTTCCTTAATCCTATAACATGTATAAAATAGTTTCAGAGTTGCTTCATTTATACTACTTTGAAACACAAACCTACTGAAAAAGAGTTGAAGATATATTTGCAGTTCTTTCTTTTCACTCTTGACTGAGAGTATAGTCAAAGTATTAAGCCATATATATTTAGGTTTTTAAATTTCCACTTCTTACACAGTAGGTAGCATAGTACATGTACTCTGGACTTTGCTTTTCTAACTTAGTGGTATGTCTTGGAAATCACCCCATGTCAGTTCATGTTCCCGTTTTTTGGGAGGGGATGGTAAGATACACATAAAATTTATCATTTTAATCTTGTTAAGTGTATAGTTCAGTGGTTTTAAATACATTAATAATTTTGTTCAACCATCACCATCATTCATCTCCATAGCTCTTTTCACCTTGTAAAGCTGAAATACTGTAGGCATGAAACCCTGCCTCCCATTACCCCTTCTCTCCAGACCCTGGCAATACAAACTTCTACTTTGTGTCTCTACGATTTTGACCAACTCTCTGATGTAAGTGGAGTCGCACAGTACTTGTCCTTTTGTGACTGACTCATTTTACTTTACGTAGTGTCCTAAGGGTTTGTCCATGTGGCATACTGCCTTTTTCAGGTTGAATAATAGCCATTATGTGTATACCACATTGTGCTTATCCAGTTGTCATTGATATGTACTTGGGTTGCTTCATGTTTTGGCTTTTGTGTTGATTATTGTGAGTAATGTTGTTGCAAGTAGGAGTACACAAATATCTCTTTGAGACTCTGCTTTTTTTTTGATCACTCTGTGAAGCCTCAGTTCTTTGACAAGGGATTAAATCCAGGCCTCTGCAGTGAAAGCCTGGAATCCTGATCACTAGTCCACTGGGAAACTCCCAAGACTCTGCTTTTGGTTCTTTTGGTATATACCCAGGAGTATATACTAGAATGGACATGAGTTTGAGCAAACTCTGGGAGATAGTGAAGGACAGGGAAGCCTGGTGTACTGCAGTGCATGGTGTCACAAAGAGTTGGACATGACTTAGCGACTGAACAATGAGCAATCCAGAAGTGGAATTGCTGGATCATATGGTGTGAAAGTCGCTCAGTCGTGTCCGACTCTTTGCAACCCCTTTGGAATTCTCCAGGCCAGACTACTGGAGTGGGTAGCCTTTCCCTTCTCTAGGGGATCTTCCCAACCCAGGGATCAAACCCAGGTCTCCCTCACTGCAGGTGGATCATATGATAATTCTTTTAATTTTGGGGTAACTACCATAATGTTTTCTGCAGCAGTTGCACAGTTTTTACATTCTCACTAACAGTGCACAAGTGTTTGAATTTCTTCACACACTGGCCAACACGTTATTTTTCTTTGTTTTTAAATTTTTTAATAGTAACCATTCTAATGGGTGTAAAGTGGTACCTCGTTGCAGTTTTGATTTGCATTTCCATACTTATCAGCTATACTGGGCATCTTTTCAGAAGGTTATTGACCATTGGTATGTCTTTGAAGAAATGTCTAGTGAAGTTGTTTGCCAGACTTTAGGTTGCTTAGGTTTTATTTTTGTTATTGTTGTTGAGATATAGGAGTTCTCTGTGTAGTCTGGATATTAATGCCTTATGATATAAGATTTTCAAATATTTTCTCCCCTTCTCTGGTTTGTCTTCATGAAGTTCAGTTTGTATTTCTTTTGTTGCTGGTACCTTTGGTGTCATATCCAAGAAATCACCGCCAAATCCAGTATTGTGAGGCTTCCTCATGTTCCTTATAGGAGTCTTATAGTTTTAGTTCATAAATTTAAGTCTTTGATCTGTTTTGAGGTAATTTCTTTCATGTGGTGTTATGTTAGATTTTACAACTTCATTCTTTTACATGTGGATATCTAGTTTTCTTAGGACAATTTCTTGAAAATACCAAATTGTCTTAGCACCCTTGTTAAAAAAATAATCTGATCATAAATGCAAGGCATTGTTTTAGGGCTTTCTAGTCTATTCCATGGGCTCCCCTGTGGCTTAGATGATAAAGAATCTTCCTGCAGTGCAGGAGTCCTGGGTTTAATGCCTGGGTTGGGAAGATCCCCTGGAGAAGGAGATGGCAACCCACTCCAGTATTCTTGCCTGGAGAATCCTATGGACAGAAGAGCTGGGCAGGCCAGGTTCAATCCTTGGGTTGAGAAGACCCTTGGAGAAGGCAATGGCCACCCACTGGTCTGTATGCCAGTATTTATGGCAGTGCCACATGTTCTGATTATTTTAGCTTTGTATTGATAGTCAGTTTGAAATCAGGATGTGTGACTCCCTTGGAATTCTGTATAAATTCAGGGCGTGTGTTTGTATTTCTGCTAAAAAGGTCATTGGGATTTTGGTAGGATTATATAAATATGTAGATAATTTTGTGTAGTATTGACATCTTAAGTCTGCTAATCCATGAACATGGGGTGTGTTTCCATAATTTATGTCATCTTTAATTTCTTTCATTAGTGTGTTGTAGTTTTCATCATACAAGCCTTTCATCTCCTTTGTTAATTCTTAAGTACTTTATTGGAGAAGGCAATGGCACCCCACTCCAGTACTCCTGCCTGGAAAATCCCATGGGCGGAGGAGCCTGGTAGGCTGCAGTCCTTGGGGTCGATGAGGGTCAGACACGACTGAGCGACTTCACTTTCACTTTTCACATTCATGCATTGGAGAAGGAAATGGCAACCCACTCCAGTGTTCTTGCCTGGAGAATCCCAGGGACAGGGCAGCCTGGTGGGCTGCTGTCTATGGGGTCACACAGAGTCGGACATGACTGAAGTGACTTAGCAGCAGCAGCAAGTACTTTATTGTATTATTGTAAACAGAATTATTTTCATGATTTCCTCTTCAGATTGTTTATTATTATTGTATAAAAATTGAACTGATCTTTGTGTGTATCCTGCAACTTTCTGGATTCATTTATTAGCTCTAATAGATAACAGTTTTTTGTTTTTTTGTGGTATATAAGATCATATAGTTTATAAGTAGATCATTTTATTTCTACCTTTTCAATTTGGATGCCTTTTATTTTTTTAATTTAACTTTTTATTTTATATTGGAGTAGAGCTGATTAACAATGTTGTGATCACTTCAGGTGAACAGCAAAGGGACTCAGCCGTACATACACATGTATCCATTCTCCCCTAAACTCCCCACCCATCTTGGATGCCTTTTATTTCTTTTTTCTTACCTACTTGCTCTGTTTAGAACTTCCAGTGCTGTGTTCAGTAGACGCTGTGAAAGGGGCTTTTGTCTTTTTCCTGATTTTAAAAGCTTTCAGTCTCTCACTATTGAGTATCATGTTCATTGTAGATTTTTCATGTATGGCTTTTATTAAGTTGAGGTAGCTTCCTTCTGGGCTTTTTGCGAGTGTTTGGGGGCTTCCCTGGTGCCATAGACAGTAAAGAATCTGCCTGCAATGCAGGAGACCCAGGTTCAATCCTTGGGTCGGGAAGACCCTTGGAGAAGGGAAAGGCCACCCACTCCAGTATTCTTGCCTGGAGAATTCCATGGACAGAGGAGCCTGGCCCACTACAGTCCATGGGATCACAGAATTGGACACTTTGCCAGAAGGGGTGTTGAGTTTTGTCAAATGCTTTATCTGCATTAGATGAGGTGATCATGTGGTTTTCCTCCTTCATTCTAATACTGTTGTATATTAACATTGATTTTTTAGTATACCATGGTATGTTGAACATTGCATTCTGGGAATAAATCCTACTTGGTCATGGTGCTGTGCGTATTTGCTTAGTCATGTCTGACTCTGCGATCCCATGGACTGTAGCCCACACAAGCCCACCTGTCCCTGGGGATTCTCCAGGCAAGAATACTGGAGTGGGTTACCATGCTCTTCTCCATGGGATCTTACCAATCCAGGGATCAAACCCTCATCTTCCACCTTGCAGGCAGATTCTTTATCACCTGAGCCACCAGGGAAGCCCAAGAATACTGGAGTGGGTAGCCTATCCCTTCTCCAGGGAATCTTCCTGACCCAGGAATTGAAGCGGGGTCTCCTGCATTGCAGGCGGATTCTTTACCAACTGAGCTACCAAGGAAGCCCTGGTCATGGTATATAATTCTTTTATTTGGCTGAGTTTGGTTTGCCTGTATTTTGTTGAGGATTTTTCCATTTCTGTAAGGACTGTTAAATTCTAGTTTCCTTTTCTTGTAGCGTCTTTGGCTTTGGTATCAAGGTAATGCTGGCTTCGTAGAATGAGTTAGGAAATGTTCCATCTCCAGTTGTTAAACTGAAAAGTTTTAACATTAATTCTTCCTTAAGTGTTTGGCAAAATTTACTAGTGAACCCATTAGATCTAGGGCTTTTATTTTTGGGGAAGTTTTTGATTATTGATCCAGTTTCCTATTTCAGTTTTCTTCAGTGTCTTCATGATTTAGTCTTGTTAGGTCTTATATGTCTAGAAATTTTCTCATTTTATCTAGGTTATTAAGTTTATTAGAATGTAATTTTTCATAATACTCTTAGAATTCTTTTTTTTTTCCTATTGAATTGGTGGTAATGTCTTCTGTTTCATTTCAGATTTTAGTATTTTGAGTCCTTTCTTTTTTCTTAGTTTCTTTTTTTTACCCTTAGTCCATCCATCTGTCAGTTTTGGTGATGTGTTCAAAGAACCAATTTTTTGTTTCATTGATTTTCTTGCTATTTTTATATTCTCTATTTTTTTGCTCTTTGCTTTAATAATGATTATTTCCATCCTTCTGCCAGCTTTGGGTTTAGTTTTTTGATCTTTTTACTTTTAAAATAGTTACTGATTAGGAAGGACTTTGCTCATTAGTTTCTATATGTTTTACAACTTTTTTTTTAATCCCTCATTTCCCTCATTACTGTTTTCTTTGTTCAACTGACTTTTTGGATTTTTTTTTTTTTGGTTGGTATTATTCTTGTGTATTCTGTAGCTGTTTTCTTTGTGGTTATCATGGATGTTAGTTACATTTAACATCCTAACGTTATGACACTCTAATGTGAATTTATACTAGCTTAATTTCAATAACAAACAAAAGCTGTTCCTTTAGCTGTCTGTCTGCACCCCTTTTAATTGATGTTCCCAAATTATAGATTGTCTGCCCCAAAGCACAGAATAATCCTTTTTAGTGTGTTCATCACAAGTTTTGTAGAAAACAAAATTTGGAATTAAACCAGATTTATAATAACACTAGTTTTTAGATGAATAATGATCTTTTGAAGGAACTATTTGTTTATTAAATCATGTTGAAAAAAAGTGTTACCGACCATTTAAAAAATACCACTAGCTTTTGTAATTGCTCATGTATTTACCTTTGTTGAGATCTTTATTTCTTCATATAGCTTCTTGTTACTGTGTGGTGTTCCTTCATTTTCACCTTGCAGGACTTCCTTTAGCGTTTTTCATGGGGCAAGTTTAGTGGTAATGAACTTCCTTGGCTTTTCTTTACATGGAAATGTCTTGGCTTCATCCTCACTTTTTAAAAAACTTAACAGTTTTTTATTGGGATATAGCTGCTTAATAAACAGTGTTGTGATAGTTTCAGGTGAATAGCAAAGGGACTCAGCCATAAATACACATATATCCATTCTACCCCAAACTCCCTTCCCATTCAGGCTGCCACATAACATTGAGCAGAGTTTCGTGTGCTGTATAGTTAAGTCCTTGTTGTTTATCCATTTTAAACATTGCAGTGTGTACATGCCCATCCCAAACCCCTTAGCTATCCCATCTGCCTATCCTTTCCCCCTAGCAACTATAATTTCATTCTTTAAGTCTATGAGTCTCTTTTTATTTTGTAAGTAAGTTCACTTGTATCATTTCTTTTTAGATTCTGCATTTAAGGGATGTCATTTGATATTTCTCCTTCTCTGACTTACTTCACTCAGTATGACACTAAGTCTGTGTTGCTGCAAATGGCATTATTTCATTCTTTTTTTAACGGCAGAATAATATTCCATTGTACTTATGCACCACATGTTTATCTGCTCCTCTGTCAATAGACATTTAGGTTGCTTCCATGTTTGGGCTATTGCAAACAGTGCTGCAGTGAGCATTGGGTTACATATATTCTTTTGGATCTTGTTTTTCTCTGGATATATGCCCAAGAGTGGGATTTCAAGGTGATATGGTAGCTCTTTAGTTTTTTAAGGAACTCCCCTCCTGTTCTCCACAGTGACTGTACCAATTTGCATTCCTACCAACAGTGTAGGAGGGTTTCCTTCTCTCCACACCCTCTCCAGCATTTGTTGTTTGTGGAATTTTTGATGATAGTCATTCAAGCTTTCACCCTCACTTTTGAAGGACAGTTTTGCAGGGCATAAGATTCTTGGTTGACAGTTTTTTTCTTTTAACACTTTGAATATATCAACCCATTGTCTTCTGGCTTCTAAGTTTTTGATGAGAAGTCTGCAGGTCTTAACTGAGGAGCCTTTGTATGTGATGATTTGCTTCTCTCTTGCTGCTGCTTAGAATCTTTGGCATTGAAATTTTGATTATAACGTCTCATTGTGAGTCTTCTTGAGTTCATCTTGCATGGAGTTCTTGAATTTCTTGGATGTTTATATTCATGTCTTTCATCAAATTTGGGACATTTGCAGCCATTTCCCCCCCAATATTCTTTGCTACTGTAAGTCTCTTCTAAGATTCCTACAGTGTGTATGTTGGCCTGTGTAATGGTATTCCACAGGGTCCTTAGACTCTGCTCCTTTGTTTTCAATCCTTTGCTTTCTGTTCCTCTGACACAATTTCCTTTGTCCTATCTTCAAGTTTGTTGATTTTTTTCATCTTCCCGCTCAAATCTGCCTTGAAAAACTCAAGTGAATTTTTATTTCAGTTATTATACCTTTCAACTCCAGAATATTTCTGGATTCTTTTTAAGGTTTTTTTTTTTTTTTTTTTTAATTTAAATCTCACTTGAGTTTCTCTTTTGTTCTTTTTCTTGACTTTATCTAATTTTCCTTTCGTTCTTTGAATGTCTTTAAGGTGGATGTTTTGAAGTCTTGTTTGAGTTGACCTGCTATATCAGTTCTGTTACAGGGACAGTGTCTTTTGATTTTAATTTTTTCCCTTTGAATGGGCCATGCTTTCCTATTTCTTTATACGCTTTGTGATTTTTGTTGTTGAAAACTAGGCATTTGAAACTAATAATATGGCAACTCTGGAAATCAGATTCTTTTCCCTTCCCAGGGTTTGATGTCTATGTTACTGTTTTTGTGTTTGGGATCTGTGTTGAGGATCAGCCTGAAGTATAAATTTTAAGATCTCTAGGTCTTTTATGAGCCTTTCCCTGGATATGTGCAGTAACTTTGGGATATTCTCTGTATATGTAGTTGTTTTGAATGTCATAGTCATTAATGTCTATCTTCTAAAAGGGGAAAAGGAAACAATGAAGGGGCAGCCCTTGAAATTGCTTGGAAGTCATTTTAGCTGGTGGGAGAGGGGCTTTGAACAGTTGGCTGGTGAGGGTGCAGTGGCATTGGCTACCCACCTTTTTGTGCCTGTTATCAGAAGCAGTCAGAGCACAGATTCCTGATATTTGGAGGGTTCTTTTCCCCACCTGGACTCTCACAGGCTAAGTGCAGGCAGCTCTAGGAGCATATGCTGGTGGCTGGGAAGTGGGATGGGGCATGGGAAGCTATTGTGGAAAGAGCTGAAATTGATGGAAATGAGCCACAGTTTATTGTTGAAACATCCTGTAGAAGTTGCAAGCATGGATATAAACTCCTTTATTTACCCTTTTTAAAAATTTTATTTATTAAATTTTTGTTGTGCTGGGTCTTTGTTGCTATTCACAGGCTTTCTCTAGCGCTGGTGAGCAGGGGCTACTCTCTAGTTGTGGTTTGTGGGCTGCACGTTGTGCTGGCTTCTCTTGTTGCAGAGCACGGACTCTGGGTGCGTGGGGTCAGTAGTTGTGACGCATGGGCTTAATTGCCCTGTGGTATGTGGGATCTTCCTGGACCAGGGATTGAACTGGTGTCCCCTGCATTGCTAGGCAGATTCTTGACCACTGGGCTACCAGGGGAGCCCCCTTTTCTTTCCTTATTTCTTGAAAATGCTTGTCCACTGTTACATTACATTGTGTGTTGCTTGTTAAGTCTGATGACAATCTAGTTCTCTGATTTGTTTTGATATTTTAATTATTTTTAAATGAAAGAGATGAATATTTTTAATGATAAAAGGTACAATTCACAAAGATAGACATCATAAGCCATTAGACACCTAACAACAAAGAAACAAAGATACATAAAGCAAAAATCAGAACAGATCTAAGGGAAAAGAAAAATACAATCATAGTGACACATATTAACATTTCTCTGAGTATTTTATCAAGTGCAAAAAAAAGAATAGGAACATCTTGAGTAATGTCATTAAAAATTATAGTAGATTTCTATTCATATTAATAATTTGTTTGATCTTTTTATAAGAAGGCCCTGAAGGTTGTTTTTCTTTACCATTAAATTTAATCTTTATACTGTGATATGTCTTGGATTTGATTTAGGTCAGTTTTCCCAGGTGGTTGATGGGAGTTCTTTCAGTGTGTTGATTTAGGTCTTTTTTTATTTCCGGAAAGTTTTTGTTGGTAGTAATTTTAAAAATTAGTTCATTTCTTCCCCAAGAACTTCAAGTGTATGTGTGTTGTATCTTTTTTCCATATCAGCACTCAATCTTAGATCCTTTTAACTTCTTTCTTTTAAAATTTCTTTATCTTGTTTGTTTCTTGCATTTCTTCTCCTTACTAAATTTTAGTCAATTCTATTATTCTTTGGATACTTTGTACTTAGTTTTTATGTTTGATATGACTTGATCTTTTCTTTTCTTGAGTTTAATCATCCCTGTTTCATCTTTTTGTTGAATGTATTTTTTTCACATCCAATAATCCTTATTAAGAACATTTACTTCAGTTTAAAGTGGTACGTTACAGATTTGTTTTTGATTTACGAGAAGAATTTTTCTTAGCTGAAGTGTGTAGTTTTGCTTCAGTGTATAAAGCTGTTACAGGTCTTAGTTGTGGCACATGCAGTCTCTGAGGCATGTGGGATCTTTAGTTGTGGCTCTAATTCCCTGACCAGGGATTGATCCCCGGCCCCCTTCATTGGGAGTGTGGAGTCTTAGCCTTTGGACCACCAAGGAAGTCCCTAGATTTGCTTTTTAAAAAAATTCTTACAGTAGCTTTATATGGAATTGGTTTGAATCTTTTTATTTCTTTGCATTTAATTGACCGGTGTCCTAATTCAAAAGCATTCTTCTGTCATTTTAGTGATGTGATGTTTCTTCAATGAATGTTGTTACTGCTGATCATGGTGGAGTTGTTTTTCTTTTCATTTTTGTGAAATCCTGAATTTTACCCCCTTTTTTTCTTTTTCTTCACTTCCCAGTAATGCTGAAAACTAGATAAAATCTAGTTTTGTATTTTTAAATAAATGTTTAAATAAATAAACATTTATTTTTCATTTACGGTTTGGGTAAGGTTACCATTATTCTCCAGACCCAAAGTCTATATACAGACTTCTGGAAGTTATTACTTTAGTGGTGGTGGTTGTTCAGTTGCCTAGTTGTGTCTAACTCTTTGCAGCCCAATCAGCTGTGGCACACTAGGTCTTCCCGTCCCTCACCATTCCATCTCCTGAAGTTTGCCCAAGTTCCTGTTCACTGCATCAGTGATGTCATCCAGCCATCTTATCTTCTGACACCCTCCTCTCCTTCTGCCCTCAGTCTTTCCCATCATCAGGGACTTTTTCAGTAAGTTGGCTGTTTTCATCAGATGACCAAAATACTGGAGCCTCAGCTTCAGTATCAGTCCTTCCAACGTGTATTCAGGGTTGTACTTGAGTTGGTAGCAAAGAAGAATTATCTTAATATTAATGAACTAATTAATTAGTTCTATAAAAGTTCAACTCCTTTTTCATCTTAGTTATTTTATCTTTTTTTTTCCCCTATCTTTTTTTTGTCTATTTTATATGAGTACTTAGAGAACACATGTTCATGGTTATTGGTTGTTTAAGCATTTACATGCTATGCATTATTCAGTCGAGGTCTCTACTGTAACAGCTGTAGGGAGATAGTATTTGAGTCTGTCTCCACTGCTTAATTAGTTTGTTATATTTAGCAATGTACTTCACCTCTCTGGAGCCACCATGTAAAAATGAGGTTGAGGAGAACATTTACCTACTAGAATTACTGAATGAGATCAACATTGTAAAGCTCTTGAAACATTTAAGTGAATATTCATTGTTTCAAACACTTGACACACTAAAAAAAGCCTTCCTTGTAGGTGAAAGGTGAAACCTGTTGGTAACATCCTTGTTTTCTAGGTTGCTGGAGGAGCAAATATAAGTCAGATTTCAGAAGCACTGAGCTGCTACAGGAATAGATCATGTTTTATGAAGGAAGCCCTCTACAGGCTCTTCACAGAGACGTTTTCAACGCAAATAACCATGCCTGCTATTTTAAAGGTAACTACAACTCAGAAATGTAATTTTTAAAACTACTTATTACTTGATTCAATTAAAGTTGTTTAAAATTTGGAAAACTCAGCAGTGGCCACAGGACTGGAAAAGGTCAGTTTTCACTCCAATCCCTAAAAAGGTAATGCCAAAGAATGTTCAAACTATTGCACAATTGCACTCATCTCACACACTAGTAAAGTAATGCTCAAAATTCTCCAAGCCAGGCTTCAGCAGTACATGAACCGTGAACTTCCAGATGTTCAGTCTGGTTTTAGAAAAGGCAGAGGAACCAGAGATCCAATTGCCAACACCCGCTAGATCATCAAAAAAGCAAGAGAGTTCCAGAAAAACATCTATTTCTGCTTTATTGACTATGCCAAAGCCTTTGACTGTGTGGATCACAATAAACTGTGGAAACTTCTGAAAGAGATGGGAATACCAGACCACCTGACCTGCCTCTTGAGAAATCTGTATGCAGGTCAAGAAGCAACAGTTAGAACTGGACATGGAACAATAGACTGGTTCCAAGTAGGAAAAGGAGTATGTCAAGGCTGTATATTGTCACCCTGCCTATTTAACTTATATGCAGAGTACATCATGAGAAACACTGGGCTGGAAGAAGCACAAGCTGGAATCAAGATTGCTGGGAGAAATATCAATAACCTCAGATATGCAGATGATACCACCCTTATGGCAGAAAGTAAAGAGGAGCTAAAGAGCCTCTTGATGAAAGTGAAAGAGGAGAGTGAAAAAGTTGGCTTAAAGCTCAACATTCAGAAAATGAAAATCATGGCATCCGGTCCCATAACTTCATAGCAAATAGATGGAGAAACAGTGAAAGACTTTATTTTTCTGGGCTCCAAAATCAGTGCAGATGGTGACTGTAGCCATGAAATTAAAAGACGCTTACTCCTTGGAAGGAAAGCTATGACCAACCTAGACAGCATATTGAAAAGCAGAGACATTACTTTGCCAACAAAGGTCTGTCTAGTCAAGGCTATGGTTTTCCCAGTAGTCATGTATGCATGTGAGAGTTGGACTATAAAGAAAGCTGAGCACCAAAGAATTGATGCTTTTGAACTGTGGTGTTGGAGAAGACTCTTGAGAGTCCCTTGGACTGCAAGGAGATCCAACCAGTCCATCCTAGAGATCAGTCCTGAGTGTTCATTGGAAGGACTGATGTTGAAGGTGAAACTCCAAAACTTTGGCCACCTAATATGAATAGCTGACTAATTTGAAAAGACCCTGATGCTGGGAAAGATTGAGGGCAGGAAGAGAAGGGAATGACAAAGGCTGAGATGGTTGGATGGCATCACTGACTCAATGGACATGAGTTTGACTAAACTCTGGGAGTTGGTGATGGACAGGGAGGCCTGGCATGCTGCAGTCCATGGGGTCACAAAGAGTTGGACATGACTGAGGGACTGAACTGAACTAACTGAACTGATTAAACACATCGAATACAGTTACTTAATATGCCTTATTCTATTGTGAGTCACAGTGCCCACACAGTGGGAAAAAAAAAAAAGCAGTGTTAGGCTTAAACTGCCAGATCATCCCATGTTTTGAGCATCTTAATCAATCTCAGTTGTTCAGATTTTTGAATTTGATCTGAGCATGGGATGATAGAACCATTGCCTAAAACAGGACTTAATCTGAAAACATGAATTCACTTTGTATAAACATTTTTATTTATTCCTTTACTCTTTAAAATCTAAGATAATAGTTTTTTTTCCAAAAATAGCAACCACAATATCCCTATAAGAATAGAACAAAATAGCAGTAATTGAAGGTAATTAATTCTAGCATTTAAAGTATTGTGAATAAAGTAAAGTTACCAATATTGATAGGGTCAGACTTTGCTTTCCTTTACAGAAGGATGAATTTGTTTTAAATGTAATTGGAAGAATTATGTGGTTTGAGAAAGAAAACTTCTATTATTTAAACTTAAGTATAAATTGAAGTCCTAAAATTATTGTTTTTATTATTTGTAATTTCTGCAGTTCCATAAAAATAGGCTATTTTTATGACTGTTTTTAGGCTATTTGTGTACCATGGAGAATTAGATTTACTCATAACTTAAAAATAATACCGTATAAAGGGAAAAACTCTGGATCTTTGTTTCCCATCTGTAAGGAGAAAAATTGAATTAGATATTCTAAAAGTCCTTTTCATATCTATGTGAGATTTTGTGGGGGTTTTTTTTGTTGAAAATCATGTTTGTTTTACTTTCTATGTATTTATATTGCAGATGATGGCAATTACTTGAAATCCTAAGAGCAGTTTACAATATAGAAAAAAACAGTTTCCATAGAAGCAGTGTATACTGGCTCTGAGTTTATGTAGGTGTCAAAGTAAGGGGTCTGGTCTTTCATTGGTTCATAATCTCAGGGCTCATTTGTATATCAGCAGACTGGTCTCTGAGGAGGGGAGGGATCATTATCCCTATTTGAGAGACAAAACAGATCATGTTGTCCCTGAATGTTGGAGCAGGTATGGTATACACTTGGTATAACACCTTCAGTTTAAATTTATTTCTAGGTCTACACAATATGTCTTCTATTAATAGTTACCTTTCTAATGTTAGGTTTTTTGTTTGTTTTGTGGCCATGCCTCATGGCCTGTGGGATCTCAGTTCTCCAACCAGGAATTGAACCTGGGCCACGGCAGTGAAAACGCAGAATCCTAACCACTAGTCCACCAGGCAACTCCCTAATGTTAGGTTTATCACTTTTCAAATTCAAATTTCTTCCTGCTCTTTTGATGGATTCATCCCATCTTTTTGTCCACTTTGTGTTTTTCTTTATCATGTTTCCCTTCCCTCGTAATTTCTTTTCCATTCCACCCCCACCTCCATTTCCTATCCAGATCCTATCTGAGACCCTGCCTAAATGTGTTCTCTGAATGAAACTTTTGACTTCCATACCAGAGATGATTGCTTGCTGTATGACCACCTTAGGCAGCACTTTATTTATACCTCTTCTGTGGTGCTTTTTTTCCAATTTCATCTTTTGACATCTCTTACAATGTTATTTGTTTATATACCCTATTTCTTTCATAAGGCTTTATGCTAAGGAGTAGGATATAAGTGATTCCTGTTTATTTCCCCTGTAGTGCTTATCATAATGCCTTGGAGGGACTGAGGCTCTATAAATGATTGTGAAATCACAGATGAGGAAACAGGTCCAGAGGAAGGAAGTGAGTTACCTAAAGTCACACAGCAAATTATTGACTGTGTTTGGGTTAGAAGGTATTGCTGGTGTCCTAAAAAATAAATGGTGAGGATGGGAAAAAATCTATTACTTTTTGTCCTGATAAGCAAGTATTTTTGATAACACAGAAATAAGACTGTGTAAAGAATGCTAATGTTGTCATATACCACTAAAATAAATTCATCTTCAGCTTGTGGCTGTAGGAATGAGGAGTCATCCATTGGATTTGCCAGTGCAGTTCACGGGCAGTGCTTGTGCCCTCAACTTAACACGCCAGGGCCTGGCCAGGGGCATGCCTGTTCGTCTGTTGTCAGAGGTTACCTGTCTACTTTTCAAGGCTTTGAAAACTTTCCCCCATTACCAGCAGGTAATTTGATTTTAATATTTGACTGTGCTTCTTACTTGAGGACAAATACATGAAAAATATGTTTTATTTAGTTCTGATTTTTCATCCTGAGAGAGAGAAGGAGGAAGGGGAGGGAGGGGGGAAAACAAATGCATGATTACTGTAGAAAAAACAAGAAATATAGATAAGTAATATGGTTTAAAAATGTTGCATTTATCAGAAAACAGCTACCCAGAAACATCTACTGTTAACACTTTGGTACATCCTATAGGCTTAGCAACATGTGTGCAAATTAAATTGAATTGAGTCATAGATCTAAATATAAAAGCTAAGTCATAGGTCTAAATATAAAAGCCATAAAACTAGAATAAAACATCAGAGTAGGCAACGTTTTCTTAGGATACAAAAAGCACACTTCATAAAAGAAAAATAATAAATTAGAATTCATCAAATTAGAAGCTTCTGCCCAAATACACACAGAGACATTAAAAAATGAAAAGATAATCCAGGACTGAGAAAAATGTCCATTACATATATATGACAGAGGACTTTTATCCAGAATGTAAAGAACTATTAAATAGGTAACACAAGATAAACAAACCAATTTTTTAACAAGGCAGAAGGCTTGAACAGACACTCCATGAAAGAAGATAGTGCAGGTGACAAATGAGCACTTGAAAAGATGCTCAGTATCTTTATCTATCAGGGAAATGCAAATTAAAAGCACATTTAGATACCACTGCACACTTAGGTGGGCTTCCTGGGTGGCACTAGTGGTAAGGAATCTGCCTACCAGTGCAGGAGATGCAAGAGACACGGGTTTAATCCCTGGGTCTGGAAGATCCTCTGGAGTAGAAAATGACACCCCACTCCAGTATACTTGCCTGGAAAATCCCATGGACAGAGGAGCCTGGCAGGCTACAATCCATGGGGCTGCAAAGAGTTGGACATGACTGAGTACACACCACAGCCTCACAGCATAGATAGCCTCATAGATAACACTGCACACCCCCTAGATTGGTTGAAATTTAAAAAGTGACAGTATCAGGTGTTGACAAAAGTGTACAGAAACTGAAATTCTCATATGCTGATGTTAAGAATGAAAAATGATAAAACCAATCCAACAGTCTGGTAATTTCTTTGAAAGTTAGAGATATACCTTTCATACTACACAGTTATTTCACTCGGAGAAATGAAATTATGTAGCCATATGATGGCATACACAAATGCCCATAATGTCTTTATTCATTATCCTCCCAAACCGAAAACTTAATGTGTAGCAACAGGTGAATAGATAAACCAATAATGGTATATTCATATAAGGAAATACTACTTGGTGATAAAAAGAAGTGAAGTACTGATACATGCCACGTGGATGAATCTCAAAAAACATTCTATGCTGAGCAAAATAAGCTAGACATGATAAAATAGATACTGTATGACTTTATGTGAAATCTTAGAAAAGACTAATTAATGACAGTATGATTTTCTGGGGTTGAAATTTGCAAGTTGGGAATGGAGTGGAAAGTGTCACAGTGGAACTTTTCAGGGTAATGGAAGTATTTTTTATGTTGATTGTGGTGGTGGGTAAAGTTATACATAATATTTATAAATGTGTCAGATCTGATTGAAATGTATACTTAAAGTTAAAATGGGAATCAGTCTATTAAAATTACAGTAACATGATCTTTCCTCACTTAAAAGAAATCTGTATTTCCACTTTTTCTTGAAAAATTGGATGATCCTTCTCAATTCAGTCTGAATTCCTACATGGCCATCATTAGTTGGAGCTGATTAATAACTGCCACCATAAAAGGGCCTGAATTGTCCAGTTTGCCATAATTCCTCCCGCTGCCCTGTTGTTTTGCATTCTGCCATCTTCATTTGTTTATGTTACTGCCTAGTTCCTGTTGGCATTTCAGGTTTGCTCCCCCTGCTTAATACACTATGCTGCTGTCACGGCAGTACATGCCACTGGCCTACTCATGGTCTTTCAAAGAGATGTTACAATTTTTTATTCCTATAGCTTTCCTAGAAGTCCTTTTCTCTCTCCTAGTTCAGTTCCTACTAGTCGTAGATAGAAAGTAGAAGCTCTGTCACAGAGTTAGTTATGAGATCTGGTTCAGACATAGTCATTCATTAGCTGGGCCAGGCTTCTAGGAATTGGTTTAGATTGACGCACAGGCAGGCAGCTTCCCACATAGATCCTTCTAGGGTTCAGGGGGAACGGAGACTCCCTCTCTGCCAGAAAGGAGGAAGATTACTCTTTGGGCAAAGGTAAATGTTTAGAGTTTAATAGTAAGATTGATACCAGAAACTATATAAACCAACTATACTTCAGTAAAAAATAAATTTAAAAAACTATAAAAAAAAATAGTAAGATTGAATGAAGAACTTGGAAAGGACCAGGTATGTAGTGGGCGTTCAATAAGAAAAGCTTAGAAGCTTCCAAATGCTTAGAACCTTTGTTTAGAATGGGTGTACATTTGCTCATAATTATTTTTCTTTATTCCCTTAAAGTTACAGAAGAATTGTCTTCTCTCCTTAACCAATTCCAGGATTCTTATGGATGTTCCATTCGACAGGCAAGTATAAAATTAGGTGATCTAATTTTGGGGTACTGACCAGTATTATTCTGAGCTTTGTTGTCTTTTGGTTATTAGCCTAGCAGGGGTCTGACTGAGGTTGCGATAAAGCGTTTGGGGAGAATGTTCTGTTCAGAAGTACTGTAGTTATAAATGTTGTCTCACAAAGTGTGAGTCCATTTCAGGGCAGTGAGTGATAACATAGGTGCTAGAGGGTTAAATATCGAATCAGGTTCTAGCTCTTCCATTATCCTTATGCATGTCAGATCTTCCTGGATCAGGGATCAAACCTGTGTCTTCTGCATTGGCAGGTGGATTCTTTACCACTGAGCCACCAGGGAAGCCTTTCTCTACCTTTTTGCATACTCTTTTCTTCTCTTCTTTTTGCCAAACACTCTTGGTTTTCATAGCTGAGTCTTTATAAGTCCACAAGTATTTTTAAACAGGATTTGCTG
Organism: Bos indicus; assembly: GCF_029378745.1. Classification (NCBI taxonomy): domain Eukaryota; kingdom Metazoa; phylum Chordata; class Mammalia; order Artiodactyla; family Bovidae; genus Bos; species Bos indicus. The sequence goes on along the minus strand of NC_091762.1, from coordinate 93,735,405 downwards.
GGGAGGCTGAGTGATTTCTTAACTTCTCATGTATAGTTTACCACGTTTATTGTGAGAAAAATACTGTTTTTTAGGTTCGATGCTGCCAAGTTTGTTATGAGATGGCTTGGTAAGCATGAAAGTCCCAAGATGCAAGCCATGGCAGTGAGCATAACCTCTATTCTAGCCCTGCAGGTATGTGGTTGCTAAATGCAGACCTCTTTCTCTAGTCATAGCGGAGCAGTGATAGAATTTGAAACATTTTACTTTCTGCTTTTTTGTTTCTAGCTCTCACCTGAGCAAATTGCACAACTCAAAGAGGAGGTTTTCATGGCAGTTAAGGTAGGTTGTCACTTTTAGAACTTTTCAATAAAAGTTAACAGTTTAAAAAATTAAGAACAGTTTAAAAGTATTATAAAATGAACAGTCTGTGGGACCTGCTACCCAGAAGAAGCTATTCTCTACTCTTCAATAGCTGTTTCTTCTGGTATTTACCTCCATATTTCTAAATGAAATGCTTATAACTGCAGCTGTTTTTTGTTTTGGCTGTGCTGCCTTCGTTGCACTGTGAGCATTCTCTAGTTGCGGCATGTGCTGTGGGGGTTTTCTTGTTATGGAGCTCAGCCTCAGGAATTGTGGCATTTGGGCTCTAGAGCACTTGGGTTCTCTAGTTGCAGTGTGCAGGCTTAGTTGTTCCATGGCATGTGAGATCTTAGTGTACTCACAGCTCTCCACCACCACCAGAGATTGGATCCATGTCCCCTGCATTGGAAGGTGGATTCTTAAGCACTGTACCACCAAGGAAGTACTACAGTTTATTGATTTATCAATTTTAGATGTTACCTCCTGATTCTGCTGCTGTCAGTTCAGTTCAGTTCAGTCACTCAGTTGTGTCCAACTCTGTGACCCCATGGACTGCAATACTCCAGGCTCCTTGTCCATCACCAACACCTGGAGCTTACTCAGATTCATGTCCATCAAGTCAGTGATGCCATCCAACCATCTAATCCTCTGTCACCCCCTTCTCTTCCTGCCTTCCATCTTCCCAGCATCAGCATCTTTTCCAGTGAGTCAGTTCTTCTCATCAGGTAGCCAAAGTATTGGAGTTTCAGCTTCAGCATTAGTCCTTCCAATGCATATTCAGGACTGATTTCCTTTAGGATTGACTGGTTTGATCTCCTTGCAGTCCAAGGGACTCTCAAGAGTGTTCTCCAACACCACAGTTCAAAAGCATCAATTCTTCATGGTTAGTTGTTGCAGCCTTCTTGGTGTCAGATCCTTTGTTCTTGAGGTCAGGTCATGGTGAGGTAGCGAAGTTTCTTTAAAACTCCACCAACAAATGTTACTCTGTTTTATAAGAAAGGGCAAGGTCCCTAGGCAAAAATTTCACCCTCCAAGATCCAAGTCTAGCTATGAGGCGGGGGTCCCTGCAGGGGTCAGTTACCGTGCCACAAAGCATTGTCCAGCACCCAGTCTGGGTTCTCTTGCCAGTGTCCAGGCCTGGCTGAAAAGGTGCATCTTAGTTGGCATCTCCCTCAGGGCCAGGTCTCCAGACCCTGCCCAGTTGGCATCTCTTAGGGAGCCAGGTGCCCTAGACCCAGCCATTCCTCAGCTCCTCAGGCTGTCCAAGTGGTAGGGGCTAGGTCCCACAAACTGCATCCTATACAGACTGCCACTGCTATTAGATCACAGAGGCAGGGATGGGGGAGAGGGCCATCACCTCAGGGCCTGGCTCTGCCAGTGTGTGGCCTTGGCAAGGGTTCTGTGTCTCTGTAGAACACAGGCCTCAGCCTGTTCTCTGGGTCCCCCACTGATGCACGGCTGGGTGAGCTGGAGGCTCCAGGGAGGAGGCAGAGATCCACCTCTTACCTCACTCTGCACAGGACGACCACCACTCTGCCTGCCATTGGTTGAATGGTCGCTCATTGGCAGTTGCTTGCTTGTAGGAGGGGCCTATTGCCCTGCCGACCAGTAACTGAGCAGGATCACTAAGGGTCACTCGCTGACAGTTGCTGAGTTTAGGGAGGGGCCCACTTCACCACCAACCGGTGCCTGAGCAACCTTTAATAGTCTTTTGGTAACCATAGTCTGGTAAGGGAGAAAGTGGGGGCTAATGGCTACAGCACTGGCTGCATGCTGAGGGCTGTGCACAGCCATGCTGTATTACACTTTCAGGTCTTGCAGCTTTATTTTTGTGAATTCTCTAGATATATTCTCTCTTGACTGTATAAAATATTTGAGGTGGAATTATAACAGAGTGCTGCCAAGCACAGATCTTAGCACGTGGCCATCACTGTGTACTATTACTGTACACCCTGTTACCAGCCATTGATTGGTGCTGCAGTGGGCCCTCCCACAAGCGGCCAACTGTCAATAAGTGACCATTATTGGTCCTGCTCAGCCATTGGTTGGCACCAGGTCCCTCCCACAGGCAACCAGCTGTCAATGAGTGACCATTAGTGGTCCTGCTCAACCATTGGTTTGCACCAGGCCCCTCCCACAAGCAACCAACTGTCAATGAGTGACTGTTAACGGGCCTATTCAGCAAACAGTCAGTGGAGTGGTGGTCATTGGGGAGAGTGAGGTAAAAGGTGGATCGGGGTCTTCTCCCTGGGGACCTCCAGCTTACCTGGCCTTGGGCCCTTGGGTAAGCTGGGAGGCTCAGGGAACAGGCTGGGGGCTGTGTCCTGCAGGGCTCCAGAACCCTCACCAAGGCCACCTATTTGACTTTGCCCAGGCCTTGAGGCAGTGGTGAACCTCTCCCCTGTCTCTACCTCTTGACTTAATGGCAGTGGCAGTCAGCATAGGATGCAGTTGGCGGGACCTGGCCCCCACCATACAGGTGGCCTGAGGAGCCTGAAGGCCAGTTGGGCTCCTGGCTTCTCATTGATGATGGCTGGACAGGGTCTGGGGACATGGCCCTGAGGGAGTTGCCAACTGAGATCTGCTTCTTCAGCCAGGATCTGGACCTCAAAGGCTGAAGTTTTTGCCTAGGGACCTAGCCCTTTCTTGTTAGGACGGAGAATAATATTTGTTGGTGGAGATTTACAGAAACACCTTACCTCACCATGACCTGACCTCAAGAACAGAGGATCTGATACTAGGTCCCTTGTGGAAATGGCTGTCTCTTTCCTTTTACATGATAGTCTAGCATGTTTGAAAGAAAGCATAAATACTAGCTCAAGTTTGATCTAGAAATATTCTAATATGAAATGGTATGTTGGAATCTGTTAGTTTTTTCAAGATGTTAGGACATACGATTATAATACTAGTGTTATCCTCTAGCCACAGTAACCTGCTCAGTGGCATAGAACAGACGGTTTTTCCTCTAGAATATCTCCCCACTCCCCTCCCCCCATTCCCTGTGTCCTCATTCCTTGCTTAGCTGCCTTATCCTCTTTTTATTCTGGTCTCAGTTTAGATAGTACCTTTGTATGTGTTACTGAGTGCAAGCACAAGTTTATTCTGTTTGCCACACAGCAGGCCAATCAGGAGATGAGTTGATGGAACAGAAAATAATTATTTTAATTAGATAACTAGCAGACCAAGAAGATGGCAGACTAGTGTCTCAGAAGCCATCTTGCCCCAGGGACCACCACTCCCCTGGTGGTCCAGTGGTTCAATCCGCCTTGCAGTGCAGAGGAAGTGGGTTCAGTCCCTGCTCAGGGAATTAAGATCCCACATGCTGTGGAGCAACTAAGCCAGCATACGGCAATCAGTGAGGCCTGGCACCACTTAGAAGGTCCTTGTGCCTCAAAGAGCCCTCATGGTGCAACAGAGGTCCTGCATGCAGCAACTAAGACTTGATATTGCCCAATAAATAAATATTAAGAAAATTATTTTTAAAAGAACCAAACCCATCTTACCCAATCGTAACTGAGATAAGATTTGGACTCCTTTTATATACAGGAGGGGAGAGGGGCTCACTTGGCACTGACCAGTGGCTGAGCAGGATCACTAATGGTCGCATGTTGACAGTTGCTCGCTTCAGGAGAGGGGCCCACGTTGTGCCAACTGATGGCTGAGCGGGGTTGCTATAGCTTGCCCCTGCCTTGCTGCCACAACACTCTGAGCAGAACAGTGCGATATCAGAAAGCGGCCAGGTCTGAAGAACTTCCAGATCACTCCAGCATGTTGTAACTCTGGTTGGGGCGAAGCACAAGGCGCACAAGCAGTGGAGACCACAGTGGCTACGTGGAGGCAGTTGACACACCCATCCCTGGGATTGCTGTCTGAGGCAGGGGCGCTGTGGGTTCAGCCCATACTGACTTCACTGGTCAGCTCGTGACTGATGAGGTGGCCCAGGTGCGAGTGTCCCCAGAGTGGAGCTCTAGCCTGCCCAGCTGTGCGGTGGGTAGGCGGCAGGCATGGACCAGTGGGGTCTGTGTCGCTTCGTGCAGAGAGGTGCAGGGTGGTGCAGCAGCCCCTCCCTAGATGGCTGGTGCCAGGGATGGGGGAGGGAAGGGCCCATCACACTTTGGGAAGGCTGCTGTTACATTTGGAGGTTTCTCACACCTTTTCTAAAGAAAATTCTTAGGCTTTTATGTGTTTCCTTCAGAGCATTTACCAAATCTTAAAATTCTTTTATTTAGTTGAGAAAAACCAATTATCTTTTTTTTTTAATCTGTCTCTCTTACCTGAATATGTGCCTGCCTTCCAAAAGGTGTTGACTAGATACTCTTAACACATGAATAATGGAATAGCTAATATGTACTTGATTATGAGGTTTATTAACAAGCATGACAAACTAGATTAAGTGATTATTAAAATTTAATATTTTTTTCTTTTGAACCTCACAAAAACCCTAGGAAATAGGGGTAACTCATTTTACAGAGAGAAGGTAGGAACCAAAGCTATTAAGTGGTCAAACTGGGTTTAGAACCTCGGTTTGATTCTAAAAACTTTTCTTAACCATTGCTTTCCTTATATTGGAAACACTTGAGTCAGTCACCAGCGTGTCTAACTCTCTTTTTCTTTTTTAGGAACTTCTAGCAATAGTAAAACAGAAGACTGCTGAGAATCTAGATGACGTCACCCTCTTGTTTACTTTGAAAGCACTTTGGAATCTTACAGAACAGTCTCCGGCTATTTGTAGGCACTTTATTGAGAATCAAGGATTGGCGATCTTCATCCAAGTCTTGGAGGTGGGAAGACAGGATTGAGTTTATCTGTAAAGTTATTTTCTTCATGATACAATAACCTGTATATTCTTTTCACAGACTTTTTCAGAGACAGCAATACAAAGCAAAGTACTTGGTCTTTTGGTAAGGTGAATTGTTTTGAATTAATTGTAATTAATTAAACAATAAGAAAACTAACACTTATGTGTTACCTACTATGTGCTAGGCACTTTTGTAAGCAGTTTACATTAACTTGTTTGATCTTCACACCATCTCTATAAAGTAAATACCATTATATATGAGTCAGCTATTGCTGTAAACAAACTACAGCTTAAAACAGCATCCATTTTATTTACTTGTGAATCTGTGGGTCAGCAGTTTGAACTCAGCTCAGCTGTGCACTTCTGCTGGTCTTATGTGGTTACTCATGTCACTGCCGTCGTCCATCAGTGGCTGAGCTAGACCTAGGTGCTCCAGGATGATCTGACTCTGACCTCTGGCAGTTGGTGCAGGTTGTTAGCTGGGCCTGGTGTCTGTATGAGCTTCCTCACTTGGCGGTTTCAGGGCAGTGGTAGACAGCAAGTCCACTGCACAAATGCTTCTTCAGTTTCTGCTTATGTCAGATTTTCTAATGTCTCACTGGTCAAAAGCAGGTTATACAATCTGGGGTGTTTTCCAACAACCACTTCTCCAGTTCTCTGACACGAGCTAGATGTCCTACAGTTCGATTCAGCTAAATTCTGTCACTGACTGTCAGGCATTAGCATCAGATCCTGAAAAGCTCAGTTCCACAAGTCTGCCTCCACTTTAGTTGCCAACTGTTAAGTCCAGAGCTACTCCTGCTTCTGATTGACTTTAAGTTGAGGGGTTCCACAACCCCTTCCTCAGGTTGGTAATTTGCTAGAATGGCTCACAGAACTTGGGAAGGCACTTTATTTGATATTTTTAAAATATATATTTATTTGACCGTGCTCGGTCTTATTTATGGCATGTGGGATCTTCATTGTGGCGTGCCAGATGTGTAGTTGTGGCCTTGCGGAATCTAGTTGTAGTATGCAGACTCTTAGTTGCAGCATGTAGGGTCTAATTCTCTGACCCGGGATCAAAATTGGGCCCCAATGCATTGCGAGTGTGGAGTCTTAGCCACTGGACCACCAGGGAAGTCCCAAAGGAAAGATTTTTTTTGGGTCTGTGTCCCACATGGCATGGGGCAATCTTTATTTCCCAGCGAGGGATTGAATCACTGCTCACTGCAGTGAAAGTGTAGAGTTCTAACCACTTTGTGTTCGTGCTAAGTCGCTTCAGTCATGTCTGACTCTTTTTGACCCTATGGACTAGCCTGCTAGACTCCTGTCCATGGAATTCTCCAGGGAAGAATACTGGAGTGGGTTGCTGTGCCCTCCTCCAGGGGATCTTACCAACCCAGGGATCGAACCCATGTCTCTTCTACAATGGCATGCAGGTTCTTTAGCACTGGTGCCCACCTGGGAAGCCCCCCTAGCCACTGTACTACCAGGTAAAGTCCCCTGCTATTTTTAATTTATTATAGATTTATTATAGATACAACTCAGGAAAAGTCAAATGAAAGAGATATGTTGTCTCCAGCAAGAAACTCTTATTCCTGCAGCCACAAGGAAATGAATCCTACCAACAGTCCAAGTGAGCTTGAAAGTAGTCTCCCCACCCCCACCTCACCCATTGGAGCCTCCCGATGTGAGCATGCAGCCCAGCCAGCACTTTGACTGCAGGCTCGTGAAACCCAGCTAAGCAAGGCCCATACAAACTGTGAGAGGAAAAATGTGTGTTGTTTTAAGCCACCAAGTTTGTGTTAAATTTGTTACACAGCATCGAAACTAATATAGTACATAAAATAATGAAACTACTACCTGCCTTTCATTGTTACCGTTAAAACTGACGTAACATACAGCAGGCCCCAGGAATGTTAAGTTTTTGAGTCAGACCTGGATTTGTAATCTACTCCAACCAGTTGTTAGCGATGTGAAGCTGACAAGTTAGTCTTTCTGAGTGTCAGACTTTGTAGGACTATCAAAGATTAAATGAGATGAGGCAGATAAAAAAAGATGTAAGATAAGGCAGATAAAAAAGACATTTCAGTCTAAGCGCAGTGCCTGGCACTTAGTAAGTGCTTCCTCAATGATTTGTTCTTACTAATCATCTTTATCATCAAGGGGATGGGTTTGTAGTAGATGTGAGGCTAAATCAGAGGGAGGAGCAGGGACTGAGTGTTCTTATATGTATCTGAGCTGAGCAGTAAGAGAGGGAGAGGAACCGATTCCTGATATTCTCTACTCCATCTGCCCCATAGAACAACGTGGTTGAAGTCAAAGAACTCTTTCCCAAGCTGATTACTGAAGATATGGTAAAGCATATCAGTAGCTTGCTCCATAGCAAGGACTTGGAAGTCAGCTATTTAGCTGCAGGCATCATAGCCCACCTGACATCTGACAAACAGCCCTGGATATCCTGTGACCTCCAGAGGACAGCGCTTCTCCAGGATCTGGTATAAGGACTGTTCCTCTTTACAAAATCCAGAGTCATCTCTTCTTGCAGAAAACTTATTTTTCTAGATCATAAGAGTTTTTGAAATATGTGTTAATTGTAGAAAATGGGAAAGATAGAGAAGAATATAAACAAAACATTATAAATCATCCACACCTTACCACCCAAAGCTAACCTCTATTAACATTTTCTGCATTCTTTCTGATACTTCCCTTTTATAAAATTAAGCATGCAGTTTATATAGGTTATTTCCCTTCTGTTTCCCACTTTCAGCTCTTTTTAAAGCTGTTTCTTTTGGTGTTTACCTTCTTATCTCTAACATACGTTGGTATGCCTGACTTTGTAGTTTTAGACATTGTCAGTTTATTTTCCACTTAGGAAAATGAAAATTCCCAGTGCACACCCTTTCTTATACTCCAACTGTATGTCTCCTTTCAGTACATTTAAATGTATTCTGTCCACGTCAGCTTATTTCCCAAGCCTCTGTTTTTGTTCCATCTGTTAGATATATTTTGTATATCTGTTAGATCCCAGGAAGTTCCTTTACTGTCGTCCTGAAGATTCTCTTTGCTCTCTCATGTTGGATTCCCTGCTTCCTGGATTGCATACCTTTCTATTCTTTGGTATACTCCCGCATTCTGTTGGGTCATATCCTCTAGTAGCTTCCTAAGAGATGTAAGAAAAGAATTTGAAACCTTTTATATTTGAAAGACCTTTATTTTACATTCACCTTTAGTTGATCAGATGGCTGGATATAAAACTCAAGTACTGAAATACTTTCCTTTCACATTTCTAGGTCATTGCTCCATTGTTATTTCTTGGTATCACTGTTGAGAAGTCCTGTGCCATTTTTCTTTGGAAGTTTTAAGATCTTTATCTTTATTGTTTGGAAATCTCAGTGATGTGCCTTGATATGAGTTTATTTTCATCTGTTCCACTGGCTACTTACTGCTCTGGAATCTTGTTTTCCTTCAGTTCTAGGAGATTTCTTTCTATCCTTTTCATTCCTCCATCCCTTCTTCCTCTTTTACTTCCTTCCTTCCTTCCTTTCCTCTTTTTCTCCCTGCCTCCCTCCCTTGCTTAATTCCTATTCTCCTGATTGAAAATCATAAGGTTGGCTTCCAACAGTCTAAACACCCATAGAAGGATAGAGTTGAGGGCAGGGGCACCTCAGCATTTAGTATTTAGTATTTTTCACTTTAGCCCCCTGTTTTTAGCATGGTACTTCCAACCTCAATTGTTCATGGGGTTGCCCAGTCCAAACATTTTTGTAAGGGGTGGTAGAGGAGATCTGGTAGTCTTGATTCCTTGGTACTTTCAACCAGTCCTCCTATTTTAAGCCTACCTGTAATCTCACTTCCTGAAGTACTTTGTATGCCCAGTTTTTAGGTCTGTTAGGGGTTCTGTTCAAAATGGGTTTTTTTTTTTTTAACCTTCCCCAGTGCTAGACCTATTAAATCATTTGCCATTTTTCTTCTGCTTTGTTTCATGTGTGTTTATCTTCTTTTAAACCAGTTGTACTGTTCCATTCATGCTCAGTCTTCCATCTTTAAACAGAAGTCCCTTTCTGGTGTATTGTTTTCCACATGACTTTCTTCATATTCTACATATATAATGGCTGTCTAATTAATGGTTGGTTGGTTAGGTATACCTAAATTTGAGTAATCCTCAATTTTGAAAATTTATATTGTTTCATATGTATATAATTATAAATGACATGAAACAATACTAGAATCTTGATTTCTCTTTTTGTGTAGTATGCAACCATCCAGAAATGGCCAAGTTCAAGTTGTAAGATGACAGCTTTGGTTACTTACAGGTAATTTCGTCATGGTGTAGTACTTCTCTTAAAGCTTGTCCTTAGTCTCCTCACTCTGTAGAGGCCATGGTATAATAAAATATTAGAATCAAATAGCCTTATATTCAAATCTGATTTCTTTGTGATACTTGTAAAATCACTTTAAGAAAATCTCTGAGACTTAGTTTTTGTCATCTGTAAAATGAAGCTGACAGTGTGCAATATTGAGGGTGGAATCAGTTTTTGAATGTATAGTGTCTAACACAGAATATAATTTCTTAAATGCTGCTGCTGCTGCTAAGTCGATTCAGTTGTGTCTGACTGTGCGACCCCATGGACTGTAGCCTACCAGGCTTCTCTGTCCATGGGATTCTCCAGGCAAGAACACTGGAGTGGGTTGCCATTTCCTTCTCCATCTTAAATGCTAGTTCCAATTATATGCTCAGCAATACATCTCTCTTAATGAAGAATTGACTCTGGGAGTGGCTGCGGGGATGTTGAAAATATTACTATATCCCTGATGTTAGCCTGAGTTCTGAAGAAATATCTTCTTTGTACTTATTTAGATCCTTCAAGGCATTTTTTCCGCTCCTTGGCAACTTCTCTCAACCAGAGGTTCAGCTCTGGGCACTATGGGCCATGTATCATGTCTGCAGTAAAAACCGTATGTATTTAAAAATAATTGTTTTTTAGCTATTTTTTTGTATAAGGATTAAGTTCAAGATGGAATTTTGAAAAATTGTTCTCTTATGTCCTGATTTTAACCCTTTTTAAGAAGAAACTAAAAAGCTTTTGTATTAGTATAAAAGATGCTACAGAATTATAATTTATTTGGGGATGGATGGTAAGCAATATAGAAAGTGAAAGTGTGCTCCTGCTCCTATTCCCCGCAGGCAAGCACTGTTCATTAACTATAACTATCCTTCCAGGTAATTTTCTGTATATATGCTATAGTTATTATATACTGTACGTGCATATGTTTTTAGACAAAATGGGCTCATTCTGTGTGTGGTATCCTATAGCTTTCTCTTCACTGAATATTTTATCGTAAGACTATCTTTCCTATAAGTAATACATAGATTTGCCTCTTTGTAGTGGTTTGTGGGAGACTGGGGGGCCAGATGTCAGGAGTTGTTTCTCAGGAAATTAAATGTTTTTCCACATTTGTTGCTTTAAATTCCTCTTGGGAATTCTTGGCTTTTTTTCTTTGCTAAGGATTATTACTAAAATTTTTGCTTGTATTATAAAAGAATCCTAGACTTTAACTCTGTATAAAAGAATTAGAGAATTTGTATTATAAAAAGGATTATAGACTGTAGTTTTATGCTGAAAAATCTTAAAGGTATAACTTTTAGAATTAATGAAATGTTTAACTATCAAAAGCATAAACTATCTTAAAATAGCTTTAACAAGTATTGGGGCCTATGTACAAAAAACTCTAGGAAATAATTTATAGACTGAAATAATTATGGACATATTATACTCCTCAGTTCTTTTCTATTCACATATATAATACAGTTCAAGTGAATGAATACAGTAAATGATGAGGAATCTGAAGATTATTCTAAAGCTAAAGTGGCAGAATAATTAGGAAAGAACTGATAGAGAAAAATGGTTTTTAGGAGCTTGCCCTAACACTTCTCTTTATTTTTGGCTACACCCACAGCATGTGAGATCTTAATTCCCCCAGGAGATACTGAGCCTGGGCCCCTACAGTGGAATCTTGGAGTCCTAACCAGTGGACCACCAGGGGAAAAAACACACACACACAAACTCTGTATATATTTAGGAAAGATACATATGTCTGATGATTAAGAGAACAGACCCCAGAACCAGACTATTTGAACTTTACTCCCTGTTTTTCCATTTACTAACTGTGGGAGCTTGAGCAAGTTACTTAGCCTTTCTGTGCCCCAGTTTCCTCATCTGTAAAATAGGGATCCAAGTACCTGTTTTATAGGACTGTTATGAGAATTAAGTGAGTTAACATTTGCAAAGCATTTAAACATTGCTTGGCTTATAGTATTAGCATTTGCACATAGCATAGTATTAGTACAAGCATAGTATACTTTGTGAGTATAATCTGCAGAGCTGAGTCAAAATGTTATGAATGTTTATAATTTTGTTGGGTATTGCTAAACTGTCTTCCAGAGAGTTGATTACCAGTTTGCATTCCCATCAGCAATATATGAGAGCTTGCAGTTTCCTTTTATTCTTGCAAAACTTTTAGTTGAATTTTTTATCTTTGCCTGTCTAAGGTGAAAGTGATTCTAACTTGACATTTTAAGTAAGGTTAACTGTCTTTTCTTACATTTGGATTGTCTGTTGGTTTCCTTTGCTTATGGTTGTTTACTGGGTTTTTTTTTTTTTTTTTTTTTAATCTTTTTAATTTGAAGGAACTCTTGCAAATATTTTTTTCCAGTTTATTGTCTTGATTTTATTCATTGTTTTTGCTAGTCATTGTTTTGTTCTATGGTGTCTGGATTTCAGATCATGGTTATACCTTACAAAATTGATGAACATTTTCAGAAATTTTCTTTTAAAGTATTACCCTCCAGCTATTCTCTCTGTTCCTTTCTTATAACATTTATCAGAAATATCTTATATCTTCTCTCAATCAGTCCTACATATCTTGTTACCATTAAAAAAAAAAGTATCCATGTCTTTGTTTCTTTTTATTGCATTCTTGGTTGTCTTAGTTGTGTGTTTTTTCTCTTTAAGATTTTTATTCATGTGGATGGACCATTTTAAACTCTTTATTGAATTTGTTACAAAACTGCTTCTGTGTTTTTTTTTTAATGGTTTGTTTTTTTGGCCATGAGGCATGTTAGCTCCCCAGCCAGGGATTGAATCCATGTCCCCTGCATTGGAAGGCAAAGTCTTAACCACTAGTCTACCAGGGAAGTCCTTAAATATGTTTTGGATCATGGTTTCTGTGTTTAATTGACTGTTTCACTGATTAAGAGAATCTTTTTCAGACTGAGTTGTGGACATATCCCTTTAGTACAGTTTTGTATTTGCTTCTGTCAAGTGTTCTGGAGGTTTTCCTGGGATTGGTCTAATCCTTATATTAATTTCTCAGCTCAAGGATTCCAAGAACATTTAGGCTAACCCTCTACCAACTTGGGTTGAGATCCCAACTTGGGACTCAGGAAAGACTTCTCCCCAGAACCCAGGCCAAGATAGACATGTTTCATTGTCTTATCCCTTGTCTCATCTGGCCTTTTGAGGGGCCAAATTTATGCATTATTTTTGCTTCTGACTTCCTAAAGTTAAAATTGAAATTCCTAGATTACTGAAACTGACAGTCCCTTTCTACTCCAGAAAAGTTACAGGTGAGGTTACATGAGCTTTAAGTGCTTTTTTTTTGCTCTTTGTGTCTGACTCCTTGACAGTTCCTTTACTTTGTACACTCAACCATGAATTTAAAATTTTTCAATTATATTTTATCCAGCCTCTGGTATTTTTAGGTTGTCTAGCTCAGCATACTGCCTGAACATGAAATTTTTATTATTTTCGTAATAGAAGAAGTTCTTATCCTTTTAGCTAGAGATATTTGAAGCATAGAGTTGTCTGGAAATAAACTTAATAAAATAATCATCCGTTATCAAATTGCATAAGCCGAGCATTATTGGCATCTTTAAAATGATGAATGTGGTAACTGGGAATATTTAAAACACCAACTTGAACATCAGGTTTCTTTGCTTGATTTTCTTTCAGCCAGCAAATACTGCAAAATGTTAGTTGAAGAAGAAGGATTGCAACTTGTGTGTGACATCCGGGAGCACAGTGAGGCAGACCCCCAAGCACAGCAGATCGCAGCCTCCATTGTAGATGACTTCAAAATGTACTTTATAAATTACCAGAGGCCCTCTCTCTGTTGAAGGCCCTTCTTAACCTCAGGGCCTCAGAGGTGCTACGTCTTCAGTATCAGGCCTTCTGCTGTATCAGCAATCAAGTGTTGGATTGAAACAAGTTGTCGGAGTTTGTGAGCTGACCGCCTTGTTGGCCTTTTGGGGGATGATTTTCTGTAAGTTATAAGAAGTTTGGATTTGTGTGATAGCCATAATCTCAAATCAAGTTGGAATCATTCTCGGAATACCTTTTCAGTAGTTTTGAAAAATCAAGCCCTAGACTCTGTGGGAAGACCTGTAAGCTTTTGTTCAAACAGCTATGCCAGTTAATTTTCTTTAGCCCTGACCAGTTTCTAACTGAGTATTGTTAGAGGAAAGAAAAAAAGAAATACCTATGGGGGACCTCTGTATTTATGTTAAATTTCATGGTTGAAAGAATCTCCTGAGTTGTTATTCCTGGCTATATGAGGCCTTTGGAAAAGAAATGCATGAAAGAGTTCTAGGAAACGTGTGTTTAAATGTATTGTTTGGAAGGCAGAACCTCTATTGGAGGGAAGGGAAAAATTTTTTTTAATACATACCAAATTACCTTCCACTTGTTGGGTGGAGGAAAGAGAAATACATTTTTATGATTTTTGGATAGTCTACCTTTGACCTTTTTTCCTCCAACTTTACACCTTAGACTGAATGAGCATAATAACATTGTGGGTAATTGGTGCTGGTGGGGCCTGGTCACAGGACTGAGAAGTGTTTAGATGAAAGATTATATAGTGAGTATAAATCTCAATCCCTCAGATTTTTAATTTGAGTGCGACTGTGACCAAAACAGAGGAAGGACTGTGCCAAAGATTTAAAGAGGTGCTCTTACCTAACTTGGATGAGAAAAATAATGAGCTTTTCTGAGAACCAACCTCAACCTCAGTGTAAGCTATGAAAGGCTTTTGTTTGTGTCCTCTGCAAATGTGCTTTATGGAATGAAGTCCTTCCTCACATTATTGACAGTCAATGAAACATGTTATGCCAGTCATCTAAATTTTTCGAAGAAACAATTTTTTTAAATTGGTAGCTTATTTTAGTATTAGATTTTTATACTGTAAGCTGGCCAGATTCTTAACCGGAATGCCCCATATCGTCTTTTGAAATCAAATGAGGTTTATTCTTATTCTAAATTATTTTCTCAAACTATTGCTCACTGGTGTCCCACTGGATAAGGGGAATTTGTGACCTGCTTCCTTCAACGGCCCTGAAACTCCACAGATTTTCTCATTCACTCTTGTGCATGATTCTAAAAGTATGTCTTAGTTTCCTGACCTGGGTTCCATATGTCAAAACATGCTGTTACCAGATACAAGCGTGGGCTGATGTGAGGAGGATGAGTGGGAAATAGTACCTGTTGAGGTCCAGTTCAGCATTGGGCACCTCTGTACATTTTCTCTGATTTTCAACAGTCCTCTGGGATAGTTTTAGTCTTCCCTGGTGGCTCAGATGGTAAAGGCATCTGTCTACAATGCGGGAGACCCGGGTTCGAGCCCTGGGTTGGGAAGATCCCCTGGAGAAGGAAATGGCAATCCACTCCAGTACTATTGCCTGGAAAATCCCATGGACAGAGGAGTCTGGTAGGCTATGGTCTATAGGGTTGCAAAGAGTCAGATATGACTGGGTGACTTCACTTTACTTCAACAGATAAGAAGAAGGAAGTACAACAAGATGGTTACTTTCCTAGATAGACAAATTTTGCTTGTGTGGTTGGTGCTGATTCCTAAGACTTGGGTTCTTGTCTTACTTTTCCTTCCAGGAAATGAGTACAGCTTTGAGGCACATTTGTTTTTAAAAGCAAGTCAACAGTGTTACTGGTCTGTGTCCATGTCCATGCCCATGGTTCAGTAACTCCTGAGCCTGCCCAGGCACAGGCTTAGGAAGCTCAGATCAGTTAAAGAATGACCACATGACTGTCTCTTGCCCTGCCTTGGTATAGGAGGAGGGCTGCTGAGGCTAGTGTGCACATGTGTATATCAGCCCCCCTTTATTTCAAAGTGCCATCATCTTGCTTTTTTGCTCGTGCTATTCCCCTCAGTTTTCCTCTTCTTTGCCTCCATTGCCTGTTTGATCCTTCAGCCTTCAACTGCAGTATTACCTGTCCATTTCTTAATCTTCCATGTTGTCCACCTCAGTTAATCGTTCCCTTCTCAGGGCTCCTAAAAGTTAATTAAATGCACCAGCAAAGATTTGTCTGCCACCCTACAGTTTACAAAAGGTTTTCACAGCAGTGATTTCATCTGGTTCTTAAAAGAAAACAGTACATTAATCATAACTCATGTTTATGGAACATCAGGTATTTTATTATTTTTTAATCCTCAAGACAGGTTCATTATAGTTGAGGAGGCTGAGGCAAACAGTGAGTAACTGGCAGAGAGCTGAGTCTATTCAACCACAACCAAGGTCTCCTTATTATCTCTATTGTACTGAGGGAGAAACAGGGCCATTGTGGGGTGGTTCTTACAGCATCTTGCATCTCTGGTGAGCACCTAATAACTGAGACGCAGTGATCAGACTTGGGTGCCAGTGCTATAAGGGCCCAGAGGGGTCTGTTTTATCCTTAGTTTATTGTTCTATCAGGGAGAGACAGGTATGCTCCAAAGCCAACCTCACCCCAGTGATGAGCTCGCCTGGGTGAGGAGTAATGAAGGGAGCAGTAGGTGGCATAGTCAGCACCCTAGTACCAGGCACCATGCCTGTTATTTCCTATCCATCATTGTCCTTGTGAGGAATCTGGAACCCAGAGAGGTGAAATGATAAGGGCAGAGGTGAAATGATGAGGGCAGAGGTGCTGCACATCTTCCTTCTGGATCCTGCCCTGTAAGCTGTGCATCTCCCTTGCTTCAGGTTAAATGGAGGTCACTCGCCAACAAATCTGGGGAGGCGCTTCTCCCTGAAAGCAGCCATGCCTTCCAGCCGATCCCGGGTTGGGATGTTCTGAAACAACATACAGAGTATCAGTTTGCAGGGACAGGTGCAGAAACCAGTAAAGACTTGCTGAAGGTTGTTCAGCCCCTGGCGAGGCCAGAATCCAGTCTTTCACTGTCTTTGGACTCTGGTGTTGGGTCATGCAAACGTGTGGGCCTTGGTGGCTCCTTGATCTCCTCACACCAGCCTGATTTTGTGCGCAGTGTACGTGCCTCTGAGAGCTCACAGTCTCATTCAGCAGTCTGAAATGAGGCTACTCGGTAGAAAACAAAGACTAGGCTTTGTGGTAAGAGCTCTGGCTCTGAATCCTGGTATGCAGTTGGTTTACATTGAGTTCTATAAGTTCCCAAACCCCCGTTTAGGAGGATTTTGTTACTTGTTAGCCTGGAGATTCATGTTTTTGACTCACTAAGGAGTAAGGGGCTAAATGGGTCAGCCATAGTTTATTGTCCCACCATCGAGCATACACAACCTATGGGCAATAATCAAGGCCTTGGCATCCTCCAGCCTGGGCTCTAGGCTGGTACAGCCTGGCCTGTACCAGTAGCCACTGATACAGAGAACTCAGAAGCTGCTCTTCTTCTGTCGGGTTCCTCTGTGATTCTCTGGACAGCAAATTAGGGCAGGGTGCAGTGCCATTAGATGGCTGAGGAAACAGCCCCAGAGAGTGCTCTGTGGCTCCCCTGGGATCAGTGCAGGCTGACTGTGTGGGTTGGGAGGAACCTGTTCAATTGGTCATGTACTAATAGTACCCAAGAACCCCACCCTGGCCTGGCCTCTGCTTACAAGCATGCAGGACTGGCAGCAGACACGTACCTGGGCGTAGCATATCCCTTCAATGGCCATCCCTGATGCGATGTCCACCTGCAGGAAAGAAGTGGTGCCTGGATCAGCCTTGCCCACCTCCATGTGCCCTGGGCGCCAGCTCGCCCTGCTCTCTACACCACTTCCTGCTGTTCCCTGGATTCTTCCAGCAAAGAATTATCCAGGCTTACTGTATGCCAGACCATATGAAGAGAGATGGTGTGATAAGGAATCCCCTACTGGAGAGGGAACACCATTCATTACAGAGGTGAGGCAGTGCTAGGATGAGTGGGGGCTGTGAGAACAACAGGGGGGATTACAAACAGCCTTAGAGATGAGGAGGGAGTGTGTGAGCTGTGCTTGCGCAGGCATTGTCTCCTCCTTCCCCACCTGGCTGCCTCACCATGTCTCCTGTCACCCCCATTAATGAACTCTGCTGGCTTTCCATTGCCCTCAGAACCAAGGCCTGCATGACTTGGCCCCTGGCAACTTCCCAGTCTCTACTGTCCACTGCTTGTTATTACTCACT
This sequence comes from Bos indicus, assembly GCF_029378745.1. Taxonomy (NCBI): domain Eukaryota; kingdom Metazoa; phylum Chordata; class Mammalia; order Artiodactyla; family Bovidae; genus Bos; species Bos indicus. The sequence continues at coordinate 93,717,837 of NC_091762.1, read as the reverse complement.
TAAAGGCACTATTATAAGAGAAGTACTGTTCATAGCAGCAGTTATTTTCCCTACTACACAGCTGAGAAATCTGAGGCATAGAAAGGTGGAGTGATTTGTGTAAAGACACAACGGTGTGTGGGAAAACAGGTCTTAGAACCCAGATGGTCCAGCACCAGGGCCCATGCCCCTAACCTCACTGCTGTGCTGACTCACTCGTCCCTTCCTCTTGTTCAGTTGAGTTGCTTATTTATGCACCTCTGTTTTTTCTCTCACACTTTCCAATTTTTCTGGAATTCTTATCCAGCCTAAACCCCAGTTCTAGAAAACATTCTCCAACACAGCACTGTCCAGCCCTGTACCCAGTAGCCCCATGGAAGGTGCAGCTCTACCCTCTCTGGGCTGTCTACTTGGTACTCGACTTTTTATTAGTGACTTATGTCAGTCCCTCTCCTACCTTGGGAGCAGAGACCATATTTGATTCATTCTGGTGTCCCAGTTCAGGTCTAGGTTTAGTGTGTAATGAATGAATAAGTTGATGTGTAGGATGAGTTAGCTGCAGCCAAGTCAGCGTGCCTGAGCCCCGTCTGTGAGGCCGCATTGCTGACCATCAGCATAATCCTGAGAACATGGACTGATAGCCATGCAGACCTGGGTTCTTGTAACTCATTTGCTCTGTGACCCCGGGTAAGTCATTTACCCTTTCTGGACTTCAGTTACCTTCTCTAACCAAGGGAGAGAAATGAGGATAAAATATAATTTGGAGTATTTTTACCTGGCCAAACTTCATTTTGTAGATGGGTAAAACTACAAAACAAAGAGAGAGGTTCAGGCTCCAAGTCTATTAGAAGAGTCTGATTGCTGAGTTCTTTCCAGCTGTGTTGTCCATCTGTGTGCCCTGAAAGCACTGCCTCCCAGCCACCCCACTGACCTTAGCAGATGCTAAGTTCCGGCCCAGAACCCTCTCACCTCTATTCCTCGGTCAATGGCTACTTTGCTCAGCCGCACAGCAATGGGGGCCTAGGGAAAAGCAAACGCTTGGTTGAGGGGATCAGTTGGTGCTCACAGGCACACAAGCTCCATGATAGGGGATGAGGTCTGGGTAGAAATCCAGCTATTCTAGTGACAGTGTTTACTTTTGTTAGTGTTATACCTACTAATTAGCTGATGTTCCTTTTCAATAATGAAGGAAGCCTAACCGATCCCTAACCCTCCTAGTCCTGACCATCTGGAATTCTCGTCAGTTAATACATGCCTCCAGCATGTACAACATACTCCACTGTACACATGCTTTCCCACCCACAGACTTGTCTACCGGTCACAGGCTGCTCCCCAGCCCTTCAGGAGGGGTTTAATTGAGGCTCAGGGTGGGGAAGCAGTTGGCCACGTTTATCCAGTCAGTGGCGAAGCTTGGATCCGATTCCCAGTCACCTTTCCCACTCCTGTCCCTTCCTCTACCCGTCTCATCTCAACAAATGCAAGCCTCCACTGAAAGCACGTTTTACCCCAGTAGGGTGAAAAAGGTCAGTAGTAGGAACTTGGACTTTGGAATCTGACAGGCCGGGGTTGAAATCCTGAGGGCCATTTTGTAGGGCCACTTGGAAGCAAGAGCACTGAAGTGACCATCTTTGCCTCATTGGTCTTGCTTCTAATTATTTTGTGCCACTGCAGGTCTGGCTCTCCATCCCCCACCACACTTCCAGGCAAGGAGTGCGTTTGCCTCCTATTTTGTTCATATTGTATTATTTGAAGGTTTTGTAAGACTTTATCAGGAAAGAACAATTTAAAAAGTCTGTTAGCATGGAAACCATAAATGAAAAAACTAGCTACATAAAGATGAACTTCAGACTGGGAAAAATACCACAGATTCAAGCAAAAATCAAGATCTGGGAGAATATATTTGTGATATTGTGACAGAAGCATTTCCTTTACAAAAAGCTTATATATATATATATATATATATATACTTTTTAGCATTCACACAGTATGGAAAGCTAGTTCACAAAAAGGAAAAAAAGACATAAGGTGTGCTCAGCTTTACTTTTAAAGAAAACGTAGATCAGAACAGTTAGGTGCTCCTTTTCACTTCACACTTGGGAACTGTAAAGGTTGATAATGCCCATTATCGTTGAGAAGTATTTGCACACAGAGTTGAATGGAGAGTAAACTGGAACAATGCTTCAGGAGGACAATTTGCCAAGAACTGGCAGATTAGATAGATGCCCATGCTCTTTCATGTTGTAACTCCATGTAGGCATCTACCCTATAGATTCATTTCCAAGAGTACACTAAGATGTATAAAGTTAATCACTCCAGCTATTTTTCAGGAGCACAAAGATGTCAGTAATGTGAATGTTCCTCACTAGAGTACTGGTTAAATGATGGCACATCCATACCATTAATGAAAAAGTGTGCAGTTTAAATGAATGAGGTTGATAAGTATGTGCTGAAATGAGCAACTCTCCAACATATAAGGTGAAAAAAGGAAGCTGCATCGTGCTGTGTATATTATTCAGTTTGTGTAGAAGGTGTTGGTGTGATGTGTCTTTGGGGAGAAAGGTCATGAGAATGAAGAACTTCACTTTTTGTTTTATACTTTTCCATACTGATTGAATTCTTTTCTGTGCATAGTTTGTTTTTAAACGTCAGTTAGAACTGGACTAGCCTTTAAAGGTGTGTTCCTTGTCCCCTAAATTGTCCTAAAGGAATTTAGAATTAGATATGTGACTATATGTGTATATTTTACATGTACAATGAATATTTCTGGAAGAGTATGCGAACTGTTAACAGTGGTCATCGCTGGGGAGAGTGACTGGGGAACTGAGGACTGTTTAGGTGACCCAAAACACTTGTCTTTTTGCCAGTGACTGAAGGGTTTTAGGATGTGGGACTTTTCACTTTGAACCTGGAACAGCCCCAGGATAACAGGATCACCCTACTTTTGAGTTTTACTCTGTGTCCTTCTTATTCTTCTATCCTTTTTGATTTGTTTATCACGAATATAACTACTGATTTCTCATTGGAGAAAATTAAAACTATATAGCATGTTGTCCCTGTGTTGAAAACACACATATTTATGTTTCTGAGTGTGTGTGTACATATATGTAGTTGACCCTTGAACAACCCAGAGCTTGGGCGAACCAACTGTCCATGCAGTAAAAATTCTGCACAGAACTTAGAGAGTTCTACATCCACAAATTCAACCAACCTTGGATCGTGTAGTGCTGTAGTATGTATTTAGTGGGGGAAAAAAATCCATGTATAAGTGAACCTTCACAGTTCCAATTTGTGTTGTTCAGTGGAACACTCTGTGAAGCTCAGTTAGAAATACGATGGATCATTATGTGTTATTTGGAAATGAGAACAGTGAGTCACAGTTGCCACAGGATGTTCCATTACTTTGATGTTGAAATGGAAAATGTATTCAAATCCATATTCAAAGAGTAAAGTATATGTACTGTTTAAAGGGAAAATCTGAGTGTTAATTTCTGGACCTTGTGTTTATTGATAGGCTCTTTGAGGCTATAATCTCTGGAGCAATTTCACTGCTGGTTTTGGTAATTTGTCCACTAGAGGGCAGCTGTCTACAACAGCATCTCTTGCACTCAGGAATCTTTTCATATTTGGCACTCAGTAACTCACCTGGACGTTAAACAGGTTGCATCAGAATGCCCCAGGATTTGCATTAGTGATTCTAATACTAGTTTTTGGTAGGCTGTTGTTTTGGTATGGAAAGCTACTTTTAAATACTGGAATACTAGTAATTAGTAAAATACCATTATTTCAATATATTGAAAAGTCATGAGACCAAGCTCAAAGACCCAGTTATTTATTTTATGCAAAAAGACAAACCCTAGAGTCTACAAATAGACCCCTCAGTCTGTGTAAGTGTAATCAGTTACTACCCCGAGTCACTCAGAGTTTTTGTTATCAGTTCAGACTTTCTGACCGAGTATAAGAGAAACACGACAGCATTAAAATGAACAGCTTCAGACTCTCCATTTATGTGTGATGAAACTATAAACAAGAAATGAAGACGAAACAAATGCTTTTAAACCAAACTTACCATGTTTTTTATAGTCCTTGCCCTCAAGTAACTAAGCAAGTAAGTAAGTAAAGATCTCAAAGTTATAAAAAGAGGCAGGATAGGATTATTTGAGGGAGATTTTTTTTTCCCCCTAAGTAAGATAACTCTTTTTTACTTTTCATGATTAATACAAATATTGTGTTAATAATATTAAAATTATAGATTATGGTTAACAATATTATATTACTTTTGTAACATGTCTTTAATTTTTTGTATTTGAAATCCATTAAAGATTTAGTTTGTTCTTTAAAAATTGTGTACATGGTCTGCACTCTTTAAAATGCTAGTTATCATCTGTATTTCTGTATTATGCAGAATGGATGCCAAAACAGTGTCTGTCTTTGTGGTGGTGCAGTCACTTTCTTTGACTTTGATGAGCAGTCACTTAACCTTGTTGGGTCTGTTATAGCACAGATGCGACAGGCATAATCACCTCACCTGGATTGTTCTAACATTGGGACACTATTAAAGTACCCAGGATTGCTTGTGTCTGAAGGATGAGGGTGCACCATATGGGCTCAGTGAGTATTACAACTTAACAGAACCTGGCTCCATTTCAGCTGCTTGCCTATCTTTGTGGAAACTTGGGACGTCCCTCTGGCTCTCTTAGAGAAGTGAGAAGCCAGTGGAGCCTCTCGGGTACTTGGAGATTACATGTAGGCAGGGCCTAACCCACTCCCTGGGTATCTACACCTTTGGGGAGACTATGCTAATAGGCTATTTGAGGATTAAAAAGTATGGGTCTTAACACATGTCCTACATCATGTATTTCAAGTGCTTTTCCACCATGTAGTATGGTCGAAAGATGGGCTGGTAGTTCTTTATCTGCTTTAAAGAATCTTGCATTTTCAATTTTGGGACACATTCATGCTTTACTGTCCAGTACAATAGCCAACAGCCAGATGTGTCTGTTAGCATTAAAATATGGGAAGTGTAATTGAGAAAGTAAAATTTTAATTTAAGTAATGTGGCTAGTGGGGCTTCCCAGGTAGCTCAAGGGTAAAAAACTGCTTGGCAAGCAGGAGCCTCGGGTTCAGTCCCTGGGTTGGGAAGATCCCCTGAAGAAGGAAATGGTAGCCCACTCTAGTATATTTGCCTGTAAAATACCATGGACAAGAGGAGTCTGCTGGACTACAGTCGGTGGAGTCGCACAGAGTCGGACATAGCAACAAAACATGGCTAGTGACTGCCTTAGTGGGTGGCACAGATAGAGATCATTTGCATCATCTCAGAAGTTCTGTTTTACAGGCTGTTCTGAGGATTTTCAAGCTTAATTGATCCCAGCGCCTCGGAACTCAATTTTCATCTTAACTTAAAATCTGATTTAGTATTATTTACTAGATGGCTGAATGGAAGCAAAATCGCCAAAGATGGTTAATTTTATAAATCTGGGAAAATGGATCTTGTGTGGTTGCATGAGACACCCTTGCCCCCTGGCTTCCGCACCTGTGATCCCCAATGGCACAGGCCCGCCTGTGCTGAGCGGCAGTCGTACCTGGGGTAGGATCTCCTGGGCCAGTGCTCGTGCCCGGTGGTAGGCAGCATTGCCCTCCTCGTTCTGGGCCACAGCGTGGTTCACCAGCCCCAGAGCCTGGGCCTGCACCCCACTCAGTCGTCGGCCTGTGAAGATGAGCTCCTTCGCCAGGGCCACCCCCAGGCATCGAGGCAGCCTCTGAGTCCCTCCTGCCAGGATGGAGTAGGGATGGTGAATCCTCATGGAATGTGGGGGCCCAGAGGAGGCCCTGGCTGGGAGTCAGCCAAGCCCTCTCAGAGGACAAGATTGGGTTAGGCTGGCGGGGAAGAGCCCAGTAGATAGGGCAAAAGAGGAAAGTAGGGAATTATGCTGGATAGAATAAACAGGTAGAGGATGGATGGTGTGTGTTGAGATTACCTGCTCCTGGGAGGAGCCCTCGGGTGGTCTCGATCAGTCCCATGACAGCCGAGGAAGCTGCTTAGACAAAACAGAGTGAAGCCCCCACCCTGTCTTCCAGCTCCAATCCCAGAGGATAAGAGACACTCTGTGGGCTCTGCTCACCCTTCCAGCCAATTACTTCCCTCATGGTGCGGCTACAACCAGGCTCCTCTAGTTACTACCTTTGGAAGAGCCCTAACCTGGAAGTCAGAAGGCCCAGCACTCATCCTACCTCCACAACTCACTGAGCAACTCTCTTAGCCTTTCTGAGCTATGTGGATGGGGGAAAAAAAATGATAACGTCTCTTTTACCTGCTTTATAGAGTTGCTAAGGATTAAGTGAGGTCATGGTGCTTAGAACAAGAAGGGTTCCTGGATGATACCCAGTACCTATTTGTAAGTTAATGGATTCTTAGTCTCATGTTAACTCTGGTCTGGCCTAGAGTGTCAGTGACTCCTGCTTCTACCAGTTTTCCCTCCGAGCTTTTTGTCAGCCTGAAATTTTCCTGTATTCTGATCCACATCCTTTTTTCTGAGTTGCACTTCCTGTGAGAAGCCTTCCTTGATTGAGTGTCCCACCCCACAGGCTTCTCCTGAATTCCCTGAACACGGTCCCTCCAAACCATGCGGTATGGGAGGGAGGGGTCTACATTCACCCTCCTATCCATCAAACCCTGCAAGTTAGCTCCCCTAAACAGGCAGGTAGAACCAGAGTTGGTGCTATGACCTGACCTGGTATTTTGATGGCTTCTCTTTGCTATGTATCATGTGGATATAAAGTCCCTCTATGCCTGGGGCTACATGTTAAAAAAAAGTTATTGGTGGCAGGAGAAGTAGTAGCACCATGATGACACTCAGATCTTCTCTAAAGTAAGTAAGTAAGTAAGTGTTAGGCGCTCAGTTGTGTTTGACTCTTTACCACCCTATGAACTTTAGCCCTCCAGGCTTCTCCAAGCAAGAATACTGGAGTGGATTGCCATTTCCTTCTCCAGAGGATCTTCCTGACCCAGGGATCAAACTCAGGTCTCCTGCATTGCAAGCAGATTCTTTACTGTTTGAGCTACAGGGAAGTGTCATATCTTCTCTGATCGGCTCTAAAAAGGGCACACCTAACCACCAAGTCAGCAAGGTTAAAAAGCAATTATCTTCATCCTCCCTGCCCTCCACACTTCAAAGTTCAATTTCTCTGAGCTACTAATGCAAACCTCTGTGGACTCTGATAGAGCTACTGTAGGGCACTGTTCCTGCCCAGTCATGCTTGTGATTAACTGGGCATAGACTGCCCTCATGGCTCACCTTTGTTCACAATATGATCGATACAGCTGGCTTGGACAGAACTGGAAGACTGAATAGATACCTTTGTCCCCAACCTTCACTCTCTGTGTTCTTTCTAGCTGTGTCAGCGGTTGCCCTGGGGTTGGTACAAACAGTCCTGAGCTGAGGGCAGCTGACTCTGAGAAGGGACGAGTCCTGTAGCAGTCAGGGGCTGGGCGGTGGGTGGGGAACCACTGCTTCCTGAATTCCTTGGCTCCCACTTTGCCTTTAGTTCTGGGGTTTGTTGGAAAGCTGAGAGCAGTGGCTGACTGCAGAATCCCCAGAATTAGCTTGTTTCATTCGCTCTTCCCTCCCACCCTTCCACACCTCTCCCTGTACCCAGTACCTGCCACTCGGAGGTCACAGGCCAGGGCAAGTTCCAGGCCTCCACCCAAGGCAAACCCATCCATAGCTGCAATGGTGGGTGCAGGGAATGCTGCTGTGGAGACAAAGGAGGGCTCAGCCTGTGAGGCCCTGGTAGGACCAGGACAGTGTCTCAGGGTAGGAGATGGTCTAGCTGGTTGTGATAGAAGGCTTCATTGGTCCCAAGTTTGGGGACCTTACCTGGTACCTCAGCCAGGTTATCTTAGCAGTCATTTTTCCCACTGGGGCAAGTTGTGGGATCTGCTGGGGAATAGGAGTGGGGAGATGGATGGGCAGGGTGATGCCTGGTCAGGCCCACCCTCCTGTGGGCCTCCCCAGGACCCGCCTTTTTACTCTCCCTTCTCATTCTGTGTGCTGAGAACAGAATTGAATCTGACATGGGGAAGGCCAACGGGCAAACAGGTGATGATGACCCAGGGTGATCGGTGATCTGAGAAAGGAAGCTTGGATGATGGGCCAGGGATGGCTTCCTGGAGGAGGTGGCACTGGTTGTCTTAAAAAATGCATGAACAGTTCAGATGGCCTAGGAGAGATATTCCAGAAAAAGAACAAGCATTTATCAAAGCCTGCAAGCATGCTTGCTGAAAGTTGACTCTGGAATGGCCAGGCTTGTACCCTCAGGGCACAGGGGCTGGGGGTCAGAACTAGCAGGGCACTAATGCTGGGGAGCCAGTGCCCTTTGGACCCTCGTGGCACCCTCCTCCTTGTAGAATTCCTTGTCCCTGCCCCCTCTCCCTGGGAGGATCATCTCTCCACAGAGCTCACAACAGAAACCATTCTGTCTTTAGGGTATGGTAGATTGGGTGAGGCTGGGATCAGCAGGACTCCTGAATGCGCCCCTCCTCCCCACTCCAGAACCCTCACCAATCTCAGTCATCAGGCCTCGAAGCCGCTGGACAAAGAGCCCCACTTCTGCCTCACTCATCTGCTCCCGCTCCTTCAGGTCTGCACCTGCAGATGCAAGGGTGACAGCCCTTGGGAAATGACCTGGCACTGAATCCCAGGCTGTCAAAGGATCCAGCAATGGAAACCTGAAGAGAAGCGGCCAGAGAGGAAAGAGAAACACCAGGAAAGCTCATCAGGGAAGCCAGGGAGGGAGGAGGGTGGTCAAAAAAAGACACAACAACAACAAAAAGGTGAATTGGATTTCATCACAATTAAAAACTAATGCATCAGAAGAGATTATGAAGAGAGCAAAGACAACCCATGAATGGAAGGAAATAACTTGCAAATCATACATCTGGTAAGGAACTGATATCTATGATATATAAAGATTTCCTACAACTAAAATAAAAAGGACTTCCCTGGTAGTCCAGTGGTTTAAGACTCCATGCTTCCACTGCAGGGGGCACGGTTTGATCCCTGTTTGGGGAACTAAGATCATGCAAGTTGTGCAGAGTGGCCAAAAACAAACAAAGGACTTGAGTAGACATTTCTCCAAGGAAAATAAGCCAGTGAGATTTCCCGGCTAGTCCAGTGGCTAAGATTGGGCTTCTAATGCAGGTGGCCCAAGTTCCATCCCTAGTTGGGGAACTAGAGCTCTCATGCCGGAACTGAAAGGTGGCATGTCACAGAAGACTGAAGATCCTGCGTCCCTCAACGAAGACCCAGTGCAGCCAAATATTTAAAAAAGAAGATAAGGCAGTAAGCACTGGAGAGTGTGTTCAGCATCATTGGGGAAATGCAAGTAAAAACCACAATAGGATAGTGCTTTGTACCCATTCAGACGGTGATTATAAGTAACAAAAAAGTGTTGACATTGGTGTGGAGAACTCTGATGTACCGCTGGTAGGAATCTCAAATGATACAGCTGCCGTGAAAAATATTTTGGTGCTTCCTCCAAAAGTTCAAAGTAGGATTACTATGTGGTCCAGCCACTTTACTCCTAAGTATATACCCCAAAGAATTGAAAACAAGGACTCAAAACAGATAGGTGCACACCAATGTTCGTAGCAGTATTAATCACAACAGCCAAAATGTGGGAACCACCCAAGTCCATCAACAGATGGATTGAAAAAATGTGGAATATATATGTGAAAAAGAATATTATTCTCTTTTAAAAAAGATAGAAATTCTGCAATATGCTACAATGTGGATGAACATGAAGTACATGTTGCTAAGTGAAATAAGCTAGCCATGAAAGGACAAATGGATGATTCTACTTAAATACTTAGAGTAAGCAAATTCGTAAAGATAGAGAGTAGAATGGAGGTTACTGGGTGTTAGGGAAATGGGGAGGAATTGCTTCAGTATATAGTTTATTGAGATGATGAAAGTTTTCTGGAAATGGATAGTGGTGATTGTTGAATAACCTTGTGAATGCACTTAATGCCAGTGAATTTTACACTTAAAAGTGATTAAAATGTAAATTTTGTGATTAAATGTAAATTTTGTGTAATGTACATATTTTTGACAACTCATAAAACACATTAAATAGTAATAAAATAAAAATTTATTATTTTTTCCTGTTTTATTGAGAAATAATTGGCATACAGCAGGTATAATTATTTTTTAAAAGAAGGGCTTGGTTGAGGAGTGAGTGCAGGGACAGTGGCATGGGGGGGGCAGGGTCCTTGGTGAGAGTAGTGACAGTGGAGGTTCACTGAAGGCCAGACAGCCGGAGCCTGAGTCATGAGTAGGGGGTGAACGTACTCTCTGCAAGTCCTAGATTATGGGAAAGTCAGTTGGGAGAGCCCTTGAGAGTCTGATTACTCCTAGCCCCTCAGTGACAGATGGGGAAACTGAGGCGCAGAGAGAGACAGGGACTAGCCCAGGATTCCAGAGCAAATCAGGGGCAGATTCAGACCTCCTGCACGCCCCCTGCTTTCCTGTCCTTCGCTGGAGGGGTGAGGAGCGGGGCTAACAGTCATGAAGTGACCGTGATAGAAGACGTCAGACCATGGGGGAGCCAAAGGAAGAGGCCGGAGTAGGAGGAGGGCCTCGATCAGGGCAGTGGGGTCAGGCAGACCGGTCCGCATACTTCCCTTGCCACCTCCCGCCCCAGGCTGCTCACCGGGATCCTGACAGTTGAGGCCTGGGGACTGAGCCACATGCCCTTGAAACTGCCTAAGAATCACTCGCTTCCCACCCTCGCCCTCCGCAGCCTTTTCCTGTCTCCCCGGTGTCCCCTCCAGAGCCACCCCAGAGTCAGTTCTTAGCTCAACTCTCATTCGCTTGCTTCTTGTAGTGGGCCTGGGATGCAGCATTTCTCATCTTTGAAAGGAAGTGCGTGGTGCTTGCCCTGTTGTGAGGACCAAATGGTGCAGAGACATGGAAGAGTTTCGTTGACAGGGACTGAAATCTTGTAGTGGGCAAAGGGGCAGTAAGTCAGTCCTATCTTGGCCACGGACCTGGTGAGTGTCGTTGGACTCCGTTTTCTCATTTCCTCAATGCAGTGTCAGAACAGAAAGAACAGGGATTTGGGGGTCAGAAAGGTCAAGTTCTAACCGAATTCTCACTGGCTGTGTTGCTCTAAGCAAGGAGTTTCACCTCTGAGTGCATATCTTTAAATGGGAATGAGTCCTGTGCTGTGTGCTAAGTCGCTTCAGTCATGTCCAACTCTTGGCACCCTCATGGACTGTAGCCCGCCAGGCTCCTCTGTCCATGGGGATTCTCCAGGCAAGAAGACCGGAGTGGGTTGCCATTTCCTTCCACAGGGAATCTTCCCGTCCCAGGGATCAAACCAGTGTCTCCTGTATCCCCAAGTGGGTTCTTTACCACTAGGGCAACCTGGGAAGCCCGAGTCCTGTGCTAAAACAACCTAACTGTTCCCTAAATGCAGGCTGGTGGGAGCCCTGCTGAGCCCCGGGTTGGGGGCAAGGAAGGAAACCCACCTGCGCAGAACACACCCTTCACTCCACTCCTGAAGATCAGGACACGCACTTGACGGTCCTCCCGAAGCTGGGCCAGAGCTTCCAGTAGCTGCAGAGGAGACCAGATCAGATACCTCCCAGCTCAGCCCCTCCCACCCTGGTGCCCGCCCTTACTCACCTGACTGACGAAGACATTCCCCAGGGCATTGCGGGCACTGGGTCTGTTCATCAGAATCTCAGCAATTCCTGCAGGGGACAGGGCAGCGTTGGGTGAGCCAGCTGCCCTGCTCACTCCTGGGCTGGGGCCTGGGATCTGGGCAGCCTCTACCCTTGATGAGCAGTGTGACCTGGGGCAAGTCACACACACTCAGGCCTCAGTTTTTCCACCCATAAAATCGGGAGAATAACCCTTGCCCTTTCTGCCTCACAGAAGTGGAAGGGCTTGAGAACTTCGGAGCACCATGGGGAGAGGGACGAGAATGACTGCCCCAGTGATTCCTGCCTGCTTCTGCCATTGTGAGACCCACACACACACCTACACAACCCTTCTTCAATTTCATGTATCTCTCTCCATGTGATTCTTTTCTCTACAGCCAGACTTCTTCCTCTCGAGCTGAATGAGTTATGATAACACCACCACCCAGAAATCTCGTGTGCCCTGACTCATTCACTGCTCCCACCTACCCCTTAAAAGTAACAACTCTCATGACTTTCTTTTTCCTCCTGACTTTTTATGGTGATGACTTTCCTGCATTTTTTAACAATTTTATCACAAAAATATTCTTCTCTAGACATTATAGTTCAGACTTGCTAATTAAAAAAAAAAAGAAAACTCTTAAAAGCTTGTTAAAAACCCTCAGCTTCTGCTTCTAGCCCTGTCTTTTGCTCAAAGATATTTATTAAAGAACTTGAGGCGGGACTTCCCTGATGGTCCAGTGGCTAAGACTCCCTTAATGCAGGAAGCCTGTGTTCAATCCCTGGTCAGGGAACTAGATCCCACGTGCTGCAACTAAGATCACAAATACTGCAACTAAGACTGGCACAGCCAAAGAGAAAAAAAGAACGTGGGGCATTTGACCTGTAAGATTTCCTGCAGCATGGAATTTACTGATTGCACACTCATAGGACAAGCGAGCAGACGCCTCTGTCATAGGAATTTAGCAGCTAATCCAGAGGCTTGAGCACATTCACATTCTGTCCTCTTTGGCAAGAGAATATCCTTTGCCCTACTCATGTGATATTCTTTCATGAGCACCAGTGAAACTTCTTGAAAGGCTTTTCCATTTTCAGTTAAAAATTTTCTTGCCTTCCATTCTCTTAAGTCTTCTCCAGTCTAGCTCCCACCCCATCACTTGGCAGAAACTGCTCTCACCTAAGTGAGACCAGTGTAACCAGTGTAATCACATCACTAACCGAGGGACATATTTCCATCCTTGTCCCAGGCTCAGCAACAATTAACTCTCCTGACCAAACACCTGCTCCTCCTTGAACATTTTCTGCTCGGCCTTTTTTTTTTTTTTTTTAGTGGACAGGTTTTTTTTTTCAGAACAATTTTAGGTTTACAGCAAAATGGAGTAGAAAGTGCTTCCCTGATGGTTCAGAGGGTAAAGAATATGCCTGCAATGCAGAAGACCCGGGTTCAATCCCTGGGTTTGGAAGATTTTCTGAAGAAGGAAGTGGCAACCCACTCCAGTATTATTGCCTGGAGAATTCCATGGACAGAGGAGCCTGGCAGGCTACAGTTCATGGGATTGAAAAGAGTCGGACATGACTGAGAAAGTGCAGAAGTTCCCATAAATCCTCTGCCCAATGCACATGTGTAGCCTCCCACCAGAGTGGGACATTTGTTACCAAGATTAACTTCTATGCATATGTCATTATCACCCAGCTTTCATGTTTACATTGGGGTTTACTCTCGGTGTTGCATATGCTATGGGTTTTGACAAACGCATAACAACATGTACCTGCCTGTGGCTCCACATTTTCCTGGCCTTCCTACGTCTCAGATGATCCCCTGCACTTCTTTTCTAGGTTTTCTTCTACCTAATTTAAAAATTCTTAAATCATTTATTCAACATATATCTGTAATAAATAAGTCTTGGGGATATAATGTACATCATGGTGACTAGAGTTAAGAATATTTGAAAGTTGCTAAAACTGTACATCTTATAAGTTCCCCTCACTCACACAAAAATGTGTAAGTGGGTGGTGATGGATCTTAACTACATTTACTGTGGGGATTACTCCACAATATATACAAATACTGAACTGTTACGTTGTACATGTGAAACAAATGAAACAAAGCAAAGGCTAACAGAGTTTTGCCAAGAGAACACACTGGTCATAACAAACACCCTCTTCCAACAACACAAGAGAAGACTCTACAAATGGACATCAGCAGATGGTCAATTCTGAAATCAGATTGATTAATATTCTTTGCAGCCAGATGGAGCAGCTCTATACAGCCAGCAAAAACAAGACCAGGAGCTGACTGTGGCTCAGATCATGAACTTACTGCAAAATTCAGACTTAAATTGAAGAAAGTAGGGAAAACCACTAGACCATTCAGGTATGACCTAAATCAAATCCCTTACCCATTATACAGTGGAAGTGAAAATTAGATTCAAAGGATTAGATTTGATAGAGTGCCTGAAGAACTATGGATGGAGGTTCGTGACACTGTATAGGGAGGCAGTGATAAAGACCATCCCCAAGAAAAAGAAATGCAAAAAGGCAAAATGGTTGTCTGATGAGGCCTTACAAATAGCTGAAAAAGAAGAGAAGCTCAAGGCAAAGGAGAAAAGGAAAGATAGACCCATTTGAATGCAGCATTCCAAAGAATAGCAAGGAGAGATAAGAAAGCCTTCCTCAGCAATCAGTGCAAAGAAATAGAGGAAAACAGTAGAATGGGAAAGACTAGAGATCTCTTTAAGAAAATTAGAGATACCAGGGGAAGATTTCATGCAAAATGGGCACAATAAAGGACAGAAATGCTATGGACCTGACAGAAGCAGAAGATATTAAGAAGAGGCTGCAAGAATACACAGAAGACCCTACATAACCACAATGGTGTGATCACCCACCTAGAGCCAGACATCCTGGAATGTGAAGTCAAGTGGGCCTTAGGAAGCATCACTATGAACAAAGCTAGTGGAGGTGATGGAATTCCAGTTGACCTATTTCAAATCCTGAAAGATGATGCTGTGAAAGTGCTGCACTCAATATGCCAGCACATTTGGAAAACTCAGCAGTGGCCACAGGACTGGAAAAGATCAGTTTTCATCCCAATCCTAAAGAAAGCCAATGCCAAAGAATGTTCAAACTACTGCACAATTGCACTCATCTCACATGCTAGTAAAGTAATGCTCAAAATTCTCCAAGCCAGGCTTCAACAGTACCTGAACTATAAACTACCAGATGTTCAAGCTGGATTTAGAAAAGGCAGAGGAAGCAGAGATCAAATTGCCAACATCCATTGGATCACCAAAAAAGCAAGAGAGTTCCAGAAAAACATCTATTTCTGCTTTATTGACTACACCAAAGCCTTTGACTGTGTGGATCACAACAAACTGTGGAAAATTCTTAACAGTGGTAGGAATTCCAGACCACCTTACCTGCCTCCTGAGAAATGTACATGTAGGTCAAGAAACAACAGTTAAAACTGGACAGGAACAACAGACTGGTTCTAAATCAGGAAAGGAGTATGTCAAGGCTGTATATTGTTTCCCTGCTTATTTAACTTATATGCAGAGTACATCATGAGAAATGCTGGGCTAGATGAAGCACAAGCTGGAATCAAGATTGCCAGGAGAAATAACAATAAACCTCGAATACACAGATGACAGCATCCTTATGGCAGAAAGCAAAGAACTAAAGAGCCTCTTGATGAAAGTGAAAGAGAAGAGTGAAAAACGTGGCTTAAAACTCAACATTCTGAAAATGAAGATCATGGCATCTGGCCTCATCACTTCTTGACAAATAGATGGGGAAACGAAACAGTGACAGATGTTATTTTCTTGGGCTCCAAAATCATTGCAGATGGTGACTGCAGCCATGAAATTAAAAGATGCTTGCTCCTTGGAAGAAAAGCTTTGACCAGCCTAGACAGCATTATTAAAAAGCAGAGACATTACTTTGCCGACAAAGATCCATCTAGTCAAAGCTATGGTTTTTCCAGTAGTCATGTATGGATGTGAGAGTTGGACCATAAAGAAAGCTGAGTGCTGAAGAATTGATGCTTTTGAACTGTGGTGTTGGAGAAGACTCTTGAGAGTCCCTTGGACTGCAAGATCCAACCAGTCAATCCTAAAGGAAATCAGTGCTGAATATTCATTGGAAGGGCTGATGCTGAAGCTGAGCCTGATGTGAAGAGCTAACTCACTGGAAAAGACCCTGATGCTGGGAAAGATTGAAGGCGGGAGGAGAAAGAGAAAAGGGAGGATGAGATAGTTGGATGGTATCACTGACTGGATGGACGTGAGTTTGAGCAAGCTGCAGGAGTTGGTGATGGACAGGGAAAGCTGGCGTGCTGCAGTGCATGGGGTCGCAAAGAGTCAGACATGACTGAGCGACTGAACTGAACATCTGAAACTAATATGTCAATTGTATTTTGATTAAAAAACCACTTCTTAACAAAAGATAACCACACAAAAGAAGATATACAAATAACCACTAAGCACATGAAAAGATATTTAATTTTATTAGTCTCAAATAAATGAGAGTTTAAAAAAAGCCTAGATATGGCTGTACACCAAATACAATGACTAAAACTAAGAAGACGAAAAATAAAAACCAAGTGTTGGTTATTAAAAAAAAAACAAACCTGAATATCTAGCAAACAACTTTGATGTATAATAAATTGTGGGAGTTACAAGGATATGTACCAATCCCTGTCTTCAAGGGATTGTTGTATTAGTGCTTATAGCCTAATATAAGTAAATGATAATATGAGGTCATAAGTAAAATAAATACATAAAGTACTATAGGATTATAAATGGTAGTTCATAAATGGTAGCATTTGAGCAAGGTGGAAATAGGTAAAAAAATGTCATTTTCAGAGTGAGGGGAAGTGTGAAAAATACTACATGTAAGAGACTACTCCATTTGAAAAATATTTTATCGAATGTGTTAATGTCTATTGTACAGCAAAGTGATTCAGCTATATACATATATATTCCTTTTCCTATTCTTTTCCATTATGATTTGTCACAAGATATTGAATATAGTTCCCTATGTTATACAGTAGGACCTTGTTTATCCATTCTGTATATAATAGTTTGCAAAGTAGTTGAAGTTCCGGAAAGGTCAATCCAAGATCTCTTTATTCAGTCGTTTGTACAGTTATGTATTTAACACACGCTGGCCTCTGTACTAAACACTGATGTCAGAGACTAGAGCAGACTCAGTCCCTGTCCTCTTAGATCCTAAAAGTCTAACAGAGGAGATCGACACTCAACAAGTAATTACTATTTGTGACGAGTACATGGGGGAAAAAAAGACAGGAGGATAGGGGTTTAGAGTGGGCAGAGGGGAGCCCTAATGTAGAAGATCAGCAGTGACCTCCTGGGGGAAGAAGTGACCTTTCAGCTGAGAGCTGAGGAATAAATAGGAGTTAGCCAGACAAAAGTGTGTGTGTGTGTTGGTGGGGAAAAGCCTATTTCAGAGAGGGAGTGGCACAGATGAGGGCCCTGAGTGCAGCAGAGCGGGTACTATAGGGTTTATATTGCTGGGCCTTTAATGTTTTTTGGCTGCACCTGAGAATTAAACCAACATAAAACAGATTAACAGGAGAAAAGCATACGAATTTGTTCAAGTTTTATGTAACACAGGACTCCTCAAAAGGAAATGAAGACCCCTAGAAATGGTAGGTCCACATGCTATGACAAACCTAGGCAGCGTGTTGAAGAGACATTACTCTGCTGACGAAGGTCTGTATAGTCCAGGCTGTGGTCTTCCCAGTGGTCATGGATGCTTGTGAGAGTGTAAAAGACACACCTTTTAGTGTCTTTACAGTGGACCACAAAGAAGGCAGAGTGCCAAAGACTGTGCCAAACACCTTCGAACTGTGGTGCTGGAGAAGACTCCTGACAGTCCCTTGGACAGCAAGGAGATCAAACCAGTCAATCTTAAGGGAAATCAACCCTGAATACTCATTGGAAGGACTGATGCTGAAGCTGAAGCTCTGTATTACGGTCACCTGATGTGAACAGCCGACTCTTTGGAAAAGTCCCTGATGCTGGGAAAGATCGAGGGCAGAAGGAGAAGAGGGCATCAAGGATGAGATGGCCAGATGGCATCATCCATATAATGAATATGAACTTGGGCAAACTCTGGGAGACAGTGAGGGACAGGGAGGCCTGGTGTGCTGCAGTCCACGGGGTCAAAAGAGACGGACACAACTGTGTTGACGACACAACACAACACGCTTTTACAGTAGGAAGAGCAGCAACTGTGGCAAAGTTAACTGTGTGGGAGGCTACAGGAAGATAAGGCCTGTTTCTACACAGTTGTCCATACTTGTCTGTTTCAACACACTTGTCTGTACAGGATTCTCTTGGCTTCAACTCCCTGTTGAAGAATATTTTTTTTAATCTCCAGTTTCAGGAAGGGCATTTTTCAAACAGGAGTTCTTATCTTCTGTTTTCAGTAAGAAATGCCCTTCTTGCATCTGCTATTTATTTCAAGCGGCTTTAGCTCAAGATTATCCCTATGCCAATGTAGCATATTTCTTGGCGGGGGGAGGGGGGCACCTTTTAGTGTCTTCCAGAACTGGAGTTCAGAGGAAAGGGAGAGCCCCGTGAGGTGTGACAGGAGTCAGGAGGGCTGCGCTTGCTTGTCTGCCCCTTCTCCTTCCCGCTTCCCGTGTGCTTGGCTCCTGTACACGCAGGACTTCCCCGCACACCCAGCCTGCTCTCCTCTGAGCTCCAAGCCTGAAAATCCTGCTGCTCACTTGACATCTAGACCAACATGTCAAAAAATGATCATTCTTCTGCTCCTTTGGTGAGTGAATGACATATCAACTCGGAGGTCTCTCCTGTTGCCGGGGTCCAGCCCCGGCTGATCCAGGGTATTCGAAGGGGAGACGGCTTATTCAAATGTTAATTAGAGATGTAAAGAGTAATAGAATGAGGATAGCTCAGTAGGAAAATTCAGTGGAGAAAAGAAGCTGAGTAGCTTGGTTTACGCGGAAAATCAATATAACCCGTGACACGAGGTTAGCTCTGACCACGGAGGCCGCAGGCGCCCTCTCGAATAGCGGAAGGTGCCCCACCTTAGACACCTTCTCAAGTGGGTCTTAGAAGCCCAGGCAAATAAATGGTCGCAGAGGATATCCGCGCTCCAGATGGAGACTCAGCTGGAGGTCAAGGAGAAAAATGACATGGGGAGACCAAGCATTGGTAAGCAAGGCCCGTAGCTTTATTTTCAACAGGGGCTTATATACCCTAAGTTACACATAGAGGATAATAGGGGATGCAAAGTCAGCAGTTTTTGATCCTTATCAAAAACCGGGGTTTCTTTCCTGCAAATTTATCGTATACAAATGGTTTAGGTGATTTACATCATCTTCTGGCCAGAAGGCCTATTAACATTTTATGGCTCTTGACAAAGACTTATCAACCATAAGACTTATTTTCTCTAAGAGTAATTATTTTAAGGTTTGGTGCCATCTTCCGAAGATAAAATTGCATTCCTATAGGGCGGATGTGTAATGGGTTTACAACAAAGGAAAGAATTTATTACCTTAAGGGTCTAAAGTTACTAACACCAAGGCCACTACTTATTTTTTCTACATAGCAACTATATTAATTAATACACATTCAAGGATACAATTCAGGAGATGTGAAAACTTGGCAACAAACATTGGCTCATCAATGAAATCTTTTACTAGTTTTATTCTGACAGTTTCTAACTCTCTGAGAGGCTCTAAGCTATTTGAATATCTTAAGCTTCCTGTGCCTCTCGAGGCTGGGAGACTGTAAACAATCGTATGCATAGCTGTAGGAATCCAGGTAAACTTGTCAGGCGAGTTAGAGAGCCACCTGAGGGGTTTGGATTTAAACACTCCTAGTTGCCCAGGAACTTTATTAATTGGAGCTGTAAGTTAGCTCTTGGACAGAGAGAGTGAGATGGTGGTGGGGGACAGGCCCCAGTAAAGTCAGAGGTGAGAGCACAAAGCAATAAAGTAGGCAGACTCTGGTTTTTTGGGGGTAGATGCTCGAGAATATCCAGGGGGACTCCTGAGGCTCGATCCCGCCTTTGCGTATGCCGAGCCTCCTTCCTCATGACCTTTGTCACGAGTGGAATGCCTCACCGGCTCCCGGCATCCTGTTGCCTCCATTTTTCTGACACTTGAAGTTTACTCAGTGTCCGAGGCAGACGATTCAACCTCTTGGATCTCAGACCTTGCAGCTCACACCCTGCCCTCCTGCAGCCACTAAGCTGATGGGCTCTTCCTTCTACTGCGTGAATGCCCCAGCTGGCCCACTGTCCTCAGTTTTGCCTCCCCTTCCCCTTCCACATTCATTCCCTCATTTGGGTCAAAGTCATCTTTCTAACCCAAATCTGACCATATTCTTCTTGCTTCCCTTTTCATCAGAATTCAGTCTAAATCCTTATTACCACCCAAAAGATTCCCTACAATCTGGCCTTTGTACATCACTCTGGCCTCATGTGCCAAATCAGGGCCAATGAGATGTCACTCTGTGATTAGTTTATAATGTATATAAGACCCTGTACTGGACTTCCCTGGTGGTCCACTGGTAAAGGATCTGCCTGCCAATGCAGAGGACGTGGGTTCATTTCCTGACCCAGGAAGATTTCACACACTGCAGGGCAGTTAAGCTAATTCACCACAACTACTGCCCAGTCCTTAAACCCTTGAGCCACAACTGTTGAAGCCTGAGTGCGCTAGAGCCCAAGCTCTGCAACAAGGAGCCAGCGCCATGAGAAGCCTGCACATGGCGACTAGAGAGTAGCCCCTGCTCGCGGCAACTAGAGAAAGCCTGCGTGCAGGAAGAACCAGAGCAGCCAAAACTAAGTAAAATTTTAAAATACTGTATTACTAGCACACACTAGTGGGCCCATGGATACGGTCCTGTGGCAGGGTCCACAGGGCAGCCTCCAGGAGCTCAGAGTGGCCCCTGGCCAACAGGAAGAAAACAGGACTTCAGTACTACAACAATACGATATGAATTCTGTCAATAGCCTGAGGAACCTGGAAGCAGATCCATCCCCAGTTAAGCCTATGATGAGAGACCATAGCCCCTGCCAACTCTGGGATTGCAGCCTGCTAAAACCCTGAAGAAGAGAACCCAGCAAAACTGTGCCTGGACTTCTGACCTATGGAAACTATGAGATAATAAGTGTACGCTATTTTAAGCAACAGTCTGTGGTAATATGTTATGTGGCAATAGAAAACAAATATAGTCATTACATCCTGGGATTGACAGGAACTTTCCTCTCTCCTCTTCACTTTCCTGTTCTGTCTTTCCTTTTTCTCTGGCTAACTCTCTCCCATATTTCATCTCTAGCTCCCTCTTGCAGAATGCAAATATGGTGCTCGGCTGAAGTCACAGCTCAGTCACATCCCAGCTCCATAGCCTTGGACAAGTTACTTTATCGTTCTGACCTTCACTTTCCTGATCTATAAATAGAAATACTAAAAAGGTTGTAATGAAGATTAAGAGATAATGTCCATAAGTGTATAACTAGAGTCTGTGGGCACTTTGAGCAGGGAAAATGCACAGAAGCTGGTGAAAGTCTAGGACCCAATATGAGGTGTGAGCTCTAAGCTGGGAGACCTAAGGGGCCAGACAGGGTGTCTTTGGCTTTCATTCATTCACCTGACAATGTTCAGCTGGAACTACCACATGCCAGGCCCCGGAGAAATAGAGGACCCAGCCATGGTCCCTGACTTCTTAGTTGACACCCTATTCTGGGAACATTGCCCTTGCTGGACCCCAGTAATAATGATGGGTTTGCATTGCACCCTCTCTACTCCTATCAGACTCCCGTGATGGTTTGATTTGCTTAGCAGAAGACCTAGAGTCACATCTGTCTGGGTCTGGATCACACAGTGATGTGGGTGGGAGTCGATAGAAACCACTGGAAAGTCATGTGGGTATGTGTGCTCAGTTGCTCAGTAGTGTCTGACTCTTTGTCATCCCTATGGACTGTAGCCTGCAAGGCTCCTCTGTCCATGGGATTCTCAAGGCAAGAACACTGGAGTGGCATTGCCATTCCCTTCTCTAGGGGATCTTCCTGACCCAGGGATCAAACCCAAGTCTTCTGTGTCTCCTGCATTGGCAGATTCTTTTACCACTGAGCTGTGTGGGAAGCCTTAATAATCCCTTAGTATACAGAGGGGGAAACTGAGGCTCAGAAAAGAAGAGAATGTGCCAAAGTTACTAGGTGGACCCAGCTAGCAATCCTCACTCTCAGAGTTAACAAGTGATGAGGAAGACAAGTTCAGACAGAAGGAATGTAAAAGGACAAGGGTGGGGGAAGAGGGTGCAATTCCTAAGTGGTTTACAAAGGTAGAGAGGGAGGAGAGGACCCAAGTCAGGGGCATAGTTAGAAGAAAACACGTAAGTGGGATGGCTTAAAATGAACAAACCCATGGTAGGAGATATAAGGTGACATGGTCAGGTTGTGGTGGAGAACCTTGAATATTCAGCTGAGGAGCTGGAGTAAAGCCATAAGAGTGAGGAGTGGTTAACGGGCTAATCTCATTTTCAAAGACAACAGGCACAATGTGACAATGCTCTGGTGCTGTCACGCCAAGTGGAAGACAGAACTGGTGACTTGTAGGAGGATGGTGGGATGGTTCTCCTGGGTGTGGGTCTCCTCCTCATGCCTCCTCCACTGCCTCTTCTTGGTTTCCTTATCTCCTTCCCTCTAGGACATTCTATATGCCCTCTGGCAGGGGCAGAAGCTTAATCTCCTGATGCTTATACTTTTGTTCAGTGGCTTAGTCATTTCTGACTCTGTGACCCCATTGACTGCAGCACACCTGTCCTCCATCATCTAGAGTTGCTCAAACTCATGTCCATTGAGTTGATCATGCCATCCAACCATCTTATCCTCTGTCTCCCCTTCTCCTCCATCTTTCCCAGCATCAGGATCTTTTCCAGTGAGTCAGCTCTTCACATCAGGTGGCCGAAGTATTGGAGCTTCAGGTTCAGCATCAGCCCTTCCAATGAATATTCAGGATTCAATGAATATTCAGAATCCTTTAGGATTGACTGGTTGGATCTCCTTGCTGTCCAAGGCACTCTCAAGAGCCTTCTCCAGCACCACAGTTCAAAAGCATCAATTCTTCGGCACTCAGACTTCTTCAAGGGCTTCCTTGGTGGTTCAGGGGCTTCCCTGGTGGTTCAGATGGTAAAGAATTTGCCTGCAATGAGGGAGACCTGGGTTCGGTCCATGGGTTGGGAAGATCCTCTGGAGGAGGGCATGGCAACCTACTCCAATATTCTTGCCTGGAGAATCCCCATGGACAGAGGAGCCTGGCAGACTATACAGTCCATGGGATTGAAAAGAGTCAGATATGACTGAGAGACTCAGCACAGAGCACAGCACAGCTGGTGGTTCAGACAGTAAAGAATCTACCTGCAATGAAGGAGGCTTGGGATCCATCCTTGGGCCAGGAAGATCCAATGACGAAGGAAATGGCAACCCACTCCAGTTATCTTGCCTGGAGAACTCCATGGACAGAGGAGCCTGGAGGGCTACAGACCTTGGAGTCACAAAGAGTCAGACATGATGGAGTGACCAACACATTGCAGCCTTCTTTATGGTCCAATTCTCATATCCATATGTGACTACTGGAAAAACCATAGCTTTGATTATGCGACCTTTCTCAGCAAAGTGATGTCTCTGCTTGTTAATATACTGTCTAGGTTGGTCATAGCTTTTCTTCCAAGGAGCAAGCATCTTTTAATTTCATGGTTGCAGTCACCATCTGAGGTGATTTTGGAGCCCAAGAAAATAAAGTCTGTCACTCTTTCCATTGTTTGCTCATCTATTTCCCATGAAGTGATGGGACCAGATGCCATGATCTCAGTTTTTTGAATGTTGAGTGTTAAACCAGCTTTTTCACCCTCCTCTTTCACTTTCATCAAGAGGCTCTTTAGTTCCTTTTCACTTTCTGCCATAAGAGTGGTATGTATCATCTACATATCTGAGGTTATTGATACTGCTCCCAGCAATCTTGATTCCAGCTTGTGCTTCATCCAGCCTGGCATTTCACATCTGTACTCTGTATATAAGTTAAATAAACAAGGTGACAGTATACAGCCTTGATATACTCCTTTCCCAATTTGGAACTAGTCCAGCTCCATGTCCAGTTCTAACTGTTGCTTCTTGACCTGCATATAGATTTTTCAGGAGGCAGGTCAGATGGTCTGGTATTCCCACCTCTTTAAGAATTTTCCACAGTTTGTTGTGATCCACACAGTCAAAGGCTTTGGCATAGTCAATAAAGCAGAAGTAGATGTTTTTCTGGAACTCTCTTGCTTTTTTGATGATCCAGTGGATATTGGCAATTTGATCTCTGGTTCCTCTCCCTTTTCTAAATCCAGCTTGAATATCTGGAAGTTCTTGGTTTACATACTGTTGAAGTCTCGCTTGGAGAATTTTGAGCATTACTTTGCTAGCATGTGAAATGAGTGCAGTTGTGTGGTAGTTTGAACATTCTTTGGTATTGCCCTTCTTTGGGATTGGAGTGAAAGCTGTCCCTTTCCAGTCCTGTGGCCACTGCTGAGTTTGCCAAATTTGCTGGCATCTTAATGCAGCACTTTAACAACATCATCCTTTAGGATTTGAAATAGCTCAGCTGGAATTCCATCACCTCCACTAGCTTTGTTCGTAGTAATGCTTCCTAAGGCCCACTTGACTTCACGTTCCAGGATATCTGGCTCTAGGTGAGTGATCATTATCTGGGTCATTAAGACCTTGTACAGTTCTTCTGTGTATTCTTGCTGCCTCTCCTTAATATCTTCTACTTCGGTTAGGTCCTTACCATTTCTGCCCTTTATTGTGCCCATCTTTGCATGAAATGTTCCTTTGGTATCTCTGATTTTCTTGAAGAGATCTCTAGTTTTTCCTATTCTGTTGTTTTCCTCTATTTCTTTGCATTGTTAACTTAAGGCTTTCTTATCTCTCCTTGCTATTCTCTGGAACTCTGTATCCAGATGGGTATATCTTTCCTTTTCTCCTTTGCCTTTTGCTTCTCTTCTTTTCGCAGCTTCTTGTAAGGCCTCCTCAGACAACCATTTTACCTTTTTTGTATTTCTTTTTCTTGGGGATGGTTTTGATCACCACCTCCTGTACTGTGTTACAAACCTCCATCCCTAGTTATCCAGGCACTCTGCCTATCAGATCTAATCCCTTGAATCTATTTCTCACTTCCACTGTATAATCATAAGGGATTTGACTTAGGTTATACCTGAATGGCCTAGTGGTATTCCCTACTTTCTTCAATTTAATTTTGAATTTTGCAATAAGGAGTTCATGATCTGATTCAAGGTCAGCTCCTGTCTTTTTTTTTTTGCTGACTGTATAGAGCTTCTTCATCTTTGGTTGCAAACAATCTAATCAGTCTAATTTCTATATTGGCCATCTGGTGATGTCCATGTGAAGAGTCAGCTCTTGTGTTGTTGGAATAGGGTGTTTGCTATGACCAGTGCATTCTTTTGGCAAAACTCTGTTAGCCTTTGCACTGCGTCATTTTGTACTCCAAGGTCAAACCTGCCTGTTACTCCAGGTATCTCTTGACTTCCTACTTCAGTCCCCTATGAGGAAAAGGACATCTTTTTTGGTGTTAGTTCTAGAAGGTCATGTAGGTCTTCATAGAACTGTTCAGCTTCTTTGGCATTAGTGGTTGGGTCACAGACTTGGATTACTGTGGTACTTGTTATTTCTGGATAAAAAATTCTCCTATCTACAAGTGAGCCATGATAATTTTTCAACTAATGTACAAGTCTGTGTTCTTAGTCTCTGAATTACTAGAAGAATAGTGATGTCCATTAATAGTTGAGAACACAGGTTTTAAAATCAGACCGGGTTCATATTGCTTAAACTCTCTGTTCCTCGGTTTATTGATCTGTAAAGTTGGGAGAATAGTTATAGCTATTTCAAGGCAAACACTGTTGCCTGTTTGGCAGTGAACAAAGCATGAGAGCATCTGGGGTATTCTCTAACCCTAGCCATCCCACATGGCCAGAGAATTCTCACCAAGTGAGGCAGTTGGAGGCCAGAAGCCTCTTCATGTCCATCAAAAGTGGGGGACGTACATAGGGAACAGTATGCAATATCACGGAGCAAGGAACAATTCTTCAACAGCTCTTCAACTTAGCATCAAGCAAGAAAAAAGAAGAAATATGAGATGCCTAGAACAATACAATCTGTGTCAACTCAAATTTGGACACAGTGCTACTTTAAATGCGGGGAAGGTTAGAGGGGTTGGACCGGGGGAGAAAGTAAAGACAAGAAGAACTTGCCCAGCTGGTGACACAACAGCAGACAGGGGAATGCCACTGAATGCAAAGTCCAATCACTGCCCTTCACCCGCCTTCACAAATAACACTGCCCCCAAACAGAAACAAAACAAAATATAACACAACCAAGAAAACCCAACACAAGGCTCAATCAAGGTGTTCTTGCCAGTGAGTGCTGTGAACTTTCCCTTGAGTCAGCAGGACTCCACATTCCAGCAGCAGCTGCAGGGCAATTGCACAGGAGGGCGCCAAGCACTCCTCCTGGCCTCTCCTCTCTCTCCTCCCCTCCTTTCTCCCACCCCTCCCCCCTCCTCATCTCCTCCTTTCCAGGAGGTGGGACACCCTAAGCCAAATGGAATTGGCTCGGCTGCCCCAGCCCACTGGAACCTCGCCAGGAAGCTCAGCCTGGGAGGAAAATCAGGCATTTTAAAGCTGTAGTCGGGGGTGGGGATGGGGGTGGGGGTGGGGCTTGCTGGCACTTAGTTCTACCCTTGAACGAGTCCCTTCTCTTTCCTCACAGCCCCAGGCCACTAAATCTGGGGCTGAGGGGACCGATATTGATGCAGAATCCCTTCACAATTACGGTGGGGGCGGCAGGTAAGGTGGTCACCTACCAAAGGATTTAGGCCAGGGGAGCCTCTACTGGGATGCAGGAACTTTGGGGTCCAATCCTCAAACACTCTGAGCAACCTGCCTCCCCCTTACTGGTTTTGGGGTAGGAGATAGATGGGCCCCCAGGCCAGACAGCTAGTGTTTGTCAGTGGAGTAAAACTGAAGTTTCTCACCCAGACCCGCCAAGGACAAAGCTAGTGTCAGTAAATGAGCTCTGCTGGAATAAAGAGGTAAGATGATCACCCCTGAGGTCAAGAAAAATGTCCTTGTCTACACATGTGCAGGAAGGCTTTTTAGGGGTGAAAAAGGGCGGGGTTGCCACCCCTTAGTAAGCGTGGACACACCCCCATAGGTCTCTGCAGTGGGATCCATCTTAGCAAAAAGTTGCCCAGGCATGTTGGGGAGGTCCTAGGGCCAGTCGGGTGTGAAGAAACCAGATAATTTGCCATATATAAACACCCAAAGGCTGTCCTTTATAAGTGATTTAACTCACCTCTTTACTGGCCTCCTCCTCGTTAGAGAGGCCCCAGATACCCTTTCTCTCTGGATGTGTATTTCTGTCTAGCTTTTCTGACTTAAATATAACTGCTTCTCTGTGTGCTCTCCCATATGTTGTGCTGTGTCTGTAATAGTAAGCTTTGTACCTGTTTTTACAGTCTTTGCCTCCTTGAAACATTCTTGTTTTCAAATGCCTGCTTGCCTTCTAGCCTCTCCCTGCTGGTGGTCTAGGAGATAGGATTCCTGGTTTTCATCCAGGCTACCCAGGTTCAATTTCTGGGTAGGGAACTAAATTCTCTCTCAGGACCACTCACTGCTTTCTCTCTCTGAGATCAGTTTCAGTCTGCCTCCCTGTAGTGGGAGTGCTGGCCATGGGTCCGTACTGGCCAACAGCACCAGGCATGCCAGGCCTGCCTCTCAGCCAGCCAGAGCTCACCCCAGCCGCTTTCCGGGCTCTCGGCACTTACCCTGGTTTGGACCCGCCAGAGCGCACACCTGGATCTCCCGGCCGGCAGCCCCGGGGTTGGAGGAGCAGCCGCGGGTCTCAAGCGGCTTCCAGGGGCGCGGAAAGCGCAGGGTGCTGGTCAGGACGCGCAGCATGGGGGCCCACTTTGGGAACGGGCCACTCGGCCCTCCACCACCGCCTCCCGCTGAAAGCTCGCTGCTCTGCTCCAGGCCTTTACAAACTGCTCCTCCTACGGGCCGAGAGCCCTGCGCGGCTCCCTGAGCCTGTAGGAAACCGGAAGACATAGGAAACCGGAAGACATGGGTAAGGAGAAAGCCCGGCTCTGTTGTGTACTTTAGGACAAGGCTGCCAATCTAAGTCCCAAAATTTTAATCTGTAAAGCGCGGGTAATAAAAGTGACAAGTGCCAAAGATAAAGCCGAAAGCTAAAGTAGTAGAACAGATTTTAATCAGTAATACACTGTTGCAAAAGAGAAATGAACTTTTATGAACAGCATGAACTCTTAACATAGTTTCTAACAGCTCAAGGACACATCCCTAGGATGACTCTAGCCCCTTTTAAAGTGCCTGCCTGAGAAAACTCAAGACTGCCAAAAGAAATTACTGTTTGTTCCAGCCAGCATCTGAAGGTAGGGTTCCTCTCTCCCAGTCTCTGTGGGAGCCTAAGCTTGCAGAAGGGACAGCGAACCTAGAATAGTTCCATGTGGACTAACCCCGCTCTGCGTATTTTGAAAGTTTTCACTTCCCTGACTGTCCACAGTCCTGGCTCAACCACTTCCTTAATCCTTCATTTTCCTTGTAAAATCTCTTCTCACTACTTTAGGGGAGGCTGAAGCCTAGTAGCCAAATAAGATGGTAATAAGCCAGATAAGATGGTAGGTGTTGCAAGAGGGCATCAGAGGGCAGACACACTGAAACCATACTCACAGAAAACTAGTCAATCTAATCACACTAGGACCACAGTCTAACTCAATGAAACTAAGCCATGCCTGTGGGGCAACCCAAGACGGGCCGGTCATGGTGGAGAGATCTGACAGAATGTGGTCCACTGGAGAAGGGAATGGCAAACCACTTCAGTATTTTTGCCTGAGAACCCCATGAACAGTATGAAAAGGCAAAATGATAGGATACTGAAAGAGGAACTCCCCAGGTCAGTAGGGGCCCAATATGCTACTGGAGATCAGTGGAGAAATAACTCCAGAAAGAATGAAAGGATGGAGCCAAAGCAGAAACAATACCCAGCTGTAGATGTGACTGGTGATAGAGGAAGGTCTGATGCTGTAAAGAGCAATATTGCATAGGAACCTGGAATGTCAGGTCCATGAATCAAGGCAAATTGGAAGTGGTCAAACAAGAGACGGCAAGAGTGAATGTCGACATTCTAGGAATCAGCAAACTAAAATGGACTGGAATGGGTGAATTTAACTCAGATGACCATTATATCTACTACTGCGGGCAGGAATCCCTCAGAAGAAATGGAGTAGCCATCATGGTCAACAAAAGAGTCCAAAATGCAGTACTTGGATGCAATCTCAAAAACGACAGAATGATCTCTGTCCATTTCCAAGGCAAACCATTCAATATTACAGTAATCTAAGTCTATGCCCCAACCAGTAATGCTGAAGAAGCTGAAGCTGAACAGTTCTATGAAGACCTACAAGGCCTTTTAGAACTAACACCCAAAAAAGATGTCCTTTTCATTATAGGGGACTGGAATGCAAAAGTAGGAAGTCAAGAAACACCTGGAGTAACAGGCAAATTTGGCCTTGGAATACGGAATGAAGCAGGGCAAAGACTAATAGAGTTTTGCCAAGAAAATGCACTGGTCATAGCAAACACCCTCTTCCAACAACATAAGAGAAGACTCTACACACGGACATCACCAGATGGTCAACACTGAAATCAGATTGATTATATTCTTTGCAGCCAAAGATGGAGAAGCTCTATACATTCAACAAAAACAAGACGAGGAGCTGACTGTGGCTCAGATCATGAACTCCTTATTGCCAAATTCAGACTGAAATTGAAGAAAGTAGGGAAAACCACTAGACTATTCAGGTATGACCTAAATCAAATCCATTATGATTATACAGTGGAAGTGAGAAATAGATTTCAGGGCCTAGATCTGATAGAGTGCCTGATGAACTATGGACGGAGGTTTGTGACATTGTACAGGAGACAGGGATCAAGACCATCCCCAAGAAAAAGAAATGCAAAGAAGCAAAATGGCTGTCTGGGGAGGCCTTACAAATAGCTGTGAAAAGAAGAGAAGTGAAAAGCAAAGGAGAAAAGGAAAGATATAGACATCTGAATGCAGAGTTCCAAAGAATAGCAAGAAGAGATAAGAAAGCCTTCTTCAGCGATCAATGCAAAGAAATAGAGGAAAACAACAGAATGGGAAAGACTAGAGATCTCTTCAAGAAAATCAGAGATACCAAAGGAACATTTCATGCAAAGATGAGCACAATAAAGGACAGAAATGGTATGGACCTAACAGAAGCAGAAGATATTAAGAAGAGATGGCAAGAATACACAGAAGAACTGTACAAAAAAGATCTTCACGACCCAGATAATCATGATGGTGTGATCACTCACCTAGAGCCAGACATCCTGGAATGTGAAGTCAAGTGGGCCTTAGAAAGCATCACTACGAACAAAGCTAGTGGAGGTGATGGAATTCCAGTTGAGCTATTTCAAATCCTGAAAGATGATGCTGTGAAAGTGCTGCACTCCATATGCCAGCAAATTTGGAAAACTCAGCAGTGGCCACAGGACTGGAAAAGGTCAGTTTTCATTCCAATCCCAAAGAAAGGCACTGCCAAAGAATGCTCAAACTACTGCACAATTGCACTTATCTCACATGCTAGTAAAGTAATGCTCAAAATTCTCTAAGCCATGCTTCAGCCATATGTGAACCATGAACTTCCTGATGTTCAAGCTGGTTTTAGAAAAGGCAGAGGAACCAGAGATCAAATTGCCAACATCGGCTGGATCATGGAAAAAGCAAGAGAGTTCCAGAAAAACATCTATTTCTGCTTTATTGACTATGCCAAAGCCTTTGACTGTGTGGATCACAATAAGCTGTGGAAAATTCTGAAAGAGATGGGAATATCAGACCACCTGACCTGCCTCTTGAGAAATATGTATGCAGGTCAGGAAGCAACAGTTAGAACTGGACATGGAACAACAGACTGGTTCCAAATAGGAAAAGGAGTACATCAAGGCTGTATATTGTCACCCAGCTTATTTAACTTATATGCAGAGTACATCATGAGAAACGCTGGACTGGAAGAAACACAAGCTGGAATCAAGATTGCCGGGAGAAATATCAATAACCTCAGATATGCAGATGACACCACCCTAATGGCAGAAAGTGAAGAGGAACTAAAAAGCCTCTTGATGAAAGTGAAAGTGGAGAGTGAAAAAGTTGGCTTAAAGCCCAACATTCAGAAAACAAAGATCATGGCATCTGGTCCCATCACTTCATGGGAAATAGATGGGGAAACAGTGGAAACAGTGTCAGACTTTATTTTTTTGGGCTCCAAAATCACTGCAGATGGTGATTGCAGCCATGAAATTAAAAGACACTTACTCCTTGGAAGGAAAGTTATGACGAACCTAGATAGTATATAGAAAAGCAGAGACATTACTTTGCCAACAAAGGTCCGTCTAGTCAAGGCTATGGTTTTTCCAGTAGTCATGTATGGATGTGAGAGTTGGACTGTGAAGAAAGCTGAGTGCCAAAGAATTGATGCTTTTGAACTGTGGTGTTGGAGAAGACTCTTGAGAGTCCCTTGGACTACAAGGAGATCCAACCAGTCCATTCTAAAGGAGATCAGCCCTGGGATTTCTTTGGAAGGACTGATGCTAAAGCTGAAACTCCAGCACTTTGGCCATGTACTCATGCGAAGATTGACTCATTGGAAAAGACTCTGATGCTGGGAGGGATTGGGGGCAGGAGGAGAAGGGGATGACAGAGGATGAGATGGCTGGATGGCATCAGTGACTCCATGGATGTGGGTCTGAGTGAACTCCAGGAACTGGTGATGGACAGGGAGGCCTGGCGTGCTGCGATTCATGGGATTGCAAAGAGTCAGACACGACTGAGCAACTGAGCTGAACTGAAGCCTAGTAGAGAAGAGGGCTCAGAGGACCCTGACTAGAGTCTGGTGATAGAATCTTTTTTTTTTTAATTGGGTGCTAATTACTTTACAATATTGTATTGGTTTTTGCCATACACTCACATGAATCAGCCATGGCTGTACATGTGTTCCCCATCCTGAACCCACCTCCCTCCTCCTTCCCCATCCCATCCCTCAGGGTCATCCCAGTGCACCAGCCCTGAGCACCCTGTCTCATGCATCGGACCTGGACTGGCGAGCTATTTCCATATGGTAATATACATGTTTCAATGCTATTCTCTCAAATCATCCCACCCTCGCCTTCTCCCACAGAGTCCAAAAGTCTGTTCTTTATATCTGTGTCTCTTTTGCTGTCTCGCATATAGGCTCATATATGTGTGTTAATATACTGTATTGATGTTTTTCTTTCTGACTTACTTCTCTTTGTATTATAGGCTCCAGTTTCATCCACCTCATTAGAACTGATTCAAGTGCATTCTTTTTAATAGCTGAGTAATATTCCATTGTGTATATGTACCACAGCTTTCTTATCCATTTGTCAGTCCATTTGCCTGTGGACTGGATAATTATCTTATCCATTTGCCAGTGGACATCTAGGTTGCTTCCATGTCCTGGCTGTTGTAAACAGTGCTGTGATGAACACTGGGGTACACGTGTCTCTTTCAATTCTGGTTTCCTCAGTTTGTATGCCCAGCAGTGGAATTGCTGGGTTGTATGGCAGTTCTAGTTCCAGTTTTTTAAGGAATCTCCTCACTGTTCTCCATAATGGCTGTCTTAGTGTGCATTCCCACCAACAGTGTAAGAGGGTTCCTTTTTCTCTGCACCCTCTCCAGCATTTATTGTTTGTGGACTTTTTGATAGCAGCCATTCTGACCAGCGAGAGATGGTACCTCATTGTGGTTTTGATCTGCATTTCTCTGATAATGAGTGATCTTGAGCATCTTTTCATGTGTTTGTTAGCAGTTAAACTGTATTATTCATTGATTTGTTATTTCTTTATAGGTTGCATAACCATAACCACTCCCTCATTCTAGAATATTTTCATCACTCTAACAGGAAACACTATCCATTTGGCAGACATTTTCCATTTCCCCCTTCATCTGGGCCCTGGCATCCACTCCTCTATTTTCTGTCTTTAGAGAATTACCTAGTCTGCGACATATTCATTCACATGAACAGAATAATGCAATATGCAGCCTTTTGTGCCTGGCTTCTTTTAATTAACATGATCATTTCAGGGTTATGGCATGTTATAGCATGTATCAGAACTCCATTCATTTGATGGCTGAATAATATTGCATTGCATGTTTTATTTATTTGATCACCAGTTGATGAACATTTGGGTCATTTCAACACTTTTTTCTTGTTTCAATTTGTTCCTCATTAAACTTTCTTTATTTTTAATTAAATAACTTTAAATATTACAATTTAATGGCTTTTTTGGGCCCATTTTTTGATTGGGTCACTTATTTTTCTGGAATTGAGCTACAGGAGTTGCTTGTATATTTTTGAGATTAATTCTTTGTCAATTGCTTCATTTGCTATTATTTTCTCCCATTCTGAGGGCTGTCTTTTCACCTTGCTTATAGTTTCTTTCATTGTGCAAAAGCTTTCAAGTTTAATTAGGTCCGATTTGTTTATTTTTGCTTTTATTTCCATTACTCTGGGAGGTGGTTTCTAGAGGATCTTGCTATGATTTACATCAGAGAGTGTTTTGCCTATGTTTTCCTATAGGAGTTTTATAGTTTCTGGTCTTACATTTAGATCTTTAATCCATTTTGAGTTTATTTTTGTGTATGGTGTTAGAAAGTGTTCTAGTTTCATTCTTTTACAAATGGTTGACCAGTTTTCCCAGCACCACTTGTTAAAGACATTGTCTTTTCTCCATTGTATATTCTTGCCTCCTGTATCAAAGATAAGGTGTCCAAAGGTGCGTGGATTTATCTCTGGGCTTTCTATTTTGTTCCATTGATCTATATTTCTGTTCTTGTGCCAGTACCATACTGTCTTGATTACTGTAGCTTTGTAGTATAGCCTGAAGTCAGGCAGGTTAATTCCTCCAGTTCCATTCTTCTTTCTCAAGATTGCTTTGGCTCTTCGAGGTTTTTTGTATTTCCATACAAATTGTGAAATTATTTGTTCTAGTTCTCTGAAAAATACCATTGGTAGCTTGATAGGGATTGCATTGAATCTATAGAGTGCTTTGGGTAGTATACTCATTTTCACTGTATTGATTCTTCCAATCCATGAACATGGTATATTTCTCCATCTATTTGTGTCATCTTTGATTTCTTTCATCAGTATTTTATAGTTTTATATATATAGGTCTTTTGTTTCTTTAGGTAGATTTATTCCTAAGTATTTTATTCTTTTTGTTGCAATGGTGAATGGAATTGTTTCCTTAATTTCTCTTTCTGTTTTCTCATTGTTAATGTATAGGGATGCAAGGGATTTCTGTGTGTTAATTTTATATCCTACAACTTTACTATATTCACTGATTAGCTCTAGTAATTTTCTGGTGGAGTCTTTAGGGTTTTCTATGTAGAGGATCATGTCATCTGCAAACAGTTTTTCTTCTTCTTTTCCAGTCTGGCTTCCTTTTATTTCTTTTTCTTCTCTGATTGCTATGGCTAAAATTTCCAAAACTATGTCGAATAGTATTAGGGAGTGTGCATCCTTGTCTTGTTCCTGACTTTAGGGGAAATGCTTTCAATTTTCACCATCGAGGATAATGTTTGCTGTGGGTTTGTTATATATGGCTTTTATTATGTTGAGGTATGTTCCTTCTATGCCTGCTTTCTGGAGGGTTTTTATCATAAATGGATGTTAGGGCAGTAATCCCATTCCTTTAAAAAAATGTATTTATAAAAAAAAAATGTATTTATTTAGCTTGTCAGGTCTTAGTTGCAGCACACAGGATCTTTAGTTGTGGCATGTTGGATCTAGCTCCCCAACCAGAGATCAAGCCAGGGCCCCCTGCATTGGAAGCTCAGATTCTAAGCCACTAGACCACCAGGGAATACCTTTAAAAAAATTTTTTTTTTTTAATTTATATACTAGTCCCCTCTTGAGGGCTCCATCTGCATGATTACCAAAGACCCAAGTTCTTAAGGAATGTATAATATGGAGAAGGAAAGGGTAAATCATTTAAATATGGTGTGTTAGGATATTTGGTTAAGTGTAGTAGATTGGAAATATGAATTTATCTCTATTGGTGCTTTCCAAATCTCACAAAAATGACAGTAAAGACATTAAAGCATTAACCCATCAGGGTGAAGTGACTAGGAGAGGAAACAGAATGATGTCAGAAAAACACTGGATGATTAAAAGCTGGTGGAAGTGTGGTTATTGACTCAAAACAGAGAAATGCAGAGCCCAAGTTCCTGAAGAAGGGTTATACTGGCTGAGTCTTCCTGCAGTACTCGAGAAGGCTTAGGACCTACATGTACTAGATGTCAAGTAAGGTGGGGATGAGAGGAGGGAAGAAAAACACTTCCATGGTATAATTGGATTCCAAGATCCTTTTTACCACTAGGTGACTATCAGTTCCTTGTCAAAGTATAGGAGGCTTGTTCCCTGGAGAAATTGAACTGATGCTTCTCTAGCATCATCTGACCTTTAGGTTTAGTGGAAGACAGGAAGGAGGCCCAAGTTGAAAAAAAGGATTTAAATGGAATTCTTTATATTATTTAATTATAGTAATTGGCAACCCTGTTCCTAGAGCACTGGTGATCAGATACATACCAACTTCCTGGCAGAGGTTTGGAAAATTATGTGAAATGGCTCCAGAGAAAAGCCAGAACACCACCCTACTCAAAGGGCAAGATTTTAATGGACTTGAGTATAGCAAGAGTATGAAAAGTTCATTGATATTCTTTTAAATTCAACATTGCTTTTAGCTTGTCAGAAACTCCCACTTGTCATGTTTTAGTCTAGTATTAAAAACGAATATCCACAATTATCTTAAGAGGCTATTAAAGTGTTTCTTCCTTTTCTAACCACAAATCTATGTGAGTTCAGATTTGCTTCATAGAATTCAACCTAAAAAATAATGCCAAAAGTTGAATGAAGAATCAGCTGTGTCAGATGTAAGAATTCACCTGCCTCTTATGAAAGCAGATGTTAAAGAGAATTGCAGATTTGCAAAACAGTTGCACCTGATCAGTTTTTCTTGCGAGATATAGGGAGATATAGGGTGAGTCTGCAAGATTCTGGATCCAGCTGTCAATATGTAGGACAGAGAACAGAGGAACAAGTTGAACTGCATGAATATGCAATCTACAAAGTCCAGACTGTGGGAAACCACAGTCCCAACAGTCTAGGTCTTTAACAGATGTGTTGAGAGGGAAAAAATGTAGTGGAGAGGAACCTTAAATTAAAAAATAATTTTAAAAGCCCAGAATTTTTTTTTAAAGGCAAGGCCGAAATATAGTGTCCATAGACACTTTGGTGATAAAACTATGAGTCACTACAAGGATGTAATTATTATAAGAATCAGGATAATAATTACCCTTATTCTGAGGTGGGGTTGAGATAAGGGACAGTGTGTTTAGAGGAGTTTGTGGAGTAGCAGGGAAAGTTCAGTTTTTTAGTTTGCATGGTTGTTACCAAAAAATAAAGGTAGAAACTAGGTAAAATGTTAGGGCAGATTTTAATCAATAGTTCAGTCCAGTTGCTCAGTTGTGTCTGACTCTTTGTGACACCATGGACTGCAGCACGCCAGGCTTCACTGTCCATCACCATTCCCAGAGCTTACTAAAACTCTTGTCCATTGAGTCAGTGATGCCATCCAACTATCTCATTCTCCGTCATCCCCTTCTCTTCCCACCTTCAATCTTTCCCAGCATCAGAGTCTTTTCTAGTGAGTCAGTTCTTCACATCAGGTGGCCAAAGTATTGGAGTTTAAACTTCAACATCAGTCCTTCCAGTGAATATTCAGGACTGATATCCTTTAGGATTGACCGGTGGATGTCCTTGCAGTCCAAGGGACTTTCAAGAGTCTTCTCCAGCACTACAGTTCAAAAGCATCAATTCTTTGGCTCTCAGCTTTCTTTATAGTCCAACTCTCACATCCATACATGACTACTGGAAAAACCATAGCTTTGATTATAAGGATCTTTGTCGGCAAAGTAATGTCTCTGCTTTTTAATATGCTGTATAGGTTGATTGGAGCTTTTCTTCCAAGAAGCAAGTATCTTTTAATTTTATGGCTGTGGTCATCATCTGGAGTGATTTTGGAGCCCCCCCAAAATAAAGTCTCTCACTGTTTCCATTGTTTCTCCATCTATTTGCCATGAAGTGATGGGGCTGGATGCCATGATCTTCGTTTTCTGAATGTTGAGTTTTAAGCCAACTTTTTCACTCTCCTCTTTCATCAAGAGGCTTTTTAGTTCTTCTTTGCTTTCTGTCATAGGGTGGTGTCATCTGCATATCTGAGGTTATTGATATTTCTCCTGGTTGTGGCTATTAATCAATAGTAGGCTGTTGCAAAAGTCCAGTGTGAAGTAACTTTGTACACATGTGACTCAGTGTATTAAGGGGGTTATAAGGGAATAGGGAGGATGGTGAGTAGGGACTCAGTACAGTAGTCCCTTGGTGTCCCTGAGGTATTGGTTCCAGAATTTCTTTTGGATATCAAAGTCCATGGATGCTCAATCCCCTTAGTTATCACACTGTATCTGGGGGGTGCAGAACCCACAGATGCCAAGCACCAGCCATAAGGTCAGGAAAGTGAAAATTTACATAAACTGGAAAGAGAGGAGTTTAGTGAAAACCATCTGGATTTGCTCAGTGGCTCTTATCCAAGCTTAGGGTCCTGCCCTCCCACAGAGACTAAGAAATCAGCCTTATATTCAGGTGTTGGCTGGAGGAAGCAGTGAATTCTTTTGACAGCCTGGAGTTTTCTAAGTCAGGCACTTTAAGCGGAGCCTCACTATCCTAGGGACCTGGCCTTGAGCAAGTTAGAACTCAAAAAATTATCTTAATGCCTCAGTCTCTTAGGTCAAGATTTAGATCTAGTAGAGAAGAGGAATCAGAGAAGCTTGAATAGAATTTGGTGAAGGAGAGAATCTTTGTCAATGGTTACGAGAGTATTTGCCTTAAACTTTCAAAATGAGGCAGTTAACTCCAGGAAAAACAAAGCAAAACAAAATTGTTCAATGAAGCACATGTAATCATAATATACAACCTGGCCCTGTAATAGGCAACATTATCTTAATAAGGTAAGCACTACATACTGATTTAATTTAAAACTTGTGTTTCCACTGTATAAGGATGCTGCTGCTGCTACTGCTAAGTCGCTTCAGTCGTGTCTGACTCTGTGCGACCCCATAGATGGCAGCCCACCAGGCTCCCCCGTCCCTGGGATTCTCCAGGCAAGAACACTGGAGTGGGTTGCCATTTCCTTCTTCAATGCGTGAAAATGAAAAGTGGAAGTGAAGTCTTTCAGTCTTGTCCGACTCTTCGCAACCCCATGGACTGCAGCCTACCAGGCTCCTCCATCCATGGGATTTTCCAGGCAAGAGTACTGGAGTGGGGTGCCAGCGCCTTCTCCAGTATAAGGAGGATGGGAACTGTAAATATATAAGTGAGGTGGTCTAAGAGACATAATTCTCATCGTCCCATGTTGGAGACTATGATATAATTTCTTAAATTGTTAAGTCAAGAAATAATAGTATCAGAATATTTAGAAATGTGACATTTTAAAAGAACTATCTATAAGAATTGAAAATGGATATTTTGGGAGCATGTAAGACTAGCGCTCAGTCAGTTCAGTTCAGTCACTCTCACATCCGAATCTTTGCAACCAGTGAGTGGAAGGTAACAGGTTGCTGTTTTTATTATAGGCTTTAGGGTAGGTTTTTATTTTATTTTTTGCATTTCTTTGCTCTGGAATTTCCTTTTCTGTCAATTACCTAGCTCCTGCTGCTGCTGCTAAGTCGCTTCAGTCGTGTCCAACTCTTCTCGACCCCAGAGACGGCAGCCCACCAGGCTCCCCATCCCTGGGATTCTCCAGGCAAGAGCACTGGAGTGGGCTGCCATTTCCTTTTCCAATGCGTGAAAGTGAAAAGTGAAAGTGAAGTCACTCAGTCGTGTCCGACTCTTAGCGATCCCATGGACTGCAGCCTACGAGGCTCCTCCATCCATGGGATTTGCCAGGCAAGAGTACTGGAGTGGGTTGCCAACCTAGCTCCTACTTATCCTTAAATACCCTATTTAAATATCAGTTTCTCTGGGAAGCCGTTCTAGTCCCCTGAGGCTGGGTAGTTGTCTCTCCCAGATCATTCTGTACTTAGTACACTGTCTTCCATTACATAAGTTCCCTGCAGGTACAAGCTGTATATTATTTATTATCAGAGTCCAGCAACACTGATAGATACTCATTTTGTTTAAATGACTAGATGAATGTATTTCTGTGGTTCTCTCTTGTGAGAGACTATCACCATAGTGTTTCCTTTTGTTATCTTCTCTATTTCTAGTTCACAAAGCCTGAAGTTGAGAACTCGAGAGACTACCCTGACTTGGCAAAGGAAGCAGGTAAAATAGAACATTTAGATCTTTGAACATTGTAGTTTATTGTGTGGTCTGTCATGATTGTGGAGCAGCCTTGCAACCTTCAGAGGACTCTTGATCAAAGATGTTTTATTTTCAGGGCCAAGGAGTCTAAGCTTAAGTATCAGTTGTTTAAGGGAAATTCTGGTTTCGAGAGATCAAATTGCCAACACTCAATGGATCACAGAGAAAGAAAGGGAATTCCAGAAAAACATCTACTTCTGCATCACTGACTACGTGAAAGCCTTTGACTGTGTGAATCACAACAAACTGTGGAAAATTCTTCAAGAAATGGGAATACCACACCACCTTACCTGTCTCCTGAGAAACCTGTATGTGGGTCAAGAAGCAACAGTTAGCACCTTACATGGAACAATGGACTGGTTCAAAATTGGGAAAGGAGCATGACAAGGCTATTTATTATCATCCTGTTTATTAAACCTATATGCAGAGTACATAATTCAAAATGCTGGACTGGATGAATCACAAGCTGAAATCAGCATTGCCAGGAGAAATACCAACAACCTCAGATATGCAGATGATACCACTCTAATGGCAGA
Source organism: Bos indicus (assembly GCF_029378745.1). Taxonomy (NCBI): domain Eukaryota; kingdom Metazoa; phylum Chordata; class Mammalia; order Artiodactyla; family Bovidae; genus Bos; species Bos indicus. Next base: position 93,678,023 of record NC_091762.1, on the reverse strand, counting down.
AAATGAGGAACTAAAGAGCATGTTGATGAGGGTGAAAGAGGAGAATGAAAAAACTGGCTTAAAACTCAACATTCAAAATACAAAGATCATGGAATCCGGTCCCATCACTTCATGGTAAATAGAAGGGGAAAAGGTAGAAGCAGTGACAGATTTTATTTTCTTGGGCTCCAGAATCACTGGGGATGGTGACTACAGCCATGGAATTAAAAGACGCATGCTCCTTGGAAGGAAAGCTATGACAAACGTAGACAGCATATTAAAAAGCAGAGACATTGCTTTGCCGACAAAGATCTGAATAGACAAAGCTGTGGTTTTTCCAGTAATCATGTACGGATGTGAGAATGGGACCATAAAGAAGGCTCAGCACTGAAGAATTGATGTTTTCAAATTGTGGTGCTGGAGAAGATTCTTGAGAGTCCCTTGGACAGCAAGGAGATCCAACCAGTCCATCCTAAAGGAAATCAGTCCTGAATATTCATTGAAAGGACTGATGCTGAAGTTGAAGCTCCAAGACTTTGGCCACCTTATGTGAAGGGCTGACTCATTGGAAAAGACCCTGATGCTGGGAAAGATTGAAGGCAAATGGAGAAGAGGATAAGATGTGGCAGAGGATAAGATGGTTAGATAGCATCACTGTCTCAATGGACATGAATTTGAGCAAAGTCTGGGAGATAGTGAAGGACAGGGAAGCCTGGTGTAGTGTAGTCGCAAAGAGTTGGACACAACTTAGCGATTGAACAACAAAGGCTTCCCACATATGGAGACCTTGGAAAATTCGTGGTCCCACAAAGTTTGTTTAGGTACAGTCCTTTTCCTGTGATGGCAACCCACTCCAGTATTCTTGCCTGGAAAATCCCATGGACTGAGGAGCCTGGTAGGCTACAGTCCATGGGGTCGCAAAGAGTCGGACACGACTGAGCAACTTCACTTTCACTTTTCACTTTCTTTTTCCTGTGAAGCCTTTCCCTTCCTTCTTTCCCTGTCAGATTGTTGCCAGGCAACCCAGAAAAGATTATTCTCATTTTTCATTAGATACTCTTTGTCGCTCCAAGTACCTCATGCACGCAGTGTTCATAAATTAGATTTCATTTCAGCTCTATTATACAAGTCTGTGGTTAGATATTACTATACAGGGAATCAGAGCATCTCTGTCCTCCGAAAGAAAGGTTTGTGAGATTTGATTAGCTGATGTTGATTCTTTGGGTGGACAGTATTCATTCAGTGTTTATCGTTTGGTTGTTGAATGTCCTCTTGACTGTTGTCTCCAAACAGCTTCTACTTTTCTTTGAAATAGGAAATGCTTTAATCAGTTTTTCTATGTATTCTTTGTTCTGTTTCTTTTAGTTAGTTAAAAGTAGTTACTATAAAAAATATATGGATAGAATATTTTGATTATAAGATGGTAATGTTGAGATGAAGTTATTAAGTTTGAATTTACCTCTGGAATTGTCTAATAACAAGAAATTCAGTTTGATTGCTTCTGTTTACTGATTACAATTTTCTTCTTTTGCAGACATTATTAGGAAAATAAACTCAATTTAAAAAAGGATTTTTTATGTAGAATGCACTTTTAGAACTTAGCTTTGTTTTTATAAAACCCCTTGGTTCCAACTGTGAGAAGTGAGAGGGAGGTGAGAAGTGCAAAAGGGTGACTCTGTTCACGTATCTGAGGTAGTTCTAGGTGAGTATGTTCACCTTCAGCCTACATCAGTCATGTTTAGTTCAACATGTATCTAAGCGTCACTTGGTGGGGAAGCCCCTGAGATCCTATAAATGATTTTGTTCTCAGCCCTCTGGGCTTACTTGTCAGCTGTGGTGCTGAGGCAAGAGAATTGGTTTAACGGAAGTCTTACCCTCTAATTCTCCAAACTGGTTTAGGAGGAGGTTCTGCTACCTTCCCTGCCCTCATTATTTCCTAAATGCATAGTGTGGAGGGAAGCGCAACCAGCAGGATTGTGTCCTGTCACATTATTTAGAGACTTCTTACTCTTTACACAGTCCTGCTCATCTTCTTTCCCTCAGAGAAAGGTTAGGAATCCCTCTGCAGCTAAATGCAAAGTGGTAAAGCCACACCATGTAACTCTCTGAAACTGTTTCTGATATTGAAAGTTACTTCTGTGCTTCCTTTGTTTTCTAATCCCTTTAACATTTTTACTTAATAATGATTTAAATCTGAAAATATATGAAGACAACCTGGTGTTAGGAGAAAATGTTCAACAAATATTAAGGAGTGTATCCCGGTCACTTGGGAAGATTCAGTCAAAGTCTGGTGTACAGATCTTAGAGCCTTTGCCCTCTAGTAGGGAAAATAAGGCAAGTTCACATACATGGTGAGTAGACCATGGGAGGTGCAAGATGATTTGGCCACTTAGAGGAGTATCAGAGCACAGGCTAAACTTTATACCTTTTCACTTAACTCATTCTCTCCTACTGGTTATAAGAGCAATGTTTGTTTTATTGGAACACATGCGAGCGTGCTGAGTCACTTCAGTCGTGTCTGACTCTTTGCGACCCCATGACCTGTAGCCCACCAGGCTCCTATGTCCTTGGGATTCTCCAGGCAAAAATACTAGAGTGGGGTGCCATGCCCTTCTCCAGGGGATCTTCCTGACCTTGGGATCGAACCTGTGTCTCCTATAGCTCCTGCATTGCAGGCAGATTTTTTACCGCTGAGCCACTGAACACAGAAGTATATAATAATGAAAGGAAAATTTATGACCCAAGCCTAGCTACTGTTAACATCTTGGTGTGTTCTATTTTAATATTTTTTTTTCCTATGGCTATCTGGGATCATATTCTAAATGTAGTTTTGTATCATGATTTCTAATGCATTATTATGAGCATTTCTCCTGTCACTTAAAGCTGAAAAAAAAATAAATTTGCATGTTTTTTGTATATTTATGCCATAATTATATATTTTTAAAGGTATCTATTTATTTTTAATTGAAGGATAATTGCTTTACAATATTCTGTTGGTTTCTGTCATACATCAGCCTGCATCAGCCATAGATATACACATGTCCCCTCCCTCTTGAACCTCCCTCCCACCTTCTACCCCATCCCACCTGGCTAGGTTGTCACAGAAGAACAGGCTGAACTCCCTGCGCTGTATGCTACTGCTACTGCTAAGTCACTTCAGTCGTGTCTGACTCTGTGCGACCCCATAGACGGCAGCCCACCAGGCTCCCCCATCCCTGGGATTCTCCAGGCAAGAACATTGGAGTGGGTTGCCATTTCCTTCTCCAATGTATGAAAGTGAAAAGTGAAAGTGAGGTCGCTCAGTCGTGTCCGACTCCCAGCAACGCCATGGACTATAGCCTACCAGGCTCCTCTGCCCATGGGATTTTCTAGGCAAGAGTACTGGAGCAGCTTCCGATTAGCTATCTGTTTTATACACAGTTACATACATATTTCAACGCTACTCTCTCAATTTGTCTGACCCTCTCCTTCCCCTGCTGTGTCCATAAGTCTGCTCTCTATGTTTGAGTCTCTATCCTGTCCTGCAAATAGGTTCATTATTTTTCTAGTTTCCATATATACTACACACTGATATACGATATTTGTTTTTCTCTTTTTGACTTACTTCATTCTGTATAACAGTATGCTATCATTTTTGTTGTATATTCGATTTACAACTTTTTTGATATTTTAGAAGAACTATAGTGAATATCTTCAGTTCAGTTCAGTTCAGTTGCTCAGTTGTGTCCGACTCTTTGCGACCCCATGAACTGCAGCGCGCTAGGCCTCCCTGTCCATCACCAACTTCCAGAGTCTACCTAAACTCATGTCCATTGAATCGATGAAGCCATCCAACCATCTCATCCTCTGTCGTCCCCTTCTCCTCCTGCCCTCTATCTTTCCCAGCATCAGGGTCTTTTCAAATGAGTCAGCTCTTCGCATCACATGTCCAAAGTATTGGAATTTCAGCTTCAACATCAGTCCTTCCAATGAACACTCAGGACTGATCTCCTTTAGGATGGACTGGTTGGACCTCCTTGCAGTCCAAGACTTTATTGGGAAGGGGCGCCCAGGTAGAAAGCAGTAGGATAAAGGAACCCAGGAGAACTGCTCTGCCATATGGTTCACAGTCTCGAGTTTTATGGTGATGGGATTAGTTTCCGGGTTGTCTTTGGCCTATCCTTCTGACTCAGAGTCTTTCCTGGTGGTGCACGCATTGGTCAGCCAAGATGGATGCCAGTGAAAAGGATTCTGATACATGATATCTCCTTTTGACTTTTCCCAAACTCTTCTGGTTAGTGGTGGCTTATTAGTTCTGTGTTCCTTACCAGGACCTCCTGTCGTAAAATAACTCATACAAATGGTTACTATGGTGCCTGGCCAGAGTGGACGGTTTCAGTCAGTGTGCTTCCCCTAACGGTAATTGTGTCAATGGAGTATATTTATAGTATATTTATAGTAATTGTTTTAACATTAAAATGATTCTGTCATCTGTATCATTTCTATTGATTGATTAATCCACTCTTTACAAGTTGTACTCTTCTGTTTCATTGCATGCATCATAACTTGTGATTGAATGTTAAACATTATGAATTTTACTTTGTTGGGTGTAAACGGAATTTTTATGTTCCATTAACTATTTAGGAGTTTGTTCTGGGATTGTTGTTTTTTAGAAGTGGTTTGATCCCTTTGAGATCTGCTTTTATGTTTTGTTAGGCAGAATCCAGAACAGTCCTTATTATTCCAAGGCTGAACTGATGCTGCTATTCAAGCAGTAACCTCAGGATTCCACTGATGCTCTTTGTGTTAGGAGATCTTTCCAATGTGGTTTTGAGAATAAAACTATTCCTGGCCCTATGGGAACTATTTTCAGAGAGCTCTCCCTCTCTTCTCTCCATTACTCTTCTCTGTGAGTTCTTTCCAAGATCCCTGTACTAAGCTTTATGTTGTCCATTGTTTGAAAACAGTCACTTTGTATATTTTGCTCAGGTTTTTAAATGTTTAAGACAGAAGGGTAAATCTGTAGTCCATCATGACTACAGCAGAAGTATATATAATTGTTTTCATTAACATTCCTTTTCAACTTAGGTAAGAAAATTTTCTGTATTAAAATTTTTTTTTAATTTCATATGATAGAAAAAATTCTACTGATGAAAATCCAAGCATAATTTTATATACTTATTTTAAAAGATTTCTGTGTTCACAGATTCCCAGAAAACTTTTATCCTTTGGGTTGGCAAGTTGATATCATATCTAACTATATAATTTTCCTTGTGTAAGCCTATTCTTTCTTCATCTTATTTTTTATATTTATTCATGTGTTTGGCTGCACCGGGTCTTAGATCCTGCACGCAGGATCTTTGATCTTCATTATGGTGTGTGGGCTCTTTTAATTACAGTGTGTGCATTCTAGTTCCCTGACTATATTGACTAAAAGGGTACACAATTTGAGAGTTGTGAATTAAGCTTTATTTGGGGCAAAATCAAGACTGCAGCCCAGGAGGGAGCACCACAGATAGCTCTGAGAGACTGCTCCAAAGAGACAGTCAGGGAAGGTCAATATATTAAGAGTTCAGTGAAGTGGGAGTTCAATAGAGTCAAGCTTACTTACTTATCTATTTCTGCTTTATTGACTATGCCAAAGCCTTTGACTGTGTGGATCACAGTAAACTGTGGAAAATTCTTCAAGAGATGGGAATACCAGACCACTTGACCTGCCTTTTGAGAAACCTATATGCAGGTCAGGAAGCAACAGTTAGAACTGGACATCGAACAACAGACTGTTCCAAATAGGAAAAGGAGTACGTCAAGGCTGTATATTGTCACCCAGCTTATTTAACTTATATGCAGAGTATATCATGAGAAACGCTGGGCTTGAAGAAACGCAAACTGGAATCAAGATTGCCGGGAGAAATATCAATAACCTCAGATATGCAGATGACACCACCCTTATGGCAGAAAGTGAAGAGGAACTAAAAAGCCTCTTGATGAAAGTGAAAGAGGAAAAAGTTGGCTTAAAGCTCAACATTCAGAAAACTAAGATCATGGCATCTGGTCCCATCACTTCATGGGAAATAGATGGGGAAACAGTGGAAACAGTGTCAGACTTTATTTTTGGGGGCTCCAAAATCACTGCATCATTGCAGCCATGAAATTAAAAGACACTTACTCCTTGGAAGGAAAGTTATGACCAACCTAGATAGCATATTCAAAGGCAGAGATATTACTTTGCCAACAAAGGTCCGTCTAGTCAAGGCTATGGTTTTTCCAGTAGTCATGTATGGATGTGAGAGTTGGACTGTGAAGAAAGCTGAGTGCCAAAGAATTGATGCTTTTGAACTGTGGTGTTGGAGAAGACTCTTGAGAGTCCCTTGGACTGCAAGGAGAGCCAACCAGTCCATTCTAAAGGAGATCAGTCCTGGATGTTCTTTGGAAGGACTGATACTAAAGCTGAAACTCCAGTACTTTGGCCACCTCATGCGAAGAGTTGACTCATTGGAAAAGACTCTGATGCTGGGAGGGATTGGGGGCAGGAGGAGAAGGGGACGACAGAGGATGAGATGGCTGGATGGCATCACTGACTCGATGGACGTGAGTTTGAGTGAACTCTGGGAGTTGGTGATGGACAGGGAGGCCTGGCATGCTGCAAATCATGGGTTCGCAAACAGTCGGACACGACTGAGCGACTGGACTGAACTGAACTGAAGCTTACTTTATAAAAGGTGTTCTGCTAGTCAGAAGGAGCTGATATCACCAGGAAGGGATTTAGTGTTTTTCTAGATATGAAGAGATTTAAAGATTGTTATCATGAAATCAGTTCCTGAAAATCTATCTACCTAAAACACCTGTTCCACCAGATTCCCTGGAGCACAGAGTGCCTCTCCACCCTGAACTCCCTCTAGGGGAAGTGTTAAAGGTCAACAGCTGCAGCAGCACAGGTTCAATCTCCACAGAGACAGATGGCAAATGCTTTGTTAGATGGTAAAACTAAGGCACAAAGAGAGAGGTCAGACTCAAAGTCTGTAGGAAGAGTCCAGTTCCTGAGTTCTTTCCAGCTGTTCTGTCCAACTGTGTGCCCTGAAAGCCACGCTTCCCAGCCACCCCACTGACTTTAGCAGACCCAAGTTCTGACCCAGAACCCTCTCACCTCTATTCCTCCGTCAATGGCTACTTTGCTCAGCCGCACAGCAATGGGGGCCTAGGGAAAAGCAAACGCTTGGTTGAGGGGATCAGTTGGTGCTCACAGGCACACAAGCTCCATGATAGGGGATGAGGTCTGGGTAGAAATCCAGCTATTCTAGTGACAGTGTTTACTTTTGTTAGTGTTATACCTACTAATTAGCTGATGTTCCTTTTCAATAATGAAGGAAGCCTAACCGATCCCTAACCCTCCTAGTCCTGACCATCTGGAATTCTCGTCAGTTAATACATGCCTCCAGCATGTACAACATACTCCACTGTACACATGCTTTCCCACCCACAGACTTGTCTACCGGTCACAGGCTGCTCCCCAGCCCTTCAGGAGGGGTTTAATTGAGGCTCAGGGTGGGGAAGCAGTTGGCCACGTTTGTCCAGTCAGTGGCGAAGCTTGGATCTGATTCCCAGTCACCTTTCCCACTGCTGCTCCCTTCCTCTACCCGTCTCATCTCAACAAATGCAAGCCTCCACTGAAAGCACGTTTTACCCCAGGAGGGTGAAAAAGGTCAGTAGTAGGAACTTGGACTTTGGAATCTGACAGGCCGGGGTTGAAATCCTGAGGGCCATTTTGTAGGGCCACTTGGAAGCAAGAGCACCAAAGTGACCATCTTTGCCTCACTGATCTTGCTTCTAGTTATCTTGTGTTACCGAAGGTCTGGCTCTCCATCCTGGGCCCTGCTTCAGGCAAGGAGTACATTTGCCTCATATTTTATTCACACTGTATTATTTGAAGGTTTTGTAAGACTTTATCCAGAAAAGAACAATTTAAAAAGTCTGTTAGCATTGAAGGCATAAATGAAAAACTAGCTTCATAAAGATGAAAGAACTTCAGACTGGGAAAAATACCACAGATTCAAGCAAAAATCAAGAACTGGGAAAATATATTTTGATATTGTGACAGAGCTTTTCCTTTACAAAAAGCTGGTATAATTTTTTTTTTTTTATAGCATTCACACAGTATAGAAAGGTAGTTGAAAAAAAGAGATGAGGTATGCTCAGCTTTACTTTTAAAGAAAAATAAATCAGAACAGTTAGGTGCTCCTTTTCACCTCACACTTGGAAACTACAAAAGGTTGGTAATGCCCATTATTGTTGAGATTTAGGAAACAAGTATTTGCACACATAATTGAATGGAGAGTAAACTGGTACAATGCTTCAGGAGGACAATTTGACAAGAACTGGCAAATTAGATAGATGCCCATGCTCTTTCATGTTGTAACTCCATGTAGGCATCTGTCCTACAGATGCACTTTCAGGAGTATACACTAAGATGTCCAAAGTTATTCATTCCAGCTATTTTTCAGGAGCTTAAAGGTGTCAGTAATGTGATGTTCCTCATTAGAGTACTAGTTAAATGATGGCACATCCATACCATTAATGAAAAAGTGTGCAGTTTAAATGAATGAGGTTAGTAAGTACATGCTGAAATGGGTAACTCTCCAGATATTAGGTGAAAAAAGGAAGCTGCATCGTGCTGTGTATATTATTCAATTTGTGTAGAAGGTGTTGGTATGATGTGTCTTTGGGGAGAAGGGTCGAGAGAATGGAGAACTTCACTTTTTGTTTTATAGTTTTCTATACTGTTTGAATTCTTTTGTGTGCGTAGTTTATGTTTTTAAACATCAGTTAGAACTGGACTAACCTTCAAAGGTGTGTTCCTTCTCCCCTAAATTGTCCTAAAGGAATTTAGAATTATTTAGATATGTGAGTATATGTGCACATTTTGCATGTACAATGAAAATTTCTGGAAGAGTATGGAAACTGTTAACAGTGGTCATCTTTGGGGAGTGTGACTGGGGAATTGAGGAATGTTTTGGTGACCAACTGTCCTGGTTTGCCAGTGACTGACGTTTTGTTTTACGATGTGGGACTTTTCACTTTGAACCTGGACAGCCCCAGGATAACAGGATCACCCTACTTTTGATTTTTATTCTATGTCCTTTGATTTGCTTGTTATGAATATGTATTATTTAACTACTGATTTCTCATCAGAGAAAATTAAAAACTATATAGCCATGTTGTCTCTGTGTTGAAAACACACATATTATGTTTCTGAGTGTGTCTGTGCATGTATACATAATTGTAGTTGAGCCTTGAACAGCCTGGAGCTTAGGGGAACTGATCATTCAAGCCGTAGAAAATCTGTACATAACTTTACAGCCAACCCGCCTTGTAAAGAATTCTGCATCCACAAGTTCAACCAACCTTGGATCATGTAGTACTGTAGTATGTATTTAGTGAACAAAAAAAAATCCATGTATAAGTGAGCCTGCACAGTTCCAACCTGTGGTGTTTGAGGTAACACTGTGTGAAGCAGATCAATTAGAAATATGATGGATCATTTTATGTTATTTGGAAATGAGAACAGTGAGTCACAGTTGCCACAGGATGTTCCATTCCTTTGATGTTCCATGGAAAATGTAGCCAAATCCATATTCCTACGGTAAAGTATATTTACTGCTTAAAGGGAAAATCTGAGTGTTAATTTGTGGACCTTGTGTTTATTGACAGGCTCTTTTGGGCTGTAGGGCTTCGTGGCTCAGACAGCAAAGAGTCTGCCTGCAATGCGGGAAACCCGGGTTTGATCCCTGAGTTGGGAAGATGCCCTGGAGAAGGAAATGGCAGCCCACAGCAGTGCTCTTATCTGGAAAATTCCATGGATGGAGGAGCCTGGTAGGCTACAGTCCATGGGGGTCGCAAAGGATCGGATCCGACTGAGCGACTTCACTTTCTTTTTGGGGTGAATGTAATTTCTGGAGAATTTTGACTCCCTGGTCTTGGTAGTTTCTCCAGTAGAGGGCAGCCGTCTACCACAGTATCTCTTGCACTCACCCCATAGGGAATCTTCATACTTGGCACTCAATGGCACTCAGTAACTCACCTGGAAGTTAAACAGGTTGCATCAGAATGTCCCAACATTTGCGTTAGTGATTCTATCACTAGTTTTCAGTATGATGTTGATTTGGTATAGAAAGTGAAAGTCACCCAGTGGTGTCCGACTCTTTGCAAACCCATGGACTCTACAGTCCATGGAATTCTCCAGGCCAGAATACTGCAGTGGGTAGCCTTTCCCTTCTCCAGGGGATCTTCCCAACCCAGGGATCGCACCCAGCTCTCCCATATCGCAGGCGGACTCTTTACCAGCTGAGCCACAAGGGCAGCCCAAGACTACTGGAGTGAAGCCTATCCCTTCTCTAGCGGATCTTACCGACTGAGGAATCAAACAGGGGTCTCCTGCATTGCAGGCGGATTCTTTACCAGCTCAGCTATCAGGGAAGTCCCTTGGTATAGAAAGCTACTTTGAAATACTAAAATACTAGTAATGAATAAAATACTGTTATTTAAATACATTGAAAAATCTGAAGCCTGAAACATCTTGAGATCAAGCTCCAAGACCCAGTTATTTATTTTATGCAAAAAGACAAGCTCTATACAAATAGGCCCCCCACTCCATGGAAGTGTAATCAGCTACTACCTTGAGTTACTCAGAGTTTTGTATCAGTTGAGAGACTTTCTGACCAAGTATAAGAGAAACACGACAGCATTAAAATGAACAGCTTCAGACTCTCCATTTATGTGTGATGAAACTATAAACAAGAAATGAAGACAAAACAAATGCTTTTAAACCAAACTTACCATCAGTTTTTTATAATCCTTACCCTCAAGTAACTAAGCAAGCAAGTAAGTACAGATCTCAAAATTATAAAAAGAGGCAGGATTATTTAAGGGAGACTTTTTTTCCCCCAAAATAAGATAACTCTTTTTTACTTTTCATGATTAATTCAAATACTTTTCTGTGTTAATAATATTAAAATGATAGAATATGTTTAACATTTTTATATTTGATCTTTGTAATATGTCTTTAATTTTTTGTATTTGAAATCCATTAAAGATTTAGTTTGTTCTTTAAAAATTGTGTACATGGTCTGCACTCTTTAAAATGCTAGTTATCATCTGTATTTCTGTATTATGCAGAATGGATGCCAAAACAGTGTCTGTCTTTGTGGTGGTGCAGTCACTTTCTTTGACTTTGATGAGCAGTCACTTAACCTTGTTGGGTCTGTTATAGCACAGACGCGACAGGCATAATCACCTCACCTGGATTGTTCTAACATTGGGACACTATTAAAGTACCCAGGATTGCTTGTGTCTGATTGTGTCTGAAGGATGAGGGTGCACCATATGGGCTCAGTGAGTATTACAACTTAACAGAACCTGGCTCCATTTCAGCTGCTTGCCTATCTTTGTGGAAACTTGGGACGTCCCTCTGGCTCTCTTAGAGAAGTGAGAAGCCAGTGGAGCCTCTCGGGTACTTGGAGATTACATGTAGGCAGGGCCTAATCCACTCCCTGGGTATCTACACTTTTGGGGAGACTATGCTAATAGGCTCTTTGAGGATTAAAAGAAAGTATGGGTCTTAATACATGTCCGGAGAAGGCAATGGCACCTCACTCCAGTACTCTTGCTTGGAAAATCCCATGGACGGAGGAGCCTGGTAGGCTGCGGTCCATGGGGTCACTAAGAGTCAGACACAACTGAGCGACTTCACTTTCACTTTTCACTTTCGTGCATTGGAGAAGGAAATGCAACCTACTCCAGTGTTCTTGCCTGGAGAATCCCAGGGACGGGGGAGCCTGGTGGGCTGCCGTCTATGGAGTCGCACAGAGTCAGACACAACTGAAGTGAGTTAGCATAGCATAACACATGTCCTACATCATGTATTTCAAGTGCTTTTCCACCACGTAGTATGGTCGAAAGATGGACTGGTAGTTCTTTATCTGCTTTAAAGAATCTTGCATTTTCAATTTTGGAACACATTCATGCTTTACTGTCCAGTACAATAGCCAACAGCCAAATGTGTCTATTAGGATTAAAATATGGGAAGTGTAATTGAGAAATTAAGACTTTAAGTAATGTGGCTAGCGGGGCTTCCCAGATAGCTCAAGGGTAAAAAACTGCTTGGTAAGCAGGAGCCTCGGGTTCAGTCCCTGGGTTGGAAAGATCCCCTGAAGAAGGAAATGATAGCCCACTCTAGTATATTTGCCTGTAAAATACCATGGACAAGAGGAGTCTGGTGGGCTACAGTCTGTGGGGTCACACAGAGTCAGACATAGCGTCAAAACATGTGGCTAGTTCATGGGGTCGAGAAGAGTTGGATGACTGAGTGGCTTCCCTTTCACTTTTCACTTTCACGCATTGGAGAAGGAAATGGCAACCCACTCCAGTGTTCTTGCCCAGAGAATCCCAGGGATGGGGGAGCCTGGTGGGCTGCCATCTCTGGGGTTGCACAGAATCAGACACGACTGAAGTGACTTAGCAGCAGCAGCAGCAGCAGCAGCAGTGGGTGCCTTAGTGGATGGCACAGATAGAGATCATTTGCATCATCCCAGGAAGTTCAGTTTTATGGGCTGTTCTGAGGATTTTCAAGCTTAATTGATCCCAGCCCCTCGGAACTCAATTTTCATTTTAACTTAAAATCTGATTTAATATTATTTTACTAGATGGCTGAATGGAGGCAAAACTGCCAAAGATGGTTAATTTTATAAATCTGGGAAAATGGGTCTTGTGTGGTTGCATGAGACACCCTTGTCTCTTGGCCTCCCCACCTGTGATCCCCAGTGGCACAGGCCCACCCGTGCTGAGCGGCAGTCGTACCTGGGGCAGGATCTCCTGGGCCGGTGTCGCCGTCCTCCTTTTGGGCCACAGTGTGGTTCACCAGCCCCAGAGCCTGGGCCTGCGCCCCACTCAGTCATCGGTCTGTGAAGATGAGCTCCTTCGCCAGGGCCACCCCCAGGCATCGAGGCAGCCTCTGAGTCCCTCCTGCCAGGATGGAGTAGGGATGGTGAATCCTCATGGAATGTGGGGGCCCAGAGGAGGCCCTGGCTGGGAGTCAGCCAAGACCTCTCAGAGGACGAGATTGGGTTAGGCTGGCAGGGGAGACCCCAGAACATAGGGCAAAAGAGGAAAGTAGGGAATTATGCTGGATAGAGTGGAGTTGAACAAGTAGAGAAGAATGGATGGTGTGTGTTGAGATTACCTGCTCCTGGGAGGAGTCCTCGGGTGGTCTCGATCAGTCCCGTGACAGCCGAGGAAACTGCTTAGACAAAACAGAGTGAAGCCCCCACCCTGTCTTCCAGCTCTAATCCCTGAGGAGAGGAGACACTGTCTGCTGACTCTGCTCACCCCTCCAGCTGATCATTTCCCTCATAGTGTGGCCACAGCCAGACTTCTCCAGTAGCTGCCTTTGGAAGAGCCCTAGCCTGGAAGTCAGGAGTCCCAGCACTCACCCTACCTCCACAACTCACTGAGCAACTCTCTTAGCCTTTCTGAGCCTCATGGACGGGGAAAAAAATTGATAACCTCTCTTTTACCTGCTTTATAGAGCTGTTTAGGATCAAGTGAGGTCATGGTGCTTGGAACAAGGAGGGGTTCCTGGATGGTGCCCAGTACCTATTTGTAAGTTAATGGATTCTCTGTCTCATGCATCCTTAGCTCAGGTCTGGCCTAGAGTGTCAGTGACTCCTGCTCCACCAGTTTTTCTCCCAGCTTTTTGTCAGCCTGAAATTTTCCTGTATGCTGATCCACATCCTCCTTTCGCAGTTGTACTTCCTATGACAGGCCCTCCTTGAGTGTCCCACCCCACAGGCTTCTCCTGAAGTCCCTCAACACGGTCCCTGTGAACCATGCAGTGTGGGAGGGAGGAGTTTACATTCACCTCCTACCCACCAACCCCTTCAGGTTAGCTTTCCTAAACATGGGCAGGTGGGGACCAGAGTTGGTGCTATGACCTGACCTGGTATTTGATGTCTTCCCTTTGTTATGCATCATATGGATATAAAGTCCCTCTATGCCTGGGGCTACATGTTAAAAAAAAGATGAACAGTTCTTGCTTGGTGGCAGGAGAAAGTGTGGCACCATTATGGCACTCAGATCTTCTCTGATTTCCTCTAAAAAGGGCACACCTAACCACCAAGTCCGCAAGGTTAAAAGCAATCAATTATCTTCATCCTCCCTGCCCTCCACATTTCGAAGTTCAATTTCTTTGAACTATTAATGCAAACCTCTGTGGACTCTGATAGAGCTACTGTAGGGCACTGTTCCTGCCCAGTCATGCTTGTGATTAACTGGGCATAGACTGCCCTCATGGCTCACCTTTGTTCACAATATGATCGATACAGCTGGCTTGGACAGAACTGGAAGACTGAATAGATACCTTTGTCCCCAACCTTCGCTCTCTGTGTTCTTTCTAGCTGTGTCAGCAGTTGCCCTGGGGTTGGTACAAACAGTCCTGAGCTGAGGGCAGCTGACTCTGAGAAGGGACGAGTCCTGTAGCAGTCAGGGGCTGGGAGGTGGGTGGGGAACCACTGCTTCCTGAATTCCTTGGCTCCCACTTTGCCTTTAGTTCTGGGGTTTGTTGGAAAGCTGAGAGCAGTGGCTGACTGCAGAATCCCCAGAATTAGCTTGTTTCATTCGCTCTTCCCTCCCACCCTTCCACACCTCTCCCTGTACCCAGTACCTGCCACTCGGAGGTCACGGGCCAGGGCAAGTTCCAGGCCTCCACCCAAGGCAAACCCATCCATAGCTGCAATGGTGGGTGCAGGGAACGCTGCTGTGGAGACAAAGGAGGGCTCAGCCTGCGAGGCCCTGGTAGGACCAGGACAGTGTCTCAGGGTAGGAAACGGTCTAGCTGGTTGTGATAGAAGGCTTCATTGGTCCCAAGTTTGGGGACCTTACCTTATACCTCAGCTAGGTTATCTTAGCAGTCAGTTTTCCCACTGGGGCAAGTTGTGGGATCTGCTGGGGAATAGGAGTGGGAAGATGGGTGGGCAGGGTGATGCCTAGTCATGCCCACCTTTCTGTGGGCCTCCCTGGGACCCGCCTTTTTGCTCTCCCTTCTCATTCTGTGTGTTGGGAACAGAATTGAATCTGACATGGGGAAGGCAGATGGGCAAACAGGTGATGATGACCAAGGGTGATCAGTGATCTGAGAAGGGAAGCTTGGATGATGGGCCAGGGATGGCTTTCTGGAGGAGGAGGCATTTGTGGTCTTAAAGAATGCATAAGCAGTTCAGATGGCCTAGGAGGGATATTCCAGAAAAAGGAACAAGCATTTGTCAAAGCCTGCAAGTATACTTGCTGAAAGTTGACTCTGGCATGGCCAGGCTTGTACGCTGAGGGCACAGAGGCTGGGCGTCAGAACTAGCAGGGCACTAATGCTGGGGAGCCAGTGCCCTTTGGACCCTCGTGGCACCCTCCTCCTTGTAGAATTCCTTGTCCCTACCTCCTCTCCCTGGGAGAATCATCTGTCTCTCCACAGAGCTCACAACAAAAACCATTCTGTCTTTAGAGTATGGTAGATTGGGTGAGGCTCTGAATCCCAGGCTGTCAAAGGATCCAGCAATGGAAACCTGAAGAGAAGCGGCCAGAGAGGAAAGAGAAACACCAAGAAAACTCGTCAGGGAAACCAGGGAGGGAGGAGGGTGGGCAAAAAAAGAGACACAACAACAACAAAAAGATAAATTGGATTTCATCACAATTAAAAACTAATGTGTCAAAAGACACTATTAAGAGAGCAAAGACAACCCATGAATGGAAGGAAATACTGGCAAATCATACATCTGGTAAGGAACTGATATCTAGGCTGTATAAAGATTTCCTACAACCAAATACAAAGGACTTCCCTGGTAGTCCAGTGGTTTAAGACTCCACACATCAAGGGACACGGTTTGATCCCTGGTTGGGGAACTAAGATCATGCAAGCTGTGCAGAATGGTCAAAAAAAAAAAAAAAACCTCACAAAGGACTTGAATAGACATTTCTCCAAGGAAAATAAGCCAGTGGGATTTCCCTGCTAGTCCAGTTGCTAAGATTCTGGCTTTCTATTGCAGGTGGCCCAAGTTTGATCCCTAATTGGGGAACTAGAACGCTCATGCCAGAACTAAGAGGTGGCATGTCACAGTGAAGTTTGAAGATTCTGCGTCCCTCAACTAAGACCCAGTGCAGCCAAATAAATATTTAAAAAAGAAGATAAGGCAGTAAGCACTGGAAAGTGTGTTCAGCATCATTGGGGAAATGCAAAGAAAAACCACAATAGGATACTGCTTTTTACCCATTCAGATGGTTATTATAAACAACAAACAAAAAAAGTGTTGACATTGATGTGGAGAACTCTGATGTACTGCTGGTAGGAATCTCAAATGATACAGCTGCCGTGAAAAATATTTTGGTGCTTCCTCCCAAAGTTCAACATAGGATTACTCTGTGGTCCAGCCACTTTACTCCTAAGTATATACCCCAAAGAATTGAAAGCAAGGACTCAAGCAGATACCTGCACACCAATGTTCATAGCAGTATTAATCACAACAGCCAAAATGTGGGAATCACCCAAGTCCATCAACAGATGGATTAAAAAAATGTGGAATATATATGTGAAAAGGAATATTATTCATTTTTAAAAAGGATAGAAATTCTGCAATATGCTACAACATGGATGAACATGAAATACATGATGCTAAGTGAAATAAGCTAGCCATGAAAGGACAAATGTATGATTCTACTTGTATGAAATAGAGTAGACAAATTCGTAAAGATAGAGAGTAGAATGAAGGTTACTGTGGGTGTTAGGGAAATGGGGAGGAATTGCTTAATGAGTATACAGTTTATTGAGATGATGAAATAGTTTTTGAAATGGATAGTGGTGATTATTGAATAACGTTGTGAATGTACTTGCTGCTGCTGCTGCTGCCAAGTCGCTTTAGTCGTGTCCGACTCTGTGCGACCCCACAGATGGCAGTCCACCAGGCTCCACCGTCCCTGGGATTCTCCAGGCAAGAACACTGGAGTGGGTTGCCATTTCCTTCTCCAATGCATGGAAGTGAAAAGTGAAAGTGATGTCGCTCAGTCTTGTCCGACCCTCAGTGACTCCATGGACTGTAGCCTACCAGGTTCCTCCGTCCATGGGATTTTCCAGGCAAGAGTACTGGAGTGGGGTGCCATTGCAGTCTCTGGTGAATGTACTTAATACCAGTGAATTTTACACTTACAAGTGATTAAAATATAAATTTTCTGTAATGTATATATTTGTGACAACTCAAAAAATACATTAAATAGTAATAAAATTTTATTATTTTTTCCTGTTTTATTGAGAAATAATTGGCATACAGCAGGTATAATTATTTTTTAAAAGAAGGGCTTGGTTGAGGAGTGAGTGCAGGGACAGTGGCATGGGGGTGGGCAGGGTCCTTGGTGAGAGTAGTGACAGTGGAGGGTCACTGAAGGCCAGACAGCCGGAGCCTGAGTCATGAATAGGGGGTGAACGTACTCTCTGCAAGTCCTAGATTATGGG
Organism: Bos indicus; assembly: GCF_029378745.1. NCBI lineage: Eukaryota > Metazoa > Chordata > Mammalia > Artiodactyla > Bovidae > Bos > Bos indicus. The sequence continues at coordinate 93,660,523 of NC_091762.1, read as the reverse complement.
AAAGTCAGTTGGGAGAGCCCTTGAGAGTCTGATTGGTCCTAGCCCCTCAGTGACAGATGGGGAAACTGAGGCCCAGAGAGAGACAGGGACTAGCCCAGGATTCCAGAGCAAATCAGGGGCAGATTCAGACCTCCTGCACGCCCCCTGCTTTCCTGTCCTTCGCTGGAGGGGTGAGGAGCGGGGCTAACAGTCATGAAGTGACCGTGATGGAAGACGTCAGATCATGGGGGGAGCCAAAGGAAGAGGCCGGAGTAGGAGGAGGGCCTCGATCAGGGCAGTGGGGTCAGGCAGACTGGTCCACATACTTCTCTTGCCACCTCCCGCCCCAGGCTGCTCACGGGGATCCTGACAGTTGAGGCCTGGGGACTGAGCCACATGCCTTTGAAACTGCCTAAGAATCACTCACTTCCCACCCTCGCCCTCCGCAGCCTCTTCCCGTCTCCCTGGTGTCCCCTCCAGAGCCACCGCAGAGTCAGTTCTTAGCTCAACTCTCATTCGCTTGCTTCTTGTAGTGGGCCTGGGATGCAGCATTTCTCGTCTCAGAAAGGAAGTGCGTAGTGCTTGCCCTGTTTTGAGGACCAAATGGTGCAGAGACATGGAAGAGTTTCGTTGACAGGGACTGAAATCTTGTAGTGGGCAAAGGGGCAGTAAGTCAGTCCTATCTTGGCCACAGACCTGGTGAGTGTCGTTGGACTCCGTTTTCTCATTTCCTCAATGCAGTGTCAGAACAGAAAGAACAAGGATTTGGGGGTCAGAAAGGTCAAGTTCTAACCGAATTCTCACTAGCTGTGTTGCTCTAAGCAAGGAATTTCACCTCTGAGTGCATATCTTTAAATGGGAATGAGTCCTGTGCTGTGTGCTAAGTCGCTTCAGTCATGTCTGACTCTTTGCGACCCTATAGACTGTAGCCCGCCAGGCTCCTCTGTCAATAGGGATTCTGCAGGCAAGAATATTGGGTTGCAATTTTCTCCTCCAGGGGATGTACCCAACACGGGGTCGAACCTGTGTCTCCTGTGTCACCAAGCGGGTTCATTAGCAATAGCGTCACTTGGGAAACCCTGAGTCCTGTGCTAGAAATGACCTAAGTATCCCCTGCATGCAGGCTGGTGGGAGCCCTGCTGAGCCCCAGGTTGGGGGCAAGGAAGGAAACTCAACTGCGCAGAACACACCCTTCACTCCACTCCTGAAGATCAGGACACGCACTTGACGGTCCTCCCGAAGCTGGGCCAGAGCTTCCAGCAGCTGCAGAGGAGACCAGATCAGATACCTCCCAGCTCAGCCCCAGCCCACCCTGGTGCCCACCCTTACTCACCTGACTGATGAAGACGTTCCCCAGGGCATTGCAGGCACTCGGTCTGTTCATCAGAATCTCAGCAATTCCTGCAGGGGACAGGGCAGTGTTGGGTGAGCCAGCTGCCCTGCTCACTCCTGGGCTGGGGCCTGGGATCTGGGCAGCCTCTACCCTTGATGAGCAGTGTGACCTGGGGCAAGTCACACACACTCAGGCCTCAGTTTTTCCACCCATAAAATCGGGAGAATAACCCTTGCCCTTTCTGCCTCACAGAAGTGGAAGGGCTTGAGAACCTCAGAGCACCATGGGGAGAGGGACGAGAATGACTGCCCCAGTGATTCCTGCCTGCTTCTGCCATTGTGAGACCCACACACACACCTACACAACCCTTCTTCAATTTCATGTATCTCTCTCCATGTGATTCTTTTCTCTACAGCCAGACTTCTTCCTCTCGAGCTGAATGAGTTATGATAACACCACCACCCAGAAATCTCGTGTGCCCTGACTCATTCACTGCTCCCACCTACCCCTTAAAAGTAACAACTCTCATGACTTTCTTTTTCCTCCTGACTTTTTATGGTGATGACTTTCCTGCATTTCTTAACAATTTTATCACAAAAATATTCTTCTCTAGACATTATAGTTCAGACTTGCTAATTAAAAAAAAAAGAAAACTCTTAAAAGCTTGTTAAAAACCCTCAGCTTCTGCTTCTAGCCCTGTCTTTCCCTCAAAAGTTATTTATTAAAGAACCTGGGGCAGGACTTCCCTGATGGTCCAGTGGCTAAGACTCCCTTAATGCAGGAAGCCTGTGTTCAATCCCTGGTCAGGGAACTAAATCCCACATGCTGCAACTAAGATCACAAATACTGCAGCTAAGACTGGCACAGCCAAAGAGAAAAAAAGAATGTGGGGCATTTGACCTGTAAGATTTCCTGCAGCATGGAATTTACTGATTGCACACTCATGGGACAAGCGAGCAGACGCCTCTGTCATAGGAATTTAGCAGCTAATCCAGAGGCTTGAGCACATTCACATTCTGTCCTCTTTGGCAAGAGAATATCCTTTGCCCTACTCATGTGATATTCTTTCATGAGCACCAGTGAAACTTCTTGAAAGGCTTTTCCATTTTCAGTTAATAATTTTCTTGCCTTCCATTCTCATAAGTCTTCTCCAGTCTAGCTCCCACCCCATCACTTGGCAGAAACTGCTCTCACCTAAGTGAGACCAGTGTAACCAGTGTAATCATATCACTAACCGAGGGACATATTTCCATCCTTGTCCCAGGCTCAGCAACAATTAACTCTCCTGACCAAACACCTGCTCCTCCTTGAACATCTTCTGCTGTGGCCTTTTTTGTTTTTTTAGTAGACAGTTTTTTTTTTCAGAACAGTTTTAGGTTCACAGCAAAATGGAGTAGAAAGTGCTTACCTGATGGCTCAGAGGATAAAGAATATGCCTGCAATGCAGAAGACCCGGGTTCAATCCCTGGGTTTGGAAGATCCCCTGAAGAAGGAAGTGGCAACCCACTCCAGTATTCTTGCCTGGAGAATTCCACGGACAGAGGAGCCTGGCAGGCTACAGTCTGTGGGATTGAGAGGAGTCAGACATGACTGAGAAAGTATGGAGAGTCCCATAAATCCTCTAGCCACTGCACAGGCATGGCTTCCCACCAGAGTGGGACATTTGTTACCAAAGATTAACCTCCATACATATGTCATTATCACCTGACTTCCACGGTTTACATTAGGGTTCACTCTCGGTTGCATATGCTATGGGTTTTGACAGATGCATAACAACATGTACTTGTCTGTGGCTCCACATTTTCCTGCTTTCCTACGTCTCAGATGATGCCCTGCACTTCTTTTCTAGGTTTTCTTCTACCCAATTTAAAAATTCTTAATTAATTTATTCAACATATATCTATAATAGGTAAAAATTTTCATTTTCAGAGTGAGGTATAGTGGGAAAGCGGAGAACGCAATGGCACCCCACTCCAGTACTCTTGCCTGGAAAATCCCATGAATGGATGAGCTTGGTAGGCTGCAGTCCATGGGGTCACTAAGAGTCGTGCACAACTAAGCGACTTCCTTTCACTTTTCACTTTCATGCATTGGAGAAGGAAATGGCAACCCACTCCAGTGTTCTTGCCTGGAGAATCCCAGGGACGGGGGAGCCTGATGGGCTGCGGTCTATGGGGTCGCACAGAGTCGGACACGACTGAAGTGACTTAGCAGCAGCAGCAGCATAGTGGGAAAGATACTATAGGTAAGAGACTATTCCATTTGAAAAATTGTATCTTATTGAATGTGTTAATTTCTATTGTACAGCAAAGTGATTGAGTTATATACATATATATTCCTTTTCCTATTCTTGTCCATTATGCTTTATCACAAGATATTGAATATAGTTCCCTGTGTTACACAGTAGGACCTTGTTTATCCATTCTAGATATAATAGTTTGCATCTGCTAACCCCAAACTCTTAATGCATTCTTCCCCAACCTTTCCTTCCCCTTGGCTACCACAAGTCTCTTCTCTATGAGACTACTCAAGTAGTTGAAGTTCCTGAAAGGTCAATCCAAGATCTCTTTATTCAGTCGTTGGTACAGTTTTGTATTTAACACACACTGGCCTCTGTACTAAACACTGATGTCAGAGACTAGAGCAGACTCAGTCCCTGTCCTCTTAGATCCTAAAAGTCTAACAAAGGAGATCGACATTTATCAACAAGTAATTACTATTTGTGACGAGTACATGGGGGAAAAAAAGACAGGAGGATGGGGGTTTAGAGTGAGCAGAGGGGAGCCCTAGTGTAGAAGATCAGCAGTGACTTCCTGGGGGAAGAAGTGACCTTTCAGCTGAGAGCTGAGGAATAAATAGGAGTTAGCCAGACAAAAGTGTGTGTGTGTGTGTGTGTTGGTAGGGAAAAGCCTATTTCAGAGAGGGAGTGGCACAGATGAGGGCCCTGAGTGCAGCAGAGCGGGTACTATAGGGTTTATATTGCTGGGCCTTGAATGTTTTTTGGCTGCACCTGAGAATTAAACCAACATAAAACAGATTAACAGGAGAAAAGCATACGAATTTGTTCAAGTTTTATGTAACACAGGACTCCTCAAAAGGAAATGAAGACCCCTAGAAATGGTAGGTCCACATGCTATGACAAACCTAGGCAGCGTGTTGAAAAGAAGAGACATTACTCTGCTGAAAAAAGTCTGTATAGTCGAGGCTATGGTCTTCCCAGTGGTCACGTACGATTGTTAGAGCTGGACTGTAAAGAAGGCAGAGTGCCAAAGACTGTGCCAAACACCTTTGAACTGTGGTGCTGGAGAAGACTCCTGACAGTCCCTTGGACAGCAAGGAGATCAAACCAGTCAATCTTAAGGGAAATCAACCCTGAATACTCATTGGAAGGACTGATGCTGAAGCTGAAGCTCTGTATTACAGTCACCTGATGTGAACAACCGACTCATTGGCAAAGTCCCTGATGCTGGGGAAAATTGAGGGCAGAAGAAGAGCATGTCAGAGGATGAGGTGGCTGGATGCATCACCCATGCAACGCATATGAATTCTGGGAGATGGTGAGGGACAGGGAGGCATCGTGTGTTGCCGTCCTTGGGGTCGCAAAGAGTCAGACACAACTGGGCAGACAAACAGCAAACAACGTGCTTTTACAGTGGGTTGTATGAAGAGCAGCAACTGTGGCAAAGTTAACTGTGTGGGAGTCTACAAGAAGAGAAGCCCTGTTTCTGGTGTCTGTTCACACTTGTCTATTTCAACACACTTGTCTGTTTGTATAGAATTCTCTTGGCTTCAACTCCCTGTTGAAGCCCATAATGAGAGACCATAGTCCCTGCCAACTTCAGGACTGCAGCCTGCTAAAACCCTGAGAAGGGAGTTTGTGGGTACTTTGAAGCAGAGAACCCAGCAAAATCATGCCTGGACTTCTAACCTATGAAAACTATGAGATAATAAATGTACGCTATTTTAAGCAACAGAGTCTGTGGTAATTTGTTATGTGGCAATAGAAAACAAACATAATCATGACATCCTGGGGTTGACAGGAACTTTCCTCTCTCCTCTTCACTTTCCTGTTCTGTCTTTCCTTTTTCTCTGGCTAACTCCCTCCCATATTTCATCTCTAGCTCCCTCTTGCAGAATGCAAATATGGTGCTCGGCTGAAGTCACAGCTCAGTCACATCCCAGCTCCATAGCCTTGGACAAGTTACTTTATCGTTCTGACCTTCACTTTCCTGATCTATAAATAGAAATACTAAAAAGGTTGTAATGAAGATTAAGAGATAATGTCCATAAGTGTATAACTAGAGTCTGTGGGCGCTTTGAGCAGGGAAAATGCACAGAAGTTGGTGAAAGTCTAGGACCCAATATGAGGTGTGAGCTCTAAGCTGGGAGACCTAAGGGGCCAGACAGGGTGTCTTTGGCTTTCATTCATTCACCTGACAATGTTCAGCTGGAACTACCACATGCCAGGCCCCGGAGAAATAGAGGACCCAGCCGTGGTCCCTGACTTCTTAGTTGACACCCTATTCTGGGAACATTGCCCTTGCTGGACCCCAGTAATAATGATGGGTTTGCATTGCACCCTCTCTACTCCTATCAGACTCCCGTGATGGTTTGATTTGCTTAGCAGAAGACCTAGAGTCACATCTGTCTGGTTCTGGATCACACAATGATGTGGGTTGGAGTCGATAGAAACCACTGGAAGGTCGTGTGGGTATGTGTGCTCAGTTGCTCAGTAGTGTCTGACTCTTTGTCATCCCTATGGACTGTAGCCTGCAAGGCTCCTCTGTCCATGGGATTCTCAAGGCAAGAACACTGGAGGGGTGTTGCCATTCCCTTCTCTAGGGGATCTTCCTGACCCAGGGATCAAACCCAAGTCTCTTGTGTCTCCTGCATTGGCAGATTCTTTTACCACTGAGCTGTGTGGAAAGCCTTAATAATCCCTTAATACATAGAGGGGGAAATTGAGGCTCAGAAAAGAAGAGAACGTGCCAAAGTTACTAGGTGGACCCAGCTAGCAATCCTCACTCTCAGAGTTAACAAGTGATGAGGAAGACAAGTCCAGACAGAAGGAATGTAAAAGGACAAGGGTGGGATATGCTGCTGCTAAGTCGCTTCAGTGCTGTCCAACTCTGTGCGACCCCATAGGCGTCAGCCCACCAGGCTCTTCCATCCCTAGGATTCTCCAGGCAAGAACACTGGAGTGGGTTGCCATTTCCTTCTCCAGTGCATGCATGCACGCTAAGTCACTTCAGTCATGTCTGACTCTATGCGACCCTATGGACAGCAGCCCACCAGGCTCCTCTGTCCACAGGATTCTTTAGGCAAGAATACTGGAGTGGGTTGAAGAGGGTGCAATTCCTAAGTGGTTTACAAAGGTAGAGAGGGAAGAGAGGACCCAAGTCAGGGGCATAGTTAGAAGAAAACACTTAAGTGGTATGGCTTAAAATGAACAAACCCACGCATGGTAGGAGAGATAAGGTGACACGGTCAGGTTGTGGTGGAGAACCTTGAATATTCAGCTAAGGAGCTGGAGTAAAGCCATAAGAGTGAGGAGTGGTTAACGGGCTAATCTCATTTTCAAAGACAACAGGCACAATGTGACAATGCTCTGGTGCTGTCACGCCAAGTGGAAGACAGAACTGGTGAGTTGTAGGAGGATGGTGGGATGGTTCTCCTGGGTGTGGGTCTCCTCCTCATGCCTCCTTCACTGCCTCTTCCTGGTTTCCTTATCTCCTTCCCTCTAGGACATTCTATATGCCCTCTGGCAGGGGCAGAAGCTTAATCTCCTGACGCTTATTGTTGTTGTTCAGTGGCTCAGTCGTTTCTGACCCTTTGTGACCCCACTGCCTGCAGCACTCCAGGTTTCCCTATCTTTCACTATCTCCTGCTGCTGCTGCTGCTAAGTCGATTCAGTCGTGTCCGACTCTGTGCGACCCCATAGATGAGGCTCCCCCGTCCCTGGGATTCTCCAGGCAAGAACACTGGAGTGGGTTGCCATTTCCTTCTCCAATGCATGAAAGTGAAAAGTGAAAGTGAAGTCGCTCAGTCGTGTCCGACTCTTAGCGACCCCATGGACTGCAGCCCACCAGGCTTCTCCATCCATGGGATTTTCCAGGCAAGAGTACTGGAGTGGGGTGCCATTGCCTTCTCTGTCACTATCTCCTAAGTTTGCTCAAATTTATGTCCTTTGAGTCGATCTTGGCATCCAACCATCTCATCCTCTGTCACCCCCTTCTCCTCCTGCCCTCAATCTTTCCCAGATCAGGGTCTTTTCCAATGAGTCAGGTCTTTGCATCAGGTGGCCGAAGTATTGGAGCTTCAGGTTCAGCATCAGTCCTTCCAATGAATATTCAGGGTTGATTTCCTTTAAGATTGACTCTTTTGAGCTCTTTGCTGTCCAAGGGACTCTCAAGAGCCTTCTCCAGCACCACAGTTAGAAAGAAACAATTCTTTGGTGCTCAGTCTTCTTAAAGAGCTTCCCTTGTGGTTCAGGGGCTTCCCCGGTGGCTCAGACAATAAAGAATCTGCCTGCAATGCGGGAGACTTTAGTTCGATCCCTGTGTTGGGAAGATCCCCTGGAGGAGGGCGTGGCAACCCACTCCAGTATTCTTGCCTGGAAAACCCATGGACAGAGGAGGCTGGTGGGCTAGAAAATCACTAGAATTCTAGTGATTTACTAGAATTACTAGTAATCACTGAATTACTAGAAGAATGTGATGACCATTAATAGTCGAGAAGACAGGTTTTAAAATCAGACCTGGTTCAATTTGCTTAAACTCTCTGTCCTTGTTTTATTGACCATAAACCTGGGAGAATAGTTATAGCTATTTCAAGCCAAACACTGTTGCCAGTTTGGCAGTGAACTGAACATGAGGGCAAGGGGGGTATTCTCTAATGCTAGCCATCCCACATGGCCAGAGAATTCTCACCAAGTGATGTAGTGGGAGGCCAGAAGCCCCTTCATGTCCATCAAAAGTGGGGGATGCACATAGGGAAGTGTATGCAACAGCAGGGTGCTAGGAACAGCTCTTCAACTTCGTATTAAGCAAGAAAAAAGGAGATATACAAAATCCCTAGAACAACTGAATCTGTGTAAACTAAAACTTGGACACAAACAGTGCTACTTTAAATGCGGGGAAGGTTAGAGGGGTTGGAACTGGGGAGAAAGTAGACAAGAGGACCTTGCCCAGCTGGTGACACACAACGGACAGGGGAATGCCACTCACTGATTGCAAAATCCAACCACTGCCCTTCACCCGCCTTTGCAGATAACACTACCCCCAAATAGAAACAAAACAAAACACAACCAAACAAAACCCAAGACAAGGCTCAATCAAAATGTTCTTGCCAGTGACTGCTGCGAAATTTTCTTGATTCAGCAGGACTCCAAACTCCACCAGCAGCTTCAGGGCAATTGTGCAGGGGGTCCCCAAGCTCTTCTTGGGCCTCTTCTCTCTCCCCTCCCCCCCACCCCCAACTGTGTCCTCTCCTCTGCTCCTCCTTTTCAGAAGGCCGGGCACCCTAAGCCAAATTGGAATTGGTTTGGCTGCCCAGCCCACTGGAACCTTGCTAGGAAGTTTGGCCTGGAAGGAAATCAAGTATTTTAAAGCTCTAGTGGGGGCTGGGCTTGCTGGCACCTAGTTCTACCCTTGAACAGGTCCCCTCTCTTTCCTCACAGCCCCGGGGAACCAAATATGGGGCTGAAGGGACCGATATTGACATAAAATCCCATCGGAATTACTGTGGGAGCCGCAGGTGAAGTGGTCACCTACCAAAGGATTTAGGCCTGGGGAGCCTCTACTGGCAGAGAAGGCAAAGGCATCCCACTCCAGTACTCTTGCCTGGAAAATCCCATAGATGGAGGAGCCTGGTAGGCTGCGGTCCATGGGGTCGCTAAGTGCTAAAGTGCTGCCTTGTGCTAGGCTCTAGGGATAGGGAGGAAAAGGGGAGATTCTTTGCCCCTTGTCTGATCAGGTGAAGATTTTACTAAGCTGACCCATTCTTAACCCAGGAATTCTTTACCTAGGCTAGTGGAGGCTCCTTAGACTCACCTGGAGAAACTAAACATTCATGCCTAGGCTTTACTCCCAGATGCTCTGATTCAGTAGAAAGTGGGCTCTGAATATGGATGTTCTGAACCTTTGGTGATTTTTATTGGTGGGGGGCACAGTATATATAAATGTGCAATTTCTATAAGGCCTTTTGAAATCATAAAAATGGCCTATGAACTGAGAGTCCACTTGGTTCAGTTTCCTTTTAGAACTAAGTGTGTTTGTCTTTTGCAACCCCCTTGAAGCCAGTCAGCATCAGTTTGAACATGTCCCTAACCACCCACCCCTGCCCCCAGACAGGATACTCAGTCCCCTCAGAGATAGCTTGGTCAGTCTAAGAAACACCTCAGCTTGCCCCAAGTCCTCTGTCTTTTCACCTCCTGCCCAGTAACTCCTCAGCAGCCAGGTGGAGTTTTTGTTATTCTACAAGTCCTAAGAACAACTGGAGGAGGTAACCTTCCAACATTTGATGCTTTATGCCATGAAGATCTATGAGGGGCTCTTATCATACACCCTTAAGACTGGAAGGGGCCTCAGAAATTTTACAAACATACACACACACAGAGTCAGTTCTCAGATTTTGGTGTTAGTTATTTTCTAAAAGTTGCTGTAAACACAAATTAGTGAATACTGAACAATTGCTCCTAAGGAAAATACAGGGTTAGGCATCTGCAAGTCTCTGCGCACGACATATTTTGTCAGTTGATCAATAAATAAGCTGGTTTTATGTGTTTCTGTTTAAAGACATCTTGTTATTTGTATTTGAACTCAGGGCCAATAACACTATAACTCATGTATGAGCCAAGTTCAGTATTTTCTTCACAGTGCACCTCACACCCTCCTTGTATCTAGGTATACTTCAGGCACCATGGTTGCAGGAGATTTTTTAAATGGTGAAATCAACAGCAAAACACAAAAATGTGAAAAACATGGCACAAAATCATGAGAAACACGTTTGTTTACAGCATGAACTGGACAGGGTCTTGTGTAACCTCAACTGAAAACAGACATGTGGGGCAACTCACATTTTTCCCCCCGCCTCCAGAGCTCTTGAAATATTGACTTTGGGGTTACGGATACATTCTTATCAGTAGGAAAATCCGCAAATTCAGAATCAGCCAATAAAAATCATCCCCTAAATATATAATATATCCACAACATATATTTGGTCCCTGTTTCAAGTGCTAAAGGCTTTGCTTCTATCACCTCCCTTAATCCTCAAAAGACAAAAGGTCACACAGCGGTGACCTTTTCCACCTTTTCCACTTTCCTGGTGGCACAAAGGATAAGAATCCGTCTGCCAATGCAGGGGACACGGGTTCGCTCAAATCCCTGGTCTGGGAAGATCTCACACGCCCCTGAGCAACTAAGCCCCAGGTCGCCACAGCTACTGAGCTCAGGTGCCGCAGCTACTGAGGCCGGGGCATCCAGAGCCTGTGCTCCCCAACAGGAGAAGCCACCACGGTAAGAAGCCTGTGTACCCAAGGAAGACGAGCCGCTGCTCCTTACAACTAGAAAAAGTGCGCAAAGCAAGGAACATCCCGCAAAGCCAAAAATACATAAATAACGAACAAACAAACCATATTATAAACACTAAAAAAAAAAAAGTCACGGCTAGTGACAGGACTTTGGTTTTATTTTAGACATTCATATAATAACACCCGTCCCTCCTCCCCCGTAGTGTATCTCTTCCAACTTCTCGACCTATAGGATACAGAGCAACTCCCAATATTTCAAAATTTTTCCTCAGGCTACTCTCGTGAATCCAGCCTTCCTTCAATCTCAGGCCTTGCTGCAGGCCACAATAGCCCTCAGCATAGACAACCTAAACCTGAAGGATTGGTACTAGGCTATAGAGCCTTTTTCAAGGGCTGAAAGGGACGGAGTTTCCAACCAACCGGTGAATTCTCGCCTTGAACTTTGTCCGCTTAAGTCCCCTAGCTCTTCCCTCCCTGCACAGTCATCGCCGGTGTCTCCGCGCACGCGCACGTTTCCAGTTCTGCCCGCCCCGCCCCGCCCCTCGGCCGCCTCCTGTTGCTTCCCTGACCCCAAGAGCTCAGGCGGAGCTGCAGCTTCAGTCTGCGCCAACCTCAGACCTGAAAGCTTTACGTCCGCTGTGCCCGCCTGTGCCCACAGTGGTTCGAACAATGTCTTTGGTCGCTTCACAGTCTCCGCTCCGGAATCGGGTGTTTGTGGTGGGGGTTGGGATGACCAAGGTAAATAGAGCCGTGAGTCCCCGGAGGTGGGCTCCCTGCTCCGCTCAGCCTGGGTGAGGCCGCGGGAGCCCTGAGTGACCGGGAAACGGGGTTTGGGGTGGGTTGTGGGGTGTCAGGACTCGTCGCCGTCCGTCTGTCTGCCCTTCCTACCGGAGGGCGCCACTGGCTTCCCACCACCCAGCTCGGCTCCTTGTCTGTGAGGCATCAGAGTGGCGACTCGGATGGGTTGTGATGTTGATGTCTCTGCGGAATCATAATGTCTCAGTGTTGTTCTGCGGCTATATGTTCCTCCTTCTTCCCTTTTCTTCCTGGGGCGCAGTTTGTTAAGACCTCAAGATGACCCAAACTCCGCACCTCCTTTGAATATGGGTGGAAACCTAAGTTGTGTGGACTTGTAACTGAGGCAAGGTTTGCCCCATACCCAGGAGGAAAGCAGGTCGTGAATGTCGCCAGCCCTGCACTTCCAGTAATACTCCGTGTTGGATCCCTTCTCAGTTGCAACTGTAGGAGTAGAAATCTCAGTGATGCTCAGCGTCTTGGCACAGATGGCAGGTTTTCTACATCCTCCGACCTTTGCGTTTCTCACATGGTACTCTGCTTGCTACTCAGGAGGCCAGAGGCAGCTACAGTCTCACTTGATTGTATTTCTTGACATGCTCACTACCTTTGTGCTCTGCTGCTGCTGCTGCTAAGTCGCTTCAGTCGTGTCCGACTCTGCGAGACCCCATAGACGGCAGCCCACCAGGCTCCCCCGTCCCTGGGATTCTCCAGGCAAGAACACTGGAGTGGGTTGCCATTTCCTTCTCCAGTGCATGAAAGTGAAAAGTGAAAGTGAAGTCACTCAGTCGTATCCGACTCAGTGACCCCATGGACTGCAGCCTACCAGGCTCGTAGAGAAAACAACAGAAAGCAAAGGAACAGAGGCATAACAAAGTTTGGGACGAAACTATCAGTACTTTAGCATCACCTCTGTGTTCTGTGCTCTGTACTCTAGTGATGCTAAAGTACTGATAGTTTCGTCCCAAACTTTGTTATGCCTCTGTTGCTTTGCTTTCTGTTGTTTTCTCTACTTAAGACCATTTGTCTTCACTTGGTTAACTTGTTTGCATTTTTAATACTCCCTTCCCAGGACGGAGCTCGGTCCCTACCTCTTTTGTCTTTTTTTTTTTTTTTTTTTGTCTTTTATATTTTTTCCTACCTCCTTTTGAAGAAAATGGGCTGCTTTTCTGGGTGCCTGATGTCCTCTACCAGCATTCAGAAGTTGTGGAATTTACTGGGCGTTTAAATGTTCTTTTGATGAATTTGTGGGGGAGAAAGTGGTCTCCCTGTCCTATTCCTCCGCCATCTTAGGACCACCCCCTTGTTTGCATTTTTTAAAAGATCAATTCAGATCTTCTAGGAGAAGTTCTGATTCTCCTGACTGTCCCATAGAGCCCTGTACTTAACCTCTGTCTTAGTACTTTATATTTTATCCTGAAATTCTGTTTATATGTCTATATTCTTCTTTTGCATATAGCCATCTCCCAGGTTAATTAATTGCTATACCTCTGCTGCTGCTGCTGCTAAGTCACTCCAGTCGTGTCCCTCTAGCACTTTGAAAATGCCTTGTGCTTGAAGAGCTCAGTAAGTGTTAGTTGAACACTATTAAATGCATGTGCTTTGTGACAGAGGGTTCCTATGGGAAGTTCTCTTTCCAAGAAAACAACCTTAAACTTTTAAGGTCCTGCTCTGTGTTTCATAGACAGCTATGTATGGCAGAAGGGCAAGGGAAATCTAGGGGATCTTTTTATAAGGGCAGTAATCCCATTCTTTTTAAAAAATTTTTATTTATTTGGCTGTGTCAATTCTTAGTTGCAGCACATGGGATCTTTAGTTGTGGCATGTTGGCTCTAGCTCCCCAATCAGGGATCAACCCAGGGCCTCCTGCATTGGGAGCTCAGATTCTAAGCCACTAAACCACCAGGGAATACCTTCAAAAAAAATTTTTTTTTTTTTAAATTTATATACTAGTCCCCTCTTGAGGGCTCCATCTACATGATTACCAAAGACCCAAGTTCTTAAGGAATGTATAATATGGAGAAGGAAAGGGTAAACCATTTAAATATGATATATTAGGACATTTTGGAGAAGGCAATGGCAACCCACTTCATTACTCTTGCCTGGAAAATCCCATGGACGGAGGAGCCTGGAAGGCTGCAGGCCATGGGATCGCTAAGAGTTGGACACAACTGAGCGACTTCATTTTCCCTTTTCACTTTCATGCATTGGAGAAGGAAATGGCAACCCACTCCAGTGTTCTTGCCTGGAGAATCCCAGGGATGGGGAAGCCTGGTGGGCTGCCGTCTATGGGGTCGCACAGAGTTGGACACAACTGAAGCGACTTAGCAGCAGCAGCAGCAGCAGCAGGACATTTGGTTAAGTGTAGTAGATTGGAAATATGAATTTATTTCTTTTGGTGCTTTCCAACTCTCACAAAAAATGACAGTAAAGAAATTAAAATATTAACCCATCGGGGTAAAGTGACTAGGAGAGGAAACAGTAGAACGATGTCAGAAAAACAGTGGATGATTAAAAGCTGATGGAAGTGTGGTTATTGATTCAAAACAGACACTCAGAGCTCAAGTTCTTGAAGAAGGATTATACTGGTTGAGTCTTCCTTCAGAACTTGAGAAGGTTTAGGACCTGCATGTACTAGATGTCAAGTAAGGTGGGAATGAGAGGAGGGAAGAAAAGCACTTCCCTGGTATAATTGGATTCCAAGATCCTTTTTACCACTAGGTCACTATCAGTTCCTTGTCAAGGTATTGGAGACTTGTTCTCTGGAGAAACTGAACTGATGCGTCTCTAGAATCATCTGACCTTTAGGTTTAGTGGAAGACAGAAGTGAGGCCCAAGTTGAAAAAAGGGAATTAAATGGAATTCTGTATAGTATTAAATGATAGTAATTACCAGCCCTGTTCCCAGAGCACTGGTGATCAGATACATGCTAGCTTCAGGGCAAATTTTGGAAATTATGTGAAAAGACTCCAGAGAAAAGTCAGATTATCACTCTACTCAAAGGGAAAGATTTTAATGGACTTGAGTATAGCAAGAGTATGAAAAGTTGATTGATATTCTTTTAAATTCAACATTGCTTTTAGCCTGTCAAAAACTCCCACTTTTCACGTTTTAGTCTAGTATTAAAAAAGAATATCCACAATTATCTTAAAAGGCCATTAAAGTCCTCCTCCCTTTTCTAATCACATATCTGTGTGAGGTCAGATTTGCTTCATAGACTTCAACCTAAAAAATAATGCCAAAGGTTGAATGAAGAATCAGCTGTGTCAGATGAAAGAATTCACCTGCCTCCTATGAAAGCAGATATTAAAGAGAATTGCTCAAGTGCAAAACAATGCCCCTCATCAGTTTTTCTTGAGGGGAATATAATTATTTTTAATAAAATTATTTATGTTAACATATAATGGTTTTTTTTTTCTGAGTGAATTGTTATTTTAAATGTCCTGTTATACGTGCTAATAGGGTAAATATTGGTAACTATAACCCTCATGATCAAAGTTCTGGCATCTTCAGTGATTTTTAGGAATGTAAAGCTGTCTTGAGACTGAAAAGTTTTGAGAATTACTGGTTCTAATCATTGAGTACTAAGAGCTACTAACAACACAAAGAGAGAAAATCATATGCTTCCAGATGAAAAAATAGACCACTACTGATAGTTTTGCCAGAGAGATAGAGTGAGTCTGTAAGATTCTGGATCCAGCTGCCAATCTGTGGGACAGAGAACAGAGGAACAGGTTGAACTGTATGAGTATGCGATCTACAAAGTCCAGAGTGTGGGAAACTACTGTCCCAGCATCTGGGTTCTTTAATAGATGTGTTGAGAGGAAAAACATGTAGTGGAGGGGAACCTGTAAATTAAAAGAGAATTTAAAAGACCCATAATTTTTTTTAAAAGGCAAGGCTGAAATATAGTGTCCAAGACACTTGGGTGATAGAACTACGAAATACTACAAGGAAGCAATTATTATAAGGATCAGGATAATAATTACTTTGGGGGTGAGGCGGGGTTGAGGTAAGGGACAGCATGTTTAGAAGAGTGTGTGGAGTGGCAGGGAAAGTTCTGTTTTTTAGTTTGTGTGGTTGTTGTCAAAGATAAAGGTAGACACTAGGTAAAGTGTTAGGGCAGATTTTAATAAATAGTATGCTATTGCAAAAGTCCAATGTGCAGTAACTTTATATACATGTGAGTAGAGAAGAGGAATCAGAGAAGCTTGAATAGAATTTGGTGAAGGAGAGAATATTTGTCAATGATTTGTACAAGAGTGTTTGCTTAAACTTTAAAAAATGAGGCAGTTAACTCCAGGAAAAACAAAACAGATTGCTCAATGAACCACATATAATCATAATATACAAGCTGGCTCAATAATAAGCAACATTGTCTTAATAAGGTAAGCACTATGTAATGATTTAATTTAAAACTTATGTTTCCACTGTATAAGGAGGATGAAGAACTGTAAATATATAAGTGAGGTGGTCTAAGAGACCTAATTCTCATTGTCCCTTATTGAAGACTATGATATAATTTCTTAAATTGATAAGTCAAGAAATAATAGTATCAGAATATTTAGAAATGTGACATTTTATAAAAGAAATATCTGAAAGGATTGAAAATGGATGTTTTGGGAGCAAGTAAGACTAGTGAGTGGAGGGCAACAGATTGCTATTTTTATTATAGGCTTTAGGGTAGGTTTTTATTTATTTTTTGCATTTCTTAGGAGAAGGAAATGGCAACCCACTCCAGTGTTCTTGCCTGGAGAATCCCAGGGACGGGGGAACCTGGTGGGCTGCCGTCTATGGGGTTGCACAGAGTCGGACACGACTGACGGGACTTAAAAGCAACTGTTGACTTTCCTTTTCTTTTATTTACCTAACTCCTACTCATCCTTAAATACCTTATTTAAATAAATATCAGTTCCTCTGGGAAGGCATTCTAGTCCTCTGAGGCTGGGTAGTTGTCTCTCCCAGATCATTCTGTACTTAGGACCCTGTTGCATAATTGCCTGTCTTCCATTAAATAAGTTCCCTGTGGGTACAAACTGTATATTATTTATTATCAGAGTCCAGCAACACTGACAGAGACTCAGATTTTTTTGTTTAAATGACTAGATGAATGTATTTCTGTGGTTCTCTCTTGTGAGAGACTATCACCATAGTGTTTCCTTTTGTTATCTTCTGTATTTCTAGTTCACAAAGCCTGGAGTCGAGAACAGAGACTACCCTGACTTGGCAAAGGAAGCAGGTAAAAGAGAATATTTAGATCTTTGAACATTGTAGTTTATTGTGTGGTCTGTCTTGATTGTGGAGCAGCCTTGCAACCTTCACGGGAAGTTTTTTCAGGGCCAAGCAGTCTAAGCTTAGGTATCAGTTGTTTAAAGGGAATTCTGGCTTCCAGAGATTAAATTGCCAACATTCGGTGGATCATAGAGAAAGCAAAGGAATTCCAGGAAAACATCCACTTCTCCATCATTGACTACATGAAAGCCTTTGACTGTGTGAATCACAACAAACTGTGGAAAATTCTTCAAGATTTGAGAATACCAGACCACCTTACTTGTCTCCTGAGGAACCTGTATGTGGGTCGAGAAGCAACAGTTAGCACCTTACATGGAACAATGGACTGGTTCAAATTGGGAAAGGAGCATGACAAGGCTATTGTCACCTGTTTATTTAACTTACATGCAGAGTGTATCATGGGAAATGCCAGGCTGAATGAATCATAAGCTGAAATCAACATTGTCAGGAGAAATATCAACAGTCTCATATATGCAGATGATACCACTCTAATGGCAGAAAATGAAGAGGAACTAAAGAGTCTCTTGATGAGGGTGAAAGCAGTGAGTGAAAAAGCTGGCTTAAAACTCAGCATTCAAAAACTAAGATCAAGGAATCCGATCCCATCACTTCATGGCAAATAAAAGAGGAAAAGGTAGAAGCAGTGACAGATTTTATTTTCTTGGGCTCCATAATTACTGTGGATGGTCACTGCAGCCATGAAATTAAAAGACGCTTGCACCTTGGAAGGAAAGCTATGACAAACGTAGACAGCATATTAAAAAGCAGAGACATTGCTTTGCTGACAAAGGTTTGTATAGACAAAGCTATGGTTTTTCCAGTAGTCATGTACGGATGTGAGTGTGAGACCATAAAGAAGGCTCAGTGCCGAAGAATCGATGCTTTCAAATTGTGCTGGAGAAGATTCTTGAGAGTCCCTTGGGACAGCAAGGAGATCCAACCAGTCCATCCTAAAGGAAATCAGTTCTGAATATTCATTGAAAGGACTGATGCTGAAGCTGAAGCGCCAAAACTTTGGCCACCTGATGCGAAGGGCTGACTCACTGGAAAAGATGTTGATGCTGGGAAAGATCGAAGGCAAACAGAGAAGAGGGTGGCAGAGGACAAGATGGTTAGATAGCATCACCGACTCAAGGGACATGAATTTGAGCAAACTCCGGGAGATAGAGAGGGACGGGGAATCCTGGCATAGTGCAGTCCATGGGGTCACAGAGTCGGACCTGACTTAGCGACTGAACAACAAAGGCTTCCCACACATGGAGACCTTGGAAACTTCGTGGTCCCATGAAGTTGTTTAGGTACAGTCCTCCTGTGAAGCCTTCCCCTTCCTCCTTTCCCTGTCAGATTGTTGCCAGGCAATTCAGAAAAGATTATTCTCATTTTTCATTAGACACTCCTTGTCTCTCCAAGTACTTGTGCACTCAGTGTTCGTAAATTAGATTTCATTTCAACTCCATTATACAGGTCTGTGTTTACTATACGGGAATCAGAGCATCTCTGTCCCCCAAAAGGAAGGTTCATGAGATTTGATTAGCTGATGTTGATTCTCTAGGTGTATAATATTCATTCAGTGTTTATCGTTTGGTTGTTAAATCTTTTCCTCCTGACTATTGTCTCCAAACAGCTTCTACTTTTCTTTGAAATAGGAAATGCTTTAATCAATTTTTCTATGTATTTTTTGTTCTATTTCTTTTAGTTAGTTAAAAGTGGTTACTATAAAAATATATGGATGGAATATTTTGATTATAAGATGGTAATGTTGAAATGAAGTTATTAAGTTTGAGTTTACCTCTGGAATTGTCTAATAACAAGAAATTCAGCTTGATTGCCTCTATTTACTGATTACAATTTTCTTCTTTTGCAGACATTGTTAGGAAAATAAACTCAATTTAAAAAAAGGAATTTTTATGTAGAATATACTTTTAAAACATAGCTTTGTTTTTATAAAACCCCTTGGTTCCAACTGTGAGAAGTGAGAGGGAGGTGAGAAGTGCAAAAGGGTGATTCTGTTCACGTATCTGATGTAGTTCCAGGTGAGTATGTTCACCTTCAGCCTACATCAGTCATGTTTAGTTCAACATGTATCTAAACGTCACTTGGCGGGGAAGCCCCTGAGATCCTATAAATGATTTTGTTCTCAGCCCTTTGGGCTTACCTGTCAGCTGTGGTGGTGAGGCAAGAGAATTGGTTTAAGGGAAGTCTTACCCTCTAATTCTCCAAACTGGTTTAGGAGGAGGTTCTGCTACCTTCCCTGCCCTCATTATTTCCTAAATGCATAGTGTAGAGGGAAGCGCAACCAGCAGGATTGTGTCCTGTCACATTATTTAGAGACTTCTTACTCTTTACACAGTCCTGCCCATCTTCTTTCCCTCAGAGAAAGGTTAGGAATCCCTCTGCAGCTAAATGCAAAGTGGTAAAGCCACACCACGTAACTCTCTGAAACTGTTTCTGATATTGAAAGTTACTTCTGTGCTTCCTTTGTTTTCTAATCTCTTTAACATTTTTACTTAATAATGATTTAAATCTGAAAATATATGAAGACAACCTGGTGTTAGGAGAAAATGTTCAACAAATATTAAGGAGTACATCCGGGTCACTTGGGAAGATTCAGTCAAAGTCTGGTGTACAGATCTCAGAGCCTTTGCCCTCTAGTAGGGAAAATAAGGCAAGTTCACATACATGGTGAGTAGACCATGGGAGGTGCAAGATGCTTTGGCCACTTAGAGGAGTATCAGAGCACAGGCTAAACTTACACCTTTTCACCATAACTCATTCTCTCCTACTAATTATAAGAGCAATGCATGTTATTTATTGGAACATAGATATATATGTATATAATAATGAAAACAAAATTTGTAACCCAAGCCTGAGACAGTGCACTAAGTCGTGTCCGACTCTTGCGACCCCGTGGACTGTAGCCTGCCAGGCTCCTCTGTCTAGGGCATTCTCCAGGCAAGAATACTGGAGTGGGTTGCCAGCCTAGCAGCTGTTAATATCTTGGTGTGTTCTCTTTTAATATTTTTTTTCTATGGCTTTCTGGGATCATATTCTAAATGTGTATCATATTTCTAAAACTTACTATTATAAGCTTTTCTCCTGTCACTTAAAACTGAAAAAAATTAAATTTTCATGTTTCTTTGTATATTTATACCATATTAAAATTTTTTTTTAATTGTTTATTTTTAATTGAAGGATAATTGCTTTACAATGTTGTTGGTTTCTGTCACACATCAGCCTGAAACAGCCATAGGTATACACATGTCCTCTCCCTCTTGAACTTCCCCTCTCCCTCCATTCTGACCCACCTGGCTAGGTTGTCACAGAATACTAGGCTGAACTCCCTGTGCTACAGAGCAGCTTCCCGTTAGCTATCTGTTTTACACACAGTTACATAGATATTTCAGTACTACTCTCAGTTCGTCTGACCCTCTCCTTCCCCCGCTGTGTCCATAAGTCTACTCTCTATGTTTGTAGGTTCATCAGTATCATTTTTCTAAATTCCATATATACACATTTATACATGATATTTGTTTTTCTGACTTACTTCACTCTGTATAACAGTATGCTATCATTTTTGTTGTATATTTGCTTTACAGCTTTTTGACATTTTAGAAGAATGATAGTGAACATCTTGCTGAACACAAATATTTGTTCTCATCACTGGTTATTTTTGAGGACAAAGCCTAGAAGTAGACTCATTGGAGCAATGAATATAAACAGTTTTATCAGTCTTGACAGATTATTTTTCAGACCATTATTAGTTTTACTGGGATCATATGAGAATGCTCTTTTTTTTTTTTTGCTCGTACATAAAGCAGGAAAAGAAAGCTGGTTTGACTAAATCAATCCCATGGTCAATCATACATATATCTTCTTAAGTTAAAAAATCTTTAAAGTGATACATTCATTTGGTTAGAACACACACACACACACACACAGACACACATACACACAGATGGTTTATACTTCCCAGACCTCTTCTGGGGCAACTTCTTTTAACTGTCTTGGCTTTAGTTCTTCTGTTGGTTATCTCCCTATCTCTAAATACTCTTTCCACCACAATTGTTCTCCTTTTCAATTTATCAGTTTTAGATATCTGTTTGCTTCTCACTATGGTAGATGAGGATTTAGGTCAACCTTTTCTCTAGCTTCCACTCTCCTCTTCTTATTTTCATAATTTTTCTCAATTCCTCCAGTGGTCATTTCTACACCTTTGGATAGCTTCCTTGAAGCTTCTTTTCTTGTTCCATAGACAGGGTCATCTCTTGATCCTGGCTTTGTAAGATGATCGTATGAATGCTCCCACAGTTCCCCTCCTCAGCACTGACATTCTATCTTATTTTGCCCTCTGGATGAGTGATAGAGCGACAGAAATGAATAAGACACCTTGTCATTAAGGAGCTTTAAGACTCTTGGGGTTTAATATATTTATAGTTAGGTGTACAGTTAGAATAGGAAATGTTAAATATCAAAAAAGTGGTGTGAAAAAGTGTTACAATAGCTTAGAGGAAGAAATGATAATTTTTTAAAAAATTATTTTTTATTGAAGGATAATTGTTTTACAGAATTTTGCTGTTTTCTGTCAAATCTCAACATGAGTCAACCATACATAGGTATACATATATCCCCTCCCTCCTGAAGTTCCCTCCAAATGATAACTTTTGAAAGGTAAGATAACTTCTGAAAGGCTGAGATGATTTGATGAAGGATTTTCATTTGAATCGATCCCTGGGTTGGGAAGATCCCCTGGAGAAGGAAATGGCAACCCACTCCAGATTACTGCCTGGAAAATCCCATAGACAGGTGTTGGGAGGATCCTGGCGGGCTGTAGTGCTTGGGGTCACAGAGAGTCGGACAGAAACAGCAACTGAACACACTAGAGTTAGAGAGTGACTAAACAGCAGCAACACCCTAGAGTTAGCTTTACTCTGGTCAAACTCTAAACTTATTTTTACTCACTTAAAGTGCTATGTGATAAAACTTTTTTTGTTTTTATAGGCCAGAAGGCTTTAGCGGATGCACAGATCCCTTATTCTGCAGTGGAGCAGGCATGTATTGGCTATGTGTATGGTACGTGGAGACTATATATTCTAAAAGTTGTTCACCTAAGTCTGTCATCAACTACATAAACAATACAGAAGAATTTGTGAATTTTAACCCTCAAAACTCAGAATTCAGGGTCTTATTTTCATTATTTTTAGAATTTCCTTATGTGTCAGCCTAGTTTAGTACACATATATATTTTGCCAATATTGTGTTGCCAATAAAGGGGACAAATTTACATTTCTTTTTCTTGGGGATGGTCTTGATCATTGCCTCCTGTACAATATCAGGAACCTCTGTCCATAGTTCTTCAGGCACTCTGTCTATCTGATCTGATCCCTTGAATCTATTTGTCACTTCCACTGTATAATCATAAGGGATTTGATTTAGGTCATACCTGAATGGTCTAGTAGTTTTTCCTATTTTCCTTAATTTAAGTCTGAATTTGGCAATAAGGAGTTCATGATCTGAGCCGTAGTCAGCTCCTGGTCTTGTTTTTGCTGACTGTATAGAGCTTCTCCATCTTTGGTGGCAAAGAATATAATCAGTCTGATTTCGGTAATGACCATCTGGTGATGTCCATGTGTAGAGTCTTCTCTTGTGTTTTTGGAAGATAGTGTTTGCTATGACCAGTACATTCTCTTTGCAAAATTCTATTAGCCTTTGCCCTGCTTCATTCTGTACTCCAAGGCCAAATTTGCCTGATACGCCAGAGATTTATATCTGATAATACACATGAAATATTGCTTCCTTTATCATGTAACCCTACCCAGATTGAGTTGTTTGCTATTACTTGGTCATTTCTCTACTTTCCTACCTCTGTGTTATATAAATAAAGTGCATATATATATACTATGTTTTGAAAATTTTTGTATTTGCAGAATAAGTGGTGCTTCATGCTGAAACTGTTTCTGAGTAAGATGTCCATGTTTTATGTTAGACAAGGGCATAATACTAGAAAAATATAATGTAGTGTTATATTGCTTTGCAGCTCCATAATTGTCATGTTGCATAGATAATTTTCTTTTTTCTATGTAGGTGACTCTACCAGTGGGCAGAGGGCTATCTATCACAGTTTGGGACTGACTGGAATTCCTATAATCAACGTCAACAATAACTGTTCTACTGGCTCAACTGCTTTGTTTATGGCCCGGCAACTGATTCAGGGTGGTGAGAAGTGCCTGTTTGTCTAGTGTACTTAAATAGATGTGGGGTTATTGCCCTTCTTTTATGATGTCTCCATATGACCCTCAGAGGGATTGCTTTTTAATGTATTTTTTTAAATAAAAATTTTGATATATACTTTATATAGCACAAAAGTGTAGAATTCAGTGTTTTCAATATGTTCCCAGGTTTATGAAACTATCAGCACTGTTCAATCTTAGAACATTTGTATCACCCATAGAAGAAAGCTCTACCCATTAGCGGTCACTTCCCGTTTCTCCCCACAACCCTTGGCAACCACTAATTTACTTTCTGTCTCTATGGATTTACATATTCTGAACATTATATTAATGAAATCATATAATATATGACCTTTTATGGCTTTTTTCACTTACCGGAATATTTTCACAGTTCATTCATGTTTTAGCATGCATCAGTACTGCATTCTTTTTTGTGGCCAAATAGTAATCCATTGTATGAATATACTACATTTTGTTCACCCATTTATCAGTTGATGTACACTGTGCTATTTCTACTTTTTGGCTTTTATGAATAATCCTGCGATAAACATTTGTGTACAACTTTTTTGTGGCCATATGTTTTCAGTTCTCTTGGGTATATATCATAGTCTGTATTTCCAAATGTTCTAGGCTCCCTCATTAGGCCTTTTATTCTTCTGATTGTTGATTATTGCTCTGCTACTTGGTATTTTAATTGTTGGAGCTTTATAATGTCTCACTGTTGGATAATACTAGTAGCCCTTTTACCCCCTACCTTGTTATTTTTTTTTTCTTTTTTTAAAGAAAAATTTTTGCTTGTTTTGCTGTTCATTTGAACTTTAACATCATTTTTAGAAGCCCCCTCTTTCCAAAAATAGTTCTGTTGAGATTTTGATCAAGATTCTTTAAAATTTTTTAAAATCTTATTTAATGTTTAAAAATTCACAATTAGCTATTTGTATTCGTTCTTCACTGGAACATATTTCCACATTAATAAAAAGTTTTGTTAACGCTCAAAATCAAGGAAGAAGTATATACTTTATTGATTTTTCCTTGTATCTAGAGGTGTATAAGAATTTTCTCTGTAATTTTCACTTATTACAAATTTTATAACCCCTACACTATGTTTTTACATTTTGTGTACATCGACATACTTGTTTAAATAGAAGTATTTAAGGGTATTTTGTTTGAGTCTAGAAATTTAATTTTTCAAGATAATTACATTTTCTTTCAAGGTCTGGCAGATTGTGTCTTGGCTCTTGGGTTTGAAAAGATGGAAAAGGGACCCGTTGCAGTAAATGTGAGTCTCAATTATTTTTATTTCAGAACTGTTATAACACTATGAGAAAACTTTGCCCATCTGACTGCCATAAATAGAGCTCGCAAAAGCTGAAAAATGAGATTGTCTATGTATGCATGCATGTGTGCTGAGTCACTCAGTTGTGTCCAGCTTTTTGCGACTCCATGAATTGTAGCCTGCCTGTCAGGCTCCTCTGTCCCTGGAATTTAAGGCAAGAATACTGGAGTGGCTTGCCACTTTCTTGTCCAGGGAATATTCCTAATCCAAAGATCAAACCCTCATCTCCTGGGTTTTCTGCATTGGCAGGCAGATTCTTAACCACTGCACCACCTGAGAAGACCATATGTATGCATCGGTTCAGTTCAGTTCAGTTCAGTGCTCAGTCATGTCCGACTCTTTGTGACCCCATGAATTGCAGCACGCAGGCCTCCTTGTCCATCACTAACGCCTGGAGTTTACCCAAATTCATGTTCTTTGAGTCGGTGATGCCATTCAGCCCTCTCATCCTCTGTCATCCCCTTCTCCTCCTGCCCCCAATCCCTCCCAGCATCAGGGTCTTTTCCAATGAGTCAACTCTTTGCATGAGGTGGCCAAAGTATTGGAGTTTCAGCTTTAGCATCAGTCCTTTCAATGAACACCCAGGACTGATATCCTTTAGGATGGACTGGTTGGATCTCCTTGTAGTCCAAGGGACTCTCAAGAGTCTTCTCCAACACCACAGTTCAAAAGCATCAATTCTTTGGCGCTCAGCTTTCTTCACAGTCCAACTCTCACATCCATACATGACCACTGGAAAAACCATAGCCTTGACTAGACGGACCTTTGTTAACAAAGTAATGTCTCTGCTTTTTACTATGCTATCTAGGTTGGTCATAACTTTCCTTCCAAGGAGTAAGCATCTTTAATTTCATGGCTGCAGTCACCATCTGCAGTGATTTTGGAGCCCCCCCCCCAAAAATATGACACTGTTTCCACTGTTTCCCCATCTATTTACCATGAAGTGATGGGACAGATGTCATGATCTTAGTTTCCTGAATGTTGAGCTTTAAGCCAACTTTTTCACTCTCCTCTTTCACTTTCATCAAGAGGCTTTTTAGTTCCTCTTCACTTTCTGCCATAAGGGTGGTGTCATCTGCGTTCCTATTTGGAACCAGTCTGTTGTTCCATGTCCAGTTCTAACTGTTGCTTCCTGACCTGCATATAGGTTTCTCAAGAGGCAGGTCAGGTGGTCTGGTATTCTCATCTCTTTCAGAATTTTCCACAGTTTATTGTGATCCACACAGTCAAAGGCTTTGGCATAGTCAATAAAGCAGAAATAGATGTTTTTCTGGAACTCTCTTGCTTTTTCGATGATCCAGCGGATGTTGGCAATTTGATCTCTGGTTCCTCTGCCTTTTCTAAAACCAGCTTGAACATCTGGAAGTTCATGGTTCACGTATTGCTGAAGCCTGGCTTGGAGAATTTTGAGCATTACTTTACTAGCGTGTGAGATGGGTGCAACGGTAGTGTGAGCGTTCTTTGGCATTGCCTTTCTTTGGGATTGGAATGAAAACTGACCTTTTCCAGTCCTGTGGCCACTGCTGGGTTTTCCAAATTTGGTGGCATATTGAGTGCAGCACTTTCACAGCATCATCTTTCAGGATTTGAAACAGCTCAACTGGAATTCCATCACCTCCACTAGCTTTGTTCGTAGTGATGCTTTCTAAGGCCCACTTGACTTCACCTTCCAGAATGTCTGGCTCTAGGTCAGTGATCACACCATCATGATTATCTGGGTCGTGAAGATCTTTTTTGTACAGTTCTTCTGTGTATTCTTGCCACCTCTTCTTAATATCTTCCCCTTCTGTTAGGTCCATACCATTTTTGTCCTTTATTGTGCCCATCTTTGCATGAAATGTTCCCTCGGTATCTCTAATTTTCTTGAAGAAATCTCTAGTCTTTCCCATTCTGTTGTTTTCCTCTATTTCTTTGCATTGATCACTGAGGAAGGCATCTCTTCTTGCTATTCTTTGGAACTCTGCATTCAAATGGGAATATCTTTCCTTTCTCCTTTGCTTTTCGCTTCTCTTCTTTTCTCAGCTATTTGTAAGGCCTCCCCAGACAGTCATTTTGCTTTTTTGCATTTCTTTTCCACGCGGATGGTCTTGATCCCTGTCTCCTGTACAATGTCACGAACCTCCGTCCATAGTTTATCAGGCACTCTGTCTATTGGATCTTGTCCCTTAAATATATTTCTCACTTCCACTGTATAATCATAAGGGATTTGATTTAGGTCATACTTGAACGGTCTAGTGGTTTTCCCTACTTTTTTCAATTTAAGTCTGAATTTGGCAATAAGGAGTTCATGATCTGAGCCACAGTCAGCTCCCGGTCTTGTTTTTGCTGACTAGATCCTGGTAATTTAGACAGTAAAGAATCTTAGAGATAATTTTGCTCAACACTTTTATTTTGTGAAACTTATGTTCATACAAGTTAGATCATTGAATCTGAGATGGACCTGTGTATTTAATTTGAAACATTCAAATTTTATTCATTCATTAAAAAATTAATTCCATTCAGCAAACTGAAGAGTGTCAATAAAGTGGGACTTCTGTTTTCCATAATGACAAGTCAGGTTTTTAAATCATTTCTCCTAATGATCACAACTGAAATATTTGAATGGAATAGAAATAAGATACCCTGAAGACACTGAAGAACTAACAGGAGAGGAACTGCAGGTGAATGCCAGAAAATTAAGATCAGCATTAGAAATTGTTTTTGCCTCAGAGGCCTTTGATCAGGAAGCCTTGACCTTCCATTTTGATGGCCCCCTAGGATGAAGGGGAAAGTAGTCGAAGCTCAGGTGCTCCGAAGATGAGAAATTTAATACCCACTCTCCACCTTTAACTGGGTGGACTCTGTAGGGGTAAACCTTTTAGGTAAAGGTGAACACAAAGTAAAATTGCCCCCTTTGATCTGATCTGATCCCCTACATCCTCTTTTCCCCTTCAGGAGCTTACAGGGAGAATTGCCTTGGCACTGAGCTGAGCAAGGGAGAAAAAAAGAGGACAAAATAACCAGAAAACTTTTCACTGAGAATTAAGAAACCAAAGGCTATTTTTATCTGGGACTGCTGCCAAAATGCTCATTTACCTGGGTGGTGAAAGAAACATCAGGCTATGAATTGAGTCTGGACTTAGGCTCAGCTGGTAAAGAATCTGCCTGCAATGTGGGAGACCTGGGTTCAATCCCTGTGTTGGGAAGATCCCCTGGAGGAGGGCATGACAATCCACTCCAGTATTCTTGCCTGGAGAATCCCCATGGACAGAGGAGCCTGGTGGGTTACAGTCCATGTGGTGGCACGGAGTTGGACACAGCTGAGCAACTAAGTACAGTACAGCACATGAATTGAGTCTAAGTTGGTTCCAGTTTGGTACCAATTACTTTCTACCATTAAGTTGCACTCAACAGAAGCAACTGCAAATTTTCTTTTGGAGGAAAGCATCTTCCTTCTAGGCTTTGAGATCTATTCAAGTAAGTTTTCAAGGACCTGCAATTAAAGATAACCAAGTGTTAAAGAAACAAGGTACCATATTTGAGGACCAGGAGAAAAAAGGAACGGTAAAAAGTGATCTCTGCAGACCTCTAAAGCTAGATACATTGGATACAGATTTAGGCATACTGGACGTGAGTTTGAGTGAACTCTGGGAGATGGTGATGGACAGGGAGGCATGGTGTGCTGCGATTCATGGGGTCGAAAAGAGTCGCACTCGACTGAGCGACTGAACTGAACTATGTTTAAAAAAAAGAAAAGCTTGAAAATACCTCAGGGGTATAAGAAACTGCAAAAAGGGATATTGTAGGCTTTAGAAAAATACCAAATAGGATTTATAGAACAAAAATGAAATATTTAAAATTGAAAATTCAAAAGATAGGTTTGGTAGCCAATTATACATGATTAAAAAAGAATTTCTAGTGAAATGGGACTAGAAATAATTATTTAGAGTACACTCTAGAAAGAAAAAAGTTTGAAAATAGGCAGGAAGTTATGATATATGGAGAATAGTGTGATGTTATAATAAACGGATAATTGGAATTAATGGGGAGAAGTGGTGAGAGAGAAAATAGGGCATAGGCATTTTGTCTATCTTTTCAGAAAATTAGCTGTTAGTTTCATTTATCTTTTTAATTTTCTTTTAAGCCTCTATTTCATTTATTTCCTCTCTAATCTTTGTTATTTTCTTCCTTCTAATGATTTTAGGCTTCGGTTATTCCTTTTTTTCTAGTTCCTTGAGAGAAAAGTTAAGTTGTTTATTTGAGATCTTTCTTGTTCTTAATGTAAGCATTGTTTTGAATATCCCTCTTAGAACTGCTTTTACTGCATCCTACAAATTTTGATGTATTGTATTTCCATTTTTGTTTGTCTCAAGGTACTTTATGATTTCTTTTTTGACTTATTGGTTGTACAGTAGCATGTTGTTTAATATCCACATATTTGAATTTTATAGTTTTCTTTCTGTAATTGTTTTCTACTTTTAAACCACAGTGTTTTGAAAAGATGCTTCCTGTGATTTTAGTCTTAAATTTCTTAAGACTTGTTTGTGGCCTAACGTATGATCTATCCTGGAGAACATTTTGTGTGTGCTTGAGAAGAATGTGTATTCTGTTGATTTTGAATAGAATGTTCTACAAGTCTCTGTTAAATCTATCTTGTGTAGTATCTTGTTTAAGGCTGGTGTTTCCTTATTGATTTTCTGTCTAAATGATCTGTTTATTGATGAAAGTGGAGTATTAAAATCTCCTACTATTATTGTATTGCTATCTATTTCCCTCTTTAGATCTGTTAATATTTGCTTTATGTATTTAGGTGCCGCTATGTTGGGTGCACAAATATTTACAAATGTTATACCCTCTTGTTGGTCTGACTCATTTATCATTGTATAATGACCTTCTTTGTCTCTTAGTACAGTCTTTGTCCTAAAGTCTATTTTGTCTGATGTAAGTACAGTCAACCCTTGAACAATACAAGTTTAAACTGCATGGGTCCACTTTTACGTGGATTATTTTTCAGCAGCAAATACTACAGTACTACAGTTGGTTGAACTTACTGATGTGGAACCGAAGATATGGAAGAGCCATGGATATGGAGGAATTGCACTCATAAATTATATATTATATGCAGACTATAAATTATATGCAGCTTTTCAACTGCATGGAGGGTCAGTGCCCCAACACTCATGTTGTTCAAAATTCATCAGTATATATCTACTGTAGCTTGGTTTTGGTTTGCAGTTGTGTGGACTATCATTTTCCATCTCTTCACTTTTAGTCAGTGGTATCCTTACATCTGAAGTGAGTCTCTTACAGGCTGCATATAATTAGGTGTTTTTAAAAAATCTGTTATTAACTGTGTGTCTTTTGATTGGAGAATTTAGTCCATTTACATTTAAGGTGTTATTGTTAAGTATAGACTTACTGTGGAGAAGGAAATGGCAACCCACTCCATTACTCTTGCCTGGAAAATCCCATGGACGGAGGAGCCTGGTAGGCTGCAGTCCATGGGGTCGATAAGGGTCCGACACGACTGAAGAGACTTCACTTTCACTTTTCACTTTCATGCATTGGAGAAGGAAATGGCAACCCACACCAGTGTTCTTGCCTGGAGAATCCCAGGGACGGGGGAGCCTGGTGGGCTGCCGTCTATGGGGTCTCGAAGAGTCGGACACGACTGAAGCGACTTAGCAGCAGCAGCAGCAGCATAGACTTACTGCCATTTTGTTAATAGTTTTCTGGTTATTTTGTAGGGTATAGGTATTATTTGAAGAGATAATGGTTAGCATATAACTTGGACTGGCAAAGGACACTAATCTATAGATTGAAATTCCAGTGACTCCAAAGTAGAATAAATAAAAAGAAACTCATATATAGATATGTCACAGTGAACTGCAGAACAAAAGAAAAAAAAAAGCAATACAAAAGTAAAGAGAATAGTGGGGTTTAATATCTTTGTTTTGGGGCCACACTGCATGGCTTGTGGTATCTTAGTTCTCCAACCAAAGATTGAACTTGGGTCATCAGCAATAAAACACAGATTCCTAACCACTGGACTGCCAGGGAATTCTCTTTTAGTATTTTCTTTGTATGGAGACTATCAGTACAACACAGGTTATAGACATTCTTTTTGTGTATCTATGGATATTGAGTTTGGACACATTAGCTTTAGAATAATTTTACCTTCTATTTGTGAAAAAGTAATTAGAAAATTATTAAATGAGTGTTTTAAGCAATTTGAAGCAACTTCTAAATGAATTTTTTGACAATTTTAAGACTAAGGGTCTGTAAATTTGGTTATTGACATCATTTTAAAGAGTTGTATTTTAGTTAAGAGTTTCCTTCGTTGACTCAGTGGTAAAGAATCTGCCTGCTAATGTAGGAGATGCCAATCCCTGGTACAGGAAGATCCCCCAGAGAAGGAAATGACAATCTACTTCGGTATTCTTCCCTGGGAATTCCCACAGACAGAGCCTGGTGGGCTACAGTCCTTGTCAGATATGACTTCGAGACACTCGCCCACCACCATTTTAGTTAAACCATAGTCTCTTCATCTTAAAAGTAGTCTTAATTTTAGTAATAATCATTTGGTAATGGTTTCTACTTTTTAGTTTTGTTTCTCCAGTGTTAAGTGTATAATTTCTTATATATATATGTTTTCCCCAAGAGGGGAGTTGTTTCTTTAATTATGTACTTAATGATTCTTTAAAATATGAGTATCTAGGAACTGATCTCTCTGGTAAATTCAGATTTTCCTGTAGAAGGTGCTACATTATAAAAATAGAATCATTGTTAGAAAATGAGTTGAAGACTTTAGCCTTTCACTTGGGATTATATTGTTACCTAATGCATGAGATCAATCTCATTCAATTTTCTGTGTTTTAACATTAAAGGACCTCTACCCCATATTAATTTAAATCCATGTAATATTATCTCTTAGAATCAAAAGAGTGGTTGGAACATCACAGGCCTTCCAATCAACAGAAGCTATTTCCCATTTTCCCTTAGAGAGCATTTTAAGAAAATGGTTTAAGCTAAGTTGGGTCTTAAATATAATTAAGGTATAGTAACAATTTTTTTTTGTTTTTGGTGGTGTGGTGTAGGTTTTGGGATGTTAGTTCCCCAACCAGGGATTGAACCTGGCCCTTGGCAGTGAAAACGTGGAGTCCTAACCACTGGACTGAGAGGGAATTCCCTAAAATTGCTATATAGTAAATAAATAAATGAATAATAATAAAATAAAGGTAATTAATGATCCTCCTGGAGGAGGAAATGGCAACCCACTCAAGTATTCTTACCTGGAGAATTCCATGGACAGAGGAGCTTGCAGGCTATAGTCCATGGGGTCGCAAAAAACTGGACACAACCAAGCACATACATACACAATTAAAGATCAAGGAAGACAGGTTGTTTCTAGTTATGGGATAAAACATCATAAGCCAAGTCATGAATGTTGGAATGAATATAGTAGGTTCAGGGGACAGTTTGAAAAACTGGATTGCAGGGTGGCAACAGGAAAAGATGCCAAATAAGATAGTTAGGTGATTGGCTAACAGAGGCACTTAATATTTATGTCACATGATAAATAGATGTTTTTCTTTCGTAGTTAATGGTAGGTACCTTGATAACTTTTATTAAAACTAGAAAATAGTAAAATTCATCCATAGTCCGGCAATTTTAAAAAGTAAATATGTTAAAAGTCGTTTTTTGATTGTTTAATATTGTTCAAAAGTATATATGTTAAAAGTCATTTTCTGCTTGTTTAATCCTATTCTTCAGAGGTAACCAGTATATTTATATGTCCTTTCTTTTTTCCATATTTATAAAGGTATCTAAATATATTCATGTACTACACTACACACACATACATACTAACAATGTTAAAAAAATTTGACATGTATGTGAAGAAGATGAAAAATTTTATACATATTGCTCTTTCACGTTACAAATGGACAGATTTCCTGGTTTGAACATGTTGATAAACTTCCTTATTTTTTTAAGAAATTATTATAGTTTTTAACTGAAGGATAATTGCTTCACAGAATTTTGTTGTTTTCTGTCAGACATCAAATGAATGATAAACTTCCTTATTTTTAACAACTTTCTAGTATCCTTTTTCATGGCCATAAGGTTTTCAATTGATCCCTTCTGCTTTTCTGGTTAGATGGTTTACTTTTAATTTTATACGTGTTTTGTTTTTTGTTTTGCTGTTACAGTGCTCCAGTCAACATTCTTGTACATAATATCTTTACTTTCTCAAGCAGTTCTGTCTTTTTTTTTATCCTTTTTTTCCCTCCCACCATCCTCAAGCTAGTATTTCTGTAGGACAGAAGTAATTTAGACAATGTTTTAGTTAGAGGTGGCCCTGAAGATGCTGTACCGGTAAAGTGAAACCATAAAGCCCAAAGTGAAGTAATTACCCAGTGCCATACGACCAAGTTAGCAGTTAGTGATACAACTGTTGGAGAAGGCAATGGCACCCCACTCCAGTACTCTTGCCTGGAAAATCCCATGGATGGAGGAGCCTGGTAGGCTGCAGTCCATGGGGTCGCTGGGAGTCGGACACGACTGAGCGACTTCACTTTCACTTTTCACTTTCATGCATTGGAGGAGGAAATGGCAACCCACTCCAGTGTTCTTGCCTGGAGAATCCCAGGGACGGGGAAGCCTGGTGGGCTGCCGTCTATGGGGTCGCACAGAATCGGACACGATTGAAGTGACTTAGCAGCAGCAGCAGATACAACTGAGACCAGGTCTTTTGATCCAGAGGTGCTTAGCTGAAACTGATGCCTCCTGGCTTGTACCAGCTTGCAAGATCTGATTATGCATGCCTTTTTTTTTCCTATCTTTGCTTTCAGTGACATCATGCTAGCATATTCAAATTGGTCACTGCAGGATTATTTACACCCCCAAAATCAACAAATACTATCAGTAAGACCTCCTTCATCCAACATGAGCCTATTAAATATTTACTAGGAAACCACTGATTTAAATCTACCATCTTTCTACTTGTTTTCTTTTGTTCAATATCTTCTTTATTCCTTTTTTCCTCTTTGTCTTCTTTTCTGTTCATTGAGAATTCTTTATAATTTTATTTTGTCTGTTTTATGATCATATTAACTATACCTCTGGAGCTTTGTTTTTAGTGGTTTCATTAGGGTTTACATTCATCTTTAACTTATTCACAAACCCCCTTTAAATAATGTTATGACTGTTCACTGTAGTATGTTACATGAATCTTACAAAGTGTTTTTTTGGTTGCCTCTTCCTAGAAGCACATTTTACTATACATATTATAAGCCCCTCCTCAGTGGGGCTTTTTGTCTTAAATAGTCAATATTTTTAAATTTTAATTAAAAAATTTTATTTATAGCTGCACTGGGTCTTCATTGCTGCACATGAGCTTTCTGTAGTTGCAGAGAACGGGGGCTACTCTAGTATGTGGGCTTCTCATTGCAGTGACTTCCCTTGTTGCAGAGCATGGACTCTAGAGCCCAGGTTCAGTAGTTGCGGTGCATGAGCCCAGTTACCCCAAGGCACGTGGAATCCTTCCAGACCAGGGATCAAACCCCTGTTCCCTGCATTGGCAGGCAAATTCTCAGCCATTGGACCATCAGGAAAGTCCCTCATCAATTATTTTTTGAACGAATTCTTAAAAAAGGAACCCTTATATTTTTTTCCACATGTTTATCATTTTCAGTGCTCCTTATTCCTGTATTATTGATCCAGAATTTCCTTTAGGATTATTTTCCTTCTGCCTGGAAAATCTGCCTTACCACTTCATATAGTACTGATTTGCTGGTGATATATTCTCTCAATGTCTGTGAGTTCTACTAGGTCTTTATTTACCTTTTTTTTGAAAGATATATTTGCTGAGTACAGAACTCTCTGTCAGCTTTACTTTATCTTGGTTCACTGTCTTTTTGGCTTTCACTGTTTTCAATTTAAAGTCTGTTATCATTCTTATTTTTTGTTCCCCTATACTTAATGTATATTTTACTTTGGTTACTTTTAGTATTTTTCTTTCTCACTGGTTTCAAACAGTTTTATTATGATGTACCTTGGTGTAGTTTTATCATGTTTTGTGTTATTGGGGTTTGTTGAGGCTCTTGGCTATATGAGTTATAGTTTTCATCAGATTTGAAAATTTTTCATCCATTATGGCTTAAACTATTTTTTTCTGGCTTTTGTCTCTCTCCATTGTCCCTTTTCCTGACTCCAGTTACAATATCTCTAAACTTCTTGATTGTTGTTCCACAATTCACTGATCTTGTTCATTTTTTTTAAGTTTTTTTTCCTCCTCGTGTTTTAATTTGTTACTTGCTCAGGTTTGCTAATCTGTGCTGCATTGTTTAGTCTGTTAATTTCATTGAGTTTACTTTTCAGACAATATATATTTTAGCTCTAAAAAAATTTCGACTCTTTTTTATATCTTCCATATTTTTCTTTGTCATGTTCATGCTTTTTTACCTTGAACAAATGGAGTATGTTTATAGTAATGTTGCAGGAAGAGGGACCTCTTCCAGGGCCCAAGAGTGGGCTCTTGTCTAACACTTGGAAATGAATTATCTGAGGAGACACACGTGTTGACAAAGCAATATGACTTTATGGGGAAGGGGCACCCAGGTAGAGAGTAGTAGGGTAAAGGAACCCAGGAGAATTGCTCAGCAAAACTTTCAGTCTCAAGTTTTATGGTGATGGGATTAGTTTCTGGGTTGTCTTTGGCCAATCCTTCTTTGATTGGCCAAAGACTCAGTCTTTCCTGGTGGTGCACACATTGCTCAGCCAAGATGGACGCCAGTGAAAAGGATTCTGGGAGGCGGTCAGACACCTTTTGACTTTTCCCAAACTCTTCCGGTTAATGGTGGCTTATTAGTTCTGTGTTCCTTACCAGGACCTCCTGTTGTAAAATAACTCACACAAATGATTACTATGGTGCCTGGCCAGAGTGGGTGGTTTCAGTCAGTGTGCTTCCCCTAACAGTAATTGTTTTAGTGGAGTTTATTTATAGTAATTGTTTAACATTAAAACAATTCTGTCATCTGTATCATTTCTATTGATTGATTAATCCATTCTTTACAGGTTGTAGTCTTCATTTCATTGCATGCCTCATAACTTGTGATTGAATGTTAGACATTATGAATTTTGCTTTGTTGGGTGTTAACGGAATTTTTGTATTCCATTAACTATTTAGGAGTTTGTTCTGGGATAGTTGTTTTTTAGAAGTGGTTTGATCCCTTTGAGATTTGCTTCTGTGTTTTGTTAGGCAGAATCCAGAACAGTCCTTATTATTCCAAGGCTGAACTGAAGCTGCTATTCAAACAGTAACCTCAGGATTCCATTGATGCTCTTTGTGTTAGGAGATCTTTCCATTGTGGTTTTGAGAATAAAACTATTCCTGGCCCTACGGGAACATTGGGAATTATTGTGCCTGCTCCTTTTCAGTGACTCTTTCCCTGGTCTTATTAGTTTCCTCATATTCATGTGTTGATTCACTAAAGACTCAAGGGGAGCTCTCCAGATTTTCAGAGAGCTCTCCCTCTCTTCTCTGTGAGTTCTTTCAGAGATCCCTGTACTAAGCTTTATGTTGTCCATTGTTTGAAAACAGTCACTTTGTATATTTTGCTAAAGTTTTTAAATGTTTAAGATAGAAGGGTAAATCTGGTTTCTGTAGTCCATCATGGCTAAAAGCAGAAGTGTATATAATTGTTTTCATTAACATCCCTTTCAACATAGATATTATTTTCCATATTTAAAAAAATTTTTTTAGACTTCTTTTGACAGAAAAACTTTCCACTGATGGAAATCCAAACATAATTTT
This sequence comes from Bos indicus, assembly GCF_029378745.1. NCBI lineage: Eukaryota > Metazoa > Chordata > Mammalia > Artiodactyla > Bovidae > Bos > Bos indicus. The sequence continues at coordinate 93,624,238 of NC_091762.1, read as the reverse complement.
ATATACTTATTTTAAAGATTTCTGTGTTCACAGATTCCACGGGACCCATTTATCAACTGATTTTATCTTTATCCTTTGGATTGGCAAGTTGCTTATCATATCTAACTAACTAATTCTCCTTGCATAAGCCTATTCTTTCTTAATATTATTTTTTATATTTATTCATTTGTTTGGCTGCACCGGGTCTTAGACCCTGCACACAGGATCTTTGATCTTCATTATGATGTGTGGGCTCTTTTCGTTAAGGCATGTGGGGTTTAGTTCCCCGACTAGGGGTTGTTGACTGAAAAGATGCACAATATGAGAGTTTTGAGTTAAGTTTTATTTGGGACAAAATCAGGACTGCAGTCCAGGAGCGGGTACCTCAGATAGCTCTGAGAGACTGCTCCAAAGAGGCAGTCGGACAAGGTCAATATATGATTTTGGTGAAGTGGGAGTTCAGTGCAGTCAAGCGCTTGCTTTACAAAAGGTTTTCTGCTGGTCAGAAGGAGCTGATGTCACCCTGAAGGGATTTAGTGCTTTTCTACACATGAAGAGATGCAAAGACTGGGATCATCTGAAAAGATCTAACTATATAAACATCTGTTCTACCAGATTCTCTGGAGCACAGAGTGCCTCACTCCACCCTGAGCTCACTCTAGGGGAAGTGCTAAAGGTCGACAGATGCAGCAGCACAGGCTCAACCTCCACAGAGACAGATGGCAAATGCCTTTGTTTTGTTGTTCAGTTGCTGGCAAATGCTTTTGGCAAGTGCCAGTTTGTAGTTGACAGGATGAAAGTTGGCTCCCCTGCATTGGGAGTGTGGAGTCTTAGCCACTAGACCACCAGAGAAGTCCCTCTTAATCTTTTTTTTTTTTTTTTTGAGTTTTTTTGAATTGGAGAATTGGGAACATCCCCTGGAGATGGGCATGGCAACCCAGTCCAGTATTCTTGCCTGGAGAAGTCCATGGACAGAGGAGCCTGGCAGGCTATAGTCCATGAGGTCACAAAGAGTTGGACATGACTGAACAACTAACACACACACATAGTTGATTATAATGTTTTGCCAATTGCTGCTGTACAGCAAAGTGACTCAATTATGCACATATATACACTCTACTTTTTGTTCTCTTCCGTTATGATTGATCACTGGATATTGAATGTAGTTCTCTCTGCCATACATTAGGATCTTGTTGTAAACGTAATGTCTACCAACCCCAGACTCGCAGTCCACCCCTCTCCCTCCTCCTGGCCTTTGGCAACCACACGTCTATCCTCTAGTTCTTTGAATCTGTTTCTGTTTTGTAGATAGGCTCATTGCACCATATTTTTGACTCCACATATAAGTGGAATCATAGTATTTTTCTTTTCTTTCTGATTTACCTCAGTTGGTATGATATTCTGTAGTTACATCGATGTTGCTGCTGCAAATAGCATTATTTCACACATTTTTGTGGCTGAGTAGTGTTCCATTGTACATACGTACCACATCTTCTTCATTCATTCATCTTTTGATGGACATGAGGTTGTGTCCATGTTTTCTCTATTTTGAACAATGCTGCTATGAACATAGTAGTGCATGTATCTGTTTGAATTATAGTTTTGTCTGGGTATATTCCCAGTAGTGGAATTGCTGGATTATATCGTAGTTCTGTTTACAGTTTTCTGAGACACCTCCATAGTGTTTTTCATAGTGGCTGTACCAACTTACATCTTCACCAACAGGGGATAGATATGAGGGTACCCTTTTCTTCACAGCCTCTTCAGAATTTGTTATTTTTAGACTTTTTAATGATGGCCATTCTGACAAGTGTAAGGTGGTACCTCATTGTAGTTTTGATTTGCATTTCTCTAATAATTAATGGTTTTTAGAAAAGGTGGAGGAACCAGAGATCCAGTTGCCAACATCCGCTGGATCATGGAAAAAGCAAGAAAGTTCCAGAAAAACATCTATTGCTGCTTTATTGACTATGCCAAACCCTTTGACTGTGTGGATCACAATAAACTGTGGAAAATTCTGAAAGAGATGAGAATACCAGACCACCTGACATGCCTCTTGAGAAACCTATATGCAGGTCAGGAAGCAACAGTTAGAACTGGACATGGAACAACAGACTGGTTCCAAATAGGAAAAGGAGTCTGTCAAGGCTATATATTGTCACCCTGCTTATTTAACTTATATGCAGAGTACATCATGAGAAATGCTGGGCTGGAAGAAGCACAAGCTGGAATCAAGTTTGCCGGGAGAAATATCAATAACCTTAGATATGCAGATGACACCACCCTTATGGCAGAAAGTGAAGAGGAACTAAAGAGCCTCTTGATGAAAGTGAAAGAGGAGAGTGAAAAAGTTGGCTTAAACCTCAACATTCAGAAAATGAAGATCATGGCATCTGGTCCCATCATTCCATGGGAAATAGATGGGGAAACAGTGGAAACAGTGTCAGACTTTATTTTTTGGGGCTCCAAAATCACTGCAGATGGTGACTGCAGCCATGAAATTAAAAGACGCTTACTCCTTGGAAGGAAAGTTATGACCAACCTAGATAGCATATTCCAAAACAGAGACATTACTTTGTCAATAAAGGTCTGTCTAGTCAAGGTTTTGGTTTTTCCAGTGGTCATGTATGGATGTGAGGGTTGGACTGTGAAGAAAGCTGAGCGCAGAAGAATTGATGCTTTTGAACTGTGGTGTTGGAGAAGACTCTTGAGAGTCCCTTGGACTGCAAAGAGATCCAACCAGTCCATTCTAAAGGAGATCAGTCCTGGATGTTCTTTGGAAGGAATGATGCTAAAGCTGAAACTCCAGTACTTTGGCCACCTCATGCAAAGAGTTGACTCATTGGAAAAGACTCTGATGCTGGGAGGGATTGGGGGCAGCAGGAGAAGGGGAGAGAAGATGAGATGGCTGGATGGCATCACCGACTCGATGGACGTGAGTTTGAGTGAACTCTGGGAGTTGGTGATGGACAGGGAGGCCTGGCGTGCTGCAAATCATGGGGTTGCAAAGAGTTGGACACGACTGAGTGACTGAACGGAACTGAACTGAACTGAAGAGCATTATTATTTACATTTTAATCATTTTCATCCTCATTACTTTCTATTCCCTCTTCCTTCAAATATGAATGCTAGATGAGCCGGGAATTTATCTGTTTTGTTTATTGTTTTATCCCCAGAACATTTAGCAGTTATTTGCACATAATGGGATTCTTTATACATGTTTCTTTTTTTTTTTTTACTTAAAAATTATTTATTTTTAATTGAATGACTGATTTTAGTCATACTGTCACTTTTTGGCTTACTCCACACTTCTAATTAACAAACATCTTAAACACTGTAATAGTTGAAAGAGATACTTATCATGTCGAGTACTTATGAAAAAATTTTTTTCTTCTCTCTTAGATTCAAGATAAGGCTAATCCAATTGATAAACATGTTGAAGTCATGGTCAATAAGTATGGATTATCTCCCAGCCCAGTTGCTCCTCAGATGTTTGGGAATGCTGGAAAAGAGCACATGGAAAAATATGGTATGTTAAAAAAATTTAAGGCTTATTTTTAGTTATATACACATATTTATTAAGGAACTGTAGAGGATGCCAGTTTGTATAAAATATGAAATGGTTTTTCAATTAAGTTGAAATAGCCTTTGTTGAATTTAGTTGTATTTATACAAATGACATCATATTGGAAATACCTTAGATGTTCCAAAACAAGACACTAAAGTAGGAAAAATAACATAAATCTTCAACCATGGACTATAAATTGAGGCTTATCAGTTTTGAGTACAGTATTCTCAGTACTTGAATCCATCAGGAGTCCATCGTCATTTGTCAATCCATAGTGTTTTATTTTAAATTTAATTAAATTAATTTATTTATTTTTGGCTACACAGTGTCTTCTTTGCTGCATGGGCTTTTTCTTGTTTTGGCAAGTAGGAGCTACTCTCTAGTTCAGTGCACAGGGTTCTTACTGAGATGGCTTCTCCTGTTTTGTGAAGCATGGGTTCTGGGGCATGTGAATCTTCAGTAGTTGTGGCACATGGGTTTACCTGCCCCGTGCCATGTGGACTCTGCCCAGACCGGGGATTGAGCCCATGTCCTCTGCATTGGTAGGCGAATTTTTAACCACTGAAGTACCAGGGAAGTCACATAATGTTTTGGGAGAATGAAATTGCGTAGTTGATTTTTATTTTGTAGGTGAGCATCCTAGCTTTTTGACTGATGATCAGTGATTGATCTGCATTAGCCAGTTAGTTAAAGCATGGGGTAGTGCAGAAAGAGTTTTTTTTTTTTTTTTCCTTTAATTTTTATTATATGACCCTGTGTTCTGTGAGATGAGAAAGAAAACAGTTATGCTTGAAAGTACAACATTCCTATTCTTTGCAGGAGAAATACCATAGGTTTGATAACCAAGATCAAGTAATCAGAAACGAAAGAAATCTTCAAGGAAGATGGTAGGATGGCATAGAGGAGACTGATAGTTTGGGGCCATGGGAATTTTCTTCCTTGTAGCTGTTTGTTACCATTTTAAATTCTGTTCATTCCAGTCTGGCTTCCCCTCTTTCTCAATGCTACCACTGATCACCACATTGCCATAGGAAGTAAATACTGCTCAATACTGTTTTAATAGACCTCAGCACCATTAGTCCCTTTTGATCACTTCTTTCTTAAAACATTTTTCTCTTGGCATTTGTAACACCTCATTCTTCTGATTTTCCTTACCTCTTTGGCTATTCCTTGTCCATTTCCTTTTGAATTAAATAATTTATTTAAAATATTTAGCTCTTACTGTATTGCAGGCATTGTTCTAGGCACTGAAATATACAAGTACTGTTGTTCGATCGCTCAGTTGTGTCTGATACTTTGCAACTCCATGGACTGCAGCACGCCAGGCTTACCTGTCCTTCACTATCTCTTGGAGTTTGCTCAAACTCATGTCCATTGAGTCGATGATGCCATCCCACCATCTTGTCCTCTGTTCCCTTCTTCTCCTTTTGCCCTCAGTTTTTCCTAGCATCAGGGTCTTTTCTCATGAATTGGCACTTTGCATCAGGTGGCCAAAGTATTGGAGCTTCAGCTTCAGCATCAGTCCTTTCAATGAATATTTAGGCTTGATTGCCTTTAGGATTGACTGGTTTGATCGTGCTGTCTAAAGGATTCTCAGAGTCTTCTCCAGCACCACAGTTCAAAAGCATCAATTCTTAACGCTCAGCTTTCTTTATGGTCCCACTCTCACATCTGTACCTGAATACTGGAAAAACCATAGCTTTGAATTTGTGGACCTTTTTGGCAAAGCAGTGCCTCTGCTTTTTAATACACTAGGTTCTTCATAGCTTTTCTTCCAAGGAGCAATTGTCTTTTAATTTCATGGCTGCAGTCACCATCCACAGTGATTTTGGAGTCCAAGAAAATAAAGCCTGTCACTGCTTCTACTTTTTCCCCATCTATTTGCCGTGAAGTGATGGGACTGGATGCCATGATTTTTGTTTTTTGAACATTGAATTTTAAGTCAACTTCATCACTCTCTCTTACCTTCATCAAAAGGCTCTTGAATTCCTCTTCACTTTCTGTCATTAAGGTGGTGTTATCTGCATATCTGAGGTTTTTGATATTTCTCCCAGCAATCTTGATTCCAGCTTGTGCTTCATCCAGCCCCTCATTTAGCATGACGTACTCTGCAAGTAAGTTAAATAGGCAGGGTGACAGTATAGAGCCTTGATGTACTCCTTTCCCAGTTTTGAACCAATCTGTTGTTCCATGTCCAGTTCTAACTGTTGCTTCTTGACCTGCGTACAGATTTTTAAGGAGACGGGTAAGGTGTTTTGGTATTCCCATATCTTTAAGAATTTTCCACAGTTTTTTCTGATCCATACAGTCAAAGGCTTTAGTGTAGTCAGTGAAGCATAAGTAGATGTTTTTCTGGAATTCGCTTGCTTTTCTCATAATCCAGCAGATGTTGGCAATTTGATCTCTGGTTCCTCTGCCTTTTCTAAATCCAACTTCTACGTCTGGAAGTTTTCAGTTCACGTACAGGTGAAGCCTAGCTTGAGGGATTTTGAGCATTACCTTGCTAGTGTGTGGAATGAGTGTAATTTTGGTTTAGTTTGAACGTTCTTTGACATTGCCCTTTTTTAGGACTGGAATGAAATTGATCTTATCCAGTTCTGTGGCCACTGCTGAGTTTTCCAAATTTGATGGCAATGAGTGCAGCACTTTTGCAGCATCATCTTTAGGATATGAAATAGCTCAGCTGGAATTCCATCCCCTCCACTGGCTTTGTTCATAGTTTGGCTTCCTAAGGCCTACTTGACTTCACACTCTATGGTATCTGGCTCTAGGTGAGTGACCACACCACTGTGGTTATCCAGGTCATTAACACCTTTTTTTTTTAATGCAGTTCCTGTATATAATATTGTCACCTCTTCTTAATCTCTTCTGCTTCTATTAGGTCCTTATCATTTCTGTCCTTTATTGTGCCCATCTTTGCATGAAATAGTCCCTTGGTATCTCTAATTTTCTTGAAGAGATCTCTAGTCTTTCCCATTCTATTGTTTTCTTCTATTTCTTTGCATTGTTCACTTAAGAAGGCTTTCTATCTCTCCTTGCTATTCTTTGGAATATCAGTATTCCAATATCTGCAAATATCCAATGTCTGCATATCAATTAACTATTGCTGTGTAACAAACTACTCCCAAATTCAGTTTTTATTAAACAATGATTATTATCAAAGTTTACAAGTTTGTAGATTGACTGGGAAACAGTGGATCTACGGAGAAGGAAATGGCAACCCATTCCAGTATTCTTGCTTGGAGAATCCCATGGACGGAGGCGCCTGGTGGGCTACAGTCCATGGGATCGCTAAGAGTCGGACACGACTGAGCGACTTCACTTTCACTTTTCATTTTCATGCATTGAAGAAGGAAATGGCAACCCACTCCAGTGTTCTTGCCTGGAGAATCCTAGGGACCAGGGAGCCTGGTGGGCTGCCGTCTATGGAATTGCACAGAGTTGGACATGACTGAAGTGACTTAGCAGCAGCAGCAGCAGTGGATCTAAGTCATGCTCAGCTCTTTTTGTCTGGGTTGATCATATGAGTGTAGGTTGGGTGTCCGTTTTACTCCTGTTTGGCTGGGTGTCTCATCCTCTTCCTGGGACCAGCGGGCCACCTCTGGCATGTCCTTTTCATAGTCACAGCAGAAGCAGAAGAGAGTAATCTGCAATATGCAAGGTATTTTGAGACTTGACCAAAGCAAGTCATATGAAAAACTTGGAATCAAGGGATAGGGAAATATACTCTACTTTTTTAAAGGTAGGAATCTGCAAAGTCAGATCATAAAGGGAAAAAGAATTAGGGATATCAATGAAGTCATTCTCAAGCAACAAATAAGCAGAGGAGATGTGTGGTATTTGCTTAAATTTCTAGTAGGGGGAGACAGTAGCATATGAACAAAATAAAGATAATTTCAAATAATGATTAGTAGCTGTGAAGAAAATAAAACAAGGTAATGCATTTGTTGGGGGGGGCTAGGGTAGTCAATGATGGAGTGTTTACCTGTATATCCAGTTTTCACCTTCACATCTCTGCTTGTGTGTGTAACAGATGTCTCAAATTTCACATGTTTATGTGCAGACTCAAAGAGTCAAGGAATCATGGTGGTGACTGAACCCAGCATTTTTTAAAAATATGAAATTTGTTGTTGTGTAGTATAACTCAAGTCAGAGAAATGCACGCAACATAAATATACAGCTTAGTGAATTCTCCCAAAGCCCATATCTGTAACCTAATTTACCTCCCAGGTCAAAAATAGAATGCTAACACCTAAGAATCCTCTCTGTAGAAAATTTGTATCTTAAAAATTTTGTGGCTTTCGTTTTTATTGTAAAAACTTGTTTGGTCCTCCTGTCTACAAATTACACCTGCAAAATCTCTTTGGGTCCTTTCTGAGATGGCTGAGGGGCAACCTTCTTAAACTCCTAAGCAGTCCTTTGAGAGGAATTGTGAGGCACAGCTCTTTTCTCTTTAGAGAGCTTTTTTTCTGTATGAAAAGTATTCTGAGGCATCGTTTTTGTTTTTTTCTGAGTCTTAAAAGATTTGTCACAACCTGGGCTTCATTTTTGGACCATGCTTTTCTGGCAGTGCACTGGCTTTGATCTTTGCTCAAAGACTATTTGTTAATTTTAGCATCTTTTACCACTTTGAGAGTCTGAGAATTTTTAAAACTATGAAGTCCTGGATTGTTTTTGTTTAATAGTCCTTTCTGCAATATAGCATTATAGAATTTTACTATAAGCAGCAAGAATCAGTCATGTGGCAGTTTCAATATTTTGTTTATTATCTAGTTTCTACATAACTTTTGGTAATAGTAGTATTATAATTTCTGCTTCTATTGTAACAGGGGTCTCCTTTTCCTCAGTTTTCAGGAAGATTTTGTTCTTTTGTAAACTGTCATCTGCAGCATCCTCAGTTTCTTTGGTTTCTTCGAGGCACTTCAGTTTTTTTCACTAGCAATGTTCCAAACTTTGGAATTAGAATGGTTCCAAAGCCATTCACATGTTTTACATTTTTGTTCAGTATAACTCCATTTCCACTGTATTAGTCTGCTTGGGCTGATATAGAAAATATCATAGACTGGGTAGCTCAAACAAGGAAATTTATTTCTCATAGTTCTAGAGGCTGGGAAGTATAAAATCAAAATGTATGATAGGGTTTATATCATACTAAAGCCTCTTTTCTTAGGTCATAGGTGACCTCCACCTCACTGTGTATTCACATGACCTGTTCTTTTGTGTGGGTGCAGAGACAGAGGGAGAGAGAGAATTCTCTGTGTTCTTTTTTTAAGGATTCTTATAAGAGCACTAATCCTGTCTGGAGAGTCTCACCCTCATGACCTCATATACCATGATTATTATACCTCTGCAAATACCCATCTCCAAATACCATCACATTGGTTGTTAGGACATCTGCAAATGAATTCTGAGGGGACACAGTTAAGTCTATAGCATTCAGGTACCAAAATATGTGTTAATATTATAAATTACTGTGTTACAGTGAGACTGTTTAAAAACCATTTCTTGTTTTAATTCCTGCTGTCTAGTCTTCCCATATGTAAGCTCACTGGCCTTTCAGTGTGTTCAATAAGCCAAATTTATTCCTTGTACCACAGTCTTATATTTTCTTTGGCTACAGTGCTCTTTATTCTTTTAAGGTCAACTCTTTTTGCTGTTTAGGTCTTTAAAAAAAACCTCTTATATCTACAACACTTTACAGAAGTATTTCTGCTTGGATGTCTGATAGATCTTTCAAATTTAATAGGTCTGAAACTGAAATACTAATTGTCTCCTTGAACTTCCACCTTCCCCATTGTTTCCTCCTGAAGTTTCTCCTATCCAGAAAATGATAACTCTGTCTTTCTAGGACCTATGACCCGCCTTTTCATTTTTCTTGTACTCAATATTCAATATATCAGCAAACCTTTTTACTCATTTCTCAGAATATCTATAAATATGAGAAATAGAAATATTTCTCTACATTTCCCCCACTTCTGTAGTGCAGACTATCATAATTTCTCACCTGGAGTATAGGAGTCTCCTAAATGGATTTTCTGCTTCTGCACATGCATCTGTACAGTCAATTTTTTCTTTTTACCAGATCAGTGCTTTTCAAATATAAACTAGATCATTTCATTCCTCTGCTCAAAACTCTATTGTGTTCTTACCACACTCAGATTGAAACCTTCAGGTCTTTTTATGGCCTACAAACTTCTGTATGTTCTGACCTTCAACCCTCATTTTCTCTTTGACTTCATTTCCTACCATTTTTTTTCTTTCACCTCTCTGCTCCAGCCTCAAACACAGTAAGCACATTGCTACTTCATTCAGGGCCTTAGCCTTGCTATTTCAACTTCTGAAACACTCTAAGATATCAGTGCTAACTTTCTTACTTCCGTCAGGTCTTTGCTCAAATGTCATCTTCTGCTTTCTTTCATCACCCTCATTCCCAGAATTGCCTATCCTCTGTCTTCTGCTTTAACATTTTCTATAGCACTTATAAAAATCTGGCTCTATGTATTTTCTTATTTCTTGAATGTCTCTTCCAACCAGAATTGAAGTCCACAGTTCAGTCAGTTCAGTCGCTCAGTCTTGTTCGACTTTTTGCGGCCCATGGACTGCAGCACGCCAAGCTTCCCTGTCCATCAACAACACCTGGAGCTTGCTCAAACTCATGTCCATCGAGTTGGTGATGCCACTCAACCATCTCATCCTCTGTTGTCCCCTTCTCCTCCTGCGTTCAATCTTCCCCAGCCTCAGGGTCTTTTCCAGAGAGCAAGCTCTTCGCATCAGCTGGCCAAAGTATTGGAGCTTCAGCTTCAGCATCAGTCCATCCAATGAATATTCAGGACTGTTTTCCTTTGTGATTGACTGGTTTGATCTCCTTGCAGTCCAAGGGCCTCTTCTCCAACAACATAGTTCAAAAGCATCAATTATTCGGTTCTCAGCTTTCTTTATGGTCCAACTCTCACGTCCATACATGACTACTGGAAAAACTATAGATTTGACTAGACAGACCTTTGTTGGCAAAGTAATGTTTCTGCTTTTTAATATGCTGTTTAGATTTGTCATAGCTTTTCTTCCAAGGAGCAAACGTCTTTTAATTTCATGGCTGCAGTCACCATCTGCAGTGATTTTGGAGCCCAAGAAAATAAAGTCTCTCATTGTTTCCATTGTTTTCCCATCTATTTGCCATGAAGTGATGGGACTGGATGTCATGATCTTCATTTTTTGAATGTTGGGTTTTAAGCCAGCTTTTTCACTCTTCTCTTTCACTTTCATCAAGAGGCTCTTTTGTTCCTCTTTGCTTTCTGCCATAAGGGTGGTGTCATCTGCATTTCTGAGGTTATTAATATTTCTCCCGGCAATCTTGATTCCAGCTTGTGCTTCATCCAGCTCAGCATTTTGCATGATGTACTCTGCATATAAGTTAAACAAGCAAGGTGACAGTGTACAACCTTGATGTACTCCTTGCCCAATTTGGAGCCAGTGTGTTGTTTCATGTCCAGTTCTAACTGTTGCTTCTTGACCTGCTTACAAATTCCTCAAGAGGCAGGTCAGGTGGTCTGGTATTCCCATCTCTTGAAGAATTTTCCGGTCTGTTGTGATCCACACAGTCAAAGGCTTTTGTGTAGTCAATAAAGCAGAAGTAGATGTTTTTCTGGAACTCTGTTGCTTTTTCTACGATGTAACGGATGTTGGCAATTTGATCTCTGGTTCCTCTGCCTTTTGTAAATCCAGCTTGAACACCTGAAAGTTCTCGGTTTACATACTATTGAAGCCTCTCTTAGAGAATTTTGTGCATTACTTTGCTAGCATGTGAGATGAGTGCAATTGTGCAGTACTTTGAACATTCTTTGGCATTGCCTTATTGGGATTGGAATGAAAACTGACCTTTTTGAGTCCTGTGGCCACTGCTGAGTTTTCCAAATTTGCTGGCATATTGAGTGCAGCACTTTCACAGCATCGTCTTTTAGGATTTGAAATAGCTCAACTGGAATTCCATCACCTCCACTAGCTTTGTTCATAGTGATGTTTCTTAAGGCCCACTTGACTTCACATTCCAGGATGTCTGGCTCTAGGTAAGTTATCACACTATTGTGGTTATCTGGGTCATGAAGATCTTTCTTGTATAGTTCTTCTGTGTATTCTTGCTACTTCTTAATACCTTCTGCTTCTGTTAGGTCCTTACTGTTTCTGTCCTTTATTGTGCCCATCTTTGCATGAAATGTTCCCTTGGTATCTCTAATTTTCTTGAAGAGATCTCTAGTCTTTCCCATTCTATTATTTTCCTCTATTTCTTTTTATTGATCACTGAGAAATGCTTTCTTATCTCTCCTTGCTGTTCTTTGGAACTCTGCATTCAGATAGGTATATCTTTCCTCTTCTCCTTTGCCTTTAGCTTCTCTTCATTTGTCAACTCTTTGTAAGGGCTCACTGATTTTTGTTTGTTTTATTCCCTGCTCTTTGACTGTTACTTAGAAGAGTGCCTGGCATAGAACAGGTATTCTGTAATTAATTAATCTTAGAGGCCCTTTTCTTCATCATTCTAATTAAAGTGGATCCCTCCTGTTATTATTTTTAATAGATAGTTTCCTATTGCTTTCCTTCATAGCACTTAGCTCTATTTATATTCATATATTTATTGTATGTAGTTTTACTTTTAATTTTTTAATTTAATTTAATTTAATTTAATTTAGTTTAATTTTTGTGTTCCTTATTTCTCTTATAAACTTGTTTGAAAGTAGAAATTATGTTTATTTTGTTTACCTTCAATCCATGCAGCCTAGCAACAGTGGTTGGCATGTAATCTGGCCAGAAAAAAGGGTTTTTCCCCTCTTTTTTTCCTACAGTCTCTAGGATATTTAAATGTTCAGTAACTGTTTTTTTTAATGAATGAATGAATACATTTCCATACGCATATTATCTCATTCAATTCTCACAACAATCCATTGTAGGAAATGTTATTATTGTACTGTTATAATTGTACTATTAGTACAATTGTTACAATTGTACTATTAAGTACAATTCTGGCTTCAGGATCTCATATATATATTTAATATATATCTCATATATATATATATTATATATATTTTTTTCTTTCTCTTTCATGGTTTCCTTCCTTCCTTTCTTTCTCTCTCTCTCCCCCCTTTGTTTCTTCCTTCGTTTGTCTTTGTTTCTTCCTTCCTTCCTTTCTTTCTTTAAATGGTGTTGAGAAAGTGTCCTTTAATTCTTTCAAAAGATTACACCACCTTGGATCTCCTGTACTTTTCTCACCCTTCCCTATAGTCATGATTTGATTTATTGCAACATTTTTTTCACTTTTTGCAGCAACATTTCAACATTTTTCTACAAGTGTTTCACTCTTAGGGGGAGTCTTTCTCTTCTGGGTGGTAGTTTCAGAGCAATTGTAAGCCTACCACTAACTCCCCACTCCTCTCCTCTGCAGTGTTTTCAGACTGCCCTTCTTCCCTAGAGGCATCCTGTGGACGTGAGAGCTGTTACTGTGGAAGTTACGGGCAGATATTTGGTTACTTTTCTTTTCACCTTTATCTTTTTTTTCCACTTATAGGTAATTTGAAGTTTTGTGTTTTCTTTTGTCTAGTTATGCTGAGGGTATGACTTTGTGCAGTTTTATTTGTTCTTCTTGTTTATTGGTATTGTTTTTGAGGATACAGAGATTTTGGCCACTTCCATTGCCCTCAGCTAGCTGGAAATCCTGTGTCTGGTGCGTTTTCAATCTTTTCTAAAGTTTTACATTAGTCATAGTAGTTGGACAGTTTTTTCTAGCCTAAAATTTGAAGTATAAATGTACGAAATGTTATTCTTCATCCAGTAGATTTCTAGTGAATTGTAGAATTTCATTGAGTTTCAAGTTGTCACTTGAAATTGCCATTTTTGAATGTGTCCTAGAAATGAATAGGTAAGAATGTTTGTAGTAGCTTACATTCTGCCATGGAGTCAGGAGATTTTTGTGGCTTCAAAGTTTGATTCCAGGAGATTGAGATCTTCTTATACCATGCATATTCTTAAAACAACCAAAAATGTGAATTGGCAGTTCAGAATCAGGAGTCAGCAAGCCCTCTATCTGTGTCCTGGCTTCATAAATACATCGTAAGGGATTGGCCGAATATTTTTCAAAGGGTTGCTACCTTGTATAGATTAATTTGATCCCATAGTAAGAAAACAAGAAGGAAAGACATAATATCTACTGAATATCTCCATTTTAGACACTATACCAGGTGCTTTTATATAGTTTATCTGCCCTTCTTCCTATAAATCCGTGTATGAATTGCTTATAAATCTTCTAATGGATGATAGTAAAGCATTTGTACTTCCTGTGACAAGAAACTTGCCACAGACACTACTCATTCCATTTTTCTGGGTGATTCTAATTGTTACAGTGCCCTTTTTCATGTTGAATTCAAATCTCTCTCCCTATAGTTTCTGTCTTCTGAGACTCATATTAATAGAACAAGCCTCTTTCACCTTATTGCCTGTCAAATATCTGAAGCCAGACAGACCTTGTTCCTTTAACTGTTTCTCATTATGTTACTGAAATGCACGTCCATGTGCCTGATGCACAGAGAGGCCAAACAAGTCTGAAATTTTAGAGTTTGGAACAGAGAAAGGTTTATGGAGGAGATGCAAGAAGGGTGGCTCATGCCTTAAAACCCCAAAAGCTTTCATCAAATCTCTTTTATAGGAAAGGTGAGGAGGGGTGTGGTTAGTTATCGTAAACTTCTTGGGGCCACGTCCTTTGTTCTAGAAGTCAGGTCATAGTCAGGTAATGAAGTTCCTGTAAATCTCTACCAGCAAATGTTATTTTTTTCTTCTAATAAGAACGGGCAAGGTCCCAAGGGCCAGTTTCGCCCTCTGAAGTCCTAGTCCTGGCTAAGAGGAGGAGGTAGACCTCAGTTGGTCCCCAGACCCTGCCCAGCTGTCATCACTGAGGGAGCCAGGCACCCAACCCAACTGGCCCTGAGGCTCCTCATGTCTCCCAAATGGGGAGGAGGAAGTGGGTAGGGACAGGTCCCACAGACTGTGACCCAGGCAGACTGCCATTGCTATTAGGTCTCAGAGACAGGAATGGGGGAGAGGTTCACTGCTGCTTCAAGGCCTGGCCCTGCCAGTGTGTGATCTTGGGGAGGGTTCTAGAGCCTTGCAGGACATAGCCCCTACCTGTTCCCTGGGCCCTCCAGCTCATCCACTGGTCCAAGGCCAGGTGAGCTAGAAGGCCCCTGGAAGAAGACCGGGATTTGCCTTTTAATTCACTCTACACCTGATGACCACCACTCCAATGGGCTCATTGACAGTTGGCTGTTTATGGGAGGGGCCCACTAATGATATTGCAGTAACCTTTGCCTCCTAATGACTGCATGCTAATGTCTGCACTTGTCTGGGTTCTATTACAATTGTTTCATTACCCACATCACCAGACTAATTCCTGTACTGTGATCGCATGTAAGCTTTTCTGGTAATCTCATCACACTGGTGATTCACATTGAGTTTATAGTGGAACAGACCCTCAGAGCTTTTCTCATGGCTGCTGCTCCTTTTCTTAGGCAGTTTTGGGTATTCAAGAATAGAACTGGGCATTTAATTAATTATATTCTGAGCCATCTCATTGATAAATCTCTTCGAAGTCTATTTGAATCCAACATTGTAGCAGTCTCTCCCAGTTTCAGATTTGATGAGCATAACTTTAATTTTCTAATCCAATTTTTAGAAATATTACCCAGAGCATGGCTGAAGTTAGAGATTAGTAGTAGAGACTTTTCTCTAAGTTACTACATTGATCAGTGCCTTTCATTGATCAGCGATTCTGTGTTCTGTTGGCTCTTAAAATCCTCTTATGATGTGGTCAGTTAAGTTGGAAAATGCTTCATACTTTAACTCCCTTTTGGACAGTCATAATACACATGCAATGGTAAAGGCTCTGAATGTTTTGCCATAAAGAAATTAGTTTAACTTTGTTTAAGCAAGTGCTACATAAACTTGACAGAAGAATCTGTATATTTTTAATAACATCCCCAAGCCCCTGAAAACCAAAAGGAAACAAAGCTCACTTTACAGTATTTCCTTATCTTGTCCCAAAAGATGATCTTAAAGATTGTGCATTGTTGGGACTTCCCTGGTGGTCCACCTGGCTAAGACTTCATGTTCCCAGTGCTGGGGGGCCTGGGTTCAATCCCTGTTCAGGGAACTAGATCCTGCATGCTGCAACTGAAAGATCCCACATGCTGCAACTAAGACCTGGCACAGCCAGATAAGCAAAAAATAAAATAAATACTAAAAAAGAAACTTCAGTTATTAAAAAAAAAAGATTTTGTCTTTTTTATCTAGATGCTATGTTTCATTTGATCTACTAGCCAATATGAAAAAGATATCATTAATAATTTGATATGGCTTGTTCTTACTGAACTCATACCATCTGTTTCTGGAGCACTCACTAGTGTTACTGGTATGAAATAACCAGTGTGGTCTCTGCCTTCTTCCATTTTTATTAGAATTGAGAGAATATTCGCTTAGTTATATGTGTCATTTCTGCTCTGAGGATTACCCTCTTTGATAGAGAGAAAACAGAAATGGGAACTCTCCACGTTATTATGCTGTCTATGAACATAATATTATCAACTCCAGTCAGTGGACTTTTTCCTTCCTTGGTCTTTCTGCTCCAATGGAGGATTCAAAATCTATTTTATTCTTTCGTCTCCTTAAAAATAGTAAAAAAGATTTTTGCAGATCATGCTTCAGTAGCGTGCTTGCTTTTGTTTTCTCATAGTAATCTCTAAACTTTCTGTTAATTTGAAAAGCACACACTTTTTCATTAGACTGTAACTTTTCTATAGGCCCTCCTGCCTTATTATAAGGAAAAAGAAGATCAGGCCCTGGAAGTTATGAATTGGAAAATTCACTTTGTCCAGGGGATTGGGATCTTTTGGCATGGGGATTGAACTTCTTGAAGAATTGCTGGCAGTGCTTTCCTGCCTTATAACCACTCGGCCCTAAGCTGTAGTTTCTGGTTTTTGAAACTAGATCCTAGTTGTATGAGGTGGAATAGGCCCGTTTGAACTATTTTCGTATCATATGATTATTAGTTGATTCAATTCATTAAATATACCCATTTAATTATAAAGAAATGTTTATCTGAAGGGTCAGTGTTGAAGTTTTCAATACTAATATCTGCACATGGGAACATGTGGAAATATTTAGCAGGATGCTGAGTTCCATTGCGACATTTGTTAATAAGCAGCAGGAAGACATTAACTTGCTAATAGAAGTTTGCTTTCTCTACAGGAACAACACTTGAACACTTTGCAAAAATTGGATGGAAAAATCATAAACATTCAGTTAATAACCCGTAAGTATTTCGGAGACAAGAAGTAGTGAAAATATGGGTTATTCGCTTATGTAATATGCAGCTTTATAGTTGAAAAGCAAATGCAAGAACTCAAAGATGTCATTAATAACTTGAAATTTTTTTCCTTAGGAAAAGCTTGTGCCCAAGTAAACTTTTGACTACTTTTCAATTTAGATTTTGGTCTGTTTATATTTTTGTTGTTGTTGTTTAGTATTTGGGATGCCATTTGAGTTTAGTGGCTCTTTTAAGAAAGAATGTGAATGGCTTATGTTAAAAGATGTAATTTGTCATTGGTTCCAACCCTAGTACATGAAATTTATTATAATAATTTTAATTGGAAATAACCAGGCCCCATTTTAGAACATTTTTTAAAACGTTTCCTAGTTTGTTTTGATCAATTAGAATGTTTGTAAAACATTTGTTGGTAGTTTTAATGACTTTATATTACATTATTTGTGTTTTAATCATGTTAGTTTCATTAACTCTTACTCTGGTACAATAATATTGTGATTTGTATAGTAAAATATAGTCTGAAGTAAAATTACATTATATGTATTACTGATAATTAATCTTTGAATCCCTAATACCTAGTGAAATGTGTGGCTCATGGCAATATACTTAAAGGTTCCTAAATAAAATAGGTTCATTGGGAATTGAATTAGTGCAATACCACTGGAATCTCTACAAAAGCAATGCCACTAGGCAATAAAAGAATAGTGGCTAATTTTATTAAATGCCAACTCTGTGTCACTGTGCTGCGTACTTTTATGTATATTTTCATTTAATCCTCTCAAGGACCCTGTAAGGTAGTTATTTTTATTTTTATTTTATAGATGATGAAAATGAGGCTTACTGAAATTAGGCACCTTGTTCAGTATCATCCTAAATAGAGGCAAAACAATGTTTATATTTTTCCTTCTAGACTATAAACTTCTTGAGAACAAGAATCATCTCATCTTTATGTTCTTAATGTTTAGTGCAGAGTCTGGAACATAATAGGTGCTCAGTAAATTGTTTCTGAACTATTAAAATTTACCATGTTTAATAAACATAAAACTATGATAAGGGAGATTTTATATCACAGTGGATCATTACCACCTATGTCTAATACTTCATGCTACTTCTCATTCATGTTCTTCTCATTCTTCTGATTTTAAATTGATGTTTGAATTCAAGGCATACCTAACTAACGAATAATTTCCAATCCCATGCCCTAAATCTAAGGGTATTTTGTGAAATAAAGGGTATTGTGGAAGGTTTGGTTAATTCCCTTGCTTATCTAATAAAATGGAAATTCCTTCATTTAAGATAACAAGCCTGTTATAATTTGGCCGCATTCTACTTTATTGGTCTTATTTCCTTCTTCCCTGATTATTCTCAATCTCTCCCTTCACCAGATAACTTGGTATTTCCTAAGTGTACTATGTAGTGCTTATTTCTGTGTTTTTAGTTATGTGTTAGCTCTCCCTGGAATGTCTTTCTGTCTTTCTGTTGTTTGATGAATATCTACTTATTCATCAAGTCCCATTCCAAGTATCATTGCTTCTCCTAATACTTTCTTAGAACTTCCTGGTCATAATTATTTTTTCTTATAAGCTTCATTGTACCATCTGTATACCTCTATTATAACATATCACACTGTATCTTATTTATAAATCTTTTTCTCTGATGATGATGGTTCTTGAGCAGAGATTATATCTCTGTATGTTTTCTGTATCTTTTGTTCCTATTAGGGTATTGGAACATGGTATATGCTCAACAAACTTTGCTGTTACTGAAAAGCAGTTAGGATGAGCTGTCTTAAGCTCATAAATATGATCTAGAATTGACTTCTTTGTCCTCAGAATCTGGAGAACCATTAAAAGTCCTTGTCATTTCCCAAAACAGGTAAGGAACTGTACCAACATACTGAGGAATTGACGGTACTGTAGTTCCTGGCTTTGAGGCTCCAAAGCTCAGCTCTGGACTTTCCCCAGAGAAGCAAAGCTTCTAAGTCTTGCTGCTACTGCTGCTGCTAAGTCACTTCAGTCATGTCCGACTCTGTGCGACCCCATAGACGGCAGCCCACCAGGCTCCCCTGTCCCTGGGATTCTCCAGGCAAGAACACTGGAGTGGGTTGCCATTGCCTTCTCCAATGCATGAAAGTGAAAAGTGAAAGTGAAGTTGCTCAGTCGTGTCCGACTCTTAGCGACCCCACGGACTACAGCCCACCAGGCTCCTTCGTCCATGGGATTTTCCAGGCAAGAGTACTGGAGCGGGGTGCCATCGCCTTCTCCGTTCTAAGTCTTTCTTTTACTTAATTCCTTGCCTAACCAGGCACTCATTTATCCACTCATTACAGCATTCTTCTAAAGGAATTTCATTCACTCAGATAATATGTATTCAGTAGCTTGCTATATGTAAGACACTCATTAAGCTGCTAGTGTTATAGCAGTGAGCAAGAAGGATAAGTTCCATGTCCTCATGGATCCTCTGCTATGTATTATAAGTCCTCAATTCTGTTGAATAAGCCAATATTATCTCTGAATTTCAGCTTCTTCATTTAGAACTCATTGAAACAGCCCAAGAATAGCCTTCTATTTAAGTTGCTAACTTCTTATACTAGATTTTGCTTGGCTAGTGAAGAAAGATAATTCTGTGTTTGCTAATCAGTCATTAGAAATACCTTGTAACGTATTTCTAAGAAGGTTAAGAATTATTCTCGAGTGCTTCCTCACAAATTATAAGAACACCTAAAGGCAGTGAGAATCTGTGATCAGTAAATAATAGGATTAGGGGTAGCTTCTGCCACTTGAGCCTTCAGACCTGTGTCTATAATTCTGTCCTAGTTGTCTTCACTTAGATGTCCCATAGGTGCCTCAGAGTCAACATGTCCATACAGAATTTCCCATTTCCCCTCCACAGTGTTTTTCCTTTAGTATTTTTCCTCTTGGTGAATCACATCAACATATATCCAGTGATTTAAGGTAGAAAACTAGAAGTCATCCTTGACTTTCCCTTCTTCCTCACTGTCCCATATGAAATGCAGATGAGCAGGGATGAATGGTTGCCTGGAGAATCCCAGGGACGGGGGAGCCTCGTGGGCTGCCGACCCTGGGGTCGCACAGAGTCGGACACGACTGAAGCAACTTAGCAGCAGCAGCAGCAGCAACAAGGATGAATGGAATCCTAGTGATTCTGTCTCTTTACTATCTCTTGAATTCATTGGTTCACTTCATCTTTCACTTCTAATTTCCTATTTTAAACCCTTGTCATTTCTTGCCTTAGTTATTGCCCTAATCTCTTCGTTGATTTACCTGCTTTTGGTAATGTCTTTTAACTGTCTCTTTTCCATTACACAGCCTTCTTACTGAAATACAAATCTGGTCATGTCACTCCCCAGCTTAATCTCCTTTATAAGTTCTTTCTTGTTTTCAGTATCAAATGGAAACGCTATATACTGGACTTTGATGATCTGATCCTGTTCATGTCTCCTGCCCCAGGTGCTGACCTTTTTGCCAGGAATTCTCTGTCTCCCACTTCCTCTTATTTGCAGCCTTGGAAAGGAAGCCTTTTTGGTATCTGGGTTTGATGCATATCCTGTTGCTCCCATGGCACCTTGTATAACATTTCTATCATGGCATTTATCATACTAGAATGGTGTTTTTTATTGCTGTGGGTTCAGACTAAGCTCCTTGAGAATAGGGACTGTGTTCATATCCCCATCATCTAGTACAGGATCTGGGTTAAATAAAGTCCTTTTATGAAAGTTGGTGATGGACAAAGTTGACATTAGAAGCAAAGGTATAGATAGTAGTGTGCAGATCTGAGTTACATGGGCTTTGTTTCTAAACACTGGAATTGCTTGTTAACTTTCACAACAGTTGGATTTTGCTTTTGGAAACTCCCCTACTGTGTCTATTTGTTTTTGCCAGAGCAATTTCTGAAACCATTTTATTATATTGTTAGATGCACCAAACAGGGTAAAAATGAGTTTCTTCTTTGCAGTGATCAAAAAAGGAAATGTGTTTTAAAAAATGTAGACATTTTATTAAAGACTCTGTACATTTATTTAGGAACTCTGTTAGCCTTTATTAAATGTAGTTGTATAATGTCATTACCACAAAAGTTGGCTGAATTGCAAGTCATTTAGTTTTACTTTTAAGGAAATAGTGTTTTTATAATTCTCCAACTGGCCTGACACCAGCTGGATGTATTGCAATTTAATTCTGGTACTAACCACCTGGAGTTAATACACACACATGAATTAAGGCTTCACAAGACTGCCTTCATGTTAGATGGCAGTCTGAGCAGGGCCCCCAGGCCACCTGCCCTTTTGACCAAGTGACTATTAATTCAGGGATTCCCATGATCCTCTCATGTTTGATAATTCAGTAGAATGACTCACAGAACCCAGAAAAGTACTGTGAAGTGAAAGTCTCTCAGTCGTGTTTGACTCTTTGTGACTCCATGGACTGTATAGTGGGTAGCCTTTCCCTTCTCCAGGGGATCTTCCCAGCCCAGGGATCAAACCCAGGTCTCCCTCATTGCGGGCAGATTCTTTACCCACTGAGCCACAAGGGAAGCCCAGGGGAACCCAGGGATCAAACCCAGGTCTCTCACATTGTAGGCAGATTCTTTACCAGCTGAGCCACAAGGGAAGCCAGAAGGGAAGAAGAGTACTGTATGTACTTACAATTAGAGTATTATCATAAAGGGGTTTCCCTGCTAGCTCAGCTGGTAAAGAATCCGCCTTCAGTGCAGGAGATGCCGATTTGATTCCTGGGTCGGGAAGATCCCCTGGAGAAGGGATAGGCTACCCACTCCAGTATTCTTGGGCTTCCCTGGTGGCTCAGCTGGTAAAGAATCCGCCTGCAGTGAGGAAGACCTGGGTTTGATCCCTGGGTTGCAGGAGGGAAAGGCCACCCACTCCAGTATTCTGGCCTGGAGAATTTCATGGACTGTATAGTCTATGGCGTCGCAAAGAGTTGGACATGACTGAACGACTTTCACTTCACTTCACTTCACAATTGAGGAACAGTCAAAAGAAGAGTCACATAAGGTGAGGTCTGGAAAGGTTCCTAGTGCAGAGCTTCCATGCCCTCTTCCTGTGGTTTCGCAGCACATCACCGTCCTGGTATGTGAAGGTACTCACCAACCAGAGGGCTTCACCAAGCTTCAGTGTCCAGAATTTTCATTTGTTGTTCAGTCGCTGTCATGTCTTATTCTTTGTGACCCCATGGACTGCAGCAATCCAAGCTTCCCTGTCCATCCCTGTCTCTTGGAGTTTGCTCAAAGTCATGTCCATTGAGTTTTCATTGGGGTTTCATTATGTAGGTATACTCCATTAAATCTTGGCCACTTGATTGAACTTGATCTCTAACTGTCCCTTTTTTGCCTAGGGGTCACAC
Source organism: Bos indicus (assembly GCF_029378745.1). Classification (NCBI taxonomy): domain Eukaryota; kingdom Metazoa; phylum Chordata; class Mammalia; order Artiodactyla; family Bovidae; genus Bos; species Bos indicus. Next base: position 93,601,956 of record NC_091762.1, on the reverse strand, counting down.
TGGCTCAAAAGTCCAAATCCTGTGTTGGCATGGGTGGTCTTTCTGGTGACCAGGCCCCTGCCTCACCCCTTCCTTATCCACCAGCTAACAAGGGGACCCATGGAAGTCACCTAATTAGCATAGCAAACATACTCCTGTTACTTAGGAAATTCCAAGGGTTTCAAAATTTCCATGCCAGAAATCCAGGACAAAAATTAGACACAATTTTTATTATATAATGTGGTATTTTAGAGTTAGGAATTTAAAAAATTAATTCAAATTACTTATTTAGAAATGGTTGATGAAAGCATGTCTTTTGTTTTTGAAAATAATATTTCCATATTAATCTCTCTTTAACTTCTGAACCAGAACATCTTCAACAAAAATTGAAATTGCTACCCCACATTCTGTAACTATTTATTTTATATATTTAGGTATTCCCAGTTCCAAAAGGAGTACAGCTTAGATGAAGTGATGACGTCTCGAAAAATTTTTGACTTTTTGACAGTCTTACAATGTTGGTAAGAAAAACACATTTTAATATTTAATAGAAGTACTATCCCTTCTCCCCGACTCCCACCCCTTGGGTAAACCTTAGGCTCTGTATCTGGGTATATCTGTGTCTGTACGTGCTTTTATAGAACTCCTGTGTATAGAACTCCTAAGTATAGTCCTTACACTGGAGTGAGCACCCTTACTTTCTGTTTTTGTCTAGAGACAGGCTGTCTTTTCTCTTCGAATATTATATATTTTACTTCCTTCTCTCATGCCTTTCACCTACTCTGTTCTAATAGTGTTTATTCATTTAAATGCAACTTGGGACAGTGGAAACCAAAGATTTTTCCCTTGATCATTTCATTTCCTCTGTTGTATATTTCTACTGTAGGAAATTTTACTCAATTATAGTAACTAAGAATAAAGGTAAAACAAGAAAAAAGTTGTAGCTCTAATAATGATAGCAGCCCCATCTTGAAAATTGCTTGACATTATCTGTCTCCTAGAAAACTGAATTAATATTGCATAGCTCCCACCTATGTTTAATAATCACCTGGATGTGTCCTGGAGATCCTGGCTGGGATGCAAATGAACAAGTGGTGTTCGTTTTGATCTGTTGCAGTATAAAGATCTGCCCATGTTTAAAGTACAACTCAACTCAGAGAGAGCTTCCCTGATAGCTCAGTTGGTAAAGAATCCACGTGCAATGCAGGAGACCCCGGTTCAATTCCTGGGTCGGGAAGTTCTGCTGGAGAAGGGATAGGCTACCCACTCCAGTATTCTTGGGCTTCCCTTGTGGCTCAGCGGGTAAAGAATCGGCCTGCAATGTGGGAGACCTGGGTTTGATCCCTGGGTTAGGAAGATCCCCTGAAGAAGGGAAAGGCTACCCACTCCAATATTCTGGCCTGGAGAATTCCATGAACTGTACAGTCCATGGGGTCCCAAAGAGTTGGACATGACTGAGTGACTTTCACTTTCACTTTCAATTCAGAGAAAGCTTCTTGTATTTGCTACCTTCTTTCACAGCCTGCTGTAAGGAGAAGGCCTATTTTGAGATCAGTTCAGTTCAGTCACTCAGTCATGTCCTACTCTTTGCAACCCCGTGGACTGCAGCACACCAGGCTTCCCTGTCCATCACCAACTTCCAGAACTTACTAAAACTCATTTCCATCGAGTTGGTGATGCCATCCAACTATCTCATCCTCTGTAGTCCCCTTCTCCTCCCACCTTCAATCTTTCCCAGCATCAGGGTCTTTTCCAATGAGTCAGTTCTTCACATTAGGTGGCCAAAGTGGGAGTTTCAGCTTCAGCATCATTCCTTCCAATGAATATTCAGGACTGATTTCCTTTACAATTGACTGGTTTTATCTCCTTTCAGTCCAAGGGACTCTCAAGAGTCTTCTCCAACACCACAGTTCAAAAGCATCAATTCTTCGGCATTCAGCTTCCTTTATAGTCCAATTCTCACATCTGCACATGACTACTGGAAAAACCATAGCTTTGACTAGATGGATTTGTTGGCAATATGCTTTTTTTTAATATGCTGTCTAGGTGGACTTCCCTGGTGGCTCAGACGGTTAAGCGTCTGTCTACAATGTGGGAGACCTGGGTTCGATCCCTGGGTTGGGAAGTTCCCTGGAGAAGGAAATGGCAATCCACTCCAGTACTATTGCCTGGAAAATCCCATGGACAGAGGAGTCTGGTAGGCTAAGTCCATGGGGTCGCAAAGAGTCAGACATGACTGACGATCTTCACCGTAATCATTGCTGTCTAGGTTGGTCATAGCTTTTCTTCCAAGAAGCAAGTGCCTTTTAATTTCATGGCTGCAGTCACCATCTGCAGTGATTTTAGAGCCTAAGAAAATAAGTCTGTCACTGTTTCCATTGTTTCCCCATCTATTTCCCATGAAGTGATGGGACTGGATGCCATGATCCTCGTTTTTTGAATGTTGAGTTTCAAGCCAGCTTTTTCACCCTCCTCTTTCACTTTCATCAAGAGGCTCTTTAGTTCCTCTTTGCTTTCTGCCATAAGGGTGGTGTCATCTGCATATCTGAGGTTATTGATATTTCTCCCGGCAATCTTGATTCCTGCTTGTGTTTCATCTAGCCCAGCATTTCTCATAATGTACTCTGCATATAAATTAAATAAGCAGGATGACAATATACAGCCTTGATGTACTCCTTCCAATTTGGAGCCAGTGTGTTGTTCCATGTCCAGTTCTAACTGTTGCTTCTTGACCTGCTTACGGATTTCTCAGGAGGCAGGTCAGGTGGTCTGGTATTCTCCTTTCTTGAAGAATTTTTCACAGTCTGTTGTGATCCACGCAGTAAATGGCTTGGCTTAGTCAATAAAACAGAAGTAGATGTTTTTTCTGAAACTCTTGCTTTATCGATGATCCAGCAGAGGTTGGCAATTTGATCTCTGGTTCCTCTGCCTTTTCTAAATTCAGCTTGAACATCTGGAAGTTCATGGTTCATGTATTACTGAACCCTGGCTTGGAGAATCTTGAGCATTACTTTGCTAGTGTGTGAGATGTGTGCAATTGTGTGGTAGTTTGGGCATTCTTTGGTATTGCCTTTCTTTGGGATTGGAATGAAAACTGTCCTTTTCCAGTCCTGTGGCCACTGATGAGTTTTCCAAATTTGCTGGCATATGGAGTGCAGCACTTTCACAGCGTCATCTTTTAGGATTGAAATAGCTCAACTGGAATTCTATCACCTCCACTAGCTTTGTTTGTAGTGATGCTTCCTACGGCCCACTTGACTTCACATTCCAGGATGTCTGGCTCTAGGTGAGTGACCACACCATCGTGATTATCTTGGTTGTGAAGATCTTTTTTGTATAGTTCTTCTGTGTATTCTTGCCACCTCTTCTTAATATCATCTGCTTTTGTTAGGTCCACACCATTTCTGTCCTTTATTGTGCCTATCTTTGCATGAAATGTTCCCTTGGTATCTCTAATTTTCTTGAAGAGATCTCTAGTGTTTCCCATTCTATTATTTTCCTCTATTTCTTTGCACTGATCACTGAGGAAGGCTTTCTTATCTCTCCTTAAGCAGATCACAAAAGTCTTAACCAAACCATGGATTTTCTGGTATCTCCTATTCCATCATTTCCCATTTTTCAAAAGGATTTCAGGACTGATTATTTGAGAGAGAACAAAGTTGGAGCTAGTTAGGCCTAGAGTAAAATCTTTATTGTATTAGCTTAGAAATAACATTGTGGACTCCTCAGAAGTCACCAGAAAATACCTTGTGTGTCTGCAAAGGCAAACCTGGAATTCTTTGCAGTAAGAACTTTTGGGGAGAGACCCATAGAGTCTAAGCAGTGATCGGCAGCCTTTAAGTTCTTGCTAGAGGTTCAATCTTCAGATGAGAAGCATGTGTAATTTTTAACTACGGGTATTACTAGGACAGTCCAGTGACCAGCAAGCATCCTCTCCCTGCCTGTCTTTCCACATTGTAAGAACTCCTAGTCTGAAATCCTAGGATTGAAGTGAACAGGATATCAATAACCATTTTACCTCCTCTTAGTCCCACTTCAGATGGTGCTGCCGCAGCAATTTTGGCTAGTGAAGCATTTGTACAGAAGCATAACCTGAAACCCAAAGCTGTGGAAATTTTGGCTCAAGAGATGGTGACTGATATGCCAAGCTCATTTGAAGGAAAAAGCATTATTAAAATGGTGTGTCTCAGGTTCTGTTTTATTAATCAGTTGAGGGATTTCTTTTTAAAAGTTTAAAGTGACATCATGTCATCAGCTCTGAAAGTTTATTTACTTGAAAAAAATTGGTCTAGAAAATTTAGTATTGTAACCCATCATTTAAGAATCTAAGGGAAAATCACTTATGAGAACATATGGACTTCTAACTAACTAGTGTTCTATTTTAAAAAATTATGGAATGATTAAATATGCCCAGAACTCCAGTCTTATAGAATTAAAAAAAAAAAAAAAACAAGGATGTTTTGAGGAACTTTTTGACCCTTAGCAGTTTAAAAATTCTGACTGCAGATTGAGTACAAAATGGAGGAAGTAAAAAAAATGAGAATTCTGAGCCAGAACTCTAGGTTGAATATTTGAAGATACATACATATATACATATAAAAATATGCATTGTGTACACACATATATGTAAGTAAGCATATGGTTTACATTAGAGTTTATAAAATGACTTTATAATAAGTCTTTGAATTTTAAAATGTTTCTATAAGTTCCCCAAGATAGGGTATGGTAGAGGTAGAACTTAGGTTTTTCCAATTGTAGTACATTTTCCATTATATCACAATTTTATTGCTTGGAAAAGAGTTGAGTTTGCATGTTAAAGGGTGTTAAAAGCATGAATATTGGAAAAATGATTTGAATCCTACATGATCTTCTGTTGATAAAAGAAGATTATTTACTTTCATGTAGAAATTCACCCATATTTTTCAGTGAATCGTAATAGTCTCTTGATAAATCTCTTCAGTCTACCACAACTGTATATTGTGGTTTAACAGAGTTTTGTAACAGCACTGGATATGGCATGAGGAATTATAAATCCTTTTTATATATCTGATTTAAAATTCTATTCTTTATAGTACAGAATTTAATGTATATATCCATTGTCTCTCCTGGATATTTTATTTGGACTTTCTGTATAATATAGAATTAACTGAGATTTCAACATTTATGGACAATCCTTAACTGTAAATGTTATACATATATTAATCTTTTATAATCCTTACATGAAAGTCCCTGTTTTGATACCTTTAATTTATTTATATATGATTTTGGTTTTAGGTTGGTTTTGATATGAGTAAAGAAGCTGCCAGAAGGTGCTATGAGAAATCTGGCCTGAGACCAAGTGATATTGACGTAATAGAACTTCACGATTGCTTTTCTGCCAATGAACTTATTACTTACGAAGCACTGGGACTGTGTCCAGAAGGTAATATCTCTGATGAGGTGCAGATTAACTTACTACATTTCACTAAGAAAATTTCACTT